>NC_069501.1:911934618-913134618 GCF_027579735.1 Bombina bombina
CAAAAGAGAGTGGGAGGGAGAGAACGAAAGGGGTGGGACCACTGTACTGCAAAAAATGGCCCGTGTGAACGGGCTTTAGGACTAGTTTAATAATAAAAGAGCTTTGGAAATGGAATTGACAAATGCAAAATTATTACTGTTATTTTAAGTTTAATATGAATATATAACTGCATTATTCTCATTGTTTGCAAATAACAATAATAATAATAACCAGTTAAAACAATGAAATAACTATCTACATCAATGTAAAAATCTCTTTGGTTTAGAAATTTGTTGTTTAATTAAATTAACCCCTTAACGCCCGAGGACGTGCAGGGTACGTCCTCTAAAGGATGTCAGTTAACGACCAAGGACGTACCCTGCACGTCCTCGGTGTGGAAAGCAGCTGGAAGCGAGCAGGATCGCTTCCAGCTGCTTTCCGGTTATTGCAGCGATGCCTCGATATCGAGGCATCCTGCAATAACACTGTCTGGCCATCCGATGCAGAGAGAGCCACTCTGTGGCCCTCTCTGCACCGGACATCGATGGCCGGTATCGTTGGTGGGTGGGAGCCGACTTGGGAGGAGGGTGGGCGGCTATCGGTGAGTTGCGTAAGGTGGAGGGGGGCGGGATCGGAAGCGGAGCCGACGGGGGCGCGCACGGGCGCGCGCGTGCACGGGGGGTGGCGGGCGGGCGCGTGCACGGGGCGGGAGCGGGTGGGAACCGCTACACTACAGAAAAGTAAAAAAGTAAAAGTAAAAAAAAATTAAATAAACGTTTTTTTTCTAACCATCTAAGGGATCTGGAAGGGGTGGGGGGTTGGTCTTGGGGGGGGGGGGAAAGCTACACTACAGAAAAGGGACATTTTTTATTTAAAAAAAGCATTTTTTTCACTAAACTGGGTACTGGCAGACAGCTGCCAGTACCCAAGATGGCGCACATTAAGTCAGAGGGGGAGGGTTAGAGAGCTGTTTAGTGGGGGATCAGTGAGGTTGGGGGCTAAGGGGGATCCCTACACAGAAGCATATGTAAATATGCTAACAAAAAATGCACAAAAAAGCCCAAATATACCTTTTATTTTAGTACTGGCAGAGTTTCTGCCAGTACTTAAGATGGCGGGGACATTTGTGGGGTAGGGGAGGGAAGAGAGATGTTTGGGAGGGATCAGGGGGTCTGATGTTTCAGGTGGGAGGCTGATCTTTACACTAAAGCTAAAATTAACCCTGCAAGCTCCCTACAAGCTACCTAATTAACCCCTTCACTGCTAGCCATAATACACGTGTGATGCGCAGCGCCATTTAGCAGCATTCTAATTACCAAAAAGCAACTCCAAAGTCATATATGTCTGCTATTTCTGAACAAAGGGGATCCCAGAGAAGCATTTACAACCATTTGTGCCATAATTGCACAAGCTGTTTGTAAATTATTTCAGTGAGAAACCTAAAATTGTGAAAAATTTTACGTTTTTTTTAATTTGATCGCATTTGGAGGTGAAATGGTGGCATGAAATATACCAAAATGGGCCTAGATCAATACTTGGGGTTGTCTACTACACTACACTAAAGCTAAAATTACCCCAAAAAGCTCCTTACATGCTCCCTAATTAACCCCTTCACTGCTGGGCATAATACACGTGTGGTGCGCAGTGGCATTTAGCGGCCTTCTAATTACCAAAAAGCAATGCCAAAGCCATATATGTCTGCTATTTCTGAACAAAGGGGATCCCAGAGAAGAATTTACAACCATTTATGCCATAATTGCACAAGCAGTTTGTAAATAATTTCAGTGAGAAACTGAAAGTTTGTGAAAAAATTTGTGAAAAAGTGAACAATTTTTTGTATTTGATCGCATTTGGCGGTGAAATGGTGGCATGAAATATACCAAAATGGGCCTAGATCAATAATTTGGGATGTCTTCTAAAAATAAATATATACATGTCAATGGATATTCAGGGATTCCTGAAAGATATTAGTGTTCTAATGTAACTAGCGTTAATTTTGAAAAAAAATGGTTTGAAAATAGCAAAGTGCTACTTGTATTTATGGCCCTATAAGTTACAAAAAAAGCAAAGAACATGTAAACATTGGGTATTTCTAAAATCAGGACAAAATTTAGAAACAATTTAGCATGGGTGTTTTTTGGTGGTTGTAGATGTGTAACAGATTTTGGGGTTCAAAGTTAGAAAAAGTGTGTTTTTTTCCATTTTTCCTCATATTTTATAATTTTTTTTTATAGTAAATGATAAGATATGATGAAAATAATGGTATTTTTAGAAAGTCCATTTAATGGCGAGAAAAATGGTATATAATATGTGTGGGTACAGTAAATGAGTAAGAGGGAAATTACAGCTAAACACAAACACCGCAGAAATGTAAAAATAGCCTTGGTCCCAAACGGACAGAAAATGGAAAAGTGCTCTGGTCACTAAGGGGTTAATCCAATGTTGTCAAATAAAAGAATAAGTGATAGAAGATCAATTTGTAATACCAAAAATGTCTCAGATAAAATGTGCTTCTGACCTTTTTTTTGCTAAAAACATCTGGTGTTTTCCACTGACCTTTAATAGACTATCGTGCAAATTATGTGGAAGTAGTAGTAAGATAATGTGTAGCAGATATAGGAGTAATTTGTGAGAAGTAGCAGAATGTGCCAAGCATAGCACTGCCTTCATAACTTGTCAACAAAAAGGAAGCCATTTTAATTGAGATATTTTTTGAAGCTCATAGATTTATATTATGCTTGATGCTGAATTAATTAATAGTGAAAATAATGTCCACTTAATTTGCATCACTTATGAGAGGTGAGCAAAGGTAAAACCCAATATTTTGCAGCAGATTTGTGAAAAACTAAAGTGAATCAGGGGAATGCCTGGATTACTTTTGGTCACATTTCTACTTCTAATCCTGACTCTTCTTTAATCGCATTTAGAGGTGGATGTTATGAGGAACTGAAAGCAGTGAATTTTTAATCTACATCAGCCCTTCTATTGAGAAAAATCTAAGGCAGTGGCCTACATCAAGCAGTGGTGCACATAGGTGCGTTAATTCCAATCTTGGCACCAGGCCACTGAGCGGACATAATATTAGCAGCTTCACAATGTGCTCTGTCTCTGGCAATATACAAAGGGATGGGACTATGGGATGAGATTATTTTTTTTTTCTCTACATTGGGAGTTTAAACTACAAGTACAATATTCAGACTTGTACTTTTTAGTGAGGCGGCAAGTTGGTGTGGTTTAAAGTTAATTTAAGTGTTTAAGACTCTCTGGGGCATCCAGGTATGATATAAATTGATGTCTATTGACTATTTTCATTCTAGAGCTTATAATATATGGGCTTAGAAGGGACTTGAAAATCATTATTAATCTCAGATGTTGTGGCTTATAGAGTTTAGCAGAGTTTCAACTTTTTGTTTGCTTATTTTTTTTTTGGATGATTAATTTTTATTATGTCAATCCACAGTTTCCCTTTCTTAGCCTGCTCCTATCTTACTTTATATTATTGACCCCCTAGTCTTCACTAGTAGATGATCTAAGTCTGATATAATAATCTTATATTTGATTCTAGATTGTAAATAACATTACCTACTCATAACTTAGCCTCATCCTTTTATTCTATAATTGTGGCTAACATATCAGTTCTTACTTGAGAGATATTAAGATCCCATATTAAGATCCCATAGTCCTATACCATCATAGGTCAATTGGCTTTAGGAGGGCACCATAAGTACGCACCACAATGCATTACTATAAAATATTTTTCATATTTTCATATGTGTTTGTTGATATAAATCACATAGCTAAGCATGCAGTTCTTTAAATAGTTGTTTCCTCTCTTTTTTTATTTTCCTTTTCATTTCTGATTTCATTATAATTATATAATATTTTGTTTAGATGTCTAACATATGAGATCCAAAAGAGGTCTCCTTATTACAGTATACTTTCTGATGTTATAATCTTTATTGCTGTCCAGAACATCCAAGAGTGATCAACTGAGGTTTTAACCTTAGATAGTAAGTATATATTGTACTTGTGTTTAAGTAACAATTTTATAAAATTCTTTCTTTCATGTAATTGGCAAGCGTCCATGAGCTAGTGACGCATGGGATATACAATCCTACCAGGAGGGGCAAAGTTTCCCAAACCTCAAAATGCCTATAAATACACCCCTCACCACAACCCACAATTCAGTTTTACAAACTTTGCCTCCTATGGATGTGGTGAAGTAAGTTTGTGCTTGATTTTCTACGTTGATATGTGCTTCTCAGCATTTTGAAACCCAATTCCTCTAAGAGTACAGTGAATGTCAGAGGGATGTGAAGGGAGTATCACCTATTGAATGCAATGGTTTTCCTTGCGGGAAATCTATTTCATAGGTTCTCTGTTATCGATCAAGAGATTCATCTCCTTCCTCCCTTTTTCAGATCGACGATATACTTTAATATTCCATTACCTCTACTGATAACTGTTTCAGTACTGGTTTGGCTATCTGCTAAATGTGGATGGGTGTCTTTCGGTAAGTATGTTTTCATTACTTAAGTCACTCTCAGCTATGGTTTGGCACTTTATGTATTAATATAAAGTTCTAAATATATGTTTTGTACTTATATTTGCCATGAGTCAGGTTTATGTATACTTCCTTTTGCAGACTATTCAGTTTCATATTTGGGAAAAAAACATATTTAGGAAAATATTTCTCTTACCTGGGGTTTAGTCTTTTTTTCAAATGGACTGTTTTTTCATAAAATTTTCACGGGCAAAATTAGGCTTGCGAGGTGCAAAATGCTGATGTTTATTGCGTCATTCTTGGCGCGATCATTTTTTTGGCGCGAAGGTACATCCAGTGATGCAAGTTCATCAGTTCCTTGCTCAAGGTTGCGTCTGCAATGATGTGAGTGTGTCATTTGCGGATGTTAGCGTCAAAAAATTTCATTTTGCGTTGTGCGTCATACTTGGTGCCAAATAATGTCATTATTTAAAACCCCATTCCTATGTGCCTCTTGACTTTTTCTATGTCAGAGGGCTATGCTGTTTGCATTTTTTCCCCATTCCTGAAACTTCCAAATAAGGAAAATTATAATTTTGCTTTATATATTGTTTTTTTCTCTTACATTTTCAAGATGTCTCAATCTGATCCTGTCTCAGAAACCACTGTTGGAACCCTGCTGCCTGATAAAAGTTCTACCAAAGCTAAGTGTATCTGTTGTAAATTTGTGGAGATTATATCTCCAGCTGTGGTATGTAATAGTTGTCATGATAAGCTTTTACATGCAGAAAATGTATCCATCAGTAATAGTACAATGCTTGTTGTCCCTTCAACATGATATCCCTGTGAATATTAAAGATTTTATTGCTTATGTGATTCAGAAGGCTTTGTCTGCTATCCCACCTTCTAATAAACGTAAAAGGTCTTTTAAAACTTCTCATTAAGTTGATGAAATTTCAAATGACCAACAACATACTGAATTATCCTCCTCTGATGAGGATCTATCTGATTCAGAGAATCCTACCTCAGATATTGACACTGACAAATCTACTTATTTATTTAAAGTGGAGTATATTCATTCCTTGTTAAAAGAGGTGTTGATTACGTTGGATATTGAGGAAACTAGTCCTCTTGATATTAAAACTAGTAAACATTTAAACTCTGTTTATAAACCTCCTGTGGTTACTCCAGAGGTTTTTCCAGTTCCTGATGCTTTTTCTGATATGATTTCTAAGGAATACAATAGGCCTTGTTCTTCTTTTATCCCTTCTTCAAGGTTTAAAAAAGTGTATCCTTTGCCAGCAGTTAGTTTGGAGTTTTGGGAAAAGATCCCCAGTGTTGATGGGGCTATTTCTACTCTTTCCAAACGTACTACTATTTCTAAGGAGCCTTTAAACTTTAATCTTATCTAAGGAAAGCTTTTTTATATTCTGGCTATCTTCTCAGGCCTGCCATTTCTATGGCTGATGTTAGAGCTGCATCAACTTTTGGTTGGAAAGTTTAGCGCAACAGGAAACAGATCCTGATTTGTCTAGCATTGTTCGCTTGCTTCAACATGCTAATCATTTTATCTGTGATGCCATTTTTGTTATCATCAAAATTGATGTTAAATCTATGTCTTTAGCTATTTTAGCTAGAAGTGCTTTGCGGCTCAAATATTGGAATGCTGACATGGTATCTGACATGGTATCTAAATCTAGATTACTATCTCTTTCTTTCCAAGGTAATAATTTATTTGGTTCTCAGTTGGATTTGATTATTTCAACTGTCACTGGGGGGAAGGGAGTTTTTTTGCCTCAGGTAAAAGACCTAAGGGTAAATATAAAGCTTCTAACAGTATTCTTTGCTTTCCACAAAATAAGGAACAGAAACCCAATCCTTCCCCCAAAGAATCTGGTTTCATCTTGAAACCTTCTTCAAGTTGGAATAAATCTAAGCCATTTAAGAAAACAAAGCCAGTCCCCAAGTCTTTATGCTATTTGTTAAACTGAACTGTGGGTGTGGTGAGGGGTGTATTTATAGGCATTTTGAGGTCTGGGAAACTTTGCCCCTCCTGGTAGGATTGTATATCCCATATGTCACTAGCTCATGGACTCTTGCCAATATGAAATAAATGAATTTATCAGTTTACATAAATTATGTTTTCTTGCATTTAAGGCTCTTTCAAATCAGTTACAAGCTAGCTATCTTTCACTTGAAACAAGAAAAGCCTTGAAATGTTCCAAATACTAAAAATATTTATTATTAAAAATGTCAAATATTTTATTAAAAGCCTACAATACTGATAAAAAAAATGATTTGCGTTCCTAAGCATCATGCCTGGTCGAATAGTAAGAGTTGGAAATGGTGTAGTCAGCACCTTTCTCCATCTCATATATAAAAAAGCAGCATTTAAAGGGACATGAAACCCAAAACATTTCTTTCATGATTCATATAGAAAATACAATTTTAAACAACATTCTATTTTACTTCAATTATCTAATTTGTTTCATTTTCTTGTTTTCATTTGTTGAAGGAGCAGCAATGTACTAATTGGTTCCTACTTGAACACATGGGTTAGCCAATAACAATCAGTATTTATATATGCAGCCACCAATCAGCAGCTAGAAACTAGGTTCTTTGCTACTCCTAATTTTACCTAGATAAACCTTTCAGCAAAGCATAACAAGAAAAGAAAGTAAATTAAATAACAGAAGTAAATTGGAAAGTTGTTTAAAATTGTATGCTTTTGGGGGCGGAGCTAACAGCCTAAGTGGCAAGACGTGTCTCTGCAGAGCTTCTGCTACTTGATCAAATAACTCCTTATTACAAACTAATTAAGGTCTCTCTGCACTCGTATCTCTCTTTTATTGGACCCTAGATTACAGAGCAAAAGCTACAGTCCATAAGGAGAGGTCCCTGATGCCACAGCAACATAAAGATTCTTTGGCCTGCAGTAATCGTTATGCATGGGGTCGCCCGCCATCTTTGATAATGCATTGAAGCTGATATTAGCGTGACTTTTATTATACCTCCCTTCAGCCCTAGCCTACGATATGGAAAGTCAAATTGTCTCTTTGCTGCGAGGCTTACTGCTCTCTTTAGACACACATCACCAAGCGCTCATTGCGGAGCTGAGAGTCGCCATGGGTATGAAAAAGAACACGTCTACAACATGTGGACCTGAGGGAGTGATTGGGCATCGTGCATCAGACATATCTACAGGGGGAGCAGACAAGACCCACGATCTGAAAGAGGCGCGCGCTGTGCATAGCCAGATGCCTGAGCCTAATGTGTTGCTCACAATGGATCTTAGCGAGGGGCGGAACCCCTCACAGCCCAGCTCAATTGAAGCAGAGGAATCACTTCATGGCGCCCTGCTGACTCAGAGTCCGGCGATCCGGACTGGAGTGGCGACAGCGGAGTACCACTCAGCGTGTCAGTTTGGTTTGACTAGATCTTTGGAGCCCCTCGTCTCTGAGATCCCGGTGGGGAAGGTGGATCTTATGACTGATCTTATGGAAATGAGTAGAGCTTTGTGGACTGATACCCGGTCACGAGCAACACTAAGAGCCATACACTCCGGCTGCATTCGACGGAACTTTGTCTCCAAACTTTCCCAGGTCCTCCTACCCTTATGTATCAGGCTAAGATCTGGTGTCGGATGAACAGTGAGTTGGAGAGGTTTCCTCTAGCTGTCAAAGATGAGACAGTTAGGACTGACAAGAACCCTATCTTCAGCTTTATTGCTGCAGCAGGACTTTAGAAATGTTTTTTATTAGCTTGATGTATAAAACAGGCCATATTTGTTTATTATAGTGTAAGGTGTAGCGTTCCTGCTATATTGTATACTTTAATTCATAATATGTTCATTAGTAACTGTATTAGTTGCCTATAGCTTAGTTACAAAAAGTGTTCACTAGTTAGACGTTTCATACAGTATTAATGTCAATAGGCTCTATAAGCTCATAACAGGTTTAGTCATTTTTCTTAACATTTAATACTTGCTGAGGTACCTCCATTAGGTATATTTGTATTCTAATATATTTCTTTTACAGGTGAAAGAGTTTATTATCATAATGGAAGTGGGCAGTAGCCTACTATGAACGTTAAATTTATCACTAGGGATTGCCTCTTTATTAACACAGCACACCCACCCTTGGGTATTGGGCCCATGCCTAAAGGGTAACATAAATTTTTGTAAATATCCCATGATATTGGCGTGTCTACATTATACTATTGTATACCTGTATAATACAGATCTGACTGTTATGATATTTTTTCCCCTCCTGTATTATACCCTGTTTCACATTTCAAGCTGATATGCTTTTTTTTTAAGAAGCCTTCAGAAATAGTATTGAGCCTCACTCTCGCAAGATAAAATATTCACTTTGGCTCACTCTGATGTAAAATAATCTCCATTAGACTCCATTATTGCATACATTTAACTCTACTCTATATACTGAGAGCAAATTTTTTTATTTTTTGTTTTTTTACCCTATATACTTAAGTAATCACCGACGGCCATTAATTGCCATCTTTAAGCAACGGAACTCATAATCGCACACCTCTTTCATGCTTCCGGTAATACTGAGCACTGTATTATATTTACTTGTCTTGCAAGCTTGTTTGATAAAAGGATGTCTTCCATTTCTTTGTTACTTAACCAATGTAAGGGAATCATAGGTCTGTCATATTTTATGTGTATTACAATATTACACTCTGCAAACGCTAGGTGTCACATTTAGTATAAGTACCCCTATTAGGCCTCTATCTATCCTCCCCCTACTATCTTAAAACACTAAGGGATTATACAGGCAAACATTAATAGATTTTGCAGATATGTTGTAAATTTCATAACAATGCATATTTAAGCATTTAGTATAAAAGGGCCCTGCTAGTATTTAGGTTTGACACCAATGTGGCATCATGATGTAGATAAGTGTATATAGAGACATTATATAGAAGAGAAGAAGGCTGTCTTGTACCGACTGTTTACTTAACTCACCTCCTCCCCCCCCCCCGCGACTTAATGTAAGTTCCCGGGGGGTAATATTATATTAGACATTCACCCAACCTGGTGAATTTTTTCTGTGGTATTAACCCGCTATCTTCTACCTATTTAGGCTTATAAATCATGCCCATGAGGGGCTATATATCACTAACCTTTTACCTATATAGGTCTATAAATCATGCCCATGAGGGGCTATATATCACTAACCTTTTACCTATATAGGTCTATAAATCATGCTCATGAGGAGCTATATATCACTAACCTTTTACCTATATAGGTCTATAAATCATGCCCATGAGGGGCTATATATCACTAACCTTTTACCTATATAGGTCTATAAATCATGCCCATGAGGGGCTATATATCACTAACCTTTTACCTATATAGGTCTATAAATCATGCCCATGAGGGGCTATATATCACTAACCTTTTACCTATATAGGTCTATAAATCATGCCCATGAGGGGCTATATATCACTAACCTTTTACCTATATAGGTCTATAAATCATGCCCATGAGGGGCTATATATCACTAACCTTTTACCTATATAGGTCTATAAATCATGCCCATGAGGGGCTATATATCACTAACCTTTTACCTATATAGGTCTATAAATCATGCTCATGAGGAGCTATATATCATTAGTCACATTTTGCACAAAACAAATAAAACTTTAAGGTATCATTGTAAATCTTATAATGCATATATCCGAGGTATGCTAGTAATACGGTAGGATATACCTGTTTTCAATGTGTCTATTATGATTTACTTCTATTATCAGCCGTGTTCACTCTGTAATAACTTGTTTTTTCTTTTTTTTGTTTATATGTGGCTTTTGTTATGCTACTTACCTTAATAAAAACATTTGATTTAAAAAAATTGTATGCTTTTTTAAATCATGAATGTCTAATTATGACTTTACTGTCTCTTTAAGCATGTTAATTTTTTTCAAGTTTAAATTATTCTTTTTTATTGTAATGATACATTTGAGCAGAGTATCAGTTTAAATGGTCACGAAAGTTAAAATTAATCATTCATGAATACAGTCTAATCAAGTCAAATCGACTTTTTCCTTTTGGTATCATTTGTTGAAACTTAACTTCTTTCCAAATACAAATGTAGGCTCAAAGCATGAATCTGTCTTTGCAGTAATGTTTGGAACAATGTTATACAAGCAACCTATAGAGGGAGAGTTATCTACAGCAGGCACTGATGAATGGCAGCAGGAGACACACACACACAACTCTGCATTATGGTACTACTATTCCCACAAATGTAATATATTGTATGTAAAGACAGATCCACTCACTGGCCCCTATTTAAAAAAGGTCTCGCGGACCTGATCCGACAGTGCGGATCAGGTCCGCAAGACCTCGCTAAATGCAGAGAGCAATACGCTCTCCGTATTCAGCATTGCACCAGCAGCTCACAAGAGCTGCTGGTGCAACGCCGCCCCCTGCAGACTCGCGGCCAATTGGCCGCCAGCAGGGGGTGTCAATCAACCCGATCGTACTCGATCGGGTTGAATTCCGGCGATTCCTGTCCGCCTGCTCAGAGAAGGTGACAGGGTTATGGAGCAGTGGTCTTTGTGACCGCTGCTTCATAACTGCTGTTTCTGGCGAGTCTGAAGACTCTCCAGAAACACGGGGCATCAAGCTCCTTTCGGAGCTTGATAGATAGGCTCCTTTGTGTTTATAAAGTATTCTTTAGTGATCACTGTTTGTAGCTATAAAGCTGCTATGTTCACTGAATTAGTTCATTTAGAAGTTTATCACATTGCCTGAAGCCACTGCACTCTTCAACTTCCTCTACAGGTTTCTTCTGTAACATTTCTATGTACACTGTAAAAAAAGTGCTCAATGCATGTACAAGCTTCTGAGTGTACCATAGTATGCTCTCTCAAGAAATATTGTTCAGTTACATCAAATGACACCAAAGAAAAGGTATATTTTTATAACAGAAGTTGGATTTTTTGTTAAAGGGACAGTCTACCATAGAATTGTTATTGTTTTAAAAGATAGATAATCCCTTTATTACCCATTCCCCAGTTTTGCATAACCAACACAGTTATATTAATATATTTTTTACCTCTGTGATTACCTTGTATCTAGGAACCTTCTTCCAGCCCCCTGATCACATGACTGTGACTGTTTATTATCTATTGTCTTAAATTTAGCATTGTGTTGTGCTAAATCTTAAATAACCCCCTGTGCCTGAACACAGTGTTATCTATATGGCCCATGTGTACTTTCTGTCTCTTTGTGCTGAAAAGAGATTTAAAAAGCATGTGATAAGAGACAGCCCTCAAAGGCTTAGAAATTAGCATATGAGCCTACCTATGTTTAGTTTAAACTAAGAATACCAAGAGAAAAAAGCAAATTTGATGATAAAAGTAAATTGGAAAGTTGATTAAAATTAAAAGTCCTATCTGAATAATGAAAGTTTAATTTATACTAGACTGTCCCTTTAATATAAATTGTAAATTCCGTTACATTTTTTCTTCTATGTCCCTTCACTTTTTTGTATCAATATCATGTTTTTCTAAAGTATTTTAAGTTTGAATAGTCTGTTCCCTGAGATTCTATTATTATTATTTATGAAGCAAGTGGGGAATTTGAGGACTTTCTGGTGATCTAATTTAAAATTGGCCGGTGTGTAAAGGCTAGGAGCCTTGAAAGCAAAGGGAAGATTATGGCCACAAAGCTATCAAAACACATTATGGCATAGGTCTTATGTGCCTTTTTTGTTTGTGACAACATATTCTGAAATATTTGATAACACATGAAATGCCATAAGTTTCTTAAGAAACAGCTTTGCTCTTTATATGTCCATTTTTTTAGAGTTGTAATTTTAATTTATCTATACTATAATTGGGTTTGTAATGTCCGTCGCCGTCAGCAGTTGCGCACGCATCCTCAATGGAATGTTGTCAGCGCGAAGACAAAAGAAGGTGGATTCTTTCACTATCCTGCCATTTACGCTGCATCCCGGTGGATGCAGCGAAGGCAAACGGATCATTACAAAAGCAACACATAATCGCCCACATTAAAGTATTTTAAAAAAATAAATAACCGCCCACATCAAGTATAAAAAAAACACCGCCTGCACGAAATATAACAAAAGAAAATCCTACACGAAGTATTAACTATTAAACCACAAAACCCCCACATAGCAGTAAACCTATTTACCCTATTAACCCCTAAACCGCAAAACCCCTACATCGCAATAAACCTATTTACCCTATTAACCAATAAACTGCAAAACCCCTACATCGCAATAAACCTATTTAACTTATTAACCCCTAAACCGCAAAACCCCTACATTGCAATAAACCAATTTACCCTATTAACCCCTAAACCCCTACATTGCAATAAACCTATTTACCCTATTAACCCCTAAACTGCAAAACCCCTACATCGCAATAAACCTGTTTAACTTATTAACCCTTTAAACTACCAAAACAAACAATGCAAATAACTATTTAAATACCTAAGTAAAGTACAGTACGAAATATAAAAAAAGAAAATCCTACACAAAGTATTAACTATTAAACCGCAAAAACCCCACATAGCAATAAACCTATTTACCTTATTAACCCCTAAACCGCAAAACCCCTACATCGCAATAAACCTATTTACCCTATTAACCCCTAAACCGCAAAACCCCTACATCGCAATAAACCTATTTAACTTATTAACCCCTAAACCGCAAAAAACCTACATTGCAATAAACCTATTTACCCTATTAACCCCTAAACTGCAAAACCCCTACATTGCAATAAACCTATTTACCCTATTAACCCCTAAACCCCTACATCGCAATAATCCTATTTACCCTATTAACCCCTAAACTGCAAAACCCCTACATCACAATAAACCTGTTTAACTTATTAACCCTTTAAACTGCCAAAACCAACAACGCAAATAGCTATTTAAATACCTAAGTACAGTACACTAACCTAACACCCCCTAACCTAATACCCCCTAGCCTAACAACCCGTAACCTAACACCCCATTAAATAAACCCAAATTACCTAAACTAATATATTCTAAAGTTAAAAATCAAATTACCAAATTTACCAAAATTAAACCTAATCCCTATGAAAAACCACAAAATAAAAACACCCCTTAAAGGGGCTTTTTACAGTGCATTGCCCCAATATAATCAGCTCTTTTTCAAGAAAATACACAAAGCCCCCCCAACAGTAAACCCCCCCACCCACAAACCCCTCCAAATAAAATAACCTAAAACTAAAAAACCTAAACTACCCATTGCCCTGAAAAGGGCATTTGTTTGGGCATTGCCCTTTAAAGGCATTTAGCTCTTTTTCTGCCCATCCCTTATCTAAATATAACAAATCCCCCAAAAAACCCTTAAAAAATCCTAAGTCTAACCCCCAGGTTGGTACTCCCGTTTCCTAAAGTCCGGCGGAGAAGGTCCTGTTCCAGGCGGGGAAGTCTTCTTCTAGGAACATCCTGCGCAGAGCAGAGATGAAGACCGCAGAGATGAAGGATGAGAGCAAGTGAAATTTTATTGGCTATTCAAATCAGCTAATAGAATTTCACTTGCTCTCATGCTATTGGCTAATTTAAATAGCCAATAGGATTTGAGTAGCTTTCATCCTATTGGCTGATTTGAATTGGAAGAATCAAATCAGCCAATAGGAATTCAAGGGACGCCATCTTTAATCACATACCTTGAATTCACTATTCAGTGTACGGCGAAGATTGTACGAAGAGGATCCTCCACGCTCCATGGCTCCACGGTCACCAGTCTTCAGTTCCAGGGTCGCCAGTCTTCAGTTTTTCTGTTTTCAGTCTTCAGCTCCGCTCTGCGCAGGATGTTCCTGGAAGAAGAAGAGGTTGCGCTTGGAAGAAGACTTCACCTCTTGGAACAGGACCTTCTCCGCCGAACTTCAGGAACCGTGAGTACCAACCTGGGGGTTAGACTTTTTTAATGTTTTTTTGGGGGGATTTGTTTTATTTAGATTAGGGATGGGCAGAAATAGAGCTAAATGCCCTTTTAAGGGCAATGCCCAAACAAATGCCCTTTTCATGGCAATGGGTAGTTTAGGTTTTTTAGTGTTAGGTTATTTTATTTGGGGGGGTTGGTGGGTGAGGGGGTTTTACTGTTAGGGGGGCTTTGTGTATTTTCTTGAAAAAAACAGAATTTATGCTTACCTGATAAATTACTTTCTCCAACGGTGTGTCCGGTCCACGGCGTCATCCTTACTTGTGGGATATTCTCTTCCCCAACAGGAAATGGCAAAGAGTCCCAGCAAAGCTGGTCACATGATCCCTCCTAGGCTCCGCCCACCCCAGTCATTCGACCGACGGACAGGAGGAAATATATATAGGAGAAACCATATGATACCGTGGTGACTGTAGTTAGAGAAAATAATTCATCAGACCTGATTAAAAAACCAGGGCGGGCCGTGGACCGGACACACCGTTGGAGAAAGTAATTTATCAGGTAAGCATAAATTCTGTTTTCTCCAACATTGGTGTGTCCGGTCCATGGCGTCATCCTTACTTGTGGGAACCAATACCAAAGCTTTAGGACACGGATGAAGGGAGGGAGCAAATCAGGTCACCTAAGCGGAAGGAACCACAGCTTGCAAAACCTTTCTCCCAAAAATAGCCTCCGAAGAAGCAAAAGTATCAAATTTGTAAAATTTGGCAAAAGTGTGCAGTGAAGACCAAGTCGCTGCCTTACATATCTGGTCAACAGAAGCCTCGTTCTTGAAGGCCCATGTGGAAGCCACAGCCCTAGTGGAGTGAGCTGTGATTCTTTCGGGAGGCTGCCGTCCGGCAGTCTCAAAAGCCAATCGGATAATGCTTTTAAGCCAAAAGGAAAGAGAGGTAGAAGTCGCTTTTTGACCTCTCCTTTTACCAGAATAAACAACAAACAAGGAAGATGTTTGTTTGAAATCTTTAGTAGCCTCTAAATAGAATTTTAGAGCACGGACTACGTCCAAATTGTGTAACAAACGTTCCTTCTTTGAAACTGGATTCGGACACAAAGAAGGTACAACTATCTCCTGGTTAATATTTTTGTTAGAAACAACTTTCGGAAGAAAACCAGGCTTAGTACGCAAAACCACCTTATCTGCATGGAACACCAGATAGGGCGGAGAACACTGCAGAGCAGATAACTCTGAAACTCTTCTAGCAGAAGAAATTGCAACTAAAAACAAAACTTTCCAAGATAGTAACTTAATATCTATGGAATGTAAAGGTTCAAACGGAACCCCTTGAAGAACTGAAAGAACTAGATTTAGACTCCAGGGAGGAGTCAAAGGTCTGTATACAGGCTTGATCCTAACCAGAGCCTGAACAAATGCTTGAACATCTGGCACAGCTGCCAGTCTTTTGTGAAGTAAAACAGATAAAGCAGAGATCTGTCCCTTTAGAGAACTTGCAGATAATCCTTTCTCCAAACCTTCTTGTAGAAAGGATAGAATCTTAGGAATTTTTATCTTGTTCCATGGGAATCCTTTGGATTCACACCAACAGATATATTTTTTCCATATTTTATGGTAAATTTTTCTAGTTACAGGCTTCCTAGCCTGAATCAGAGTATCTATTACAGAATCTGAAAACCCACGCTTTGATAAAATCAAGCGTTCAATCTCCAAGCCGTCAGTTGGAGGGAAACCAGATTCGGATGTTCGAATGGACCCTGAACAAGAAGGTCCTGTCTCAAAGGTAGCTTCCATGGTGGAGCCGATGACATATTCACCAGGTCTGCATACCAAGTCCTGCGTGGCCACGCAGGAGCTATCAAGATCACCGAGGCCCTCTCCTGATTGATCCTGGCTACCAGCCTGGGAATGAGAGGAAACGGTGGGAATACATAAGCTAGGTTGAAGGTCCAAGGTGCTACTAGTGCATCTACTAGAGTCGCCTTGGGATCCCTGGATCTGGACCCGTAGCAAGGAACCTTGAAGTTCTGACGAGACGCCATCAGATCCATGTCTGGAATGCCCCATAATTGAGTTATTTGGGCAAAGATTTCCGGATGGAGTTCCCACTCCCCCGGATGGAATGTCTGACGACTCAGAAAATCGGCTTCCCAATTTTCCACTCCTGGGATGTGGATCGCAGACAAGTGGCAGGAGTGATCCTCCGCCCATTGAATTATCTTGGTCACTTCTTTCATCGCCAGGGAACTCCTTGTTCCCCCTGATGATTGATATATGCGACGGTCGTCATGTTGTCTGATTGAAACCTTATGAATTTGGCCTTTGCTAGTTGAGGCCAAGCTCTGAGAGCATTGAATATCGCTCTCAGTTCCAGAATGTTTATCAGGAGAAGAGACTCTTCCCGAGACCATAGACCCTGAGCTTTCAGGGATTCCCAGACCGCGCCCCAGCCCACTAGACTGGCGTCGGTCGTGACAATGACCCACTCTGGTCTGCGGAAGCTCATTCCCTGTGACAGATTGTCCAGGGTCAGCCACCAATGGAGTGAATCTCTGGTCTTTTGATCTACTTGAATCATCGGAGACAAGTCTGTATAATCCCCATTCCACTGTCTGAGCATGCACAGTTGTAATGGTCTTAGATGAATTCGTGCAAAAGGAACTATGTCCATTGTTGCAACCATCAATCCTATTACTTCCATGCAGACGGGGACAGAGAACTTTTTTCTTTGTTCACCTTCCATCCGTGAGATCTGAGAAAGGCTAGGACGATGTCCGTATGAGCCTTTGCTTTTGACAGGGACGACGCTTGAATTAGGATGTCGTCCAAGTAAGGTACTACTGCAATGCCCCTTGGTCTTAGAACCGCTAGAAGGGACCCTAGTACCTTTGTGAAAATCCTTGGAGCAGTGGCTAATCCGAATGGAAGTGCCACAAACTGGTAATGCTTGTCCAGAAAAGCGAACCTTAGGAACTGATGATGTTCCTTGTGGATAGGAATATGTAGGTACGCATCCTTTAAATCCACGGTAGTCATAAATTGACTTTCTGGATGGTGGGTAGGATCGTTCGAATAGTTTCCATTTTGAACGATGGTACCCTGAGAAATTTGTTTAGGATCTTCAGATCCAAAATTGGTCTGAATGTTCCCTCTTTTTTGGGAACTATGAACAGATTGGAATAAAATCCCATTCCTTGTTCTCTTATTGGAACTGGATGTATCACTCCCATCTTTAACAGGTCTTCTACACAATGTAAGCATGCCTGTCTCTTTATTTGGTTTGAAGATAAGTGAGACCTGTGGAACCTTCCCCTTGGGGGTAGTTCCTTGAATTCCAGGAGATAATCTTGAGAAACTATTTCTAGCGCCCAAGGATCCTGAACATCTCTTGCCCAAGCCTGAGCAAAGAGAGAGAGTCTGCCCCCCACTAGATCCGGTCCCGGATCGGGGGCTATCCCTTCATGCTGTTTTGGTAGCAGTGGTAGGCTTCTTGGCCTGCTTACCCTTGTTCCAGCCTTGCATTGGTTTCCAGGCTGGTTTGGGTTGTGAAGTATTACCCTCTTGCTTAGAGGATGCAGAATTAGAGGCTGGTCCGTTTCTGCGAAAGGGACGAAAATTAGGCTTATTTTTAGCCTTAAAAGACCTATCCTGTGGGAGGGCGTGGCCCTTTCCCCCAGTGATGTCTGAAATAATCTCTTTTAAATCTGGTCCAAATAATGTTTTACCTTTGAAAGGAATGTTAAGCAATTTTGTCTTGGAAGACACATCCGCTGACCAAGACTTTAGCCAAAGCGCTCTGCGCGCCACGATAGCAAACCCTGAATTTTTCGCCGCTAATCTAGCTAATTGCAAAGCGGCGTCTAAAACAAAAGAGTTTGCCAATTTAAGTGCTTGAACTCTGTCCATAACCTCCTCATACGAAGATTCTTTACTGAGCGACTTTTCTAGTTCCTCGAACCAGAAACACGCTGCCGTAGTGACAGGAACAATGCATGAAATTGGTTGTAGAAGGTAACCTTGCTGTACAAAAATCTTTTTAAGCAAACCCTCTAATTTTTTATCCATAGGATCTTTGAAAGCACAACTATCTTCGATAGGAATAGTAGTGCGTTTGTTTAGAGTAGAAACCGCCCCCTCGACCTTGGGGACTGTCTGCCATAAATCCTTTCTGGGGTCGACTATAGGAAATAATTTCTTAAATATAGGGGGGGGAACAAAAGGTATGCCGGGCTTTTCCCACTCTTTATTTACTATGTCCGCCACCCGCTTGGGTATAGGAAAAACGTCGGGGGGCACCGGAACCTCTAGGAACTTGTCCATCTAACATAATTTCTCTGGAATGACCAAATTGTCACAATCATCCAGAGTAGATAACACCTCCTTAAGCAGTGCGCGGAGATGTTCTAATTTAAATTTAAATGTCACAACATCAGGTTCAGCTTGATGAGAAATTTTTCCTGAATCTGAGATTTCTCCATCAGACAAAACCTCCCTCATGGCCCCTTGAGATTGGTGTGAGGGTATGTCAGAACAGTTATCATCAGCGCCCTCTTGCTCTTCAGTGTTTAAAACAGAGCAATCGCGCTTTCTCTGATAAGTAGGCATTTTGGATAAAAGATTTGCTATGGAGTTATCCATTACAGCCGTTAATTGTTGCATGGTAATAAGTATTGGCGCACTAGATGTACTAGGGGCCTCCTGTGTGGGCAAAACTGGTGTAGACACAGTAGGGGATGATGTAGTATCATGTTTACTCCCCTCATTTGAGGAATCATCTTGGGCAATATCATTATCTGTGGCATTACTGTCCTTACTTTGTTTGGACACTATGGCACAATTATCACATAAATTTAAATGGGGAGACACATTGGCTTTCATACATATAGAACATAGCTTATCTGATGGTACAGACATGTTAAACAGGCTTAAACTTGTCAACAAAGCAAAAAAAGTTTTAAAATAAAACCGTTACTGTCACTTTAAATTTCAAACTGAAAACACTTTATTACTGAATATGTGAAAAAGTATGAAGGAATTGTTCAAAAATTACCAAAATTTTTTCACCACAGTGTCTTAAAGCATTAAAAGTATTGCACACCAAATTTCAGAGCTTTAACCCTTAAAATAACGGAACCAGAGCCATTTTTAAATTTAACCCCTATACAGTCCCAGCTATATGCTTTGCTGAGACCCAACCAAGCCCAGAGGGGAATACGATACCAAATGACGCCTTCTAGAAGCTTTTTTAGTGATTCTTAGATCCTCACACATGCATCTGCATGCCTTGCTCTCCAAAAACAACTGCGCAGTAATGGCGCGAAAATGAGGCTCAGTCTATAACTAGAAAGGCCCCCAGACTAAAAAAGGTGTCCAACACAGTGCCTGCCATTTTTTAAACATTCCCCAAGATTATAATGCCAATTATTAGCTAGAATCTGTATAATATGCCCCAATAAAGCAATCGTTTTAGCCCATAAAAATGTCTACCAGTTTTTAAGCCCTTTTTTAAGCCCTTTTATTCTTTTATGTGTGACTAAGAAAATGGCTTACCGGTCCCCATGAGGGGAAATGACAGCCTTCCAGCATTACATGGTCTTGTTAGAAATATGGCTAGTCATACCTTAAGCAGAAAAGTCTGCTAACTGTTTCCCCCAACTGATGTTGCTTCATCTCAACAGTCCTGTGTGGAAACAGCAATCGATTTTAGTTACTGTCTGCTAAAATCATCTTCCTCTTACAAACAGAAATCTTCATCCTTTTCTGTTTCAGAGTAAATAGTACATACCAGCACTATTTTAAAATAACAAACACTTGATAGAAGAATAAAAACTACATTTAAACACCAAAAAACCCTTAACCATCTCCGTGGAGATGTTGCCTGTGCAACGGCAAAGAGAATGACTGGGGTGGGCGGAGGCTAGGAGGGATCATGTGACCAGCTTTGCTGGGACTCTTTGCCATTTCCTGTTGGGGAAGAGAATATCCCACAAGTAAGGATGACGCCGTGGACCGGACACACCAATGTTGGAGAAAAGCTGATTATCTTGGGGCAATGCCCTGCACAAAGCCCTTTTAAGGGCTACTGGTAGTTTATTCTTAGAGTAGGGGGTGTTTTTATTTTGGGGGTCTTTTTTATTTTCATAGGGATTAGGTTTTATTTTGATAAACTTGGTAATTTTATTTTTTTATTTTCTGTAATGATAGCTTTTTTATTTTTTGTACCTTTTTTTTGTAAATTTAGAATGTATTAGTTTAGGTAATATGGGTTTATTTAATTGGGTGTTAGTTTAGGTGTTATTAGGTTAGGGGTTGTTAGGTTAGGGGGTGTTAGATTAGGGGGTGTTAGGTTAGTGTACTGTACTTATTTAAATAGTTATTTGCATTGTGGGTGTTGGCGGTTTAAAGGGTTAATAAGTCAAATAGGTTTATTGTGATGTAGGGGTTTTGCAATTTAGGGGTTAATAGAGTAAATAGGTTTATTGTGATGTAGGGGTTTTGCGGTTTAGAGGTTAATAGGGTAAATAGGTTTATTGCAATGAAGGTTTAGGGGTTATGTATATAAAGAAATATACTTAAAGTAGATATAATTTAAAGAGAAGAAACTTTGTATTTATTTAGGACAGTAGTTTGTCTAATTAGAGTGTGACTATATCTGTAGTTCATTATATAGAAAATATTTTTGATATATTTAAGAGCGTAGTCCATTAAAATTATAGTATTGCTACACCTGTCGCTTACATTTTTATATAAAAGAAGAGTTACAAAATAGGTTGTTTCTACATCTGTAGTTTAAAAAAATAATTAGACTGCCCTCTGGGCAGGCTTATCGACTAGTAAATGAATAAATTGTTTGTTTTCACTAATAATACAAACCATAAACATGAATAATTCATCTTGTTACAAAGGCAAGCTGAAAGAGGAATATTTTCTGCCTAATAAAGCTTTCTATATGTAAATTAAACTCAAATATGTTATATGCATATGGAAATAATAATAACAATATTATTATTATTAGTAGAAGTATTATTAGTATTATTACTATTATTATGTAAAGGTTAAGTTGAAGCTGTTCAATCAATATTCAAGTGAAAATACGACTTTATTAATTTAAAAATATCTAGTTAACACCAGGAGCAGCAATGTAACACTAGAAACTAGCTGCTGCTTGGTGGCTGCACCTATATGCCTCTTGCTTTTGGCTTACTCAGTGTGTTCAGCTAGTTCCCAGTAGTGCATTGCTACTCCTTCAACAAATTGCTGTATATCTAGAGAATAAAGTTTATTTGATAATAGAGGTAAGTTGATAACATATTGAGGTGTCATGTCCTTTTAATGAAATCAGAAAATTCATACTGGAAATCCACTGCTTACTAACTTATTGGGAAAATTTATTTGACTAGCGTGACGAGTCTCCACAAAAATGAAAACAAAATGTAGTTTTATTAAAGATATAGACATGCCTTAAATTAATTGATTTTAAAATACGCTCTTTAATGTAAATAAATGATGTTAATTTGCTTTTAATTATTCACAGGATACCAACAGGCAATATAAATTAATTGGTATCCTCAATCTATCTCAGCCTATAAACTATAAAGGAATTAGCATTTACAGTGTTAAAGAATAAAAATGTCTACCTGCTTATAGCTATAAATGAAGACATTTTGTCAGCACCAGCTTACATTATGAGACAAGGTAGAAGATTCATGTAAGCCAATACATTTCAGCTGAATGAATCCAAATTTCACAAATCCTTTGTGTGTGTAAATATATATATATATATATATATATATATATATATATTTGAACACGCAGGAGAGCACTCTCACTTCCGAAAACCAGACAGCCAGGGTGCTACTGGCAGGTAGAATACAAGTAACAAAAAAGCTGGCACTCACTGGTCTTATATCAAAACACACTTTACTGTGACGTTTTGGAGATAAAGAATCCCCTTCCTCAGACTCGGTGAGTGCCAGCTTTTTGTTACATATATATATATATATATATATATATATATATATATATAATCTTAGAAAGTGAGAATCAAGTTAATACATTCTTATCACGTTACTTCTCAGAAAGTTGAAGACACATTATATTGGTTTGAAGTTCACATTTTGAAGAGTATTATCTATCCTTTCTTTTTTGCAGATGTAGATCATTAAATGTACAGTACTTCATCGAAACACAGGGAATATGTTGTACAACTAATTATTATTTGCACTACTTCAGCATTTAACTAAAACTCATTCCTGAACAATAGAATGTACAACTTAAAAATATATTGAGATACTGATTATATAGTAGGTAAATTTACTCTATTTTTGAACATTTAAATTGAAGAATGAAGGTTCCCCTTGCCATTTATTTCTTAGTTTAAATATGTCTTTTCTGAATGTTGAATATTTACGTTCAAAAATTCAAATATAATATTTGAAAATTACTTTGGAAGTTTTATTGAAGTATAATATGTGTTTAAAGTTTATGAGAATCGTTATTTGAAAATTGCACTCAGCATTCAAATGTAGCATTCAACAGAAAGAAAGGCTAGGCAGATTCAACAGAAAGAAAGGCTAGGCAGATTCAACAGAAAGAAAGGCTAGGCAGATACGTATTAAACTGAAAATATATTCCTTGTAAAAGGTTTAACATTTTCCTGTTGTCTTATAAGGTGATCTAAAATTATAATAGGCAGAAGCCAGTGAGATTATTAAAGCACTAGTTTATTTACAAAATTGTGATGAGACAGCAATAAAATTCTTCAAAGCATATGGACATTAGCACATCCTGTCTTACGCAATTCGGCTGATAGTACCTTAGTCATATACATAATTTACCCATTCAGGACATCGCTTTAAAAAGTCCATTGGTACTATTCCATTGGTTCATGCTCATGTTACACAATATACACTAGGACAGAATACAAACTTAATATACAGAGCATGCAATGAGGCAACATATCAATCACACATATTTGTTAATCAATTTTTAGTTGTTCAACACATCCCAGAAAGATGTGAGTGCATTTTGTGGAAATTTGTGTTTTCCCCTTCTTGGGGGTTTCAGTAACATACTTGTTGTTGTAACAGTCTAAATTGCACTCAAAGAAAAGAATATATCTAGTTTGTTAGGTTTCCTTTAGGACTGGACTTGAGAAATGCTACTCTAGAGCAGTAGCTGACATACCTAAAAGAGCACCCTGGTACAACATTCTTTTGGCCCCCAAAGGTAGCTCAGTAGTAAGCAATAGCCCTAATATACATGCTGTTCTGTTCTGTATAATGATTTTGAGGATAAATTGATAGATCTTCATTCTGTATTATTAAAAGGCTCCACTGCATTAGGATTCTGCACATGCTTATAATTAGACTGGCTTCTATGGACTCCCCCAGCACTTGGACCCTGGTGCTACTGCAACTGTTGCACCAATGGTAGTTCCGCCCCTGCTCTAAAGGCTTTTCTCCCTCTCTAGTCCCTACAAAACAATGCATATTTTGCTAACAAAATAAGTTTTATATTATTTTAAAACATGTATTTTGTACTTAGAAATGTTTCTTTTCAATGAAATTGTTAATTTCTTATGCATATATACATTTAGTTTAATGTTCATTTGTTGCAAGAAAGAATCTTAAATGATCACCTTTCTAAATTTATTTACAATGAACAATGATAATATTTTTAATAAATGGCTGGATTCCTCCACCCTTCCCTTTTAAATAGAAGATACATAAGACAGTTTATTTTAATATAGACAGCCTCTATGATTGAGAATGTAAACCTAGTGTAAAAATAACATGTTTTGTTTCATTTGAGCATTTCATTTAAAAACAAAAACAAAAAAAACAAAAACCTTTTTGTTATGTTCTTAAACATGTAGTAAAAGTTGTACTCCAGGAATACCCACTGTGTATATTGACCGGACATACACACATGTGTCTGCTTCCTATTTGCTCACCAGTTTTAGGTTCACCTGGAGTAGCACACTTTCCATTTAACTCCTTTGCAGAGGCTAAACACAGTTATTATATATATATATATATATATATATATATATATATATATATATTAAATAAAATGCTTTAATGCAATGTTATTCTTACTCTATAATGGCCCTTTAAGTTTGATTACATATGTAATATAATTCACATGTTGATGTGAAATCTAGAAAATATTTTAATAACCAGGAATAATAATTTTCTTAAATACGAGTTTGATATGAGTCGGGGAACTTTTAAGTGAAAACTCATTAGATATAATATAACAATGTTTTCTAGTTTCATATTCATAAACAATCATGATAATATCTAGAAGGAAATAAAGATTAAAATAAGAGCATTCATGTAAATATCCTTGTCTGCTCTTCTTTGTAGTCCCAACGCCGTGTTACTTTTCATCTCCCCGATGGTTCCCAGGAAAGTTGCAGTGACAGTGGACTAGGAGAGCATGAGCCTATAGGAAGTGGAACTTTGCTCTCACACCCTCTTCCTCTGGTTCAACCACAGGATGAATTCTATGACCAGGCATCACCAGATAAGAGGACCGAAGCTGATGGCAACTCTGACCCTAACTCTGGTGAGTCAACGCTAAATATTTAATTTCAATTTTATGTATTGTTTGTTACAGAAATGTCAATGTCAAAATGAGTTTAAGCTTTCTCTGCTTGGTACCTGAAAGAAATGTATTTTAATAAATATTAAATAAGAAGCACACATCTCATGCCCTTATGTAATCCAAAGTGATAAGAAGCTATTGCCTCTCTAAGTAACATTCAATTTAGGATGAAATGGAAATGGATTTTTATATATATATATATATATATATATATATATATAAATATATATATATATATATTTATATATATATATATATATATATATATATATATATATATATATATCCTAGTTTTGTATAAAATAATTATGTTGATTTCATTTGTATGCTTATAGTAGAAAGAATAGAATTACCATAGTTATTGTTGGTTTTTATGGCTTTTTTGTTTTGGACAAAACTGCAAAAATATTATTTATGCTTTCTCATATGTTTTTACCAGAATAAATTACTAAACGATAGATATGACTAGTAATTGATATTTGGAAATACTACTATTATTTTTTTATTCTGTCTCTTTTTATAGAAATATATGAATATACAATGTGAGAACATCTACAATAATGGCTAACAATATCTTAATTAATATTCATCATAAAAGTTTATAAATTATTGGACCTTGAATAAAGTAAACTACTGTTTTTTCTTCAGGAGACACTTGCTCAAAACTGCTGATATCAGTATGGTTATTGATGTTAACCAGAGATATAACTCTTGAAATTTCAATTTACTTTGTCATTTATTGACTACATCATGAAAATAAATAGGTTTACTTATGTAAAGCAAGTAACTTGACCACTGTTTTTTTTTTTCTTCCGTAATGTATTAATAATATCATACAGTTTATGTGAGCTGTTTTGTTTTTATGAAAGAAAAATAATCATATAATAAAGTGATAGATTGCAGTAATCAAAATGTTAAAAAAAATTACCTGTACCCTACAGGGGTCACACCCCTCCTCAAGAAACTATTGTCATCTCATACTCACATTTGTATAAATAGATGATAGATAGATAGATAGATAGATAGATAGATAGATCCTGGTGTGGTTTTATTATTCCTGTCCTGAAAAAGGACTACTGGAATTATTTCCTCAGAATCTAAATAGAAAGACATCGGTTATTTTAACAGTGTTCTGAAAAGATTTTATTGGATTGCCAACTGAAAAGATTAACTTTTATAAGTCGGTATAAAGCATTAACAGTTTATGTATTTCCCCCTTTCCCCCACGTAGTTTATTGGTTTCAAAAATACTACAGTGACCTCCAATTTTTTCAACTGCGTTACATAGGTATTAGAAATAATAATAATAATAGAAATATTAATAAAAATAATAATAATGATATTCATCTTTAATGTTGATGGTGCTGCTCTGATTTGCGAATCATGTGTGAAATACATGCTGATAATCTCCTGGTTTTTAACCTAGAGTACTGTTAACTGTCGAATGCATAAATTGGTTAATGGCTTGTGTAGGTGGGCTGGGTTTTAGCAAATCATTACTATAATAAGCATAAATATCATTTATTTGTTGTGACCTAACAGGAAAACCTATAAACAAACACCAAAACAATATTGTACTCAGGTATACATACACAAGAAGGAAGAGAAACTGTTTTTCTTGTGCTTATTTATAATAACTTAAGTTTAAAATGGTGCAGCGATCTATGTACTTCACTGCATTAGATCACATTAATGAATGTTCCCCACAGCAATACATTATTTTATTTTGTATTATCTTATTTGTAATGTCTGTAATAAAGCTGCATATATACTGGGTTGCAGGGCAGATCAGAAGAGGTTTCATATCACAGTTGACTTACTACTTGAGGGGGATGACTGTGGGGTCACATAACATTGCCTGACTGGACATTACCCCTTACTGCTTGCTGTGTATTTTAAGTCTGTCCTCGAGATAAGGGAAGCAAAGCGGCAATAGCATATCTTTACAGTGTGTGTGCCAAAATGGAACTCCATTCGACCTACAAAAATAGTGGAGGAATGTGTTTCCAAGACATGACCCCTGGTACCATAGTTACAAAATAAAAAATATTTTTTTTATTATTATTTAAAGGTAAAATATTTTTTTACATTTTCAATTTGATTTGTTAAAGTAATAAGCCTTACTTTTGCATTAGTTGAAAGTCCATCAAATCAATACAGTTCTACACAATTACTAATTACTAAATGGTAGCAAACTTTTCTTAACTACATGTAACTAATGCAGAAAATGTATTACAATGATATATTTCATGTGGCTGTAAATATATACCAATGCTATTGAAGATATCGAAGGTAGAGAAATATTTACTATATTAATTTCAAACTCATCAAATTGTTGTCATATATTATTTGTCATTTTTCATATTCTTTGCTCACAATTCCACTCAAGTGGAGATGATATTTATACTGCATGTACTCTTGTGTGTGTGTCTGTGTGCATATACAAATACATACTTGCTTGGTGTTATATTGATATCATCAAAGTAGCAGCATAACAACAACTTTGTCCCTATGCATAGCAGCTTGATCAAACGTGAGATTTAGAAAACTAGAGAGGCACAAACATTATATCTCCCAAGTAATGGCACCATTGATTGCTTTTCATGGGACCTGCTATAACATGGAAAGCAATCAAAATCCCTATTATCATAAAACAGAATCTTGAAATCCAGAAAGATCATAATCCCTAATGTCTAAAATCCCGAAAATCAAAATGCAGAAAGAACAAAATCCCTAAATTATAAAATCCTGAAAATCCAAATCCCAAAAATGCAAAATCTCTAAACTTAAAAAACCTAAAGATACGATGTGCTGTGATGTCCCCATCTTCACTATCATTTTGCATCTACCTGGGGGGTTCAAGGTGGGCAAAGCCCCCCTTTTAAACCTCATTCCCCAAGGTTCACTTGGGGTGGATGCCAGAGGAGCAACGGGGAGCCCCCTTGAAGATACATTTAACAAGGTAATCTTGCAGGAGTTTTTCAGGATTCTGGTTTTCTGTATTTTACAAGTTAGGGATTTTATTTTATCAGGATTTTAGTATTCAGGGTTATGTTGTGTCTGCCTTTTTAAGTTTCGTATTTAGAACTTTGGGATTGTGGCATTCTGTCTTGTGTTCTTCAGTCTTTTGAAATAGACTATAACATAATAGTGCCATATCCTATGTCTGTGGCTAATAAAGTGTGGCTAGTTGCAATGCTTACTCAAATCCTTTGTTCATAGCTGTTAGAAACACATTATATCAGACTTTTTGCAACCTATATTCTAAAGAGATCAATCAGAAAATAAAAAGTAGTCTGCGCTTAGTAGTCTGCGCTGGGTTAACCCCTTCACTCCAGTAAACCTAGTTACATCATCCCACATAACACAACTGACACTAAACACAATCCAATACTAAAGCAATAAAGCTTGATGGCTTTGTTGTCCCACTACTATTTATTTACTGTAAGATTGGTTCACCAATTACCTGTATAACCACAGAAGAGTAAACAAAGTATGGGAAATTGTTCCGTTTGGTTTATTTTGTATAAGAAATAGTTGTTTTTGTTAGTGGAAGCAAGAAACCATCCAAATATGCTGTGTTTGCAGAGACAACAGGCATTTTTTAGCTTCTATTTGTCTCTATGCACAAATAATTCCCTATCTTATCTCTGTTGGTAAATATAAAAGTCAGTACTTAGAGAGAATAATGCAAAATTAATATTTTATTACTAATCTCTAAAACCCTCACTGTAAGTGCTTCTAGTTTACATATCTTTTCTTTAGACAATATATAAGAATTGAAATTTCAGTATGAAATTTCAGCATAAGCGTGGATAAAACAGGGAAAAGTATCTATTTAAAATGAAAAAAATATATGTAAACTTGCAGTTTGATAATAATTTAATACATTCAAACAGGTTAAATGGATCATTAGGAACACATTAAAGGGAAGAAAATGCACAGTGCACTGTCCTTTTAACTGCAAATCAGACCTACTGCAAAAAAAGCCTACTAGCTAACTAACTAACTAACTAACCTTAAAGGGACTTCCTAATGCAGAAATTAATTGCTCTAATTTGTTAGAAGAGCATGCAATTTTTGCATAACTGATGCTAGATAACAGACAGGTAGATTACAAGTTGTGCGCTCATCTTTCAACGCTGAAAAAATGGTAATTTCAGCGTTAAAACAGCATCGCCGCAACTAATAAAATTTATTAACCCCTATTCCACCGCTCCCCGACATCATCACCACTATAATAAAGTTATTAACCCCTAAACCGCCGTGCTCCTGCATCGCAAACACTATTTAAAGATTATTAACCCCTAATCTGCTGTCCGCCCACATCGCCCCCACTACATTAAAGTTATAAACCCCTATTCCGCCACTCCCCGACACCGCCGCCACTATAATAAACCTATTAACCCCTAAACCGCAAGCCCCCACACAACAAAATATACTAAATTAAACTATTAACCCCCTAAACCGAAAGCCCCCCACATCGCAATAAACTAATTTAAACTAGTAACCCCTAAACCTAATGCCCCCATAACTTTATATTAAAATCTTAAATTAAATTAAAACTTACCTGTAAAAATAAAAAAACAAAGCTTAAACTAACAATTAAACTAATATAACTATTAAACTAAAATTAAACTAACTAAAATTAAAGAAAACTAAAATACACATTAAAAATCCTAACACTACTATAAAAATTACAAAGTATCTAATTGCAAAAATAAAAAATACTAAATTACAAAAAATAACAAACACTAAATTACGAAAAATAACAAACAAAATTATCAAAAATAAAAAAGAATTACACCTAATCTAATAGCCCTATAAAAATAAAAAGCCCACCCAAAATAAAAAAATACCCTAGCCTACATTAAACTACCAATAGCCCTTAAAAGGGCCTTTTGTAGGGCATTTCCCTATGTTAAACAGCTCTTTAAACTGTAACAAAAACACAAAGACTCCCCAACAGTAAAACCCACCATCCAACCAATCCCCCAAAATAATAAACCTAACTCTAACAAAAACCTAAGCTACCCATTGTCCTGAAAAGGGCATTTGTATAGGCATTGCTCTTAAAAGGCATTCAGCTGTTTTGCTTGCCCTGAAAAAAGGACATTCAGCTCTTTTAAGAAAAGCCCAAACCCTTAACTAAAAAAAAACCACCCAAAAAAGTTTAAAAAATCCTAACACTAACCCCCGAAGATCCACTTACAGTTCCTGAAGTCCGGACATCCAGACGGCGAGAGGTCTTCATCCACGCGGTGAGGGCTTCATCCATCCAGGCGGCATCTTCTATCTTCATCCCAGTGGCGTCTTTTATTTTCATCCCGGCGGCGCAGAGCATCCTCTTCATACGGTCGCCACCATATACTGAATCTTCAATGTAAGGGAGCCTTATCAAAATGGTGTCCCTTGCATTCCTATTGGCTGATTTGATTTTTTTTAATTCAAATCAGCCAATAGGATGAGAGCTACTGAAATCCTATTGGCTGTTCAAATCAGCCAATAGGATGAGAGCTACTGAAATTCTATTGGCTGTTTTGAATAGTCGGGATGAAGATAGAAAACGCTGCCGGGATGGATGAAGACCTTGCCGCCTAGATTAAGACCTCTCGCGGCCTGGATGTCCGGACTTCAGGAACTGTAAGTGGATCTTCGGGGTTAAAGGGACATGACACCCACATTTTTTCTTTCATGATTTAGAAAGAGAATGCATTTTAAAACATCTTTCTAATTTACTTCTATTATCTAATTTGTTTTATTCTCTTGATATTATTTGCTGAAAAGCATATCTAGATAGGCTCAGTAGCTGCTGATTGGTTTCTGCAGATAGAAACCTCATGTGATTGGCTCACCCATGTGCATTGCTTTTTCTTCAACTAAGGATATCTAAAAAATGAAGCAAAATAAATAATAGAAGTAAATTGTAATGTGGTTTAAATTTGTATGTTCTATCTGAATCATGAAAGAAAGATTTTGGGTTTAGTGGCCCTTTAAGGTTAGGATTTTGTTAAACTTTTTTGAGGTGGTTGTCTTTTTAGTTTAGGGTTTGGGCTTGTCTAAAAAGAGCTGAATGCCCTTTTCAGGGCAAGCAAAATAGCTGAATGCCCTTTTAAGGGCAATGGGTATCTTAGGTTTTTGTTAGAATTAGGTTTATTATTTTGGGGGGGTTGGTTGGGTGGTAGGCTTTACTGTTGGGCGGTTTTTGTGTTTTTTTTACAGGTAAAAAGAGATGTTTATCTTAGGGCAATGCCATACAAAAGATCCTTTTAAGGGCTATTGGTAGTTTATTGTAGGCTAGTTTTTTTTTTATTTTGGGTGGGCTTTTTATTTTTATAGGGCTATTAGATTAGGTGTAATTCTTTTTTATTTTTGATCATTTCGTTTGTTATTTTTCGTAATTTAGTGTTTGTTATTTTTTGAAATTTAGTATTTTTTATTTTTTTGTAGTTAGATACTTTGTAATTGTTATAGTAGTGTTAGGATTTTTTTAATGTGCATTTTAGTTTTCTTAAATTGGTAGTTAGCTTAATTTTAGTTTAATAGTTATTTTAGTTTAATTGTTAGTTTAAACTTATTTTTCCTAATTTGACAGGTAAATACTAATTTAATTTAAGATAGGGAAATTGTAATTTTAATTAAAAGTTACGGGTGCGATAGGTTTAGGAGTAAATAGTTTAATTTAGTATATTTCGTTGTGGGGGGCTTGTGATTTAGGGGTTAATAGTTTCATTTAATATATTTCATTGTGGGGGGCTTGCGGTTTTGGGGGTTAATAGTTTAATTTAGTATATTTCAATGTGGGGGCTTGCGGTTTAGGGGTTAATAGGTTTATTATAGTGACAGCGGTGGCTGGGAGTGGCAGAATAGGTGTTAATGAATTTTCATAGTGGCGGTGATGTTGAGAGTGGCAGATTAGGGGTTAATAACATTATGTAGGTGTCGGCGATGTCGGGGGTGACAGATTAGGGGTGTTTAGATGTGGTTTTTATGTTAGGGTGTTAGGTTTAAACGTAACCTTTTTTCCCCATAGACATCAATAGGGCTGCGTTACGGAGCTTTTCATTCCGCAATCGAAGGTGTTAGTTTTTTTTATAACATGCTCTCTCCATTGATGTCTATGGGGAAAGCGTGCACGAGCCGCCAAAACAGCGCTTGTATTTTGTGTGGTATGGAGCTCAACGCAACCATATCGCACACACAATCCGGCTGTTTGAAAATTTGTAATGGCAGTGCTATGGAGGGTGAAATAACGCAACTTTTGTTAAATACCCTCTAACGCGCGTAACTTGTAATCTACCTGTATGTGTTTAACCACCGGAGTATGTTATTTTTGCATTAGAATGTCCCTTTAGCTCTAAAAACCTTCATGTAGTCTATACTCCTGCAGCATTTCTCCCTTAAACGTAAGCTCCCATTTACTTTCATTGTAAACCCCAAGTACTTAACCCCCTAATATTTATATTATAACCTCACTTAACACCCTGCAATGTAATATTAAAGATTGCTCTAACTGATTCACATCCATAAAGATAACATGTTTTCTTACTTCATTGCTACACTGTCTTTCGGTAAGTGGAGTGGTGGCTACCATAGTAAAAACAATATATTTTAACTCATTTTAAATATTTACAGTGCTTCTGTTTTTCATCAACTAAACTGAACAAAAAGTAATTTAGGCTGAATGTATGTGATGTAATTAACGGAAAACATTTTATTATGCTACCTTTAATAAACAATTTTTATGGTAGACTATAAAAAAAATGTATTTTTCACAAATTTCATTTTTATCATTATCTAACAGTGATGCAAATTTTTTTTGGCTTTAGCAAGCAAAAAGATGTATCAAAATGTCACTTTTTGAAAATAAATGTTACTGTTCAAATTGAGGTAACCAAATTATCATTTTTTGATGTTTGATTAATGCCTTTGAGTTATGCAAATAGTACATGTTTATTCTTTACAGTTCTGCATCATTTATCAATAATATATGAATACCTAACCTAGGAACCAACTGGGAGGATGTTTGATTGTAAACCAAAATGTAATATGGCTCCGGTTACCAATTCTAATCATCAACGAAAATATTGGAAAATGCAACAATCTATAAAACTGAAACACATCATAATATTAAAACTTAAATACCTTGAAGGGATATAACATCTGAAGAAACTAAATCTATCACTCCCATACCATCAGAATTTCAGAGTCTTGGATTGGTAATTAATGCTCCTGCTCGAGTGTTAACTATGCTAAAAGTAAGCTTTTTGTGCTTCTAAGGAAGCGCTCATATTACAAGTTTAAAGTAAAATGTTTTCGTGAAATAACCCAACAAACATAAAAAGTAGAACTTATATATGTATATACATATATATATACGTTGATTGGAGTAGCCGTGTTAGTCCAGAGATTTAGATATCAAAATAACAAGAGTATTGCATTGAAAAATTATACTTTTTTATTGGACTAACTATACATTTATAAGATGATAAGCTTTCATTTTTTTATTGTTGAGCAACGTTTCGGGGCACCTGCCCCTTTCTGAAGAGCTTGAGAAAGGAGCAGGTGCCCCGAAACATTGCTCGACAATAAAGGTTTAGCCTTTGAAAACCGTGTGCCACCTTATTCTTGTACTCTATACTATTTACTGGGCATCAAGGGTGGTCCTATTAGGTGTAGCACCGGATTTCATTTATCAAGAATATTTCAGACTATTGGATAGTACGGATCCCACCTGTCTCATACTAAAAATACAGAAAGTGTTACAGAGGTCTGAATGCAGGAGGAGGAGGGGTGTCGTAAAAATCATGATAAGGGTTTAGGAGACATAGGCAGACAGTGTCAGTAAAGGATGACAGGGGAAATGTATGGTTATACACAAAGCATATACTGACATAAAGTTATATAACAACATAGAATCAATATGAATAAAGATGAGAAATTAGGTATACAGGGGAATATAAGATAGTCAAAAAAGGAGAAAGGAAAGAAAGAAAAAAAGGGGAATAATAATAATGACAAAAATGTGGACATAGACTTACCTGCGTACCTATGCATAGAGAATATGGAATATACAATGTAATTGACTACAGTATCAAAAAATGTTGTAATGTACTTTAATATACCGTAGTCAATTACTTTGTATATCCCACACTCTCTATGCATAGGTACGCAGGTAAGCCTATGTCCACATTTTTGTCATTATTATTATTCCCCTTTTTTTCTCTCTTTCCTTTTTTGACTAAAATATATCCCCCTGTATACCTAACTTCCAATCTTTATTTATATTGATTCTATGTTGTTATATAACTTTGTCAGTATATGCTTTGTGTGTAACCATATATTTCCCCTGTCTGATATCCTTTACTGACACTGTATGCCTATGTCTCCTAAACCCCCATCATGATTTTTACAACACCCCTTCCTCCCCCCTATTTAGACCTCTGTAACACTTTCTGTATTTTTAGCCATTCTAAGTTTTAAGATATAATCTGTAAATTACATTAAATTGGTCAGTATTGATTCAGACTTAAAAAAGAAAGACATTTTTCCTGAAAGCTTGTCATCTTATAAATGTCTAGTTAGTCCAAAAAAAAAGTATCATTGCTCAATGTAATACTCTTGTTATTTTGATATGTAGATATATATACAGTGTATATACAGTATATATATATATATATATATATATATATATATATATATATATATATATATATATATATATATCAAAAAGAGAATGGCACTCACTGGTCTTATATCAAAACACACTTTATGGTGACGTTTCGGAGATATAGAATCCCCTTCCTCAGACGGTCTGAGGAAGGGGATTCTATGGTCTCTAGTTATCAACCCGTCAACCTCAAATACGCTGGAATTCCGCAGCATATTTGTGGCGAGGCTGATTTGCCTAAGTAATCAAGCCCTACACACCGGCAAAAGTAGAATTTTGTGACGTAGGCTACGATCCGCCGGACTCAGTCCGACACAGATCGATTCTTACATCACTCCAGATGTGCCGAACACAAGTTCGGCACAATCTGACTACTTTTGAAAGTTATCAAATTCCTAGCAGGTACGCTCTGCACTTTTCCGGCCCAGCGTACCTGGTTTTCAATCCGCCACCCTGGAGGCGGCGGATCCCATAGGAATCAATGGGAGTCTGACCATAGCGAAAGTTCATGTTCGCTGCTGCCCAACATCCCATTGATTCCTATGGGAAACGTCTGCACCTAACACCCTAACATGTACCCCAAGTCTAAACACCCCTAATCTGCCCCCCTACACCACCGCCACCTATATTAAAAATGTTAACCCCAAAACCGCCACTCCCAGAGCCCACCGCCACTCTAATAAACTTATTAACCCCTAAACCGCTGCTCCCGGACCCCGCCGCAACTATAATAAATTTATTAACCCCTATCCTGCCAATCCTGTACCCCGCTGCAACTAAATAAATTGTTTAACCCCTAAACCACCACTCCTGGACCCCACAGCCACCTATATTAAACTTATTAACCCCTAATCTGCCCCCCCTACACCGTCGCCACCTATAATAAATTGATTAACCCCTATCCTGCCCCCCCTATACTGCCGTCATCTATATTAAACTAATTAACCCCTATCCTGCCCCCCCTATACCGCCGCAACCTATAATAAAATTATTTACCCCTAAACCTAAGTCTAACACTAATCCTAACACCCCCCTAACTTAAATATTAATTAAATAAATCTAAATAATATTGCTTGTATTAAATAAATTATTCCTATTTAAAACTAAATACTTACCTGTAAAATAAACCCTAAGATAGCTACAATGTAATTAATAATTACATTGTAGCTATTTTAGGATTTATATTTATTTTACAGGTAACTTTGTATTTATTTTAACTAGGTACAATAGTTATTAAATAGTTATTAACTATTTAATAACTACCTAGCTAAAAGAAACACAAAATTACCTGTAAAATAAATCCTAACCTAAGTTACAATTAAACCTAACACTACACTATCATTAAATTAATTAAATAAATTAGCTATCAATACCTACAATCAAATACAATTAAATAAACTAAACTAAATTACAAAAAAACCCCACTAAATTACAGAAAATAAAAAAATATTACAAGAATGTTAAACTAATTACACCTAATATAAGCCCCCTAATAAAATAAAATAAAAAAAAAATAATAAAAGTCCCTACCCTATTCTACATTACAAAGTAATCAGCTCTTTTACCTGTAAAAAAAAATAAAAAAAACCCAACATTAAAACCCACCACCCACATACCCCTTCTCTAACCCACCCAAACCCCCATTAAATAAACCTAACACTACCCCCCTGAAGATCTCCCTACCTTGAGTAGTGTTCACCCAGCCGGGCCGAAGTCATCATCCAAGGGGCGCTGAAGAGGTCTTCCATCCGAGAGAAGTCTTCATCCAAGGGGCGCTGAAGAGGTCTTCCATCCGATAGAAGTCTTCATCCAGGCGGCGTCTTCAATCTTCATCTATCCGGAGCGGAGCCATCTTCTTCCCAGCCGACGCGGATCCATCCTCTTCAATTGACGCCTACTCGCCGAATGAAGGTTCCTTTCAATGACATCATCCAAGATGGCGTCCCTCGAATTCCGATTGGCTGATAGGATTCTATCAGCCAATCGGAATTAAGGTAGGAAAAATCTGATTGGCTGATCCAATCAGCAAATCAGATTGAGCTCGCATTCTATTGGCTGTTCCGATCAGCCAATAGAATGCAAGCTCAATCTGATTAGCTGATTGGATCAGCGAATCAGATTGAACTTGAATCTGATTGGCTGATTGAATCAGCCAATCAGATTTTTCCTACCTTAATTCCGATTGGCTGATAGAATCCTATCAGCCAATCGGAATTCGAGGGATGCCATCTTGGATGACGTCATTTAAAGGGACCTTCATTCGGCGAGTAGGCATCGGTTGATGTATCCGCGTCGGCTGGGAAGAAGATGGCTCCGCTCCGCTCCGGATGGATGAAGATTGAAGACGCCGCCTGGATGAAGACTTCTATTGGATGGAAGACCTCTTCAGTGCCCCTTGAATGATGACTTCGGCCCGGCTAGGTGAACACGACTCAAGGTAGGGAGATCTTCAGGGGGGTAGTGTTAGGTTTATTTAAGGGGGGTTTGGGTGGGTTAGAGTAGGGGTATGTGGGTGGTGGGTTTTAATGTTGGGGGGTTGTATTTTGTTTTACAGGCAAAAGAGCTGATTACTTTGGGGCATGCCCCGCAAAAAGCCATTTTAAGAGCTGGTAAAAGAGCTGATTACTTTGTAATGTAGAATAGGGTAATATGTTTTATTTATTGTAATGTAGAATTCTTGTAATATTTTTTTTATTTTCTGTAATTTAGTGTTTGTTTTTTTGTAATTTAGTTTAGTTTATTTAATTGTAGGTATTGGTAGCTAATTTATTTAATTATTTTAATGATAATGTAGTGTTAGGTTTAATTGTAACTTAGTTTAGGATTTATTTTACAGGTAATTTTGTATTTCTTTTATCTAGGTAGTTATTAAATAGTTAATAACTATTTAATAACTATTGTACCTAGTTAAAATAAATAAAAATTTGCCTTTAAAATAAATATAAATGCTAAAATAGCTACAATGTAATTATTAATTACATTGTAGCTATATTAGGGTTTAATTTACAGGTAAGTATTTAGTTTAAAATAGGAATAATTTATTTAATGATAGTTTAGTGTTAGGTGTAATTGTAACTTAGGTTAGTTTTTATTTTACAGGTAAATTTGTCTTTATTTTATCTAGGTAGCTATTAAAGAGTTAATAACTATTTAATAGCCATTGTACCTAGTTAAAATAAATTTAAATTTGCCTGTAAAATAAAAATAAATCCTAAATTAGCTACAATATAATTATTAGTAATATTGTAGCTATCTTAGGGTTTATTTTATAGGTAAGTATTTAGTTTTAAATAGGAATAATTAATTTAATAAGAGTAATATTATTTAGATTTATTTAATTAATATTTAAGTTAGGGGGTGGTAGGGTTAGGGTTAGACTTAGGTTTAGGGGTTAATAATTTTATTATAGGTTGCGGCGGTATAGGGGGGCAGGATAGGGGTTAATTAGTTTAATATAGATGGCGGTGGTATAGGGGGGGCAGGATAGGGGTTAATAAAATTATTATAGGTGGCAACAGTGTAGGGGGGCTGATTAGGGGTTAATAAGTTTAATATAGGTGGCGGCAGGGTCCGGGAGTGGCGGTTTAGGGGTTAAACAATTTATTTAGTTACGGCGGGGTCCGGGATCCGCAGGATAAGGGTTAATAACTTTATTATAGGTTGCGGCGGTATAGGGGGAGCAGGATAGGGGTTAATAGTTATTATGTAGGTGGCAGAGGGGTCCGGGAGCGACGGTTTAGGGTTTAATACATTTATTATAGTTGCGGTGGGGTCTAGGAGCGGCAGTTTAGGGGTTAATACATTTATTATAGTTGCGGCGGGTCTAGGAGCAGCGGTTTAGGGGTTAATAACTTTATTTAGTTGCGGGGGGCTCCAGGGGCGGCGGTATAGGGGCTAGAACAGTATAGTATAGTGTGAGTGCTTAGTGACAGCTTATCAATAAAGCTGTAAAAAAGCCGAAGAGCAGCGAGATAGGATGAGTGATAACTATCACAGTCCGCTGCTCATCGCCCCATACTTGGTGCGCGGCTTTTTGACAGCTTTTTTGATAACTTTTTCAAACGTATTCAGGTCCGCAGTGGCGATGTGAGGCGAGCTTAGGCAAGCTTATTGGGCAGGCAAATGCAAGAAAATTACGGAGCTTAATAAGTAGAGGCCCTTATCTCCGAAACGTCACACTAAAGTGTGTTTTGATATAAGACCAGTGAGTGCCAGTCTCTTTTTACTATTTGTATTCTACATATTACTAGCACCCTGGCAGTCTGCATTTTGGAAGTGAGAGTGCTCTCCTGCGTGTTATATATATATATATATATATATATATATATATATATATATATATATATATCTGTAAATACATATATATATATATATACATATAAGTACATTCATACATATGTACATACATATGAACCTATATCTATACATATATAAATATATATTTAGACATGTATATGTATGTATCTCAATGTTAAAGCCATTTGCTTATGAGTGTAACTCTACTTTGTAATATATTTTCAATGTGTTTTGTGCAACTTTTTTGTTTTACTAAACAGTTAACCAGAGCTCTGAGGATGCAGTAAAAATTCTATCATAAATCTTGATTGCGCGGAAGCAATCACATTTACTTTCAACTTGTAATACGAGCGAAAAACCTGATGCGCACAAACACCTGTGATAAACCCCTTTTTGTTTACGCATTACTGTTGGCTCTCCACTCATAATCTGTCCCAAAATTATTAATAAAATAATATGCTGCTTTTGTTTCTATACTTTTTATACTTATATTTAGGGGGGTTTTCATGTTAAGTTCTATTTTTATTTTTATTATTATTACATTTTTATTATTATTATTTTTATATACAAAAACAACTATATTTAACTAGCTTTAGCATTTCCTTAATATAAATAACTGCTAATGAAACTACAGTATACTGTTTATAACCACTTCAAAAGGAACATACATGTTATTTGAAAACCATAATTTCTTCATCACATTCTTTATCTAAAGAATAAACATGGCTTTACAATTAAGTTTGGCTATTTGCTTTGCCCATCAGAGGTTGTTAAAGACTTTAATAAATTAAAGAGCTAACAAAGGTTATTCAAAGCTTTATGTCAAGAGTGGAGGATGGTACTGACGGTGGCATTTTCTACTAATAATTCCTGCTGTTATTAAAATCCCACTTTCACCATTTATCTCCCTGCTTGCAAAGATCATGTAAAAAGAGACCAACTAGTAATAGTTTTGAGAACTGGGGCTGCTACAATAATAACTGTTGTTTCTTGTCACCCAGCAGCACCTTTTTGAACTTCTTCATAGGAATTTTTTATTGTCCTCTCTCTCCAAGAAATGTAGCCTGTTCCAAACTTAGGTCATGTTATCAAAAATGACAGTGCAATTTCTTGCTTGATAAAAAAGCTACATAAAATCTAGTTTCTCCATTTTGAATTATTTTGCCACTGACTTAAACTTGGGGGTTTCACAGATATCCACCTATTGTTGTGTGACAACATCATTATCTTTACATCTTTTTAAGCATGGGATTTTTAAAGGGACACTGAACCCACATGTTTTCTTTAGTGATTCAGACAGAGCATGCAATTTTAAGCAACTTTCTAATTTACTCCTATTATCAAATGTTCTTTATTCTCTTGGTATCTTATTTGAAATGTAAGAATTTAAGTTTAGATGCCAGCCCATTTTTGGTGAACAACCTGGGTTGTTCTTGCTGATTGGTGGATAAATTCACCCACCAATAAACAAGTGCTTTCCATGGGTCTGAACCAAAAAAATTGCTTAGATGCCTTCTTTTTCAAATAAAGAAAGCAAGAGAACCAAGAAAAATTGATAATAGGTGTAAATTAGAAAGTTGCTTAAAATTGCATGCTCTGTCTGAATCACGAAAGAAAAAAAATGGGTTCAGTGTCCCTTTAATAATTTGCTTAAAAGAATTAACTCACCTGCCTTCCCAACAAATCAAACTTATACTATCAGCTCCAAACATACTGATTCTTAAAATCATCTGCGTGAGTGGATCAATAAACTCCAACACTATAATAAATTGAAATCAAGCTGAAATTTGTATCTACAAAATCTCCATAGACTTTTATGTTTTTATAAAAAAAAATTGGTAGTTGGCTTTATGTTGACCAGTTCAGTATCAGAATCCATATATACTGTATATATATATATATATATATATATATATATATAATATTTAGTTAGTTAAATAAATAAATCATACTTAAGAACTCCAATTCATTGTAAATTTTGCAATCAGTCTCAGTACAATGTTTATAAGGCCAGAGACAGGGCTGATTTATTATCTGCTTATTTATTTTTTCATGGTTCTTAGATTACAAAATAATGGATTCTAGGCCTCGCTGATATGAAATATAACGTCTCATCACATGCTGCAAAGTCATTATTGCTCCATTTTTCTCTGTTCTTATAACTTGTATGGAAGATTGGCTCATACGCAACATTATCAGTAAAGTGCTCAATAGGACTGTACAGACCCAAAATGACAGCTTAACATGAAACCAATCTATCAAATTGAAGAAATGTGAAGTTGTGTTCTACTTGTATTGTATAACACTTCTGTACCTTATGTTATTCGGCACATGAAAATTAAAAAAATAAAATGTGTTAAATAGTTATATAAATAAATACATATAATAAATAAATATAAATAAATCTAGATTCTTTATCTTGTTGTTTTACTTCATTTTTATTGTCTTTCTATGGTTAAATATATCATTTTAATTTATATTTATTTTGTGGTGATATAAATTGTTCCTGTGCATTTTACTTTAAAATTATTACTCAAGATAACTAATCTGTAGTACATTATAATGAATGTTAAAAATGAAGAAAATTAAGAATGCTGGTAAGAAATAAAATCTGTATCTGTCACTTATTAAGTTACAGGATAATTAATCAAGTGGAGCTATTTGTAGAAATGTAGACCCTTTTGGGCAATGGCTGAGAGACTCCATCTGACCCAGGAAGTCATATACTTTGGAACATTTTACTAAACATCTGGTTTTGCATAATTCATGAGAACAACTTTCAATATACATAAGTAGATATTATTTTTTTCAGTGCTAGTATACTAGTAATATCTGTAATATTTCATTATGGAACACACACTAACTTACTTAAAGGGACAGTCAACACCAGAATTTTTGTTTAAAAAAAAGATAATCCCTTTATTACCCATTCCCCAGTTTTGCATATCCAACACAGTTATAATAATACACATTGTACCTCTGTAATTATCTTGTATCTAAGCCTCTGCTGACTGCCCCCTTATTTCAGTTCTTTTGACAGACATGCAGTTTAGCCAATCAGTGCTCACTCCTAGGTCACTTTACGTGCATGAGCTCAATGTTATCTATATGAAACATGTGAACTAATGCCCTCTAGTGGTCAAAATGTATTCAGATTAGAGGCAGTCTTCAAGGTCTAAGAAATTAGCCTATGAACCTCCTAGGTTTAGCTTTCAACTAAGAATACCAAGAGAACAAAGCAAAATTGGTGATAAAAGTAAATTGGGAAGTTGTTTAAAATTGCAGGCCCTATTTAAATCATGACAGTTTTTTTGGACTTGACTGTCCCTTTAAGACTACTTTGAAATTTACAAAATATTCAACATTTTACAGATTAACACCAACCACATCTTAGTATGAATTCAAAAAAATAAAACTTTTTTTAAATGTTATTTTTCAAATGCTGATCAGTGGGGAACCCAATCTAAAAATGAGTAGTGTTACTTCTGTTGTGGGGAAAGGGTTACATTTCTGATTTAATTAATGTGATCATTAAACCTAACAAAAATCCTATCTTTTGTATGTTAGATTAAAGGTACACTAGAGTCAAAATTAAACTTCACGATTAAGATAGAGCAGACAATTTTAAACAACTTTCCAATTTACTTCCATTAACAAAATGTGCACATTCTTTTTATATTTACCCTTTTTGAGTCACCAGCTCCTATTGAGCATGTGCAAGAATTCACAGAATATACATTTATGCATTTGTGATTGACTGATCACATGACACAGGAGGAATGGAAATATAGAAAAATAGTATATATTTGGAGTTTATACATTAAGCGCTAATGCATTATCTTTTTATTGTGCATTTGTTAATTATGCAAATCTACTTTATGTACTAGCCCTTTCAGTAGATAAATATGAAGATTAACAAAAGTTTTTTTCTCTCTCTATCTTTATGTTTCTTAAATGTATATTTATAATCGACAAAAAAGGAAATTTCAGTGTTGAACTGACAACAAATATGATTCCTTATCTGTTACTCTGCCTGATGTGTATGTTTTCAGAAGCTATATATTCCAATGCTATGATCTCTAATTTATTGCTATTAAATCAAATGATGTCTTAAATGTAATTAGAACGTTTGACAATTTAAGAAGGTGTCAAACATCCTATAAGACATCCTATTCACTGGGACAATCAAATAATCGTACCTGCATATTTCTTTGTATGGCTTTAAAGGGACATGAAAGTCGTGGTTGAGATAGAACATGCAATGCTAAGACATGCAATTCTAAGGGGCTTTTCTATTTAATTATATTATTAAATGTACTAAATTATCTTGGTATCTTTTGTTTAAAAGTATAGCTAGATAGTCTAATGAGCAGTAATACTTTACTGGGCTCAACTGGTGCCTACACACACATGCCTCATGCCACTTCTAATAAATGTTTATTCCATGAATCAATCACCCTTTCAGGGAAGAAGTGCTTCGGCAAATTACTCCTGAACCTACTACACTTAACTTGAGATTGTATCTGTGATGGTGCAAACAAAACACAGAAGGGCGCCTCCTAGTGTGATATCGTACAAGCAGTATACATATATACAATGGCAATAGACTGGTACTCACAAGTGTGGCAGCACTCACTCGTGCTTAGTGGCACTTACTGGGATCTCTCAGTGTCCCAGCTCACTGTTCATGGGCTCTCACACACCTCCATCAGGGGCGTAGTCTCCAACAGCAAAAGAACTGGCTCTCAGTCAAGTGAAATGTATAAAATCACTTTTAATAAAAATAATCTAAAAACACAGTGTACAAAAAGTTCCCACTATGTATTAAAATCATGCAACTAGTTTCTCAGCTGGCACGCTGTTTCCTCAGGCATCTACAACCTAACTGAGAGCTCTAACCTATAAACTAAACATAACCAATGAAAACACAATTGTATTGTTACACCCCTAAAAGCAGCTGTTAGCCTAATTAATTGTCTGCTTAACCCTTGATATCTCCCATACATATTTCTTTTGAAGAGATGACCATATAAAATTCCTTAAAACACTGGGACAATAATCAGAGCCCCCATTCCTGATGTGTGTAGCAAATTAGCCCCTAGCATGTGAACCGTATTTGTTTATTCAAGTATAATTATTATCTTATGTACTGATAATATATACTTAATATTTTATTACATACAGTAATACAGTCACTGTTAGGTAATATAGTTCACACAACCATATACGGATATATTCATCACATCAGACTAAATAACCTACCAATATTACATTAAGTGACAGAGTATATCTTACATAGCATACCTAGGACAATAAGGGTAGATTCATTTGGTCATCATATGTGATCATTTGGTGACAATACGTTACTACTATCTATTATTTACACAGCATAGAGGAGAGATACTGTACTTAAATCCTATTATATTGATGTAACTTAACTATCTAACAGTATCTATGATCTCTAAATACTCATTAACTGCCTTTATACGTTTAGATTTGTATATATAATCATAATGTTTGACCAATAATACAATCCACCTATTTTGGTCTTATTATATACTACATATATAACAATTTTGACCACACACAGTGTTATTTAATATAGCCAGATCTCTACCCAGTTAGGAACCTTAAATTATATAATTGGTTAAAACAGATTTCACTACTGGTTTTAGTTTTGACTCTCCCATTTTAAGTATTAATTAATTAAATTTGTAATTTTAACCCTATCTTTTGTTCTCCCCTTTAATGGGATACTAGTATAGTTTTTCTCACTACAGTACCTACATTCTAGTATTTGGTGACCTACCATTGGCCACTATAGAGATGCAGAGTGCTTTCTCAGTTACACAACTTTTGTAGGTTTTGACCTTCTTCCGCATAGTTTCTTTAGTGTACAGCACCTATTCCATAAGTATTATTGTCATTACAATTATTTAATTACTTATAAGGTGGACATCTCTTTTCAAGTGGTGCTATTCTCCTTCTCCTCTTTTTCTCTCCTGTTCCCTTTTTATTACATTCTAATTCATGATCTTCCTAATAGGACCCCTATAACTCTTATATATAACAAAATATCAGCTAGATTTACAGTTTTGTCGGTAAAGACCCGCGTAGCTAACGCTGCTTTTTTTTCCCAACGCACCCTTCCAACAACGCTGGTATTTAGAGTTGTCTGAGGGGCTGCGTTAGGCTCAAAAAAGGGTGCGTTGAGCCTAATGTAGCTCCACTTCAACCCTCAATACCAGCGTTGCTTACTGTAGCGGTAAGCTGGGAAAACGTGCTTGTGCATGATATCCCCATAAGAAACAATGGGGCAGTTTGGGCTGAAAAAAAACCTAACACCTGCAAAAAAGCAGCGTTCAGCTCCTAACGCAGCCCCATTGTTTCCTATGGGGAAACAGTTTCTAAGTCTGCACCTAACACCCTAAAATGTACCCCTAATCTAAACACCCCTAACCTTACACTTATTAACCCCTAATCTGCCGCCCCCGCTATCGCTGACACCTGCATTATACTATTAACCCCTAATCTGCCGCTCCGGACACCGCCGCAACCTACATTATCCCTATGAACCCCTAATCTGCTGCCCCTAACACCTCCGACACCTATATTATATTTATTAACCCCTAATCTGCCCCCAACGTTGCCGCTACCTTACCTACACTTATTAACCCCTATTCTTCCGACCGGACCTTGCCGCTACTCTAATAAATGTATTAACCTCTAAACCGCCACACTCCCACCTCGCAAACCCTATAATAAATTGTATTAACCCCTAAAATGCCCTCCCTAACATCGCCGCCACCTAACTTCAAGTATTAACCCCTAATCTGCCAACCGGACCTCGCCGCTGCTATAATAAATGTATTAACCCCTAAAGCTAAGTCTAACCCTAACCCTAACACCCCCTAAATTAAATATAATTTTAATCTAACAAAATAAATTAACTCTTATTAAGTATTCCTATTTAAAGCTAAATACTTACCTGTAAAATAAACCCTAATATAGCTACAATATAATGAATAATTATATTGTATCTATTTTAGGGTTTATTTTTATTTTACAGGCAACTTTGTATTTATTTTAACTAGGTACAATAGCTATTAAATAGTTAATAACTATTTAATAGCTACCTAGTTAAAATAATTACCAAATTACCTGTAAAATAAATCCTAACCTAAGTTACAATTAAACCTAACACTACACTATCAATAAATAAATTAAATTAATTAACTACAAGTACCTACAATTACCTACAAGTAAATAAACTAAACTAAATTACAAAAAAAAAGAATTTTAAGCTAATTACACCTACTCTAAGCCCCCTAATAAAATAACAAAGCCCCCCAAAATATAAAAATTTCCCTACCCTAATCTAAATTAACAGCTCTATTACCAGCCCTTAAAAGGGCTTTTTGCGGGGCATGCCCCAAAGAAATCAGCTCTTTTGCCTGTAAAAAAACACACAATACCACCCCCCAACATTACAACCCACCACCCACATACCCCTACTCTAACCCAAACCCCCCTTAAATAAACCTAACACTACCCCCCTGAAGATCTCCCTACCTTGAGTCGTGTTCACCCAGCCGGGCACCGATGGACCAAAAGAGGACATCCGGAGCGGCAGAAGTCTTCATCCTATCCGGGCAGAAGAGGACATCCGGACCGGCAGACATCTTCATCCAAGCGGCATCTTCTATCTTCATCCATCCGACGAGGAGCGGCTCCATCTTCAAGACCTCCGGCGCGGAACATCCTCTTCCTTCCGACGACTACCGATGAATGAAGGTTCCTTTAAGTGACGTCATCCAAGATGGCATCCCTCGAATTCCGATTGGCTGATAGGATTCTATCAGCCAATCGGAATTAAGGTAGGAAAAAGCCAATAGAATGCGAGCTCAATCTGATTGGCTGATTGGATCAGCCAATCCGATTGAACTTGAATCTGATTGGCTGATTCAATCAGCCAATCAGATTTTCTTACCTTAATTCCGATTGGCTGATAGAATCCTTGAAGATAGAGTCTTGAAGATGGAGCTGCTCCTCGTCGGATGGATGAAGATAGAAGATGCCGCTTGGATGAAGATGTCTGCCGGTCCGGATGTCCTCTTCTGCCCGGATAGGATGAAGACTTCTGCCGCTCCGGATGTCCTCTTTTGGTCCATCGGTGCCTGGCTGGGTGAACACGACTCAAGGTAGGGAGATCTTAAGGGGGGTAGTGTTAGGTTTATTTAAGGGGGGTTTGGGTTAGAGTAGGGGTAGGGTATGTGGGTGGTGAGTTGTAATGTTGGAGGGGGTTGTATTTTTTTTTACAGGCAAAAGAGCTGATTACTTAGGGGCATGCACTGCAAAAAGCCCTTTTAAGGGCTGGTAAAAGAGCTGGTTACTTTTTAATTTAGAATAGGGTATGGACCTTTATTATTTTGGAGGGGGCTTTTTTTTATTTTATTAGGGGGCTTAGAGTAGGTGTAATTAGCCTAATATTCTTGTAATCTTTTTTTATTTTCTGTAATTTAGTGGGGGGTTTTTTGTAATTTAGTTTAGTTTATTTAATTGTATGTAATTGTAGGTAATTTTTTAAATTAATTTATTCATAGTATAGTGTTAGGTTTAATTGTAACTTAGGTTAGGATTTATTTTACAGGTAATTTTGTAATTATTTTAACTAGGTAGCTATTAAATAGTTAATAACTATTTAATAGCTATTGTACCGAGTTAAAATAAATACAAAGTTGCCTGTAAAATAAATATAAATCCAAAAATAGCTACAATATAATTATTCGTTATATTGTAGCTATATTAGGGTTTATTTTACAGGTAAGTATTTAGTTTAAAATAGGAATACTTTAGTTAATAAGAGTTAATTTATTTTGTTAGATTAAAATTATATTTAATTTAGGGGGGTGTTAGGGTTAGGGTTAGACTTAGCTTTAGGGGTTAATACATTTATTAGAGTAGCGGCGAGGTCCGGTCGGCAGATTAGGGGTTAATAAATATTATGTAGGTGTCGGCGATGTTAGGGGCAGCAGATTAGGGGTTCATAGGGATAATGTAGGTGGCGGCGGTGTGCGGTCGGCAGATTAGGGGTTAAAAATATTTATTATAGTGGCGACGATGTGGGGGGGCCTCGGTTTAGGGGTACATAGGTATTTTATTGGTGTTAGTGTACTTTATAGCACAATAGTTAAGAGCTTTATAAACCGGCGTTAGCCCATAAAGCTCTTAACTACTGACTTTTTTCTGCGGCTGGAGTCTTGTCGGTAGAGGGTCTACCGCTCACTTCAGCCAAGACTCTAAATACCGGCGTTAGGAAGATCCCATTGAAAAGATATGATACGCAATTGGCGTAAGGGGATCTGCGGTATGGAAAAGTCGCGGCTTGAAAGTGAGCGTTAGACCCTTTCCTGTCTGACTCTAAATACCAGCGGCCGGCCAAAACCAGCGTTAGGACCCCTTAACGCTGCTTTTGACGTATAATGCAGAACTCTAATTCTAACCGTATGTGATTAAGACTATTGGGATTAACCTATGATAAAATGAGTGTGGACATATATGCAAATAAATGTGAGTGTATCTAATAAACACCCTATATGTTAACTAAAGTGAATGGTATGTGTAATATTCGGGTTTGCAATATAGCCTATGTGTCCTCTATCATAATATCCTTTCATTAGAAATATGATGGCAATTATAAAAAAATAATGAATATGTTAAATTCATAAACATCTTATATGTGACTAATAAGTGTACTGTGTGTGATATAATTTAATTATTTAAAGCTATGTGTACCTACGGTGTAGAAAGTATGAATGTGTGTTTTAATCTAAACAACTGGATGTTATTGTGCCTATTGATAAGGTCATACTAAATAATATTGTGAATGCAAACAAGGTGTCGAGAAAAATGTCATGTGACATTTACCATGTATGTTACTTCAATGTGTTAACATTTAATAAATATATAAATAACTAATGATATATATACAAACCCTATATGTGCCATCTCCTAGTGTATTAATTAAAAGAACTCCCTACTGTGTATTATATGTGGAATGTGAGTGAACTATGTGTAATGTAATGTAATTATAATGTAATTTAATTATTAGTATTATTGAGTGCCTAATATATAAAAAGAAAAAAAGTGTACTTGATGAAAACAACTAAATACTGATGTACCTATTGATAAAGTTATACTACGTGATGTGGTGAGTGGATACAATTTATCATGATGTCATGTAACATATATGTTACATCCATGTAAAAGCATTTGATATAAATAAAAACTAAATAATAATATACTAAACCTATATGTGCTCCCCCGAGTGATGATGTGTGTAATCCTAAGATAAATATAATAGATATTGGATAATATTATATTTAACCAATCATGTATGTGTGATTATTATGTATACCCATAAGGGCACCATTCATAGCATTTATTTCAATATTTATGTGACATCTATAAATGTAACTTTTTAACCAATCTTGTATGTGTGATTAATACATATACCTCTGAGGACACCATTCATAACATTTATTCCAATATTTATATGACATCTATAAACTTGATTTACAGCCACATAATAAACCACACATACTCAAACGCACCTACCCATATGCATACATTCAGACTCATACAAATCTCCTGTAACCCTCTATATTAGATTAATATAAATTGTATTACTCAATAAAACAGACCAAAGATGTATGTAAAGATTATACCTGGGCTTGACAGCTGTGGGTGATGATTGGGCTCGGTGGTGTTCATGGAGATTGTTAGTATGTGTGACGTTCACATTAGGGGAGGGTTAGACTGGTCAGTGTGGGCGTGTATAGCCCATAGTATTACTTTGGTATATAAGAATGCCATTGGCAGAGAAGAGGAGGTGTGTCACCCAATCAAGAATAGAAAGATGTTACTATGTAAACACACACCATACAGGAAGTGCCGCACATTAAGAGATAGACATTCTCGGCAACAGTAAAGTTTTTAAAAAGAAGTGTATGGTTATCACTACTAAGGTTAGTAAGAAATCTAACTTGATAAAACAGGCCGGATCTGGCTACCGAAGAAATCCACCAATTTAGTGAAAAATTAATAAAATATTAAGTATGTATTATCGGTACATAAGATAATAATTATACTTGAATAACCAAATAAGATTAACATACTAAGGGCTAATTTGCTACACACATCAGGGAATGGTGGCTCTGATTATTGTATAGAGTGTTTTAAGGAATTTTATATGGTCATCTCTTCAAAAGAAATATGAATGGGAGATATGAAGGGTTAAGCAGACAATTAATTAGGCTAGCAACAGCTGCTTTTAGGGGTGTAACAATACAATTGTGTTTTCATTGGTTATGTTTAGTTTATAGGTTAGAGCTCTCAGTTAGGTTGTAGATGACTGAGGAAACAGCGTGCCAGCTGAGAAACTAGTTGCATGACTTTAATACATAGTGGGAACTTTTTGTACACTGTGTTTTTAGATTATTTTTATTAAAAGTGATTTTATACATTTTACTTGACTGAGAGCCAGTTCTTTTGCTGTTGGAGACTACGCCCCTGACGGAGGTGTGTGAGAGCCCATGAACAGTGAGCTGGGACACTGAGAGATCCCAGTAAATGCCACTAAGCAAGAGTGAGTGCTGCCTCACTTTTGAGTACCAGTCTATTGCCATTGTATATATGTATACTGCTTGTACGATATCACACTAGGAGGCGCCATTCTGTGTTTTGTTTGCACCATCACAGATACCTTTTTTCTGACCTATTTCTGGGAAGGAGCGGCCGTTATCTGAGGACAAAGACACCAAGGAGTGCAAAACAAAGTGGAAGTTTCATCTATAGAGACTGATCACCCCTTGGACTGATAAGTTATAGCATTAAATATGCAAAAATTATAGTCAATATCAAAATTTTTGTATTGTTTTATATAGTGTTACGTCACCATATTGGTCTGTTTTGCACCCCCTTGAGTGGTGACGAGGGATTGTCATCAGGTTTGTTTTAACTTGAGATTGTGACTCCTTGTTAAGATGTAGCTCTTTTTATGAAAAATACTTTTAGCCTCAACTTTGATAAGTCCCTTAATATCCATCTTTTCCCTTCTCTCCTCCTTTGAACAGATTATGGTTTATTTATGTCCTTCTGGAGACAGTGGCATCTCTAGACATTACACCGGGGCAGCCCATACAGGAGGTACACCAGTGTTTTATGGGCATGAACTTGATGGAGTGGCATTACTGGGTGTGCAGTGAGAAGAGCCAAGTGCGCAGTAGGGGTGTAGTTTGGAGTGTCAAGGATGGACTGGTCATGATCCGGGCAGAGCTGGGGCAGACCTGGGTTGAGTGGTGTGGGAATTATTACCAACTGGCAGGACACATGAGGATAGCCATTATGCTGGGGGGGTTAGTGCCCCCCTCTAGAGATATGGTCTCCAGAACTGTACACAATACTCAAGATGATGCCTAATTAGTAATCAGTAAAGTAGCAATAAAACCAAGCATTTTCCTTCCCTTGCTTGCTGCAATACTATATTGTTTACCAAATTTAAAATAATCCATACTAATAATTCAAAGTCATGTTCCCCTTCTGTAAATGTCAGTAAAGTGTCAAATAATCTGTAGTTTACCTTTGAATCTTTTATTTTCAGATGCATACCTTAGAACTTTGTGATGTTGAACTTTATATCTTCATCATTTGTCCAATCCTCCAACGTTTGATATCACTTCTCATTTGAAAATTCCCCTCACCCAGAACATCAACTATATTTTTTTTTATCACTTGCTAAAACAGAAATAACTTCCCCTTTAGCCCTTTGCTGATATTGCTGATTAGTTATATACTTGCATCATTTAAGTCTTTTCTGGTTGCATTTGTACAGTATGTGCAAATTTCCCTTTTAAAGGAAATTCTTTGTATTCTTTACAACATTTTTGGTCCTTAGTTTAAAAATGCCCACTAATCATAGGGGTCTATTCATTAAGAGGTGAATGGCAGATGAACTGAATAATTTCAATTCTCGCCATTAACTTTGCATTATGAAGGGCCAAGCCCAGTGATTATCTCCTGCAAGAAGAGCTGAGTTAACCCTACATATTGCATAGTTAATGCTGTGTACAATTTATTTAAACTAGAAGAACTGCAGGTGAATTTTATGCAGCATTAAAGGGCCACTAAACCAAAAATCTTTCTTTCATGATTCAGATAGAGAATAGAAATTCAAACAACATTACAATTTACTTCCATCATTTATTTTGCTTATTTTTTTAAATATCCTTAGTTGAAGAAAAAGCAATGCACATAGTGAGCCAATCACACAAGGCTTCTACGTGCAGCAACCAATCAGCAGCTAGTGAGCATATCTAGATATGCTTTTCATCAAAGAATATCAAGAGAATAAAACATATTAGTTAATATAAGTAAATTAGAAAGATATTTAAAATTGCATTATCTTGCTAAATCATAAAAGAAAAAATGTGGGTGGAATGTCCCTTTAACTATGCAATTTGCTGGGTTAACTCATCTTATCTTGCAAGAGATACTCACTGAGTTTGACCCTTTATAATGCATAGTTAATTAAATATTTAAAGTCACCTACAGTTCACCTGCAATTTATCTATTTGTGAATAGAGCCCTTAGTATGCAAAAACAAATTTTGTAATTTCATGTTTATGAACTATATGCATAATTAATCAAAAAATCTAACTGCCTGATTTTGCTGAGTGAGGTAATAGGGCTAGCATTGATTAGCATTGGAGCTAAAATTATTATTATACAAATAATGATAACAAAATATTCCAAAACATCTTTAAAATGACTTAAAATATCACTGATCAGCAGTTTTATCAAATCATTATGGGCTAGATTACAAGTGGAGCTCTAATTTATCTTGCGCCCGCAAATGGGCAAATGTTACCGTTTGCGGGAGCGCAATACATAACCAGCCATTACAAGTGTCTGGATATTGCTACTGTGAGCTTGTGGTAGCAATTAGCACTCAGAAAATTAACCAGATATCAGATCTCTGATTAATTTTTTAAAAGTGCCCCAAATGCCCCCAAAGTAGAGGCTATTATAGTTTTTTTATTAAAAAAAATAAGCTTTTTTAAATAAAAGTCAACTGCACTAGGCAGTTGTAGAGGGTTAAATGAGGCGACTGTGGGGTGTTAGCAAAAATAAATTCACTGACAATTGCCTTTTTTATTGCGGTCTATGGGAACTGTGTGTTCTCTTTAAATATATATAAAAGACCTCTGCTTCCTAACCTCTCTACCAACTTACCTGTAGATGCAGTGGATTTAAATCAACTGAAAATCATTCATTGTGTGTGATTGATAGGCCAAGCTGTTGCTTGTGCAATAGTAGAAGCAGGTAGTGTCTGCTCAGCTTTAATGTGGGCGGAAGGTTTCCTGGCTGAGAACCTTTTCTGCCTGTTACATGATAAATGTTAGTGTCATAATGCTCATCACACATAGGTTGGTAAACAAAAAAATCACCAAGGCTCAAAAAGTAAATATTTTGTATGTCCTGTGCTAAAATATGAATATACATACAGGTAACAATCCTTAAACTGGAATTCCAAAATTCAAACTTATTCTGAAATCCAAACATTTTAATTAATAATTAAAAAAAAATAATATCAAAAATTACTTTTTTACCCTGCCTGTAAGTCACAATCTTCTCTGCTTGTGCCTTTGCCTTGTTTTTTTGTGTGTGTGTGTTCTAAGACGTAAATGAATGTCTATATTTATTTAAAACAACAACTATTACCTTTCTGGTTATATAACTGTGTTATCTTTCTGATGTATGTATGTATGCAAAAGTATAAAAAATTATATTAAACTACTTATAGATTGCATGTATAAACTGTATTAGGACATGTAAATATTGCTTAAATAACATCATATCTTTGTTTACATGTGGTTCCATCCCCTCTCCAAACTTTCCCATTTTTAAAATACAAATATTCCAAAATCCAAACTATTCCAAAAGTCAAACCTTTTCTGGTCCTAAGCAGTTTGGATACAGAGCTTTCTACCTGTTAGGTAGGGCATATGCAATTCACTGACTCAATCATTTTTAATTTTATGTGTGATGTCATTGATAATATAATGTGTGATGCAAAGGAATAAAACCAATGTTGGGTCATATGTTTATGCAAAATTTGTGCATTTGAGTGAACTAATCAATTCACATACATTTTTGAGAACATGAGTGACAACTATTAACAAAACTGATGTTTTAGTGCTTAATTGTTTTAACTGCATAACTGATTTTGTTCTCTGCTATACAAAAGATATATTTGATATAATTAGCATTTTAAAGACATGCTCTGAAATATTATACTAATGCTTTCATATCTAACAATTGAACTGCAATCGGATATTTAAACTTCCTTTGATGCTCAATTTTAATGCTACCTTTATTGAATTTTATTCACATGCAGCTTTAAAGCGATTTTCTTGTATTTATGCATGGTCTGTCTCTGCAACTTAATCTCTTATTTCAAGCTGTGTACTAGATTAGGCTGATTTCTTAATGTAAGCAATAAAAGTATATTAATATTTTATTTTCACAGAAGAACAAAATTTCTTGTCCATCCTTATTATAATATAAACTCCAGTTTGTTTCTGTGTTTGATTTTCAATCCTTATTAACTGGTGCTTGAAAAAAATTGTAGGTGGTAGAGCAGACATCTAGCAAACTTGAAAGAAAGAAAAACTTTAAGTGGTAATAAATATTTCCACATTATCAATAATACATTGCATAGTGGAGCGTTATTAGGTTTTTTCACTTGTGTACTAAATATGCCCAAGGTAAACCTTTAACGCGGGCGGGTTAGCACGCATATTACAAGTTGAAAGTAAAAAGTTAGTTCAAGAGGGAAGTCCAATGTGCGTTAACTTCTCCCCATAGACTTTGAAGGAAAGTGCTTTAAAAAACAACCTAACACTTAGCGTTTGTGTACTAGACAACAACTGTTAATACCTTAATTACTTTTTTTTTTAAATTAAAAAAATAATATATATATATATATATATATATATATATATATATATATATATATATATATATATATACAGTATCTTCTTTGTCTGAAAAAGGGGCTAACTATCCTGAAATGTTACGGCATTAAATATCTTCTTGTCAAATCCAGCAAGTGCCGCCTCCCATTTAGTTGCTATTGTGGGTTCCTTGGATATGGTTTGTGTTAGGTTAGTTATCTGGACATACTGGTTTTACTATTGCAGGTGAGAGTGTACTATTCACTAAATTGACTATATATATATATATATATATATATATATATATATATATATATATATATATATACAGGGAGTGCAGAATTATTAGGCAAGTTGTATTTTTGAGGATTAATTTTATTATTGAACAACAACCATGTTCGCAATGAACCCAAAATACTCATTAATATCAAAGCTGAATAGTTTTGGAAGTAGTTTTTAGTTTGTTTTTAGTTATAGCTATTTTAGGGGGATATCTGTGTGTGCAGGTGACTATTACTGTGCATAATTATTAGGCAACTTAAAAAAAAAACAAATATATACCCATTTCAATTATTTATTTTTACCAGTGAAACCAATATAACATCTCAACATTCACAAATATACATTTCTGACATTCAAAAACAAAACAAAAACAAATCAGTGACCAATATAGCCACCTTTCTTTGCAAGGACACTCAAAAGCCTGCCATCCATGGATTCTGTCAGTGTTTTGATCTGTTCACCATCAACATTGCGTGCAGCAGCAACCACAGCCTCCCAGACACTGTTCAGAGAGGTGTACTGTTTTCCCTCCTTGTAAATCTCACATTTGATGATGGACCACAGGTTCTCAATGGGGTTCAGATCAGGTGAACAAGGAGGCCATGTCATTAGATTTTCTTCTTTTATACCCTTTCTTGCCAGCCACGCTGTGGAGTACTTGGACGCGTGTGATGGAGCATTGTCCTGCATGAAAATCATGTTTTTCTTGAAGGTTGCAGACTTCTTCCTGTACCACTGCTTGAAGAAGGTGTCTTCCAGAAACTGGCAGTAGGACTGGGAGTTGAGCTTGACTCCATCCTCAACCCAAAAAGGCCCCACAAGCTCATCTTTGATTATACCAGCCCAAACCAGTACTCCACCTCCACCTTGCTGGCGTCTGAGTCGGACTGGAGCTCTCTGCCCTTTACCAATCCAGCCATGGGCCCATCCATCTGGCCCATCAAGACTCACTCTCATTTCATCAGTCCATAAAACCTTAGAAAAATCAGTCTTGAGATATTTCTTGGCCCAGTCTTGACGTTTCAGCTTGTGTGTCTTGTTCAGTGGTGGTCGTCTTTCAGCCTTTCTTACCTTGGCCATGTCTCTGAGTATTGCTCACCTTGTGCTTTTGGGCACTCCAGTGATGTTGCAGCTCTGAAATATGGCCAAACTGGTGGCAAGTGGCATCTTGGCAGCTGCACGCTTGACTTTTCTCAGTTCATGGGCAGTTATTTTGCGCCTTGGTTTTTCCACACGCTTCTTGCGACCCTGTTGACTATTTTGAATGAAACACTTGATTGTTCGATGATCACGCTTCAGAAGCTTTGCAATTTTAAGAGTGCTGCATCCCTCTGCAAGATATCTCACTATTTTTGACTTTTCTGAGCCTGTCAAGTCCTTCTTTTGACCTATTTTGCCAAAGGAAAGGAAGTTGCCTAATAATTATGCACACCTGATATAGGGTGTTGATGTCATTAGACCACACCCCTTCTCATTACAGAGATGCACATCACCTAATATGCTTAATTGGTAGTAGGCTTTCGAGCCTATACAGCTTGGAGTAAGACAACATGCATAAAGAGGATGATGTGGTCAAAATACTCATTTGCCTAATAATTCTGCACTCCCTGTATATATATATATATATATATATATATATATATATATATATATATATATATATACATATACAGTATAAATATATATATATATATATATATATATATATATATGCCTTTAAATATATATTTCTATGTATATTTGTGTATATATAACTATACCCATATATTCATACAAATATATTGAATATATACCTTGTCATATACCATGTCCCTTTTAAACCTTATAAAATAAAATAATTCATATTTATATGAATATTTTTTTTATTAAAAAGTGTATATATGAGTGTTCCACTTTGATGCATTTTTTTGTTTTTAACCCTTACACTTTACGCAAGGTCTTCTCTTGCGCTAACAATATAAGCGCAAATTTCTCATGTGAACCTTTTTACTTTCAACCTTTAATACACGTGCATGTTAGCGCACTCACAATATTGTTTATCGCAACCTGCACTAATGTTAGCTCGCCACTTGTAATATAGCCCTATGTGTTTTTCCTATATATGGTCCGTACATAGACTGGATATTATAAACCTATATATAACTATTTCCATTGAATGCATGCCATAGAGTTGATTAATGGCAACACCTTCAATTAGAGCTTAAATCATCTCAAAGGAGACATTTACAATATTAAAACACTTATAATAAGGATGCATCATAGTAAAACCCAATTTTCCAAAGCAACTGTGCATACAATCAGTTACTCACCAGGTTCACTTTGTCTTGGAAAAGAACATTTTTAGATTATACAGAGTCTAATGAGGAATGAATGTATTGAGAATCAATGGTTATATTTTTCTTAGTGTTAAACCCTGATGTGTGTCACCATCCTATTAAAAGAGACTTCACTTGAAGAGGCACAATTACATTTTCTCACTAATCTAATGAAGACAGAGATGAAAAGAGACAAAGCAAATAAATGTACATTGTTAAGGATTTAGCTAACTTTTGGCTTTGTTATCATTTCTTTTGAGAAGTTCTATAAAATAGAAAATAGTAAAGGAGACTACAATTTATTAAAATTACATTTTATCTAGCTTACATGAGATATCACTTTATAGAAATTATAATGTCTATTCTTGTTCCTTCCTGTCTTAAATATAAAGTTTTATCCACACAGACCACTTCAATATATGTCCAAACCACTATAGTTATTTGCTCTAATTATGTTTGTATACCTGACCTACATACTGTTCACTTCATTTTGCCTTTCCTGCTGTTAAACATATTCAACATTTTTCATTGGCTTTATATTTTAGGTCTTTCATACTTGTTTTGTATCCCAATTATGTGTTTTCACATTAGTAAACAGTGTGGGCTTTAATGAAACCAGGTCATAGTTTTCATAAAACCACATACTGTTAACAAAAGTCTTGAGACAGTAGTACATTCATTAGAAAATATAAGGCTCCGCATTAGTGCAGCCATAGTTTAGCTCAAACAATAAAACCTTGTTATTTGCAGTTTTTCAAAATTTTCCTCAAAATTTCTCCCAGCATTGTCAAAGCACAAAAAGAATTTATACCAACATTGTATGGTTTAAAGAAACATTTAACCCAGAATTAAAACCTTTCTAAAAAGTCTAAGCATGGACAAAATAATGTACTATGCTTTCATTTTTCATCTTATCAGCTTTACTAATGATGTACCTCTCAAAATGGTACCTTTTCCTTTTCCACAGAACAACCTGATTAAATTCTGTAGACCAATTAACAATACATCGAAGAACATGTATGGGATAAAGATAAAATGTTATTATTATTGTTATAAGTCTAAACATAAGTGATGGAATCTGTACCAACATACCATACATATTATTCAAACTATCCAACATTTTTTATACCTAAATTCTGTCAATTTGTTGCGTTTAATATTCAATTATACTGTGGCTGTGCATGAAAGTACACGCTTAATATTTATTGCTATAAAAGGAGAAAACTTGATTTTTGTTTGTAAATGTAACTGTTTATATATGTCATAAATATCAGCTGGACTTTTTTTTTTTTTCTCTTAAATTTAAATCCTATAGAAAACTGATTAGGTGACTGTGAAGAGCTACGAAGTGGTTGCTTAGATTAATGTAAAATTATATTTGAATCTGGCCAGGAGATAAGATGTAATCAAGAGGCAAAGGTGTATTCCTGGGCATTCTTAAGATAATTTGTTTCAACTTATTTTCATTTGTTTCATTTGTGTGTGTATATATATATATATATATATATATATATATAATGTCAGTTAACCAGTGGTCCAGCACTCCAACCTTTGAACACACTTGACCTGGGTGCAATCCTCAATAGTTTTGTCATATAATATAGCACGAAAAGGAGGGCACTCACAGGATTTGAAAGTAGTCAATAGGGTTTAATGAGCAGACATTGTAAATTAATGCATAACAGTTCATGGTCGACGTTTCGGCTCCTTTCAGTGAGCCTTCTTCAAGACATATTTTTAAATCTAAGGAAAACAGAAAAAACAACATTTAAACAGTGTTCCATACGATGTGACAAACAACAAAAGCACCCACCACCACACATAGAGATAAAATCAAATAAAGTCGATAAACTAGGGCATAGGTAAAAAAAAAACCCAGAATATCATGAAATAGGAAACCAGATAGTACCGACATTATCAGTGAAAAATACCTTAGTCCCTCCAATCAAACAGGAATAAGACATACTAATACTAATATGGAAATTAAAATAACTCACTTAAAGCCACATAGTGGTTCATGTAAGACCATACCAGACATAGCTGAATATACTTTAAAGTCCTGTGTATATAATACGTACAAGTACATGTATTCAATGTGTAGGGTAATGAAACAATTACTGTTACCTCTCAAAAACAACTCCAGAAATCACCAATATGCAAATAAAGATGTTCCAGTTTGGTTCCCCCAAAAAATAAAGCAACAATAAAAATCAACAATACAAATCAAGCTTGCAGACTCCTGGTATCAAATGTGGCAACGTTTTGGGGATAATATATCCCCTTCCTTTGTAAATGTAACTGTTTATATATGTCATAAATATCAGTTGGACTTTTTTTTCTCTTAAATTTAAATCCTATGGAAAACTGATTAGGTGAGTATGAGGAGCTACGAAGTGGTTGCTTAGATTAATGTAAAATTATATTTGAATCTGGCCAGGAGATAATATGTAATCAAGAGGCAAAGGTGTATTCCTGGGCATTCTTAAGATAATTTGTATCAACTTATTTTTATTTGTTTCATTTGTGTATGTGTGTGTGTTTATGTATATGTATATATATATATATATATATATATATATATATATATATATGTATGTGTGTGTGTTTATGTATATGTATATATATATATATATATATATATGTGTATGTGTGTGTGTGTAAATAGATATGAAGCATAATCACGTTATTTTCAACAAGGTGTAAATAATAGTTAAAGGGACAGTAAACCTTAAAATTAATGTTATATAATTCTGCACATAGTGCAGAATTATATAACATTATATTAGCCAAACTTTCTAACACATAATATTCCCTTTTCATTTTTAATAAAAAACGCCGTTTTACAGACCCGCTCTCTGCGCTCTGCTGAGCAGGTCTGCTTTTTTACACAGCGCATCAGGCCAGTTTTATAGTCACAGCCCGGCCCGACCGCGCCATAAGACTAAGTGCAGCTCGCTCCTGTCACATTAATTTTAAGGTTTACTGACCCTTTAATTTACTATAGGAAACTGGTTATATGCTGCTTATTGTAACATGAGCATTTTTAGAACTGAACTATTTCCACCTTTCAAATATATAATTTTAAACCTATCCAAACATTGAGAGCAACCCAGAAGAATGCATATTATAATTAAGTACAGGGTTTTGATTAAAAGCATACACAATTAGAGGGGAACTTCTGGGCAATGGCCATATCTGGTCACAATATGCTGCTCCATCCTTTAAGATTGTTTGCAAAAAATCTTTGAGTCACTGTGCCATCCACTGGCAAGACTTGCATACCCAATGTCAGATAATGTTTGTGTAAAATATATGCCTTATATCATCTTGCTTTCAGCCTTATTATTCCAGAGCTATAACTGATGTCTAGGCCTCTAACCTTACCACCTTAACCCCTTAATGACCGAGGACGTGCAGGGTACGTCCTCAAAAAAAAGGCAGTTAATGCCTGAGGACGTACCCTGCACGTCCTCTGTGTGGAAAGCAGCTGGAAGCGATCCTGATCGCTTCCAGCTGCTTTCCGGTTATTGCAGTGATGCCTCGATATGGAGGCATCCTGCAATAACCTTACATGGCCTTCCGGTGCAGAGAGAGCCACTCTGTAGCCCTCTCTGCACCGGACATCGATGGCCGGTATCGTTGGTGAGTGGGAGCCGGCTTGGGAGGCGGGTGGGCGGCCATCGGTGTGTGCTGCTTAGTCAAGGGGGGCGGGATCGGGGGCGGGAACGTTAGGGGGCGCGCGCGCGTGCACGGAGGGTGGCGGGCGGGCGCGTGCACGGGCGGGAGCGGGTGGGAACCGCTACACTACGGCAAAGAAATGCCCAAATCTTTAATAAGAAATGCCCAAATCTCACAAAAAGAGATCGTGGAGGGGTGGGGGGTTGGTTTGGTGTGGGGGGAAGCTACACTACAGAAAAAATTAGTAAAAATAAAAAAAAAAGCATGTTTTCTTCTAAACTGGGTACTGGCAGACAGCTGCCAGTACCCAAGATGGCGCAGATTAAGTTAGAGTGGGAGGGTTATAGAGCTGTTTGGGGGGGATCAGTGAGGTTAGGGGCTAAGGGGGGATAGTACACAGCAGCATATGTAAATATGCTTTTTTAAAAACACAAAAAAAAACCAAATATAGCTTTTATTTTAGTACTGGCAGACTTTCTGCCAGTACTTAAGATGGCGGGGACAATTGTGGGGTGGGGGAGGGAAGAGAGCTGTTTGGGAGGGATCAGGGGGTCTGATGTTTCAGGTGGGAGGCTGAGCTCTACTCTAAATGTGATATTAACCCTGCAAGCTCCCTACAAGCTACCTAATTAACCCCTTCACTGCTAGCTATAATACACGTGTGATGCGCAGCGGCATTTAGCGGCCTTCTAAATACCAAAAAGCAACACCAAAGCCATATATGTCTGCTATTTCTGAACAAAGGGGATCCCAGAGAAGCATTTACAACCATTTGTGCCATAACTGCACAAGCTGTTTGTAAATGATTTCAGTGAGAAACCTAAAATTGTGAAAAATGTTACGTTTTTTTTAATTTGATCGCATTTGGCGGTGAAATGGTGGCATGAAATATACCAAAATGGGCCTAGATCAATACTTGGGGTTGTCTACTACACTACACTAAAGCTAAAATTACCAAAAAAAACTCCCTACATGCTCCCTAATTAACCCCTTCACTGCTGGGCATAATACACGTGTGGTGCGCAGTGGCATTTAGTGGCATTCTAATTACCAAAAAGCAACACCAAAGCCATATAAGTCTGCTATTTCTGAACAAAGGGGATCCCAGAGAACAATTTACAACCATTTGTGCCATAATTGCACAAGCTGTTTGTAAATAATTTCAGTGAGAAACCTAAAGTTTGTGAAAAAATTTGTGAAAAAGTGAACAATTTTTTTTATTTGATCGCATTTGGCGGTGAAATGGTGGCATGAAATATACAAAAATGGGCCTAGATCAATACTTTGGGATGTCTACTAAAAAAAAATATATATATGTCAATAGATATTCAGAGATTCTTGAAAGATATTAGTGTTCTAATGTAACTAGCGCTAATTTTGAAAAAAAATGGTTTGGAAATAGCAAAGTGCTATTTGTATTTATTGCCCTATAACTTGCAAAAAAAGTAAAGAACATGTAAACATTGGGTATTTCTAAACTCAGGACAAAATTTAGAAACTATTTAGCATGGGTGTTTTTTGGTGGTTGTAGATATGTAACAGATTTTGGGGGTCAAAGTTAGAAAAAGTGTGTTTTTTTCCATTTTTCCTCATATTTTATAATTTTTTTTATAGTAAATTATAAGATATGATGAAAATAATGGTATCTTTAGAAAGTCCATTTAATGGCGAGAAAAACGGTATATAATATGTGTGGGTACAGTAAATGAGCAAGAGGAAAATTACAGCTAAACACAAACACCGCAAAAATGTAAAAATAGCCTTGGTCCCAAACGGACAGAAAATGGAAAAGTGCTGTGGTCATTAAGGGGTTAAGGTCTTTGCTGTAGCATAGTATCAGGTGGGTTATAAAATTCCAGAGTATGGAGATTCAAATATCAAAGCAACTTTCCGATACTACTACTTACCAGCATCCAATCCATCCAGGTCCTCCTAGCTATTTACCTACAGAGAGCATTAGCAATACAGTTATTACTACCCCTGCATTGATATGACAAGAGGATATTGACACCATTGCTATTGGGACTGATGCCATAAAGCCAAGTGATAGAGAACTAGACCCCTGGGGTTCAGTGGGATATTTCTACTAACCAGTATGCTTCTCCAAAGACTCCCAACTTAGCCATTGTACCTGGTCTTTTCTTATGAGAAGGAACATGGAGCAGTCAGTGCTGAGTGTCTTTCTGAAAACTGTGGAGAGGATGGTGATCATCTTTACTTGGTCCTTGGGGTTCCTTACTCACCTCATTATGCTTTTAGAGCAGTACAGATGTGAGAGCTGAGCCTGTTAGAAACGGAAGCACTATCCAGTGGTTCTGAGTGTTCTACCCTACAGCAATATCAGAAACAGATTCTGGATTTGTGCCCATCTCCTGCTTCAGGTCTTCAGCTGCAGACTATGTCCCTAGCTAAGGATCAGTTCTCGGGGAAAAAGCTATGTGCAATTATAGAGATGGTCAGGTAACAGAGAGAACTGGAGTGGGCTAATTGTACTTTTAGAGCTCCCGCAATTATAAGCACCAGCTTGTATTGATGTTGCTTGTCATTCTCTTAATGCTCTTTGGCAGGCTATCCTAGTCAGTTGGAATGTGCTTGTAGTTACTTGAGAACCAGGCCAACCCATCACTTTTCTTTTTGTAAACTGACCAATAAAAACTAGTAAGAAGATTTATAAGTCTGATAATTGAGGTTATGTTTCTCTTATTGTAATGCGTTTCCCTATCTTGTTGAGCTTTAATATATGGAAGCTGCACACAAGAGTCAGGGTTGGTTAGCAGGAAACTATTGCTTCCTTGAAAGATGATATTATATCTATTGAAGCTCCTATGAATGTGTTGATGTGTTATAGTAACCTGTGCCTATTGTACAATTTTGTTGGTCAAATTTGATGAGTTAATAGATAGGGAGTGCAGTATTGCTGATATTCTGCACATTTTTTTCTCATTTATAACCAGAAACCCTTTAAATGTGTTTCAATAATACTTAGTGTATATATATTAAGTTTACATTTAGCTTATTTTAGGATATCAGTAGTTTTCTAATGGAACTAGTAATATATACATACATATATATATAAGTGTATGTATATATACAGTATATAGTTAAATATATATAGGTATAGCTATATACCGATATATTTATATATTTATATATATATATATATATATATATATATATATATATATAAGAATATTTATTTAAAAATACTTAGAACATATTCTGCTATGTGCAGAACATTAGAATGTGAGGTATTTACTGTAAATACACAGTATCACACTTTATTAAATATGAATATTGCATAAATATTCTTATACATGTTTTCATCTACTTAACTGCAAAGGGCTCCAATGCACTTCTATATATGTCTATATATGTGTACATATGTATATATATGTTTATATGTGTGTATATGTCTGTAAATACATATATACACATATAAATACATAAATACATATGTACACACACACACATATATATATATATATATTTAATAGATAGTGGTATTATGAGTGTAACTATACTTTGTAATGTACTTTTGATGCATTTTGTGCAACTTCTTTGTTTCGCAAAACAGTTAATCAGAGCTCTGAAGTCACTGTAATCATTCGATCAAAAATCTTGATTGCACTGAATTGGTCGCGTTTACTTTCAATTTGTAATACCAGCAGTAAGCCCAATGAGCGCAAACACCCGTGATAAACCCCTTATCGCTTGCATGAAAATGTTTACGCTCCCCTCGTAATCTGGACCAATATGTTTTAAATGTAGATCTTCACTTTATTTTCTCATCACTGTGGGATTTCGCTGTTCTATAATGAAGATAATCCTATTTCTTGTACATATTTTATGGATAACTCTTAAAGTGATATGAAACCCAAAAAAATGATTTCATGATTTAGATAGAGCATACAATTTTAAACAACTTTCTAATTTACTTCTATTATCATTTTTTTTCTTTATTCTCTTGGTATCTTCTGTTGTAAAAAGCAGTGACGTATGCTTAGGAGCAGGACCATTTATTTATCACTATATAGCTGCAGTTTTGCAAGAATGTTATTAATTTGAAAGAGTATTATATAGCAGCCTCTATTCCTGCCATCTAGTGCTTGAGATGCCTCCTTAGGTAACTCTTGAACTCATGGGAACATAAGCAAAATTGTTAAATGAAGTAAATTGGAAACTTGTATAAACTGTTTGAATCACAAAAAGAAAATGATTGGGTTTCATATCAATTAAAGAATATTTAGTTTTTGTTTACAATGTTTTATTTTGTTGTATTTAATATTGTAAAAATCATTAAAAATAATAATTAGTGCTGTGCAATACCCAGTAAGATTTTTCTAAGGCATTCTGAAAAACATTTTGTATTAAATGCTCTGTGCTATATTATATTTCTAAATACTAATATGACATTGACTGGGTACAAAAACTGCATATGATACTAGCATTCATTACAAGATAAATCACATTAGAGGTTTTATATCTATTTTTAAAAAAGGACATTTTGTATCATTAGTCTAGTCAATGTCTTCTGGTTCAACCTTATGGTTTCTATTAGATGATTCGTCCCAGGGATCCGTATTATTATTTTCTATGTTAACCACTTTACATCTTAGTGCAATCTCAGACCTTCTTTTTAACAAGTGATGTGGAAATTCAATGCCAGCTTTAAGACCCTGTGAATTTTTGTTATTTATTTATTTTTTATTTAGGAATGCTAAGGTCCTTCAAATGATCCTTAATAGCTATGAAATCAGAAAAAGAAGAATTGTCTGGAATGGAAAGCAATTCACAATGTAAAAGTAATACATTCAAAATATGACAATATGCCTTAATAAAAAATAAAATATACCATTATATATATATATATATATATATATATATATATATATATATATATAATACTGCTACACTTCACTGACGAGGCCCAATGAAGGCCGAAACGATCGCCTGGGGTTGCTGTGTTCCTTGTTCAGAGAGGAATTGCCTGGTATTTCGGTGCTGGACTGACCGTAATAGGCGGGATCAGACTGATATACTACAGGAAAGTTCTACTCTGTGAAAAGCATTGCTGGGCTAAAAGAAGTTGCACCCAGGTGGTAAATCACCATATAACAGGCTAACAATGGTATTGAGCTGGTTGTTCGTTCCTGTGAGTTTATTTCTCTCTGTGTGTATTTAGTCTCCCTATGGGAAAAAGGGGCAACCAGGCATGGACTCCTTGCTCAATGTGCTTAGAGGAATACTGCTACACCTCACTGACGAGGCCCAATGAATGCCGAAATGATCATCTGGGGTAGCTGTGTTCCTTGTTCAGAGAGGAATTGCCTGGTATTTCTGTGCTGGACTGACCGTAATAGGCGGGATCAGACCGATATACTACAGGAAAATTCTACTCTGTGAAAAGCATTGCTGGGCTAAAAGAAGTTGCACCAAGGTGGTAAATCACCATAGAACAGGCTAACAATGGTATTGAGCTGATTGTTTGTTCCTGTGAGTTTATTTCTCTCTGTGTGTTTTTTGTCTCCCTATGGAAAAAAGGGGCAACCAGGCGTGGACTCCTTGCTCAGTGTGCTTAGAGGAATACTGCTACACTTCACTGACGAGGCCCAATGAAGGCCAAAACGATTGTCTGGGGTAGCTGTGCTCCTTGTTCAGAGAGGAATTGCCTGGTATTTCGGTGCTGGACTGACCATAATAGGCTGGATCAGACTGATATACTACAGGAAAGTTCTACTCTGTGAAAAGCATTGCTGGGCTAAAAGAAGTTGCACCTAGGCGGCAAATCACCATAGAACACACTAACAATTGTATTGAGCTGGTTGTTCGTTCCTGTGAGTGCATTTCTCTCTCTGTGTATATATATATATATATATAGGCAAAAAGAGTCAGTTGCACTCTCACAAACAGTTCTCCAAGGGCCAGGGTGCTAGAGTGAGTGAAATGTAGCAAAACAGGAAACAGCACTCTCTGGACTTAAGTATTAAACAGATAGTTTATTTGGTAACGTTTCGGGGAATGCTCCCCTTCATCAGACCAACAACATACAAGTGAACCAAACATTTAAACATACATAAACCCCTCCCCCTGGTGCAAAAACCGCCAAAACCTGGTTGCCATGGCAACCAAACAGACAGTTCAAAGTAAATATATTAAAAAAGCAACAATCACATCAAAGAGCCCAAATAATCATGGTTAATTAGTTCAAAGTTGGTTAGCAAATAGACATATAATCACCCTACATAGTACATATAGTGCATAAATCCCAGCAACAAGCCAGTAGCAAAGTATCATATACAGAGTCATTTCATAATATCTTTAAATAGGCACAGAAAAGAGTTCAGGTGGAACCCAGCAGTTCATCATATTGAAATGCAAATAATACCGCAATCCACAGACTGTGATACAAGTATTTCATAACCTAGGTCAATTCATCCCATTTATGTTAAAACACACTTTCTGACATCACACTAGCTATTAATGATGGACACCTAAATACCTCAAACAATGTGACTGAATGCAATGCGCTCAATTTAACACGACCTATACCTTATGTAAGTGACATGGGAGCAGTAATATGTTAGTTTATGGCCAAAGTGTAATACCGTATGACCCTGCTAGGCACCGGACCGCACTCGCTCTTGCTCCTCACACAGTCAGTATCGGAATGGCAAGGGAAGTGCGCATGCGTATCTCCCCGGAGCAGCCCATCCCCCTTTGGACCCTAGCTAAGCTCCCAATAAGTTGTAGTGGACAAGCCCCTATCCCGGACTAGATGATGTTACTATAGTGACATAGTAACAGTGTGGGCACCATGATGCGTCTTAGGGAGGGAAGGGCCAGGGCCATGCAAGGAAATAAAGCAGAACACGGGGTAACAGACCCCATACTCGTAACTGACAGTTTTACAGTCATAATAACAGACAACAGGAGTCCCCCAATTGTAGAAGTGAATCCTACATGTTCAGACTGACATACCTAATGTGATGTGTGAACAGAGAGCCATACCTCACTTGTCATCCCATATACTACAGTCAAGCCCCACACAGCACTCGCGCTTACAGCTTACAGAGTAAATGGAAAAATATTGCTGTATATGCGCATGCGTATCAGCCTGGAGTTACCCGCCCCCTTTGAACACGGCTAAGACTCTGATAGGCTGTAGGGGACAAGCCCCTACCACAGAGTGAGTAACGTTAATGTAAAGTGGTGGATAGGTCATATGTGTTGAGCAACATGAAGTGTATAGGGGAGGGGAAGGTAGGGGTCCCGTATCAGTATACCTGCCTGACACCGTGTGACTCAAGCCGGTGCTATGACACAGAAACATGCTTAAGGCCGGCGGCCAGAACTTTACAACCGCTGTAACAATCAGACACCCCTTATCTATAAGTGAAACAATTTCTAGTTAGGGCAGGCCCCATCCCAATAGGTGAGGTAAATACAAGTAACAAAGCAGTGTTCAATAGTGCACGGCTACTAGAACTAGGTCTCAAAAATGTGACCATAATTAAATGTGCGTCTGATATTTAAGACATCTGATAGTCCAAAATACAGACAAGACCTAAGCCTGGGTCCCCCCTATGCAACCCTCATGAGGGTTAAAACACTGGCAGAACAAGGAGAAAATCTATATCTAGACCTCACAAACCCACCGTGGATAGCAAAATGCTTTCAGAGAATCAGAAACTTATACATGCTATACAAAACCTCTAAAGAAATACAACCAGATAAATCATAACAAAACATAAACAAAACTGATTAGATCATAAAAAGCAATGCCAGTCTATCCCCATATTCAAACCTCTGGGGTGTATAGTGTCCAGTTTGAAGATCCACTCTGCCTCCTTCTGTAGGAGGCGGGTGTCCCTATCACCCCCCCTCGGGAGTGGGGGCACATGATCAATGAGCTTGAATCTCAGGTCCGCCACAGAGTGACCTTTCTCCATGAAATGTCTGGCCACCGGCTGGTCACTCTTACCCTTCTCAATTGCCGTCTGGATGGCACTCCTGTGGTTAGCCATCCTTTTCTTAATGTCATCTGACGTTTTACCTATATAAAATAGGCCACAGCTGCAATTCAGCATGTATACCACAAATTTTGTGGTACACGTAAGATAGTGTTTAATCCTGTAACTTGTATTGTTGTGTGGATGATTGAACTGTTTGCATTGCAGCATGGAATTGCACGTTACACAACTCGGGCATTTGTAGGAACCCCTTTTGGTAGTTGTTGTGACCTTGCTGTAGCTGTCAGTTGGATCCGTTTTCATTAAAATGTCTTTTAGGTTTCTTCCCCTTTTGTACCCAATTCTGGGTGGTCCATAGTTGCGATAAGGTAGTGATGGGTCTGTCTGAACAATATCCCATTTCTCTTTTAAAGTAACTCCTAGTGTTCTCGTGCTAGGAGTGTATGCAGTGACGAAATTCATCCTCTTCTGAGGGTCTCTCTTTGGCGTCTCCATGTTCACCTGGGGCCTTGCGTCCCTTATGATGCTGCCATTGTATCCTCTGCTGTAGAATCGTGATTCCATTTCTTTTAGTTGTAACTCACGGTTTTCTTCTGATGTGTTATTCCGAAAGACTCTCAGCATCTGTGCCTTAGGGATGGCTTTTATGAGTGACCTGGGGTGGTAACTAGAAGCGTGTAACAGTGTATTCCTATCAGTAGACTTCTTGAATAAAGTGGTACCCAATCTATTGGCCATTTTATAAATTCTTAGATCAAGGAAATCCACTTCGTCATAACTGGAAACTTCTTTAAGTTGAACCTGTCCCCCTATTGTGTTCAGGGATTTGACCCACTCACCAAAGGACTCAATCGTGCCCCTCCAGACTACAATGATATCATCGATGTAGCGCTTGTAAAAACGTACTTGTTGATTGTCATATACCTTGAATAATTTCTCTTCAACATGTTCCTTAAACAGGTTTGCAAAAGCAGGTGCCATGTTCGAGCCCATGGCTGTTCCCATGAGCTGAAGATAAAATCTCCTCTCGAATTTAAAATAGTTGAGTTTAAGACATAGGGATAGAAGCTTTATTGTTGAACTTCTATCCCTATGTCTTAAACTCAACTATTTTAAATTCGAGAGGAGATTTTATCTTCAGCTCATGGGAACAGCCATGGGCTCGAACATGGCACCTGCTTTTGCAAACCTGTTTATGGAACATGTTGAAGAGAAATTATTCAAGGTATATGACAATCAACAAGTACGTTTTTACAAGCGCTACATCGATGATATCATTGTAGTCTGGAGGGGCACGATTGAGTCCTTTGGTGAGTGGGTCAAATCCCTGAACACAATAGGGGGACAGGTTCAACTTAAAGAAGTTTCCAGTTATGACGAAGTGGATTTCCTTGATCTAAGAATTTATAAAATGGCCAATAGATTGGGTACCACTTTATTCAAGAAGTCTACTGATAGGAATACACTGTTACACGCTTCTAGTTACCACCCCAGGTCACTCATAAAAGCCATCCCTAAGGCACAGATGCTGAGAGTCTTTCGGAATAACACATCAGAAGAAAACCGTGAGTTACAACTAAAAGAAATGGAATCACGATTCTACAGCAGAGGATACAATGGCAGCATCATAAGGGACGCAAGGCCCCAGGTGAACATGGAGACGCCAAAGAGAGACCCTCAGAAGAGGATGAATTTCGTCACTGCATACACTCCTAGCACGAGAACACTAGGAGTTACTTTAAAAGAGAAATGGGATATTGTTCAGACAGACCCATCACTACCTTATCGCAACTATGGACCACCCAGAATTGGGTACAAAAGGGGAAGAAACCTAAAAGACATTTTAATGAAAACGGATCCAACTGACAGCTACAGCAAGGTCACAACAACTACCAAAAGGGGTTCCTACAAATGCCCGAGTTGTGTAACGTGCAATTCCATGCTGCAATGCAAACAGTTCAATCATCCACACAACAATACAAGTTACAGGATTAAACACTATCTTACGTGTACCACAAAATTTGTGGTATACATGCTGAATTGCAGCTGTGGCCTATTTTATATAGGTAAAACGTCAGATGACATTAAGAAAAGGATGGCTAACCACAGGAGTGCCATCCGGACGGCAATTGAGAAGGGTAAGAGTGACCAGCCGGTGGCCAGACATTTCATGGAGAAAGGTCACTCTGTGGCGGACCTGAGATTCAAGCTCATTGATCATGTGCCCCCACTCCCGAGGGGGGGTGATAGGGACACCCGCCTCCTACAGAAGGAGGCAGAGTGGATCTTCAAACTGGACACTATACACCCCAGAGGTTTGAATATGGGGATAGACTGGCATTGCTTTTTATGATCTAATCAGTTTTGTTTATGTTTTGTTATGATTTATCTGGTTGTATTTCTTTAGAGGTTTTGTATAGCATGTATAAGTTTCTGATTCTCTGAAAGCATTTTGCTATCCACGGTGGGTTTGTGAGGTCTAGATATAGATTTTCTCCTTGTTCTGCCAGTGTTTTAACCCTCATGAGGGTTGCATAGGGGGGACCCAGGCTTAGGTCTTGTCTGTATTTTGGACTATCAGATGTCTTAAATATCAGACGCACATTTAATTATGGTCACATTTTTGAGACCTAGTTCTAGTAGCCGTGCACTATTGAACACTGCTTTGTTACTTGTATTTACCTCACCTATTGGGATGGGGCCTGCCCTAACTAGAAATTGTTTCACTTATAGATAAGGGGTGTCTGATTGTTACAGCGGTTGTAAAGTTCTGGCCGCCGGCCTTAAGCATGTTTCTGTGTCATAGCACCGGCTTGAGTCACACGGTGTCAGGCAGGTATACTGATACGGGACCCCTACCTTCCCCTCCCCTATACACTTCATGTTGCTCAACACATATGACCTATCCACCACTTTACATTAACGTTACTCACTCTGTGGTAGGGGCTTGTCCCCTACAGCCTATCAGAGTCTTAGCCGTGTTCAAAGGGGGCGGGTAACTCCAGGCTGATACGCATGCGCATATACAGCGATATTTTTCCATTTACTCTGTAAGCTGTAAGCGCGAGTGCTGTGTGGGGCTTGACTGTAGTATATGGGATGACAAGTGAGGTATGGCTCTCTGTTCACACATCACATTAGGTATGTCAGTCTGAACATGTAGGATTCACTTCTACAATTGGGGGACTCCTGTTGTCTGTTATTATGACTGTAAAACTGTCAGTTACGAGTATGGGGTCTGTTACCCCGTGTTCTGCTTTATTTTCTTGCATGGCCCTGGCCCTTCCCTCCCTAAGACGCATCATGGTGCCCACACTGTTACTATGTCACTATAGTAACATCATCTAGTCCGGGATAGGGGCTTGTCCACTACAACTTATTGGGAGCTTAGCTAGGGTCCAAAGGGGGATGGGCTGCTCCGGGGAGATACGCATGCGCACTTCCCTTGCCATTCCGATACTGACTGTGTGAGGAGCAAGAGCGAGTGCGGTCCGGTGCCTAGCAGGGTCATACGGTATTACACTTTGGCCATAAACTAACATATTACTGCTCCCATGTCACTTACATAAGGTATAGGTCGTGTTAAATTGAGCGCATTGCATTCAGTCACATTGTTTGAGGTATTTAGGTGTCCATCATTAATAGCTAGTGTGATGTCAGAAAGTGTGTTTTAACATAAATGGGATGAATTGACCTAGGTTATGAAATACTTGTATCACAGTCTGTGGATTGCGGTATTATTTGCATTTCAATATGATGAACTGCTGGGTTCCACCTGAACTCTTTTCTGTGCCTATTTAAAGATATTATGAAATGACTCTGTATATGATACTTTGCTACTGGCTTGTTGCTGGGATTTATGCACTATATGTACTATGTAGGGTGATTATATGTCTATTTGCTAACCAACTTTGAACTAATTAACCATGATTATTTGGGCTCTTTGATGTGATTGTTGCTTTTTTAATATATTTACTTTGAACTGTCTGTTTGGTTGCCATGGCAACCAGGTTTTGGCGGTTTTTGCACCAGGGGGAGGGGTTTATGTATGTTTAAATGTTTGGTTCACTTGTATGTTGTTGGTCTGATGAAGGGGAGCATTCCCCGAAACGTTACCAAATAAACTATCTGTTTAATACTTAAGTCCAGAGAGTGCTGTTTCCTGTTTTGCTATATATATATATATATATATATATATATATATATATATATATATATATATATATATATATATATCAGAAAAGTAATTGTTTAGTTTACTTTATTTTCATTATTGCATAACACAACTGAAATGATAGAGAAAGACAGATCATGGAGGAAAGAGAGGGGTACAGTCCACTATTGATAAACTTTAGTTTTTTTTTTTTGTTAAAATAAAAATAACTAAAGTTCTTAATATATTTATCTTTTTAATTTTTTTTTTTAAAAAAAATATATATATATATATATATATATATATATATATATATATTGTAATAGCCTTGTGCTTTTGAAAATACTATAATGTACCAAAACAATTAAAATACAATTGGGGAAACTGTTATAATATAGTTCAATGTTTTGTATTAAAAAAACAACAACATTTATAGCCAATCTCATTTATATTCATGCCTATATTAATGATTCTGCATTTGCTCTACTGGGAGAGGTGAATATAAAAGACATGCTTGTAAACCTAGCATGATGTTAACTTCAAAGAATACCTGCTTAAGAACACTTGGCTCTTTACTTATAAGCCAAGTCAACCAGTCATTGTGCTAGATGTTAACATTTAGAAATAATGTTTTAATGTTTCCTGGGAGAGCCAGCAACTCATAACAAAACAATGTGACTATATTTTGTAGCATTGTCATGTATAAAAGTAAATATCTTGCTATATTTACTAAAGAATGTCGGATGTTTTCTTATTGTGCCTTCTCCTGTCTCATTAAAAACAAAAAAACTGTTCACAGTGCTGTGAAAACCACCTACATTTTAGGTGGCAGGTTTAATGATATTTCATTGTAACACGCTGCACATTTATCACAATTAATGCAGTTAGAACTGTTTAAGCTGTGTATTGTCTGACAGGTTCTAAGAATTATAATGTTAAACATTCTACCTCCATTTATGAGCTAAAAAAGCATATTTAATTTATGACAGCTACATAAAAACCATAGATATGAGATAAAGAATAATTTTATACGTTATCTTTTATCTTATTTATCACTTTTCCTTTTTTTATATTTTTTTCTGTTCTGTTTTAAGTAACTACACATTTTATGATTTTTTTACCTTCATATTGAGAAAAAAAAAGTATAAATAGTTTAATATTTTAGCCAAAACATCTTCACACGCTCTAAACATTTTTCTGTGCCCTTTACTTAAATTAGGTAGCACAGGCAGCACTTTTATTGGGCTCATTGCGCTTGTATTACAAGTGATAAGTTAGTCACTACGTGAGTGCAGCCATTTAAAGCACCCTTGACTTAGGACTTAAGTGATATCCAATATAAATTTTGCTACACACTTCCATTGAAGTCTATTATGTTAGTAATTTAACACACAGACATGAAGATGATAGCGTGCCCTAGAGTATAGCAATAAAAAATATAATAAATGTAATATAAGCACAAAAATGAATGCTCATTGATTGTGCTCAAGTGATTTTAACACACAATAGTGCTAATATTTGTGTGTTCTACTTGTAATCTAGCCCTCTGTGAATAGGCCTTCCACAAAATACAGTTTTCAGAGAATAATAAATTGCTATGCAAAAATAAAAAATAACATGGCAAGAGACTTTATTAGAAAACATTCTAAAGTAACAATAATAAATTGAGCATAATCATAGGCACTCTCATTGAAAGCAGATTAGCTAGATTGTTGACAATGTTACAAATATTGTGGCAGAGGCCTCTTATGCCTGATAAAAATGATAAAGCCTGGTAATTAGCTTCTAATCTAATTTTCAACAGTTATTTGTGCCTATAACATAGGGTTCAATTGTTACTGTCCAGTAAAACCCACCACCCACACAACCAAGCCCCCCAAATAAAAACCTACCTAAAAAACCTAAGCTCCCCTTTGCCCTGAAAAGGGCATTTGGATGGGCATTGCCTTTAAAATGGCATTTAGCTCTTTTACATTGCCCAAACCCTAAGCTAAAAATAAAACCCACCCAATAAACCCTTAAAAAACCTAACACTAACCCCCAAAGATCCACTTACAGTTTTGGAAGACCGGACATCCATCCTCATCCAGCCGGGAGAAGTCTTCATCCAAGTGGCAAGAAGTCCTCAACGAAGCCAGGAGAAATCTTCATCCAAGTGGCAAGAAGTCATCCTCCAGGCAGGCAGAAGTCTTCATCCAGACAGCATCTTCTATCTTCATCCTTCCGATGTGGAGCGGCTCCATCTTCAAGACATTCGGCGCGGAGCATCCTCTTCATACAGTTACAGCCATACACTGAAGGTTCCCTTTAAGGGACATTATCCAAGATGGAATCCCTTGAATTCTGATTGGCTGATAGAATTCTAATCAGCCAATTGGAATTTAAGGGACGCCATCTTGGATGACGTCCCTTAAAGAGAACCTTCAGTGTACGGCTGGGACCGTATGAAGAGGATGCTCCGTGCCAGATGTCTTGAAGATGGAGCCGCTCCGCGTCGGAAGGATGAAGATAGAAGATACCATCTGGATAAAGACTTCTGCCCACCTGGAGGATGACTTCTTGCCGTTTGGATGAAGACTTCTCCCGGCTTCGTTGAGGACTTCTTGCCACTTTAATGAAAACTTCTGGATGAGGTTGAATGTCCGGTCTTCCAAAACTGTAAGTGTATATTCGAGGGTTAGTGTTAGTTTTTTTTAAGGGTTTATTGGGTGGGTTTTATTTTTAGCTTAGGGTTTGGGCAATGTAAAAGAGCTAAATGCCCTTTTAAGGGCAATGCCCATCCAAATGCCCTTTTCAGGGCAATGGGGAGCTTAGGTTTTTTAGGTAGGTTTTTATTTAGAGGGTTGGTTGTGTGGGTGGTGGCTTTTACTGTGGGGGGGTTGTTTGTATTTTTTTTCTACAGGTTAAAGGAGCTGATTTCTTTAGGGCAATGTCCTGCAAAAGGCCCTTTTAAGGGCTATTGGCAGTTTAGTGTAGGCTAGGGGTTTACTAACTAGTCTACCTAGTTAAAATAAATGCAAATTTAGCTGTGAAATAAAAATAAAACCTAAGATAGCTACAATGTAACTGTTAGCTATATTGTAGCTAGTTTAGAGTTTATTTTACAGGTAATTATTTAGTCTTAAATAGGTATTATTTAGGTAATAATAGTAAGTTTTATTTAGATTTATTTTAATTATATCAAAGTTAGGGGTGTTAGGGTTAGGGTTAGACTTAGGGTTAGGTTTAGGGGTTAATATATTTATTTAGTGTTAGTGATGTGGGAGGCCAGAGGTTTAGGGATTAATAACTTTAGTATAGTGGCAGCGGTGACATTAGGGGCGGCAGATTAGGGGTTAATAAATTTATGTAGGTGGCGGCGACATTGGGGGTGGCATATTAGGGGTTAATAAGTGTAGGTAGGTGTCAGCGACATTGGGGGCGGCAGATTAGGGGTTAATAAGTGTAGGTATGTGGCGGCGATGTCATGGGCGGCAGATTAGTGGTTAATAAGTGTAGGTAGGTGGCGGCGATGTCGGGGCGGCAGATTATGGGTGTTTAGACTCTGGGTTTATGTTAGGGTGTTAGGTGTAAACATACATTTTCTTTCCCCATAGACATCAATGAGGCTGCGTTATGGAGCTTTATGCTTCGTCATTGCAGGTGTTAAGCTTTTTTTTAGCCGGCTCTCCCCATTGATGTCTATGGGGAAATCATGCATGAGCACGTCAAAGCAGCTCAAAGCAGCGCTGGTATTTATGTGCGGTATGGAGCTCAACGCAGCCAAATCACCTACAAATGCCCGGTTTTTGCAAACCTGTAATAGCAGCGCTATTAAAGGTGAGCGGTGACAATAACTTGCAAGTTATTACTGAGCCACTCATAACGCAAAACTTGTAATCTGGCCGTCTGCTTCTTAACCTGTCCAAAACATTTAGAAGAATCTGGACTCATTCATCCAGGATATCTTTCAAGGTCTGCTGTTGCACAATTGGTTGAAAGCAGGGAGTAGCGCTGCATGAGTGTGTGCTTTTGCAATGTTAAATTGTGTCATCCAGTGCTACACCAGTGACCTCATAAGAGAACATTTTTTGGAACATACCTTAATAAATTAGGTCTATAGTATGCAATTTTAATAGACTTCTTAATTTACTTGTATTATCAGATTTCAATAGTTTCTTTGTATCCTTTGTGTCCTATATACCTCGGTAGGCTCAGGAGTAGCCATGTTACTGATAGATTGCCAGTGATTGGTTGCTACCCACATGTGCTACTTGTCATTGACTCGTCAGATGTATTCAGCTAGGTCCTGATAGTGCATTGCTGCTCTGAAGCTGACTTTAACTAAACAATAAGAACGTTTTCTGGCACAGTATAGTTTTTCTTTTTTTTGTACTTTTATCTCCCGTTAATTTAATTATAGAATATTAAGATTTCTAAGACTGGAATGGGATTAACTCATATAAACTGGGCATTGACATACAGATAATGTTTAATGTGCATTGCATTATAAGTTGTTGAAATGTATTTTAAGGAGGATGCTAAGGAAATTGAAATATGCTTGGGAGATGCCTTTTTGTATGTAATAGTTTAATTAAGCACTTTTACAATTATGTTGAATAATGTATTTATCCAGCCATTGTGAATATTTATTCACAAGATCATGCAAGCAACATCATTTTGTGGTGCATCTCTTTAGCAAGATTCCTTTCTACTCCATAGTTGGCCACTTATTCCATTTATTTTGAATTTATTATGACAACAAGCAACTCCCTCACTGTTGCATTCCACTACATCTGTAAGCTGTGCTGTCAATCAGTCTAGTATACAAGATGAATTACTGCTTGATTTCTGTCATTGATTACTATAGGTTACTGGCACAATAGCTTAACCTATGCTCTATATATGGCTTGCAAAAGGGTCAGCTGAAAATCACTATGTGGGTATTACAATATGTAAGGTATCATTTGTTGCTCAATATATGGATGAAAGGATTCATCACTGTTGTATATGTGGTTGTTTTCTGGGCTTTTCACTGTTCCTTTTGTGTATGGCAGCAAAGTATTTAACAATTGGCTGCTTTGTCATGTAAAATAAGACTAATATGATATAAAATGTTTAGGTAAGAGGGACAGCAAAATATAAACATATAACTAAATCCATGGAGGAAAGATTGTGTACAATACATCAGTATACTAAAAATTATACTACTTTTTAATAAATCCAAAAAAATGCAGACTTCTTTTTTTGGAAAGAAAAAAATTCCACACAGAACGACACAGAAAATGCATCCTTTTTTTAGAGTGCTGCCAGATAGCTGGGATATAAAGCCAGTTCACTCTGAGATTTTAGACACTTTGCATGTTTTGTATGTATTGACTAAGGGAGCCTTGCTCTATTGTGATAAGTATACTTTAGAACTGGGTCAGAACTGGCACCATGGGGAAGTACTTAGCTTATTATCAGAATTGTTAGTGTGTCAAATTTTCTGTTATTCTTGTATTATAGTTGCATTGATATGGTATTTTTCTGTATTTTTGGAGCTACTAAGTGTTAAAAACAAATATTTTCCCTATCTTCTTGTAATGAAAATGATGAGACAAATCTACAACAAGCTGTACCAATCTTTAGTAAATTTGATATGTAGATAGATTATATTTTCTAGTATGTGGTTATTGTGTTTGATAGCAAACAGGTGAAAAAAGTGAAGGCTTGATAACTAGTGATTTGGTAGCAGAGTATTGTGGAAGATGTAGCCCCAGTCCCCAGATTACCGGTGGCAGTTACATGTAGCATGTATATAAGTAGAAGACAGACCACACAAACACATACACACTATACATACACAGTGCACACTTCTACATGAACCCTACACCTATAAACACCAGATTATGCAAACACTACACACATACACAGAAATTATACATAGCGCACACACACACTATGCATATAAAGCATAAACAAACACACATAATTATTACATTATGAAACCTAGGAAATTCAATGGCAAAAAGTTTGTTAATGCCAGTGTTTAAGTATCCAAGCAAATGTTCAAAAACATGGAAATTACTGTATATAATACAATATATTCCTTATGGGAAAGTATCTTTTTGGATTTTCCCAGCATTTTAATCTAGCAGTAATATAAGTTTTTTGCCACTATTTATATTACTAATGTTTCCAATACTAATGAGATTTTTATGTTGTACATTTCAATATGGAAGACATTTTTTTTAAAAATGTAATGACCTCACAGTACTGCAGACATAAATTAAAGGGACACTCAATCAAAATTAAACTTTCATTATTCAGATAGAGCATGCCATTTTAAAAACTTCCATTAACTAAATGTGCATAGTCTTTTTATATTTAAACTTTTTGAGTCACCAATTCCTACTGAACATGTGCAAGAATAAGTGTGTATGCATTTGTGATTGGTTGATGGCTGTCACATGGTATAGGGGGAGTGGACATAACTTTTAAAATTGTCAGAAAAAAAAAACTGCTACTCATTTGAAGTTCAGACTAAGAGGCCTATTTAACAAAGGTCTGTTGGACCTGATCCGACAGTGCGGATCAGGTCCGACAGACCTCGCTGAATGCGGAGAGCAATACGCTCTCCGTATTCAGCTATCAGGGTTATGTGTATAATGGATCTCAATTGCAAGAGAGGGTAATATAATGAATGTTTCACTACTGAGTAACAGACTATTGTATCAGCATAGACTGTTTTGTCTCTGAGTGAGGTTTCTCAATTGACACAGTATGTCAAGTAGTGGTGTAATATGACTACTGTATAATAGTAGCAATTATGTATTGAACAGGACCAGAAAGTAACCAGTACAGCTACTTTTCAGTCTATCAATAACATTAACGCAAGATTTAACTGGCAGATTCTCAGTAGGCAGCGAGGGGACTGGGAGCTGTGTTCTGCAGCTGCTGGTAGGTTGTGAGTAGCTCTGTATAGTCAGCGTGGAGACTGAGCAATGTGTACTGCAGCTACTGACAGGGGTGTGACTAGTTCAGTGAGTTCAGCTGAAGGTGACGTCACGGTTGTTCCGTAGCGCTCGGCTAGAGTCAGGGAGCTAAAAGTTATTCAAAACCCGGAGTGTGGGTAAGTTTCTGTTGAACAAATCAAAGATATAACTTTACAGCCTTAAGAAGTGCAATCCGGTAGCAAAGCAATACTCACACGTAGCTTGTCCAGAAGTTGTTACGCTAGAGAGCGCATGTGAAAACTCCGTTGCAGATAGAGCTTCCCAGTGGAAAGTATCAGACTGGGCTGTGCTGAATAAGGTAGGAACGGAAAACAGCGTTCTTGTGAAGAGGTGTTAGTATATACCTGTGATGGCAACAAAAGCAATTCTCAGGAGTGAGAAATGAGCAGTCCTGATTTAACCCCTTAATGACCACAGCACTTTTCCATTTTCTGTCCGTTTGGGACCAAGGCTATTTTTACATTTTTGCGGTGTTTGTGTTTAGCTGTAATTTTCTTCTTACTCATTTACTGTACCCACACATATTATATACCGTTCTTCTCGCCATTAAATGGACTTTCTAAAGATACCATTATTTTTATCATATCTTATAATTTACTATAAAAAAAAGATAAAATATGAGGAAAAATGGAAAAAAATACACTTTTTCTAACTTTGACCCCCAAAATCTGTTACATATCTAAAACCACCAAAAAACACCCATGCTAAATAGTTTCTAAATTTTGTCCTGAGTTTAGAAATACCCAATGTTTACATGTTCTTTGCTTTTTTTTGCAAGTTATAGGGCCATAAATACAAGTAGCACTTTGCTATTTCCAAACCATTTTTTTCCAAAATTAGCGCTAGTTACATTAGAACACTAATATCTTTCAGGAATCCCTAAATATCCCATGACATGTATATATATTTTTTTTAGTAGACATCCCAAAGTATTGATCTAGGCCAATTTTGGTATATTTCATACCACCATTTCACCGTCAAATGCGATCAAATACAAAAAATCGTTCACTTTTTCACAAATTTTTTCACAAACTTTCGGTTTCTCACTGAAATTATTTACAAACAACTTGTGCAATTATGGCATAAATGGTTGTAAATTCTTCTCTGGGATCCCCTTTGTTCAGAAATAGCAGACATATATGGCTTTGGCGTTGCTTTTTGGTAATTAGAAGGCCGCTAAATGCCACTGCGCACCACAAGTGTATTATGCCCAGCAGTTAAGGGGTTAATTAGGGAGCTTTTAGGGAGCTTGTAGGGTTAATTTTAGCTTTAGTGTAGTGTAGTGTAGTAGACAACCCCAAGTATTGATCTAGGCACATTTTGGTATATTTCATGCCACCATTTCACCGCCAAATGCGATCAAATTAAAAAAAACGTAAAATTTTTCACAATTTTAGGTTTCTCACTGAAATCATTTACAAACAGCTTGTGCAATTATGGCACAAATGGTTGTAAATGCTTGTCTGGGATCCCCTTTGTTCAGAAATAGCAGACATATATGACTTTGGCGTTGCTTTCTGGTAATTAGAAGGCCGCTAAATCCTGCTGCGCCTCACACGTGTATTATAGCTAACAGTGAAGGGGTTAATTAGGGAGTTTGTAGGGAGCTTGCAGGGTTAATTTTAGCTTTAGTGTAGAGATCAGCCTCCCATCTGACACATCCCACCCCCTGATCCCTCCCAAACTGCTCCCTTCCCTCCCCCACCCCACAATTGTCCCCGCCATCTTAAGTACTGGCAGAAAGTCTGCCAGTACTAAAATAAAAGGGTTTAAAAAAAAATAAAATTTTTTACATATGCTACTGTGTAGGATCCCCCCCTTAGCCCCCAACCTCCCTGATCCCCCCCAAAACCGCTCTCTAACCCTCCCCTCTGCCTTATTGGGGGCCATCTTGGGTACTGGCAGCTGTCTGCCAGTACCCAGTTTGCAATAAAAAAGTGCTTTTTTTTGTTTTTTGTTTTTTCTGTAGCGTAGCTTCCCCCCCCCACACACAGACAAACCCCCACCACCTTGCTGATCGTTTTTTTTTAACATTTTAGATATTTTTTTAAAATTTTTTATTACATCATTTTCTGTAGTGTAGCGGTTCCCACCCGCTCCCTCCCCGTGCACGCGCCCGCCCCCACCCTCCCATGCACGCGCGCGTGCCCATGCGTGCCCCCAGCCACCCTTGCCCACGATCCCGCCCCCCTTCACATCACCAGGGCCATCGATGGCCGCCTCCCGGTCCGGCTCCCACCCACCAACGCAGTAAGCCACCGATCTCCGGTGCAGAGAGGGCCACAGAGTGGCTCTCTCTGCACCGGATGGCTTAAAAAGGTTATTGCAGGATGCCTCCGTATCGAGGCATCACTGCAATAACCGGAAAGCAGCTGGAAGCGAGCAGGATCGCTTCCAGCTGCTTTCCACACTGAGGACGTGCAGGGTACGTCCTCAGGCGTTAACTGCCTTTTTTTTGAGGACGTACCCTGCACGTCCTCAGTCGTTAAGGGGTTAAACCAAACTGCAGCAGGTAATTGTAATCCGATATTGTGAAACAAAAGTTCTTTTAGTATTTAATTCTCCAGAGAGAGTAAGCAATCAGTGCACTGAGCTTAGCTGAAATGTACTCAATAACTAAGCACTTGTTCGGGGTGTGGTGATGCTTTAAATACAGGTGTAAACGTAAAGAGGTAACCTGCAGCAGCAGCAGGTAAAACCAGGAGTGGAATCATTACATCAGCATTGCACCAGCAGCTCTTGTGAGCTGCTGGTGCAACGCCGCCCACTGCAGATTCGCGCGCCAGCAGGGAGGTGTCAATCAACCCGATCATACTCGATCGGGTTGGATTGTGGCGATCTCTGTCCGCCTGCTCAGAGCAGGCGGACAGGTTATGGAGCAGCGGTCTTTAGACCGCTGCTTTATAACTGTTGTTTCTGGCGAGTCTGAAGACTCACCGGAAACACAGGGCTTCAAACTCCATATGGAGTTTGATAGATATGCCCCTAAGTGCTTTTGCATTGTTTTGTAATTCTACATTTCTTGATTATGTAAATCTACTGTGTTGACTGGTTTATTAAGTTCAAATAAAGCTCCAATTATAAATGTTGTGTTTTTATTTTTCTTCAAATGCTTATAACATGGTAATATAGCTTGAATTGCTAGTCAATGTAAACTCTAATATCCTTTCTAATTTTATAGCTGTATAAACAGTACAAATATAATTTTCTAGTATAGTGTTTTGATGCAAATGTTCTCAAAATGAAATAAATATATAATGATGAGGGAATATGATACAAATAGAAATTACTTTCTATTGGCTAGATTTGGAGTTTGGCGTTAGCCGTGAAAACCAGCGTTAGAGGCTCCTAACGCTGGTTTTAGGCTAACTCCGGTATTTGGAGTCACTCAAAAAAGGGTCTAACGCTCACTTTTCAGCCGCAACTTTTCCATACCGCAGATCCCCTTACGTCAATTGCGTATCCTATCTTTTCAATGGGATCTTTCTAACTCCGGTATTTAGAGTCGTGTCTGAAGTGAGCGTTAGAATTCTAACGACAAAACTCCAGCCGCAGAAAAAAGTCAGTAGTTAAGAGCTTTTTGGGCTAACGCCGGTTCATAAAGCTCTTAACTACTGTACTCTAAAGTACACTAACACCCATAAACTACCTATGTACCCCTAAACCGAGGCCCCCCACATCGCCGCCACTCGATTAAATTTTTTAACCCCTAATCTGCCGACCGCCACCTACGTTATACTTATGTACCACTAATCTGCTGCCCCTAACACCGCTGACCCCTGTATTATATTTATTAACCCCTAATCTGCCCCCCACAACGTCGCCGCCAGCTACCTACAATAATTAACCGCTAATCTGCCGTACGCAAAGCGCCGCCACCTACATTATAGCTATGTACCCCTAATCTGCTGCCCCTAACACCGCCGACCCCTATATTATATTTATTAACCCCTAATCTGCCCCCCTCAACGTCGCCTCCACCTGCCTACACTTATTAACCCCTAATCTGCCGAGCGGACCGCACTGCTACTATAATAAAGTTATTAACCCCTAATCCGCCTCACTAACCCTATCATAAATAGTATTAACCCCTAATCTGCCCTCCCTAACATCGCCGACATTTAACTTCAATTTTTAACCCCTAATCTGCTGACCGGAGCTCACCGCTATTCTAATAAATGTATTAACCCCTAAAGCTAAGGCTAACCCTAACACTAACACCCTCCTAAGTTAAATATAATTTAAATCTAACGAAATAAATCAACTCTTATTAAATAAATTATTCCTATTTAAAGCTAAATACTTACCTGTAAAATAAATCCTAATATAGCTACAATATAAATTATAATTACATTGTAGCTATTTTAGGATTAATATTTATTTTAAATTCAACTTTGTAATTATTTTAACCAGGTACAATAGCTATTAAATAGTTAAGAACTATTTAATAGCTACCTAGTTAAAATAATTACAAAATTACCTGTAAAATAAATCCTAACCTAAGTTACAATTAAACCTAACACTATACTATCATTAAATTAATTAAATAAAATACCTATAATTACCTACAATTAAACCTAACACTACACTATCAATACATTAATTAAATACAATAACTACAAATAACTACAATGAAATAAACTAACTAAAGTACAAAAAATAAAAAAGAACTAAGTTACAAAAATAAAAAAATATTTACAAACATAAGAAAAATATTACAACAATTTTAAACTAATTACACCTACTCTAAGCCCCCTAATAAAATAACAAAGACCCCAAAATAAAAAATGCCCTACCCTATTCTAAATTACTAAAGTTCAAAGCTCTTTTACCTTACCAGCCCTGAACAGGGCCCTTTGCGGGGCATGCCCCAAGAAGTTCAGCTCTTTTGCCTGTAAAAAAAAACATACAATACCCCCCCAACGTTACAACCCACCACCCACATACCCCTAATCTAACCCAAACCCCCCTTAAATAAACCGAACACTAAGCCCCTGAAGATCATCCTACCTTGTCTTCACCTCACCAGGTATCACCGATCCGTCCTGGCTCCAAAATCTTCATCCAACCCAAGCTGGGGCTGGCGATCCATCATCCGGTGGCTGAAGAGGTCCAGAAGAGGCTCCAAAGTCTTCATCCTATCCGGAAAGAAGAGGCGATCCGGACCGGCAACCATCTTGATCCAAGCGGCATCTTCTATCTTCATCCGATGACGACCGGCTCCATCCTGAAGACCTCCACCGCGGACCCATCTTCTTCCGGCGACGTCCAACTGAAGAATGATGGTTCCTTTAAGGGACGTCATCCAAGATGGCGTCCCTCGAATTCCGATTGGCTGATCCAATCAGCCAATCAGATTGAGCTCGCATTCTATTGGCTGATCGGAACAGCCAATAGAATGCGAGCTCAATCTGATTGGCTGATTGGATCAGCCAATCGGATTGAACTTGATTCTGATTGGCTGATTCCATCAGCCAATCAGAATATTCCTACCTTAATTCCGATTGGCTGATAGAATCCTATCAGCCAATCGGAATTCGAGGGACGCCATCTTGGATGACGTCCCTTAAAGGAACCGTCATTCTTCAGTTGGATGTCGCCGGAAGAAGATGGGTCCACGGTGGAGGTCTTCCGGATGGAGCCGGTCGTCATCGGATGAAGATAGAAGATGCCGCTTGGATCAAGATGGTTGCCGGTCCGGATCGCCTCTTCTTCCCGGATAGGATGAAGACTTTGGAGCCTCTTCTGGACCTCTTCAGCCACCGGATGATGGATCGCCAGCCCCCGCTTGGGTTGGATCAAGATTTTGGAGCCAGGACGGATCGGTGATACCTGGTGAGGTGAAGACAAGATAGGATGATCTTCAGGGGTTAGTGTTAGGTTTATTTAAGGGGGGTTTGGGTTAGATTAGGGGTATGTGGGTGGTGGGTTGTAATGTTGGGGGGGTATTGTATGTTTTTTTTTACAGGCAAAAGAGCTGAACTTCTTGGGGCATGCCCCGCAAAGGGCCCTGTTCAGGGCTGGTAAGGTAAAAGAGCTTTGAACTTTAGTAATTTAGAATAGGGTAGGCCATTTTTTATTTTGGGGGTCTTTGTTATTTTATTAGGGGGCTTAGAGTAGGTATAATTAGTTTAAAATTGTTGTAATATTTTTCTTATGTTTGTAAATATTTTTTTATTTTTTGTAACTTAGTTCTTTTTTATTTTTTGTACTTTAGTTAGTTTATTTCATTGTAGTTATTTGTAGGAATTGTATTTAATTTATTTATTGATAGTGTAGTGTTAGGTTTAATTGTAGGTAATTGTAGGTATTTTATTTAATTAATTTAATGATAGTATAGTGTTAGGTTTAATTCTAACTTAGGTTAGGATTTATTTTACAGGCAATTTTGTAATTATTTTAACTAGGTAACTATTAAATAGTTCTTAACGATTTAATAGCTATTGTACATGGTTAAAATAATTACAAAGTTGCCTGTAAAATAAATATTAATCCTAAAATAGCTACAATGTAATTATAATTTATATTGTAGCTATATTAGGATTTATTTTACAGGTAAGTATTTAGCTTTAAATAGGAATAATTTATTTAATAAGAGATAATTAATTTCGTTAGATGTAAATTATATTTAAGTTAGGGGGGTGTTAGTGTTAGGGTTAGACTTAGCTTTAGGGGTTAATACATTTTTTAGAATAGCGGTGAGCTCCAGTCGGCAGATTAGGGGTTAATAATTGAAGTTAGGTGTCGGCGATGTTAGGGAGGGCAGATTAGGGGTTAATACTATTTATTATAGGGTTAGTGAGGCGGATTAGGGGTTAATAACTTTATTATAGTAGCGCTCAGGTCCGCTCAGCAGATTAGGGGTTAATAAGTGTAGGCAGGTGGAGGCGACGTTGTGGGGGGCAGATTAGGGGTTAATAAATATAATATAGGGGTCGGCGATGTTAGGGCAGCAGATTAGGGGTACATAGGGATAATGTAAGTAGCGGCGGTTTACGGAGAGGCAGATTAGGGGTTAATAATAATATGCAGGGGTCAGCGATAGCGGGGGCGGCAGATTAGGGGTTAATAAGTGTAAGGTTAGGGGTGTTTAGACTCGGGGTACATGTTAGAGTGTTAGGTGCAGACGTAGGAAGTGTTTCTGCATAGCAAACATTGGGGCTGCGTTAGGAGCTGAACGCGGCTTTTTTGCAGGTGTTAGGTTTTTTTTCAGCTCAAACAGCCCCATTGTTTCCTATGGGGGAATCGTGCACGAGCACGTTTTTGAGGCTGGCCGCTTGCGTAAGCAACTCTGGTATCGAGAGTTGAAGCTGCGTTAAATATGCTCTACGCTCCTTTTTTGGAGCCTAACGCAGCCTTTATGTGGACTCTCAATACCAGAGTTATTTTTATGGTGCGGCCAGTTAGCTTTTCGGGTCGTTACCAACAAGACTCCAAATCTAGCCGTATGTATTTTTTCCCAACCAATAAGTGTCCTCTTTAATAAGGAATTTTGGTACTGGAGGCTGATGGATGTTATATTTTGCTTAAGACTTGTGCCGTTTCCACCTCTTACGCAATAACTGTCCAGGCCAGCTGACACCATGCAAGATAGCTAGCATGCTATTAACTAAGTTCACCTCACAGAAAAATAGCATTCTGCCACGGGCTGCCTGACAAATAAAGGAACTCTTAGCATAAAGTATTTTATACTTCATGACTGAAAGTTCCCTTTATTTGTTACACTGGTAAATCCTAGAGTTTTCCAAATGCTAGGATTTATTATCACTTTAAGACTGTGCAAAGTGCAGAAGTGAAGATTATTTCACAGATGCCCTCTGTAACCCCCCTGGACCCAGTTATGAAGACCTCCCAACCATCCTGCATCCTGTGAGATTATTATAGATTTGATAGTATTGCCAGATTCCAGCCCACAGACCCTTTGTGTTCCATTTTAAAGGGATTTACAATCCTTGTCCATCCCGCCCCTATAACACTTCCACTTCAGTATGTAATCCTGTGCAACCCATGCAAAGTGATGCACCTACAGAATACAGATGGACCATCATGTCCTGTCCAATTTTGCTATAATATTATTAATAATCAATGTTAAAGTGATGGTAAATCAATATGGAACATCTACCTTTAAGTAAAATTAGCGACTTTCATTGGTGATTTTTTGTTTTGTTTATCAAAATAAAAGAGTTATCATTGCTAAACACTCAAATTGATTTTCTGGCCTTTAGGTGGCCAGCTCCAAAGATATAAAGTCCCTTTCATCCATTGTGCATGCACTTCTTTTTGTTCATGCTAGCTGACTCCGTGCATATTCACAAAGAACGCATGCGCAGTAGTAACAATAGGGAATCCTGTATAATGTCATTCATTGAACAGACTGAAGCTTCATTGACTAGACTCCATGCAAAAGAAATAATTTACACTCACAATTTTTATTCTCACACAGCATCCATGTTGTGAAAGATTTTATTTTTTTTCTATAACAAACACAAAATAAATTCTCATATTGGAAAGGGGAATCATGCTCTCAATACCATAATATCATGAATAATGAACTTGCCCATTAATATTTTTTATTATTATAAAATATCTGCTTACTGAATTAAAAATATGTTAACATCAATGCTCCTTTATTCTGGGGAATCACGCTCTCAAGAACATACTGTCACAAATCATGTAATAAAATGTGCCCATTATAGATTTATTTAAATAATCATTTGTTGCCCACATATTAAATAAAATTATCAAACGTACAATATTGAAATTGCTTGTTTAGTCAATGGGGAGTACAGCAAAAGGGTACCACACACAGCTCTCTGCTCCAGCAGTAAACAATGAATCTCATGATTCATTGTTTACATTGTAACAGAGAGCAGAGACTTGTGCATGTTTGGCCATTTTCAATCTCTTTGACTAGAGCAATTGTAAGTTCCGTTTGGTAACTTCTGTGCCTCTGTGAGCTAGTTATTGGGGTCAATTTATCAATTGCTGGGCCTACATGATTCGCTGTAGTGAATCATGTCCACCCAACATTGCTAAATGCCGACAGCATACGCTGTTGACATTTAACATTGCTCAAGCATTTCTTGTGAAATACTTGTGCTATGCCGCTCGCTGCACATTTGCGGCCAATCGGCCACTAGCAGGGGGTGTCAATCATCCCGATCGTATCTGATTGGGATGATTGCAGTGGCGGACAAGTTAAGGAGCAGTGGTCTTATGACTGCTGCTTCTTAACAGACGTTTCCGGTGAGCCAGAAACTTTGGGCGTAGAAAGCAGCATCCCCTGACTCAAATTTAGTCAGCAAGTTATATGTTCTGTAAGCAGTGAAAGATAAGTTCTTTCATTTGCTTGAATTCTATAATGTTAGATATCTGTTAAAGGTCATGAATCTGAAACAAATATTCCACAAAAACAAATTCATTTAATTTGGCTAAACTGTACATTAGGAAAAATCCAAAACAAATGTTTTGGGTAAAACATTTTTTCCCCCATGTATATCTATAATCTTTCTAAACAATGTTCCCTTCATTTCTGGATGTGAAGGAGAGGCAAGCACAGTACAATATGTATAATATTGCATACCATAAATGTTTTGTTGCATATTTTGCTTTGTCCTTTATATTGCTTTACACTAAAGGTTTTAATGTTGTGTTTTAATGCATTTCATATTATATTTACATACCTGTACTGTATATTGGTCATATCTTGTACATCCTTACTGTTACACGAGGATGTGCTATAAGAAGACAAGGTATCATGTAGAGGTTGGCGTTCACAATTTGTGCAAAACTGATAAGAAAATATTTGGCTAAGATGTCTGTTTTGTTAATGCACTGCTGGATATTGAACTGTGGTGTATGAGGAGTCTATTGTTTTAATATGATTTTAATGACAATAATAAGTTCTAGTAAGTAAGGCAGTGGCAGTGTTTATTGTAGAGTTGATGCACCACAATAAAAATAACATGCAATGCAAGTGATTAAAGCACTATCATTTTTTGGTGATAGTATTTAGTTTTTGGGAAGTCTCATCAACTTGGTAATACAATATGAAGGGCTATCAGAACACTATTAAAATTAAAGGACCATTATAGTGAAAAAAATTGCATGCTCTAATTTGTTACTAGTGACCTTGCAACTCTATTTGCTTTACCCCGACCATTGGGTTAAACACATAGTTAAATACTGTACAGGAGCCATAGAAATCCAGAGTGGAAACTGCTGGTGAGTCAATCAACAGCGTCAATTCAACAGCTGGGTAGCATTACTACAGCTGCTGACTGAGTCACCAATTTTGTCCACTCAGGACAATCAGTTCTCTTTATCTTCAGAGCAGCTCTTTAACTATGTGCTTAACCCCTTTTCCGGGTTAACTTGACTCTTTAAATGGACATGTTTGTTTCAAATTAATTTCCGCTCTTGGCTCCAGGACATAAAGCAGGGCTTGCTTTATAATCACTTAGTAAGATGCACATATTTATATAGGTGATCAGTAATTTGATTAAATAGTCAAAATCAGATATATAATACATCTGCAAGATTTTCCTCACTTTTTATGTTTGCCTCATAAATTTATTTTTATGTATATGGTATACTGAAAAGTATCATTAAGCTTTTTGTTATTTTTACAGCAAACTGCAATGACCTAGAAATAATTAAAGTTGCAAGATGGCAATAAATCTCACATTACAAGTGTTAGATAAATGAAGACCTTTTGCAATTTTGGTCCTGTGATAAAGCAAGCTTGTTCAGGTAAATGATGTCTGTTACAGCAAGCAGTGACATAAATGTGTAAATGAGAATTGAGAAAGAATGCTTAGGATTAATTGGGATGCTTCTATTCTTGAATATATTTAGTGTGATATTGAAAGAGAGTCCCACATTTTCCAACACTATCCTTATCTAATTATTCTCTGAAGATCGTGCCTAAACATGTTTAAAGGTAACAAAATGTTTACAGTTTTTAAGAATATTATTCTAAAGTATATTGAAGACATTGTACTTTTTGAAATTCAGATAGATAGATAGATGATAGATATATAGATAGATATATATGGATAGATAGAGATAGATATTCTATAATAGCTCTGTTTTGTAATGTAGCGAATCATGTCTGCCCGTTTGCTGTAGCGAATCATGCCTGCCTGGCATCGCTAAATGCCAACAGCATACGCGGTCGCATTTAACATTGCACAAGCTTTTCACAAGAAAGGCTTGTGCAATGCGGCCCTCTGCACATTCGCAGCCAATCGGGCGCTAGCAAGGGGTGTCAATTATATAGGGGAACCGGTGGCTTTAGCCGCAGATTGTCCCCACTTAGGATTATACCTCGGAGGAGTTCGCTACTAAGTTTCTTTTGGGCCAACAAGAAACCTCCTACGGCAGAAGGGTGAGTCTTTTACTTTCACCCTATTCCGCATTAGTGGATGCCTTGGAGGATTGAGGTTGTTGAAGCTTCCTTGGGGGGTGTGTATATTATGCCTATATGCCTGTTTTTCACGGAACATTGCCTTAAAGTGACATTTTAAACCGGAGTTCAGATATCCACTAGAGTGTGTTTGTTTCGCCTGGGATAATTTTCTATTGTTGTATTTGGATTTCATATCTCTTTAGCAGGGTCACTGTTGTCCCAGATTTATTATTTTTTTCTTTATCACATCAAAACAATGCTATAATCAGCTTGAGGGTCTACAACTTCATAAGAGGATAGAGGAGACATTAGTGCCTTTGTCTACAGATTAGACAGTTTGGTGGCAAACACAGTGAAACTTCAGTTTGTGCCAGTTAGCGGAACTACATTTCCCATGATGCTCAGCCAGCATTTTATCTAGCTGAGCATCATGGGAAATGTAGTTCCAAAACCTCTGGAGAGCAAAGTTTGGACACCCCTGGCTTAAAGGGACAGTCTAGGCTAAAATAAACTTTCATGATTCAGATAGGGAATGTACTTTTAAACATTTTTCCAATTTACTTTTATCACCAATTTTGCTTTGTTCTCTTGGTATTCTTAGTTGAAAGCTTAACCTAGGAGGTTCATATGCTAATTTCTTAGACCTTGAAGCCCACCTCTTTCAGATTGCATTTTAATAGTTTTTCACCACTAGAGGGTGTTAGTTCACATATTTCATATAGATAACACTGTGCTCGTGCACGTGAAGTAATCTGGGAGCAGGCACTGATTGGCTAGACTGCAAGTCTGTCAAAAGAACTGAATAAAGGGGCAGTTTGCAGAGGCTTATATACAAGATAATCACAGAGGTTAAAAGTATATTATTATAACGGTGTTGGTTATGCAAAACTGGGAAAAGGGTAATAAAGGGATTATCTATCTTTTAAAACAATAAATTCTGGTGTAGACTGTCCCTTTAAACCACTGAAACCCTACTGTGCATGACTTGTACTGCTGCAGTAATGAAAAACTGAAAATTGATTTGTTGTCACAAAAATCTCAAAAACCAATGGATGAAGTTGGGAAACGGAGGGCATGATGATCTAAAGCTCTTTGCTCACGCACAATGATCTAAAAAGTCTCACCAGTATGGCGAATTCCCTAAAAGGATTTTAGAAACACAAATTTTAGCTCAAGGACTGTTTATTTAGCTATGCAAAGTTTTAAATGTGAAGAAGGGACACATACATTAGAATATATGGTCTTAACAAAAAACCAGACCCTCCCTGAGTGAGTACCTCCTGTTTCTATGTAAGACATGATTGGAACATTCTGCTAAAGAGCAGCTTTTAGTGTTATTAATTAGATTATGTTTGTACCCCTACAGTTGCAAACAGACCCTAACAATAACATTTCCTGCTGCCTACATTCTCCTGTTAGGTATTACAAATGACTCATTATTTGATAAATTGGGGCTTATATTTTAATACATTTTTTGACCAAAACAATTTTAATAATGTGTTTAGAAAATCAATGTGCCTACTTTAAAATATAAATACTACCATTTTACAAATATTTATTTTTCTTGTATTTAATATATTCATCTTTTAATAGTGCCATATATGTAGAGTATGTGTGCACATACATGAAACTTCAGCTGGGGAAGATGGATCAATAATGAAAAGGCAACAATTAATTCATAAACATTTTTGTATTGGTTAGAAGCCATTCATACTACATGAAAATTATAAGAATGTCAGCATTTATCGTCATAAAAACCTATTTGTCTCCAAAAAGCAAGATTTATTTTAAAATGCTTTTTTTGTCTTGTCCGTGATTTTCATAAAATTTTCTTACAAGTATTTTTAGTTTATCATTTTAGACAAATACAGCTTAGTAATGCTTTGGCTGTGGACTTTGACCATAGGTGGGACCACTGCTCCTCCTAGTGCTGAATGTGGTTACTGCAGTAAGCTATGATTCTCTAAACAACCTACACTATGTTATATTAGTATAGCTGCAAGCCAAAGATGTGATTCATTCTTCCACACAGATTAAAAGGACTATCATACATTTAATTGTAGTATGGCTTCTATCCCTGGGAAATGTCTTGCTTTGAATTTGCAGAAGCTAATGTATAATAAAAGGGATCCATGAAAATATAAATATACTATGAAGTAGACTTTTTATTCTCAAGTGTGATAAATGTTTCTGTCACTAGTATGTTCCCATCATTAATAGTGCCACATAATGCACATTGCTTAAATATTTATTTTATTTATGTATATATTCATATTTGAAATTGCCTAAAATGTTAATTTTAATTAAGAATATGAAAAATTAACATTTCTAAAATCTGAGTTTAGATTATGTTGCAATTATTATTATTAATATAAAAATATGGTAATTAAGGGCCAGATTACAGTGGAGCGCAAACGTTTGCATGTGAGTGGTTTATCGCGGGTGTTTGCGCTTGTCAGGTTTACCGCTGGTATTATGAGATAAAAGTAAACATGATTGCTTGAGCGCAATTGCGATTTACGCTAGAATGAATACCGCGTCCTCAGAGCTCTGGTTTACTGTTTCGCCAAACAAAAATGTTGCACAAAACACATCAAAAATACATTACAAATATAGTTACACTCATAATAACTATCTAATAAAAAAATATTTTATAAAATATATTGCACACAAAAGCTATAAGGGCTCAAAGAGCTTTAACATTGAGATAAATACTGTACATATACATGTCTAAAGATGTATATGTGTATATATATATATATATATATATATATATATATATATATATATGTACTGTATATATATGTCTGTATTTGTGTACTTATGTATTTATGTATTTATATGTGTATATATGTATTTACAGACATACACACACATATAAACACATAAAGACATACATACACACATAAAACATATATAAATAAGTGTATTGGAGCCCTTTGCTGTCAAGTAGATGAACAAAAAGAACATATGTATGCAATATTCATATATATATTGCACCAAAAACATCAGATATATGAATAAATATTTATTTATGAATAAATAGAACATGTTTTTCTATGTAAAGAATGTGAAATATTGCTATTTTCATGTTGGGTTAGCACAAACGAGAATATGTGATAGGGTTTGCGTGAAAGTGGGGTGTTAGGTTTTTTTTCCCACATTTTATTGCTCCATTGACTCCTATTGGTAAATATGTGAATGTGTACCTGATATTCTAAGTTAGTCTTTTTGTGCTCTTCAGGTTAGCGCACAAGCGAAAACAGTATACTTTCAATTCATAATATAAACGCAAAAAGCTTACTTCTAGCACAGTTAACGCTTGAGCGGGAGCTTTAAAGGGATACTAAACCCATTTTTTTCTTTCTTTCATGATTCAGACAGAGCAGGCAATTTTAAGCAACTTTCTAATTTACTCCTATTTTCAATTTTTCTTTGTTCTCATGCTATCTTGATTTGAAAAAGCAGTACTGTAAGCTTTAGAGCTGGCCCATTTTTTGTTCAGCACCTGGGTAGCACTTGCTGATTGGTGGCTAAATGTAGCAAACCAATCAGGAAGTGCTACCCAGGTGCTGAACTAAAAATGGGCCGGCTCCTAACCTTACATTACTGTTTTTTCAAATCAAGATAACATGAGAACAAAGAAAAATTGATAATAGAAGTACATTAGAAAGTTGCTTAAAATTGCATGCTCTATCTGAATCATGAAAGAAAAAAAAATTGGGTTTATATCCCTTTAATTACTGCTCCACTTGTAATCTTGCCCTGTATAAGTAAAGAGAATACTAAAATAGTGTTTATTAACTCAAAGCATTTTTTTTTAAACAATGGATGTTTGTTTGTTTAGTTTACCATTAGTATGCCTTAAAAACTACGGCATACTAATGGTTAGAAAGCAATATTTGGTAATCAGACTATGAGATCTATACTATTTCACATGTGTTTTTTCACATGAATTTTGGATTTATATAATTTAGCAACCTTGGGCACTTGAAACATCATTTTGGCAGATTTTACATTACATATCTTAACTGTACATATGACTTTCTGTAAATCTGATGTCTGCTCAAATGGTTTAACAAAATGTTGAAAGTGTTGTTTAAATCATGTTTTCAACTGTTAAACTTGTAGAATATTACAATTTGATAATGATGTGATGGTAAATTGAATGTTGGAGTATTTGGATGTTATATAAATAAAAAAATAAAAAAACTTAGAATCACTTAAGTCAGAATTAAACTTTCATGAATTAGATAGAGCATTCAGTTTTATGATACTTTCAAATTTACCTCCATTATCAATGTTTTATATGCAAACTTTCTGAGGCAACAGCTCCTACAGAGCATATGCAAGAGTTCACAGTATATATATATATTAGTCTGTGATTGGCTGATGGCTGTCACGTGATACAGGGGGCCAGAAAATTAAAGTAAAATGTTTCAATTTAGGAAAACATCTATTCATCATTTCAAATCCAGAGTGCTATTTGATTGTCCTATCATGCACTTTTTGATTATGTAATTCTACTGTATTTAATTGTTTTTTTTAATTATAAAATTAAGCAAAGTTATATGAATCTTTCAATTGCATACATAAATTGATAATATTAGTTATAAGGTTTCAGGTGTCAGAAAAAAAAGGCAGACAGTATATATATATATATATATATATATATATATATATATATATATATATATATATATATATATATATATATATACAGGGATTGCAGAATAATTAGGCAAATGAGTATTTTGACCACATCATCCTCTTTATGCATGTTGTCTTACTCCAAGCTGTATAGGCTCAAAAGCCTACTACCAATTAAGCATATTAGGTGATGTGCATCTCTGTAATGAGAAGGGGTGTGGTCTAATGACATCAATACCCTATATCAGGTGTGCATAATTATTAGGCAACTTCCTTTCCTTTGGCAAAATGGGTCAAAAGAAGGACTTGACAGGCTCAGGAAAGTCAAAAATAGTGAGATATCTTGCAGAGGGATGCAGCACTCTTAAAATTGCAAAGCTTCTGAAGCGTGATCATCGAACAATCAAGCGTTTCATTCAAAATAGTCAACAGGGTCGCAAGAAGCGTGTGGAAAAACCAAGGCGCAAAATAACTGCCCATGAACTGAGAAAAGTCAAGCGTGCAGCTGCCAAGATGCCACTTGCCACCAGTTTGGCCATATTTCAGAGCTGCAACATCACTGGAGTGCCCAAAAGCATAAGGTGTGCAATACTCAGAGACATGGCCAAGGTAAGAAAGGCTGAAAGACGACCACCACTGAACAAGACACACAAGCTGAAACATCAAGACTGGGCCAAGAAATATCTCAAGACTGATTTTTCTAAGGTTTTATGGACTGATGAAATGAGAGTGAGTCTTGATGGGCCAGATGGATGGGCCCGTGGCTGGATTGGTAAAGGGCAAAGAGCTCCAGTCCGACTCAGACGCCAGCAAGGTGGAGGTGGAGTACTGGTTTGGGCTGGTATCATCAAAGATGAGCTTGTGGGGCCTTTTCAGGGTTGAGGATGGAGTCAAGCTCAACTCCCCGTCCTACTGCCATTTTCTTGAAGACACCTTCTTCAAACAGTGGTACAGGAAGAAGTCTTCATCCTTCAAGAAAAACATGATTTTCATGCAGGACAATGCTCCATCACACGCGTCCAAGTACTCCACAGCGTGGCTGGCAAGAAAGGGTATAAAAGAAGAAAATCTAATGACATGGCCTCCTTGTTCACCTGATCTGAACCCCATTGAGAACCTGTGGTCCATCATCAAATGTGAGATTTACAAGGAGGGAAAACAGTACACCTCTCTGAACAGTGTCTGGGAGGCTGTGGTTGCTGCTGCACGCAATGTTGATGGTGAACAGATCAAAACACTGACAGAATCCATGGATGGCAGGCTTTTGAGTGTCCTTGCAAAGAAAGGTGGCTATATTGGTCACTGATTTGTTTTTGTTTTGTTTTTGAATGTCAGAAATGTATATTTGTGAATGTTGAGATGTTATATTGGTTTCACTGGTAAAAATAAATCATTGAAATGGGTATATATTTGTTTTTTGTTAAGTTGCCTAATAATTATGCACAGTAATAGTCACCTGCACACACAGATATCCCCCTAAAATAGCTATAACTAAAAACAAACTAAAAACTACTTCCAAAACTATTCAGCTTTGATATTAATGGTTTTTTTGGGTTCATTGAGAACATGGTTGTTGTTCAATAATAAAATTAATCCTCAAAAATACAACTTGCCTAATAATTCTGCACTCCCTGTAATATATAAATATTGTCTGCCTTTTTTTTCTGACACCTGAAACCTTATATCTGTGAGCCCTAATAACTTTTTTATGCAAACATTTTTTATTTTTTTGGAATAATTGTTATTAGATAGTGTTATTATGAGTGTAACTGTACTTTGTAATACATTTTTGATGTATTTTGTGACACTGTTTTGTTTTGCAAAACAGTTAACCAGAACTCTGAGGACACGGTAATCATTCTAGCGTTAATCATGATTGCGCTCAAGCGATTGCTTTTACTTTCTACTTTTAATACAAGAGGTATACCCAATGCGTGCAAACACCCATGATAAACCCATTTTCGCTTGCACTTAACTTTTAATGCACCACTCATAATCTTGCCCTATATGGGGTCAGCAAACCACAATATTTTGCTTTCACCCCACCCAACAATAACCCTAAGAAAATACAATTTCCAGGGTGTGTTGCATACATCATTAGGGTAGTTTAAAGTGACATTAAAGTCAATGTTTTACATATGCTTTAGAAATTGTACACTGATTACAAAAGATCTGCTTACAAATGATAAGAGTTACGAACATTTAAAACTGCAATTTTGTTAGAAACAATTCCATTGCTTTATCCCAAGACACACCCTTTAAACAGCCTCTTGGACTAAGTTAATCTTACTTCCTTTTCTGTGCTCAGAAGCAGATATAAGTGAGCTCCTACAGATATCAACCAATTAAAGGGACAGTAAACACCAGAATTTTTTTTATTTAAAAAGGTAGATAATCCCTTTATTACCCATTCCCCAATTTTGCATAACCAACACAGTTATAATAATATACTTTTTACCTCTGTGATTACCTTGTATCTATGCCTCTGCAAACTGCCCCCTTATTTCAGTTCTTTTGACAGACTTGCATTTTTAGTCAATCAGTGCTGACTCCTAGGAGATCAATGTTATCTATGTGAAACACATTATCTATGTGAAACACATGAACTAACGCCCTCTAGTGGTGAAAAACTGTCAAAATGCTTTCAGATTAGAGGCGGCCTTCAAGGTCTTAGAACTTAGCATATGAACCTCCTAGATTTATCTTTCAACTAAGAATACCAAGAGAACAAAGCAAAATTGGTAATAAAAGTAAACTGGAAATTTGTTTAAAATTACATGCCCTATTAAAATCATGAAAGTTTTTTTTTTTACTGTTTTAACCCCTTAATGACAACAGTACTTTTCCATTTTCTGTCCGTTTGTGACAAAGGCTATTTTTACATTTTTGCGGTGTTTGTGTTTAGCTGTAATTTTCCTCTTACTCATTTACTGTACCCACACATATTATATATCGTTTTTCTCGCCATTAAATGGACTTTCTAAAGATAGTATTATTTTCATCATATATTATAATTTACTATAAAAAAATTATAAAATATGAGGAAAAAATGGAAAAAAAAACATTTTTTCTAACTTTTAGCCCCAAAATCTGTTACACATCTGCAACCACCAAAAAACACCCATGCTAAATAGTTTCTAAATTTTGTCCTGAGTTTAGAGATACCCAATGTTTACATGTTCTTTGTTTTTTTTGCAAGTTATAGGGCCATAAATACAAGTAACACTTTGCTATTTCCAAACCACTTTTTTTCAAAATTAGCGCTAGTTACATTGGGACACTGATATCTTTCAGGAATCTCTGAATATCCCTTGACATGTATATATATTTTTTGAGAAGACATCCCAAAGTATTGATCTAGGCCCATTTTGGTATATTTCATGCCACCATTTCACCGCCAAATGCGATCAAATACAAAAAATCGTTCACTTTTTCACAATTTTTTTTCACAAACTTTCGGTTTCTCACTGGAATTGTTTACAAACAGCTTGTGCAATTATGGCATAAATGGTTGTAAATGCTTCTCTGGCATCCCCTTTGTTCAGAAATAGCAGACATATATGGCTTTGGCGTTGCTGTTTGGTAATTAGAAGGCCGCTAAATGCCACTGCGCACATACATGTATTATGCCCAGCAGTGAAGGGGTTAATTAGGGAGCATGTAGGGAGCTTTTTGGGGTAATTTTAGCTTTAGTGTAGTGTAGTAAACAACCCAAAGTATTGATCTAGGCACATTTTGGTATATTTCATGCCACCATTTCACCGCCAAATACGTTCAAATAAAAAAAAAACCCTTTAAATTTTTCAAAATTTCTTTTTGGTAATTAGAAGGCCACTAAATTCCTCTGCGCATCACACTTGTATTATGGCTAGCAGTAAAGGGGTTAATTAGGTAGCTTGTAGGGAGCTTGCAGGGTTAATTTTCGCTTTAGTGTAGAGATCAGCCTCCTACCTGAAACATCAGACCCCCTGATCCCTCCCAAACAGCTCTCTTCCCCCCCCACCCCACAATTGTTCCCGCCATCTTAAGTACTGGCAGAAAGTCTGCCAGTACTAAAATAAAATGCTGCTGTATAGAATCCCCCTTAGCCCCCAACCTCACGGATCCCCCATCAAACAGTTCTCTAACCCTCCCCTCTAGCTTAATGGGCGCCATCTTGGGTACTGGCAGCTGTCTGCCAGTACCCAGTTTAGTAAAAAAAAACATGCTTTTATTATTTTTTTGCTGTAGTTTAGCTTTTCTGTAGTGTAGCTCCCCCCTCCCTCCCAGAACCCTTCGATTGTTTTTTAAATCTAAATCCCCCCCTATTCTCCCAATTTTGTATTAAAATTTTTCTGTAGTGTAGCAGTTCCCACTCGCTCCCGCCCGTGCACGCGCGCATCCGTGCACGCCCCCTGACACTGCCACCTCCGATCCGGCCTCCGATCCCGCCCCCCTCCACATCACAGGCCCTTGGCAGGCTGCCCACCCGCCTCCCTGCCTTCGCTCCGGTGCAGCGAGGGCCACAGAGTGGCTCTCTCTGCATCGGAGGCTTGTAAAGGGGTATTGCAGGATGCCTCCATATCGAGGCATCACTGCAATACCCTCAAAGCTGCTGGAAGCGATCGCAATCGCTTCCAGCACTCTGTTAGACAACTGACGTACCAGGTACGTCTATTGTCATTAACTGCTTGTTAATGCATGACGTACCTGGTACGTCAGTTGTCATTAAGGGGTTAATGACATTTCCATGAAATGCACTCCAGCCTCTCATGAAGCTGGGGGAACTACAATTGTATGGGTTAATTTAAAGCATGCAAAATAAGTTAGTAAATTGTTTTGCTGTATGTTGGGGAAATACTTTTTGAGCTTAATGTTCCTTTAAGTAATACAACATTGACACTTCTAATGGATTGGAATGACACAGAAATTAAAATACCAAAAATCCCTAGTGATGAATATAAAGTTTTTGCTCAATAAACTAATGGATTTGCAGAGGTCGATATTGGAATTCTAATGACTAAGGCATTTAGAAACTAGTATTAAATTATTATATCGTTGTGGGATTATATTCTTCAGATTTAATGTTTTTAAACCATAGGTGGCTAAATTGCATCTTTAAAGAAACATTCATCTCATGATTAGATTCCACATAAATGTTTAATGAGCTTATTTTTGTTTTTTTAAATATGCAATGTACAATCTGCTAACTGTACTGATAACAGCGATAAACATATTAATTTACATATGGTGTCTGCTATCCCCAACCAAGGGAGGCCATATATGCATATACCTGATCCAATACATGTAAAGGTTCAGCACTCCAGTCTTCAATAAGTAACACCTGCCCGCAGTGCACTTCAAAGTATCAGTAATAAATTAAAAAAGGAATAAAGAAACAATGTGACATTTTGGGTCATTAACCCCATCTTCAGACAAATATGTATATAATGTTCACACAGAGTTCATTTGGGTTCTGTAGTCAACTTTCCCCAACTTTTATGTTTGCCAATTATGCTAAACATATTGTATTTAAATATTAGTGTTTTTATCATATCTGTATTATACCTTGGCTCCTGTCATCAGCAGTGCAGTATGCTTAACCTAGTATAATTTGTTATTCTTTCTTACCTTATATTCTACAAGTATCACAGGTTTCTTGTACAAATAAGTTGGAGGGAAATTTTCTTGTTACAATATGTGTAATCATTATATTTGTGGCTAACTATAGGGGATCCAATTGGAATACAAAGAAACATGTTAATTAGAACACAAATTACATTATTAGAGATCAGATAATCAGATAAGATTTATATTAACTTTCTTTGGGACTGTGTGACTATTTCCAGGGTTGGCACCATTTCCAGTACTGGTTTATGTTGGAGGCCATAGACACTTATACCTCTAACAAGATAAAAAAAAATGACTAAACTGACCTAAACTTTATTTTAGTAGAAATTTCACATAAAACTACTTACATTTCATTTTTGGAAATATTTCTAACATGTTAGATACATAGTCAGTATGGCATAATTGTCAGTACTCCCATTTACATATCTAATGGGAACAGGCTGTCCTTGCCTGTCCATCCTCTGGCAATGTGAAAATGATGCTTATAAGTCAAATTCAATTTGTATCAATGGCAAAGAAAAATCTTCATCACTTATGTATACAGTTTAATGCCTATTAGTCTTACATATCCTCAGTGATTATAGAGAGTTTTGGGAAGTGAACATGAGGTTTTAAAGAGATCCGCTCTTGAATAATGCTGCCATTGTTTTCAAGTCTTGGATTAGGCCTTAAGCACAACAGCAGAGCATGGCACAGTGTGAAAGTCATTCTGTTCATAAATATGAACATTTTCCTTAAGGGAAAAATGGTTTACTAATGTATACTATAATAGTCAACACTACTAATATCATAGTGTCATATCCAATGATGTCACACATGACATGACAATTTACATAACTAAATATAGCATAAAAATTGGATGTAATAATTAAAAATGTATTTATGTACTTTAAATATGGATTTGTCTTCTTTGTCTTGTTTTTTTTTTTTTAAATTACCACTATAGTCTGATTTGGCATACAAACTCACAAATTTCATTGATGGTGTTGCATTGTAGCCATATGCAATGTCAGAAGGTTTAAATGAGAAGCAGAGTTGGAATGAAAGGTTTACTATATTTGCAATTTTCATGACTTATGTTTTGAGTTATTTTTAATAGTTTAGTTAAAAAATATGGGCTAAATTACAAGTGGAGCTCTATATATTGCTTTAATGAAAGGGATATTAGCACTCCACTTTGTAATACCAGTCCACAATAATTTTTGCATTGACTGGAAGCATTGCACTCACGAGAGTGCTCTTCCATAGGCTCCTATGGGAGCCTCGCTCTGATCAAAGTAAGAAAGAGGTTTGAAGTGGAGCTCAACATTGTATATAATAAAACTGAAATTTATTGTCATAAGTTAAAATTATAAAACACATATGTAGCAAAAAAAGGGTTTGTCATAGCTCAGCTGACATGTTTCGGCCTCCTGCCATTGTCAAAGCTGAATAAAATTGGAGTATTAAACCCCATTCCTTATAGAAACAGACGCACCCTTATTGGTTGATTGAGACACACCTCCAGCCAATCATTACATAACTTGTAATTCCCACATGGGAGCGAGGAGGTTACTAAGTGTAATAGTGTCAAAGCTAAAAAAAAAGCTGCTTTGTATTTTGTGTCAATACAACAGTAGGATTAGAATTAAATAGGATAATCAAAATGGAATAACAAACTATAAAATATATTTAACTATATTGCAAGGTAAACAAATGTCCACAGCAGCTGTGTATCATGGACCACTGTGTACAAATAGTTTCACAGTTAACAAGGTGATGCTACAACCATTCAAATAGAACTATTTGCATACAATAAACACATAGATAAAGCAGTGTCAGTGTAAATAAAAAACCTGAATAAAGTTTTAATAACAAAAAAAGTAGACAAAAGTGCTCTATAGCGTAACATTAACTACTAACTGACCCTATATACAGTAGGTATTATGTGTTTCTTGTTTAAATAACCTTTGTTATACCTTCTATATGGATTGGACTTGAGTAGCCTGACCTATACATTTTGAACGTGTACAGAAATATCTGTCTATAGTAGTTAAACTTAACCATCAGAGAATGGAATTGGGAATATATTCTCTTGAGATAGGTGCATAGATAGTCCTGGGTAATTAATCAATTTATGTGGACTTATCTACAATGATTCCATCTATACTATTAATTGCATAGTCATAGCATGACTCGTAGTTCATGATATTTGGAGGGGCCATGAGTTAATCTTATCCACTACAGTATTTGAATGTATGTATCCCACTAAATTGAGAATATAAATGATGTATATAAAGCAATTGGTAGGAACAGAGTTAGATACTGTTGGCAATTTCAAGAAGTGAGCCTCGATTAAACCTTAGAACAACAGTTTTTTTTTTTCACTCAGCAATGCGGAGGAGAGGGATGAATCTCGTTTGGAAATTTAAACTTTCTTTACTATGGACAGGACTTTATATAAATTACCCACTCTATTTAAAGAAATGGAATTTCTAATCATAAAGGAAAATAAGCTAAAGTGGGATATTTGGACACTTGAAAATTATCTGAAGTTACAATTAATACCCAGGGGGCTTAGACTGAACAAATTCACTACATTTACAACAGATGACCAATACTTTAAAAAGAATGGAATGACACACTATCCAACTGCTCCTGGGGTCTCATGAGATTGTTAATATTGTATAAAAAGAAACAGATCACTGAAATCTCTACCAAGATTGTGCAGGTTTAGGATTAACTAAATTAAAGATGTAATAACAGTGATTTTGGTAAATTCGATAGATTATTACAGGAAGCAGTAGCAGAAGCCAAGAAACTACTACTAGAGTTAAAACACACCAAATATATCAGAGACCAACAGGACTTTGATAATAATATAGTTTACATTTGGAATAGGAAGGAGAGGTCACAGAGAAGGAAGAAATTTAATCAATACAATCAATACAATCAGCAAAATAACCCAGAGAATAGGGGTAGAGGAGGTAGGGGTAGACGAAGAGGTAGAGGCAGAGGAAGACAAAGAAGGATTCAGTTCACAGATAGCAAGGGGGATTCCAAAGGTGATAGCTCAGCATCAGGAGATGAAGAGTATACCTACAACTATCAACAGAATCAACATAAAAAACATGAACAAACAAAATTAAGTGTTAGACCAAAAGAGAACTCCACTTCCCTAGTCTCTATCCTAAAAAATGGTCCACACACCTGCAGATACACACATTCTAATACAAATATTGATCCTATCCAAAACCATAAAGTTCAAATACAATAACATCTACTGAGGTCCCCAGTAGGGAAGAAAGTCAACAGATTAATCAGGTTTTTTTCCTACCCCCCGAGGGTGGAACTTGGGGGGGTGCAAACCCAAAGAAGAGCATACAAAGGGGGCCATCCATTACGACAATATCAGAGACAAACAAGATACCAATAAACAATATAATAAATCTATCTTTGTATACTCTTAATGTAGCTGAACAGAGGGTTTTAGGATTGTGGCTTGGATTTGTCCCCACCAATAATTTTAACTTATTCAATACCCTTGTAGATGTTAACAAGTTCATTAGGAAAGTCACTCTGAAGAAACATTTTTCTAAAATGAATAGACCTTCCAGTGTGAAGGGAACATGCTCTATGGATGAATATCTACAAAACACTGAGAATCATACAATGACTTGGCCCAATCTTGATTTTCAAGTTCTATGTGGCATCTCCACATTGGAATCTCTGTTATCAGAACAACAAGTAGAACAATCTACTACTGGTATACACTTACCCAAGCTAAAAAAAAACACAAACCTCTATCCCATACAGAGCAGAGGAGCGATGATTGAGAAGTTCCAAAATAGAGTGGAACAGGACCTTACCAATTTATACTTCACAAATAATGTGACACATTACAATTTGTCTAAAAAAGAGAGGGATGCTCTCAAGAACCTTCAGACTAATGCTTCTATAGTGATCTGTGCCACTGACAAAGGGGGGGCCATGGTGATTATGGATAGAAGTGGCTTTGTGGATGAGGCCCTACGCCAATTGAATAATACCCATGACTACAGAGTTCTTAATGTTGATCCAACAAGAGTCTTTAATCACAAGCTCAGGGACCTTGTTGATGATGGCATGGCTAAGGGCCTCATGGACAGAGCCACAGGGGACTATTTGTTAGTCCAGTATCCCACGGTCCCCATATTTAATCACCTCCCAAAAGTCCACAAATCTTTAGAGAATGTGGTGGGGAGGCCGATTGTCAGCGGCATTGAATCACAGTTGGAACATCTCTCTGAATGGTTGGATTTGATCCTGCAACCTATGGTTCTGAAACTCTGGAGCTTTGTAAGAGATACCAAACATATGCTTAATATAATGGAGTATATAGTATGGAGAACTAATTACATCTGGTTAACAGTAGATGTCAAAACACTATATTCCTCCATTCTACATGAAAAGGGCCTTTTAGTATTTTTTGACAAAGTACCATGGTGAGAACATGGAATTCTGTCGGTTTGTTCTCAGACCAGCAGAATTTGCCCCCTTTTACGCCACCCTCTTTATGAGGTGGTGGGAGCAGGACCGAAAATATGGGGTAGAGAATCCCTTTGGCTCAAAGATAGTTATTTACAAAAGATTCATTGATGATCTTCTATTTATCTGGAGGGGGAGGAGAATGAATTACATACTTTTTTTTAACTATCTTAATACCAATAATTTAGGTATTTCTTTTACATCAGAATCCAGTCCCTCAAGTATAAATTATTTGGACATTACTTTAATGTGTAAAAACGGTGTCAGAGTGCAAACCAAGGTCTACAGGAAACCCATTGCAGGGAACAATTTACTCCATGCTAAAAGCTGTCATCCCAAGAGTGTATTCCAAGGAATAGCAAAGGGCCAACTTATCTGCCTAAAGAGAAATTGTTCCAATATGTGGAGTCCAATGATCTAACTAAAAGACTTAGATCCAGAGGCTATGAGAGTAGAACAATTCAAAAAGCAGTAGAATCTGTCAATAATATGGACAGTATACAGAACAGTACAACCATATTTGTAACATAGTTAAAAAACTTCTTCCTATGTTGCAAGCAGATGATGGTCTTGAGATTTTCTCAATTAAGAAGTACAGATTTGCATACAGACGCAATAGGACTATTGGCAATATGATTTCCACTACCAAGCTTCCTTCCACTACCTTAACTCAATCCACATGGCTAACAAGTAAGGGCATGTATAAATGCCATAACAGAGAATGTGTGGCCTGTGAGAAGATAGAGCAAGGAGAATCATTTAGATCATCAGCCACAGGCTTTAACTATACAAAGAACAGGTGCATGAATTGCAGATCAACCTATGTAGTTTACCTTATCACATGTGGAGAATGTGATAAACAGTACACAGGTATGACACATGAAGTAAGATCATGCATTAGGGAACATTTATCTAATATTAGAATTGGCAAGGCTAGCACACCCCTAGCCCAACACTTTGCACAATTTCATAATAAAAGCACTAATACATTCAAATGGACCTGTATTGAAAGAGTCCCTATCCCCCCAAGGGGAGGAAATAGGGAGAAACACCTAGCCAAACAAGAGATTTACTGGATCTTCACTTTGAAGACCAGGTATCCCTCTGGCTTGAATTCCAGCTATTATCTCATCAACTACTGGCAATAATAAAATGCACTTGTGATGTTACTGGATCGACAGAAACTATCTTTTTTCTAAGGTTTAATCGAGGCTCTCTTCTTGAAATTGCCAACAGTATCTAACTCTGTTCCTACCAGTTACTTTATATACATCATTCTCAATTTAGTGGGATACATCCAAATACTGTAGTAGATAAGATTAACTCATGGCTCCTCCAAATATCATGAACTACGAGTCATGCTATGACTATGCAATTAATAGTATAGACGGAATCATTGTAGATAAGTCCACATAAATCGATTAATTACCCAGGACTATCTATGCACCTATCTCAAGAGAATATATTCACAATTCCACTCTCTGATGTTAAGTTTAACCACTATAGACAGATATTTCTGTACACGTTCAAAATGTATAGGTCAGGCTACTCAAGTCCAATCCATTTACACTGACACTGCTTTATCTATGTGTTTATTGTATGCAAATAGTTCTTTTTGAATGGTTGTAGCATCACCTTGTTAACTGTGAAACTATTTTTACACAGTGGTCCGTGTTACACAGCTGCTGTGGACATTTGTTTAACCTGCAATATAGTTAAATATATTTTATAGTTTGTTATTCCATTTTGATTATCCTATTTAATTCTAATCCTACTGTTGTATTGACACAAAATACAAAGCAGCTTTTTCTTAGCTTTGACACTATTACCATTAGTAACCTCCTCCCTCCCATGTGGGAACTACAAGTGATGTAATGATTGGATAGAGGTATGTCTCAATCAACCAATAAGGGTGCATCTGTTTCTATAAGAAATGGGGTTTAATACTCCAATTGTATTCAGCTTTGACAACGGCAGGAGGCCGAAATACGTCAGCTGAGCTCTGACAAGTCCTTTTTTTGCTACATGTGTTTTCTAATTTTAACTTATGACAATTAATTTCAGTTTTATTATATACAATTTTGAGCTCCGCTTCAAACTTCTTTCTTACTTTGGACACTGTCTGACCTAAACTGAAGCATAGCGCATTAACAGCTGGGTAAAACCCTGAGTGCCCAATCTCTGATCTGTCTAGGAGCTTCAGAGTGGTTGCCCGGTAAGACGCTGTAACACTGAGACCTATTGGCCCTATTAAGGCTTCAACAGAGGAGATTACAGTTGGGAATTCTGGTCACATCCCGGATGTCGTCCGAAGAGAGAGTCTGAGGAGTACCTGTGATATCCAGCCCTCTGTAGGATATTGGATGCCCCTCTAAACGGAATGAATCCCCAGTGAGGCGGTCTCCTCCTGCCCAGGACCGGACGGCTTTTTCTTTCTGAGAACGGTTTGAGTACGGCTGCCCCAAACATAACCGCATTGGACATGGAGCAAGCCTTAGTACGCATCTCCAGTGACGTCAGAAGAGGGAGATCATTAGAGGAACATGCTTGACTCCTGGAACAGAGTGCATCTGTTTGTTTGGTAATAACCAAGAGGACTGCTAGCGAGCATTTCCCTTCTCCTGAGGACCAGACGCATACGTTTTCTAAGCAGTTTGGGGTAAGCTGTATTGATTTACTCACCCACTAGCATTTATCTCCCAGTGTCTTTGGACAATATTGATCTCACTAACGGCTCTATTATGACATTTGATTTATATCACTTACAACTGTGATCATTTTACTTACACTGGGCACCCTTCTCATAGGGACATTTAGGTATACTATGATATACAACCCTTCACGGAGACAATGTGGCACAAGAAGAACTTTTAGCCTCGCTCTGATGCCATCACAGACGGCATCAGAACTTCAGCACCAGCGAAGGGGTAAGTTGTGCAGCGATAGCAGCAATCAAATATATATGTATATTCTGATATACAGTACATATATATTTATGTGGTAATGTGTGTATATACACACATTAGCACATAAATATATATGTATAGAAGCATATACATATATATTTACTGGGAACACAAAGTTCCCATTGACTTCAATATAAAGGCACTTTTCAGGGCAGATTTTTTTCTAACACCCTACTCCAACCAACTTTAACCCCACAATACTGCCTAGTGCAGTGATTTTATTAAAAAATAAAGATGCTGTCATCTTTATTTTTTAATAAGCTACACCAGACAATATTTTGGGGACATTTGGTGCAGATTTATAAGATTAACCGGAGGTTTGTTCTCTGGTTAATTTTATAAGCGCTAATTGCTGCTGCGAGCTTGTGGTAGCAATAACCAACCACTTGTAATGGCTGATAAATTATCTCGCTCTTGCAAACTTGCCAGATAATTTAGTGCTCAACTTGTAATCTAGCCCTAGGTGTAGTAATTTAGTAATATGTTTGCATTTTTAACATTTAAAAAGTTTACATTTTTTTGTTAAACTTAAAAAAAGTCTTGGATTACTAAGATATACCAAAAACATGAAAAAATATTGTTACTGTAAAACTAAGTGGTTTAATATGTGTGTAACATACTAAACATGTGTAAAAAGCATTTAAAACTTAAATTATGTTTGCAACATCTGCATTTTTTTTCTATTTCTGAATACACCCCTACAGAAGGCTTATGAATGTGTTCTGTGTCTTTTTTGCTGTAGCCAGAGGATACACTAAGGTCATATATGAGACTTAATTAACTACACCATTATCTTATATCAGGACAATCTCAGTAAAATGTCAGTCTACCAGCCAAGTCTCCACCCTCCCTGTGGGAGGGGAGGCAGAGGAAAAAGCTAATAGCAGTATAACATGTCAAGATATTTAACGGGGAATGAAACCCAACTTTTTCTTACATAGCTCATATAGAGCATACACATTTAAACAACTATCCAATTTACTTAAATTACCTGATAGGTTAAAAAAGCATACCTAGGTAGGCTCAGGAGTAGTAATGTACTATGGGGAACTAGCTGCTGACTGCTAAGAGCTCGTCTGATGTGTTTAGCTAGCTCCCAGTAATGCATTGCTGCTCCTTCTACATAGAGTATGAAGCACATTTTAAAACAAAATTAAATTGTAAAGTTATTTAGAATTATAAGCTCTGTCTGAATCAGGAAAGAAAGAAGTTGGGTTTAATGTACCTTTAATACAGGTGCTTTGTTTTGTTTTTTTGTAACTATGCAATACTAACACTTTTGCTATTGGCTATAGCACACCCCTGTGCTGAAATTGTTTTTTTTTTTTTTTTTTTTTTTTCATGCTTTTTAGTTTAAACACCAATTTCAATGTTTTTATGAGTTACCCATATAGATCATATGTTTGCAACAGACCTAACACATTCAGAAAAATACGTTAGTTTGTAAGTTTGTAAGTACCCAGATATGGCAAAAACATAACTGTATAAATATATAAAAAAAGTTATTTTTCTTATTATTTTATATAGAATATATGATAAACAATCATATATGAGATTTTTAACCTCTAAATATACAAAGAATTTTATGATTACATATTTAGGGGCCAAATTATCAAGACCGCTGCTCCATAACTTGTCCGCCTGCTCTGAGGCAGCGGACAGAAATCAACCCGATCAAATACGATCGAGTTGATTGACACCCCCTGCTAGCGAATCTGCCGGGGACGACATTGCACTAGTAGTTCACAAGAACTGCTGGTGCAATGATAAATGCCAACAGCTTATGCTGTCGGCATTTATCGATGTGCAGCGGGCATGATACGCTACATCGTATCATGTCCACTTGCACTATGATAAATCTAGCCCAAAGTATCAATTCAAATTCATTATACAAAGCATAGCTGGTTTATATGACTACAGCTGCTGATTGGATCAGTTTCCATTTAAGAAAATGTGGACTGACAAGGTTCCCGGGTACAGAATCTATTAATCTCTCTGTTGCAGCAAGGGATGCAGACTCTGCTAATGAAAGAAAATATTGTACAATAAATTGCACCTCTCCCCCTGCTCTCATGCAACCAGTTGCATGAGAGCAGTGGTTTTCATTCAACCTGGATGGATTTATTAAAGTAGCAGTATTATGGCTGCTGCTTCTTAATTTGCAGTTGCAGGATCACATCTGCAGCTTTATGAATGGAGCCATCAGAGTGGTTTTCAAAGGGATTTACAAGTCTTTGAGTATGAAATCTAAACCATTTTTGTTTCTTATACAGACCTAGATTCTTCTCAGTTAGAAAAACAACTTGAATTTGAAAAGGAGATAATGGCAACATTTGTTCTAATTTATTAAGAGTATATAATTTTAAGATTAGCGACACTGCACCTCTATTTGTTTAACATCCCTCAGAGCACAGCTGGTCCCAAGCAGAAACTGCTGCTGATCCAGCAAATATTAGCCCTTTATCTCTTTAAAAAAATGTAAAAGCACATTGCAGGCTTTCCAATTGGATTTCTGCATGGATTTTCATGGACTTTTGTATTAATAAAAAATATCTGCATACGGTTGAAGGTCACTGTTGTGGCTTCTTAACCTCTCACATCTTGTTGCCCCCCCCTTTTTTTTTCTTTCTATGTTAGAGTTCTTCATTTGTCTGCTACTATACAACCAATGTTTTTTGGACATGTTATGGTCATGGTCAACTGCAGACTACATTTATGGACATTGTAGCTTTCAAGATGGAGATGTTGTTCTTCTCATTATATCAAAGACTGATATTTCATGATTTCTTCATTTGTTGATGATACTAACACCAGACCCCTGCGTGGGTTTAGTTACTGTAACCTAACTCTCATTTATAAAACTGTTTCTGTTGATAACTTTAAAAATGTAATAAAAACGGTTAAATGAAAAAAATATATATATCTGGTTAAAGGGAAAGTAAAACATTTAAAATCATGAATTCAAAATTCAATATTGATGATGCTGCATAAATAATTGGAAGGTTTTTTGTTTGTTTTTCAGTTAACCACTAGTATCAGTTTATGGCACGCATGCAGTTAATAATGCCCTATTATTTTGTGTAATAGTATAATTTCCCAAACACATTGATGCAATCATTAATATTTCGATAATCACATGCATTATTGTGCATGTTTTATAGTTATAAAATCGATTAGATTAGATCCCCTTTAAATTAAACAAATAAGTTACATGTTTTTTTTTGTGAGTTGAGAACACATTGGAAATTTAGCATTGAGGGGGAAAAGCGTGAGCTAAACAGCTAAGATTGAGATGATTCCGTGAGAGCATATAGATTTAAGAGACATTTTAATTTACTTCTTTTATAAAATGCACTTTGTTATCAGGGTATCCTTCATTAAAAAGCATAGATAAGAAGGCTGAGGCACTGCATTTCGCTACTGGGAGCTAGCTGATCATTGGTAATTAGACATATACCTCTTTCCATTGGCTCAGCAGAATTGTTCAGATAGCAAACAGGAGTGCATTACTGTCCTGGAGCAGGTGTTAAAGGGACAGTCAAGACCAAAAAAACTTTCATGATTCAAACAGGGCATGTAATTTTAAACAACTTTCCAATTTACTTTTATCACCAATTTTGTTTTGTTCTCTTGGTATTCCTAAACATAGGAGGTTCATATGCTAATTTCTTAGACCTTGAAGGCCGCCTCTAATCTAAATGCATTTTGACAGTTTTTCAACACTAGAGGGCGTTAGTTCATGTGTTTCATATAGATAACATTGAGCTCATGCACGTGAATTTACAGAAGAGTGAGCACTGATTGGCTAAAATGCAAGTCTGTCAAAAGAACTGAAATAAAAGGGCAGTCTGCAGAGGTTTAGATACAAGGTAATTACAGCGGTAAAACATGTATTATTATAACTATGTTGGTTATGCAAAACTGGGGAATGGGTAATTAAGGGATTATCTATCTTTTAAAACAACAAAAAATTCTGGTGTTGACTGTCCCTTTAATTTTCTTTTTAACTCCTTTGCAGGGGTTAAACACAATTGTATGCAAGCAGCAGAGAAATAATAACATGGGCTAACACATTTGGCCAATTCATTTTTGCATTTTTATTTCCCTTTTAAATATGAATCAGCCCACATTGATTAACTAGAGAGTGGTACAACAATTTTGATAATAAACAAGTTAGTTTATATTGAAACAGCATACTGCTAAAATATATTGTGTCTATATAAACATTGTATTGTATCAATTGCTTTTCTTTTATTATTTATTATTCAGAAATTGTTTTCAGTATTTCAAAATCTCCAAACTGTGGTTAATTCCTTGAACATAGCTCCTTTCAGGTACAAAATGAATCTGTCAGGCTTCAGTCCAAAAAATTTGCATTTGTTATGCTCAAGACTTGCTGTGTTCCTTTTGTATAATTCCATACTGTTGAACATTTGTAAATCAGTGTATAAAAGGAGAAAAGAGGAGACTCTCTGATATTTAAATCCCTTCTTGAAACCATTTCTATGTTAAATCAGAGTCCTTGTTCTGTGCATAGTTTTGCTAAAACGTAATACTTTGCACTTTATATCATTGAATTTTAATAGGAAGGTAGATGGATGTGTTAACACTGCATTACTAAAAGAAATATGTTTACAATTTAAATGCTGTTAGCCATTAGTGTATCACTGGGAAATAACATTACATGCTACACTTTGAACACACATTAAAGCTTTACCACTGCAGAACAGTTTTATAGACAAAATGATTTTGTTAAATAGATTCCTGATTTGTAATAAAAAGACAAGATATTATAATGTGTGTTTGAGGTGCTATCAAGGCAGAAATGAAAATTGGTGGGCTCCAATTCAATATCAGTTAATGGGAAATTTATCTTCCTCCTTTGGCCTAAAGTAAAGATTTATGGCTTTGTATATGGTACTTTTATTTGTAGGAAGGTTTCTTACTGAACAAACACCTGTTTTTTTTTTTTTGCCAAGAATGGAGCCATCACATTGCACTTCTGAAAGTATAATTCAACAAGCGCTCATCGTTTGCTACTACTAGGCTATATTGTATGAAAAAAAAGACACAACATGTTAGCATTAAATAGTGAAACATCTAGAAATCATAGACCTGAAATAGTGGGTAACATTTGCCCCCCCCCCATGGAATGTCAATAACATTCTTAAAATTATTTTTAGAACTTCACCATAGCACTAAATAGATGATAATGGGGTATACAATACTATACTCCATTCCAGATACTGATAGTACAATACAACATTTAATAGGAAGAGGACAGCCCTGCATTGATGATCTTACCATATTGTCACATGCCAACATTTACATACATACTGAAGTACAGAACTAGTTAGAGGCATGAAACACTTTGAGACTGTAATATAACATGTTTAATTAAATCTAATACAACATTTAAATGGACAGTAAAGTCAGAATGAAACTTTTATTATTTAGATAGAACAGGCATTTTCCCAATCTAGTTCTATTATCAAATTTGCTTTGTTCTCTTGGTATTCTTTGTTAAAGGACATATCTAGGCAGAAGCATCAATGCACTTGTGGGATCTAGCTGCTGATTGGTAGCTTCAAATACATGTCTCTTGTCTTTATCTCACCCAATTTATTCAGGCCAGCCCCCAGTAGTGCATTGCTGTTCCTTCAACAAATCATATAAAGAGATTTACGCTAGAATGATTATTGCAGCTTTAGAGCTCTGGTGGTTGCACAAAACACATTAAACATACATTACAAAGTACAGTTACACTCATAATAACACTATCTAATAAAAATTATTAAAAAAAAAATTGCACAAAAAGTCAGGTGTTAGAAAAAAAGGCAGGCAATAGTCTTTCACATTGAGATACATACATATACATGTCTACATAAGTATATACATATTTGGAATAAAAACTTTGAAAAGTCCTGGCGAGTGCACTCTTCTTTATACTTATATTTGCCTATCTGTTGCACCCCGGGCATAAGATTCAGGATTTCTGGAGTGCTTGTCTACTTTGAACTTTATGTGTATATATATATATATATATATATATATATATATATATATATATATATATATATATATATATATATATATATATATATATAATATATATATATATATATGTGTGTGTGTGTGTTCATATGTATTTATGAATTTATATGTGTATATATGTATTTACAGATATATATACACATATAAACACATAAATATATATGTACACACATATTTACATATATAAAAGTATTTTGGAGCCCTTTGCAATGATGTAGCTGAAAAAAAACGTAAAATCATAGTTATGCAATGTTCATATTTAATAAAGTGTTATACTGTGTATTTACTGCAAATATTTCGCATTCCATAGTTTTTCACATAGGGAATAGGTTCAAAGTATTTATAAATAGATATTCTATCTATCTATCTATCTATCTATCTATCTATCTATCTATCTATCTATTATTATTATTGGTTATTTGTAGAACTCCAACAGATTCCACAGCACTGTTTATATATATATATATATATATATATATATATATATATATATATATATTGTACCAACAAAAAAACATCAGATATACTAAGAAATATGTATTTATAAATAAATAGAACATATTCTGCTATGGGAAGAACATTAGAATGTGAAATATTCATATTTTTATGTCGGGTTAGAGCACTTGAGAAAACGCAATCAGGTTTTTTGTGCGAATAGGGTGATAGATTTTCCCACGGTTTGTTTGGTGTAACAGAGGCAAATATCAGTGAATTGTAATCCATCCTGGGGTAGAACAAAGACAGGCAAATCTAAACAGGCCCATAAAATCTATACCACTTAAATGATGAGTCAAACCTTTATTTTTCAAGTATTTAAGGGTTTGGACATAGTGAAAGATATTAGTTGATTTGTTAAAGTCTAATTTCCTTGTTTTAACTGATTAAGGATGTCATGGAACCAATGTCTTAGATCAACAGGGCATTAAAATGACATGATATCCAAATGATGCAGCATAGCTGTAAAAATCTGACAAGAAAATATCACATGAGCATCTCTATATAAAAAAAGGAAAATATTAACCTCAAAATTTCAATATCATACACGGAATCAGAACTCAAGCAGCGTAGGGGGTAAGTAGCGCAGCGATGGGCAGCAGTGTTAAAAATATATGTACTGTATATGATTATGTACATATCTAATGATGTGTTAAAATGTGTATATACACATATTAACACATAAATATATATGTATATAAGTATATACATTTACTGGGAACACACAGTTCCCATTGACCGCAATGTAAAAGCACTTTTCACCCGCCAACTTTAGCTCCAAAATATTGCCTAGTGCAGTAATTATTAATTAAAAACTAAAGATGCTGCCATCTTTATTTTTTAATAAGACTACACTAGACAGTATTTTAGGAGCATTTGAGGCATATTTATAAAATTAACTAGAGGTCTGACCTCTGGTTAATTTAATAAGCGCTAATTGCTACCGCAAGCTTGCGGTAGCAATAACCAGCCACTTGTAATGACTGATTAATTATCATTTAGCGCTCCACTTAAAAAAATATACGTGATAACAATTAAAGTTTCAAAAATATTTAAAAAGGAAAAATATAACTGAAATAAAACCATTGTATTGTTTTTTTTTAAAGGGACACTGTACCCAAAAATTTTCTTTCGTGATTCAGATTGAGCATGAAATTTTAAGCAACTTTCTAATTTACTCCTATTATCAAATTTTCTTCATTCTCTTGGTATCTTTATTTGAAATGCAAGAATGTAAGTTTAGATGCCGGCCCATTTTTGTGAACAACCTGGGTTGTCCTTGCTGATTGGTGGATAAATTCATCCACCAATAAAAAAGTGCTGTCCAGAGTACTGAAACCAAAAAAAAAGCTTAGATGCCTTCTTTTTCAAATAATGATAGCAAGAGAACGAAGAAAAATTGATAATAGGAGTAAATTAGAAAGTTGCTTAAAATTGCATGCTCTTTGTGAATTACAAAAGAAAAAATTTGGGTTCAGTGTCCCTTTAATTATTTTAAAAATAAGAAATAATGCATCTGGGTGTGCTCTATTTAAATTATAGGAAACAAAGATAATATTGAATACAGCCAATAAGGTTTGTTTTCTTTAACTCTAAAAAATATTCCTGGATGAAACAACCACTTTCCTTATGACATGTGATTTGCAGATTGCAATTTATTTAAATTTCAGATCTTGGGACCTTATGACATAGGAAGCAACCTATTTCCCTATTATTTATTAAATAAAACAGCTTTTGATATAAAAAGAACACATGTAAGCAGGTTCATATTTTTATTAAACTCAGTAGGTTTTAAGGAAAACACTGATTATGATTTGAAAAACATGTCTGTCAATTACAGTTTCAACTATGGCCTTCCATAAAATCATAATACAGCAATATAAACTGAAGATTGCTAAATGAAATATAAGAATTCTGTGTTAAAATAGCACGTCAGATAACGAGTAAATCTATTCCACAGTCTGTTTGTGATAAAATACATTTTGCTCTAATTTTGCTGCTAATGTGATCTGGAACGCTTGCTGTGTTCTGAGCAGCTTTCGTTTCTTTTCCTTGTTTATTCCCAATTCTCGTTACATTTGTCTCTATGGAGCAAACCAGCTCCAATGTAGATAGCTGAATTTAGTGTAAGCTTTTTTTGATGCATTTTGAGAAACTTGAAAGATTTTAAGCATACTCACTATGAACAACATTGTAAAAAAAATACAGTACTTAAAAATAAGACATATTTTGGACAATGTGGACATGGAAAAATAAGCAGCTGGTGCATAATCATGGGGCTATGGATTTTGATAAATATCATGCTTAGTCAGTAGTATATATTTAGTAAACAGCTATGGTTAGACTTTATAGTGAATTTGAAAACTCATTTATTTGTTATAAGCAGATAGTACCTACACAAACTATAAGGTATCCTCTGGTTTTTGTCTATAGAAAGCTATAGCGTAAATATTGGGGTTTCCAAAATTCATAGGGGTAGATTTAACAAGGGCCGAATGGCCCTTGTTCCCCTTTTTTCCGCGTTATCCTTCATGTTCGCCGGAAACAATAGTTATGAAGCAGCGCTGCTCCATAACTTGTCCGCTTTCTCTGAGGCTGCGGTCTTCAATCTACCCAATCCTATTCGATCGGGCTGATTGACACCCCTGCTAGCGGCCAATTGGCCGCAAATCTTCAGGGGGCGTCATTGCACAAGCAGTTCACAAGAACTGCTTGTGCAATGATACATGCCGACAATGTATGCTGTCTGCATTTATCGATGTCCGGTGGACATGATGCGCTACATCGTATCATATCCGCTCACACTTACATAAATCGGCCCCATGGAATGTAGTGAGATGGAATGTAACAAATAAAAAATAAATCAAATGAATAATAACTAAGATTTAGGCGAATAGAACATTGTAATGTCAAAAGGTATTTCTTTTTTATTATTATCCTAATTAAAAAGATTTTAACACACAATTGGCTTAAATTGTCCAAATATAGAAAACCCACTTTTATCAAAAACATTTAAGATATAAAGAATAATATATTCATCATACATCCCACCTTTTCTGTTGGCTCCTTTTATAAAGCAGATGCAGCTTTGGAGCACTTGTGGTCCAGACTTACCAGTGTGAGCCTTCAACTGCAAGGTAAGAAGGAGTGGTCATTATACCACTGCTTTGTAATCTTTCCACAACCTCAGAGATTGTGTATATCAAACATCACTGACTAATTTGTCTGGGATGATTGACATGACCTAATCTAGTTCAATTGGCTGTGTGCGAGCAGGGGGCAAGTCTTCACAAGAACATTCTTGAGCAATTATGTGGAAGCTGCATCAGAAAGAGAAAGAAAGTGTGTGTGTCCTGATGCAAACACTTTTGCCCCCCCCCCAAAAAAAAAAGTAACTCAATAGTAAGCAATAGTTATAAAGATGCCCTGTATAATGATGTTTAGTCAAGATAGATAGATGGCTGCTATAGGCCCCTCCCCAGAACTTGGGCCCTGGTGCCACTGCACCTATGGGTGTGTCTATATTTTCATATATATATGTGAAGTATGGGTTCCAGATGTCAGCACTTATAGAAGAGAGGAAACTTAAACATAAGAACAATTTATGGTGCAGTATGAAAGCACTGGTGTAGTGTGTCAAAAAATAATAGAGTAATGCTCACCTTTTTTGACCTCAAACTTGTGAGGTACATTTGAAGTGCGGAGGGGATTTAATTCCTATCTGTGTTAAAGTTGTTAGGGTCAATGCAACCAGTTGGAGTATGGTATTTCCTTCTTCTAGTAGCCTTAGGGTATGGTAAGCTTCTCCTCTGTGAAGTATGGTAAACGTTTCCTCTGCTGGATAGGGTGCGCTTCTCATTTGCGAAGAATGATGTGCTTCTCTTACGTGGAGTATGGTGCACTTCTTCTTTGTAAGGTATGATAATCTTCTCCTCTATGGAGTATGGTAAGCTTTTCCTCTGTGGAATATGGGTAGAAGCCTCTAGGGGGTGGAGGTAGAGGTTAACACTCCTCGTATTTGTATGGTAGAAATAGGTACAAATACGGCAACAACATTGGCGCTGACATCTGGAAACCCATACTTCACACTTCTAACCTCTCATTCCATTGATGATAGTGGAATATTCAGATATAGCTGCTACTGAAACATATCAGGAGGAACTTCTTGAAGCATAATAGACATTTGCTACACACACAGCGCATTTGCTACACATACCCTCTACCAAATCTTTTTATAAATATATATATATATATATATATCCATTGCATTTATCCTGTTTAAGAACAAAACGCTGCACTCACCAGTCTTCATGAAGAGTTTGGGCTCCATTTATGCAAAAACTAATTTAAACACAGCAACCTTTAGAGAACTGCTTGCTTACCTCTCTGCCACTTGAGAGGATGCAGACTTAAAGGGACATGAAACTCAAAATGTTTCTTTCATGATTCAAATGGAGAATACAATTTTAAACCACTTTTAAATGTACTTCTATTATTTAATTTGCTTCATTATTCAGATATCCTTTGTTGAAGAAAGAGAAATGTACATGGATGAGCTAATTACATAAGGCATCTATGTGCAGCCATCAATAAGCAGCTACTGAGCCTATTTAGATATGCTTTCCAACAAAGAATATCAAGGGAATGAAGCAAATTAGAAAATAGAAGTAAATTGGAAAGTAGTTTAAAATGGCATGTTCTTTTTAAATCTTGAAAGAAAAAAAATGGGTTTCATGTTCCTTTAAAGCATCTAATTTGTACATGATAATTGAAAAGACCTGCTTTTGTGCAACTGGCTGCACAAGAGCAGGAGGAGGGGCTGCCAGGGAACTTCGTCTGCACACCCACAGGTAAATGGGACCCCTCACTCTGTTTTCTTCCAATTTATGCCAAATGTGTTCTACCTTGACACAATAATTGTTTTCCACTATGAGGAGATATGGGGGCCTATTTAATATGGTGCTAGCGGACATGATCCAATATAGCGGATCATATCCACTGCACATCGATAAATGCTGATAGCATATGCTGTCGGCATTTATCATTGCACTAGCAGTTCTTGTGAACTGCTGGTGCAATGCCACCCCCGGCAAATTTGCAGCCAGTTGGCCGCTAGTAGGTAGTGTCAATCAATCTGATTGTCTGCGATCGGGTTGATTTCTGTCAGCCGTCTCAGAGCAGGCGGACAGTTTATGGAGCAGCGGTCTTTAGAGGGCTGCTTCATAACTTCTGTTTCCGGCTAGCCTGAAGGCTCGCCGGAAACAAGGGGCCTCAAGCTCCATATGGATCTTGATAAATATGCCCCATGGTGTAGACTCAATAGAGGGAATAAAAAATGAAAGGCAAAAGCATGTAATTTCAGTGATACATACTAATTAAAAATAAATAACCTTAAGTAAACACTTTATGGAGGAGTTAGCTGATAACATTATTGTTTCAAACTTAAAGGGACATGAAAACCAAATTTACTTCTATTATCTAATTTGCTTATTTTTCTTGGTATCCTATTTTGAAGCAGCATCAATTCATTACTGGAAGCAGTCAACACATTGGGGGCGCGATCCGATATACGGCATAGTTTTTGGCGCAAGCGGGGAACCCATGCCCCCTGTAGTTTCACCTTGCACATCGGGGTATTACATATACCCCGCCGGCAGTTCCTAAAGTGCCGTAAGTCTGTTAATTCAGCAATGTCCAGAAATGAGCGTAACTACAAATTTCTGGAGTCGCCAGTGACTTACGGCACTTTAGAAACTGCCGGCACATAAGAAAACTAACTAAAATGTTAAATCTCCCATAACTGTCTAACCTGCCTCCCAAAATGAAGCCCGACACGTATACCCCTATATCCGCAATCCCCCCTCTCACTCCTAATAATAAATGTATTAGCCCCTAGACCAACAACCCCCCACAATGCAATAAGCCTAATTATTAACCCCTAAACCACCATAGCCCACACCGCAATAACTAATAAAGTGTATTAACCCCTAAACCACCGCTCCCGGAGCCCACTGCCACCTACATTATATGTATTAACCCCTAATCCGCCGCTCCCGGACCCCGCCACACCTAAATAAAGTGTTTAACCCCTAAACCGCTGCTCCCGGACCCCACCGCCAGCTACATTAAATTTAATAAACCCTAATCTGACCCCCCTACACCGCCGCGACCTACATTAAATTTATTAACCCCTAATCTGACCCCCCTACACCCCCGCCACCTACATTACATTTATTAACCCCTAATCTCCTGCCCCCAACATCGCCGCCACTATATTAAATGTATTAACCCCTAATAAAAGTCTAACCCTAACACCCCCCTAATTTAATTATTATTTAAATCAATCTAATAATATTACTATTATTAACTAAATTATTCCTATTTAAAACTAAATACTTACCTATAAAATAAACCCTTAGATAGCTATAATATAATTAATAATTACATTGTAGCTATTTTAGGATTTATTATTATTTTACAGTCAACTGTATTTATTTTATCTAGGTACAATAGCTATTAAATAGTTAATAATTATTTAATAGCTACCTAGTTAAAATTATTAAAAATTACCTGTAAAATAAATCCTAACCTAAGTTACAACTACACCTAACACTACACTATCAATAAATAAATTAAATTAATTAACTACAATTAGCTAAAATAAAATGCAATTAAATTAAATAAACTATAGTACAAAAAAAACAAACACTAAATTACAGGAAAAAAAATATTGCAAGAAGTTTAAACTAATTACACCTAATCTAAGCCTCCTAATAAAATAAAAAAGGCCCCCAAAATAATAAAATGCCCTACCCTATACTAAATTACAAATAACCCTTAAAAGGGCCTTTTGCAGGGCATTGCCCCAAAGTAATAAGCTCTTTTACCTGTAAAAAAAAAGACAATACCCCCCAACATTACAACCGAACACCCACACACCCCTACTCTAAAACCCATCCAATCCCCCCCTTAATAAAACCTAACACTACCCCATTGAAGATCACCCTACCTTGAGCCGTTTTCAAAAAGCCGGGCACCAGTGGTCATCCGATCCGGGCAGAAGTCTTCATCCAATGGGGTAGAAAAGGACATCCAGACCGGCAGAAGTCTTCATCCTATCCGGGCAGAAGAGGACAGCTGGAACGGCAGAAGGCTTCATCCTATCCGGGCAAAAAGGACATCCGGACTGGCAGAAGGCTACATCCAGATGGCATCTTCTTTCTTCTTCCATCCGTCGAGGAGCGACTCCATCTTGAAGACATCCGGTGCAGAGCATACTTCCAGCATGACGACTACTCAATGAATGACGGTTCCTTTAAATGACGTCATCCAAGATGGCGTCCCTCGAATTCCGATTGGCTTATAGGATTCTATCAGCCAATCGGAATTAAGGTAGGAAAAATCTGATTGGTTGATTTAATCAGCCAATTGGATTGAAGTTCAATCCGATTGGTTGATTGGATCAGCCAATAGAATTGACCTTGTATTCTATTGGCTGATCCAATCAGCCAATCGGAGTTAAGTTCAATACGATTGGCTGATTAAATCAACCAATCAGATTTTTCCTACCTTAATTCTGTTTGGCTCGGATCAGATGACCACTGGTGCCCGGCTGGGTGAAGACGGCTCAAGGTAGGGTGATCTTCAATGGGGTAGTGTTAGGTTTTATTAAGGGGGGATTGGGTGGGTTTTAGAGTAGGGGTGTGTGGGTGGGTGGTGGGTTGTAATGTTGGGGGGGTATTGTCTTTTTTTTACAGGTAAAAGAGCTGATTACTTTGGGGCAATGCTCCGCAAAAAGCCCTTTTAAGGGCTATTTGTAATTTAGTATAGGGTAGGGCATTTTATTATTTTGGGGGGCTTTTTTATTTTATTAGGGGCTTAGATTAGGTGTAATTAGTTTAAACTTCTTGTAATATTTTTTTATTTTCTGTAATTATTTTTTTTTTACTATAGTTTATTTTATTTAATTGTATTTAATTTTAGCTAATTGTAGTTAATTTATTTCATTAATTGAATGATAGTGTAGTGTTAGGTGTATTTGTAATTTAGCTTAGGATTTATTTTACAGGTATTTTTGTAATTATTTTAACTAGGTAGTTATTAAATAGTTATTAACTATTTAATAGCTATTGTACCTATCTAAAATAAATACAAATATACCTGTAAAATAAACATAAATACTAAAATAGCTACAATGTAATTATTAATTATATTGTAGCTATCTTAGGGTTTATTTTATAGGTAAGTATTTAGTTTTAAATAGGAATAATTTAGTTACTAATAGTAATATTTATTTAGATTTATTTAAATAATAATTAAGTTAGGGGGGTGTTAGGGTAAGACTTAGGTTTAGGGGTTAATACATTTAATATAGTGGCGGCGATGTTGGGGGCGGGAGATTAGGGGGTTAATAAATGTAACTTCCACGAACGCTGAACCGCTGCAGGCCCTTTAGCCGGTTTCTCGATTAACCGGAAGTGTGTGGGAAGGATAGTAGTGGAGCACTGGGGGTGCACGCCGCTGTTTGCAGCCGGTTCCGCTGCTTACAATCCCAGAAAAACGAAAAAATGCGGCAGCAACAAGCAGAGTAAGAGATAATTTAAAATTCAAATACTTTATTTCTCATATCTTAAAAAAGCCAATTGGCAAAGAATACAAAGGGTAGCAGGTGATAACCCTCCTTACATGTTTCGTGCCTATGCTCGGCACTTAATCATAGGAGTGAGATATGTTAGTACAACCCCTGCTATTTAAAGGGGAAGTACCCAATGATGGCAAAGCTTTAGAAACACCTGTATCAAAGTAGTGTTAAAACTGCTTACCCTCACCTAGCACTAACCAAAAACACAGAAAGGTATATTGTGTTTGAAAAAATATATGTACATGTATGTAAATGCTGAATTACTTAATAAGATATATAGTTATACATGATATATAAATACACATAAGACAACAACTTCAGTGTTATGTTATAACCTTGTAACCTTATGTCATTCTAGATACTAATTATAAATCACCTCCTATAGGCTAAACTGTATTTATTATTTTGTGATAAATACCTATAATGAATATCTAGGGAATTATATCGAGAAATAGGGGACTATATTTATATGTTCCTATTTATGGACCTAAATGTATCCCATTATTCATTCATACTTATACAAACCAAGTATAGAATATATAATATTTAAAATTTAAATTGAACTGAATGAGAGCCTAAGATCCAATATTTGTTAAAGGTAGATTACTATATGCAATATTATTGAGAAACTTTGTTAAAATTTCTGCATAGTAAATTAAATTGACCCTTAAAAAATAGACCAAAAAAGTATATATATAAATAACTATTCCACATAGTAGGACATGTCCCATTCTCTATTTAGACCCTGTGGTACTATCGTTTTAAGTTTGTAAATCCAAAATAATTCACGTTTGAGCAACAATTTTTGTTTGTTGCCCCCTCTAGTGGGTGACTGAATTTTATCAATAACTTTAACAGTAATGTGTGCTATGTGAGTCATATGTGTTTGATTAAAATGAACCGCTACCGCCGAGTCTTTGTTGTAGTTTTTAGTGTCCCTAATATGTTCTCTGATACGTGATCTGAGCTCTCTGGTCGTTTGACCAATATATTGTAGGGAACAAAGGGAGCATTCTATTAAATAAACTACAAACTCAGTCCTACAATTTGCATAGAACTCCATATTATATCTTTCATGTGTTGCTGAACTGGTGAAAGTATCACTTTTTTCAATTTAGCTTTAGCGTGCAGCAGGAGCGGTGGCTCATATCTGGCAGCACAACAAATAGGCTTTTTAGTGTATGGACTGACCTACTTAAGGAGATCGCTACTAATATATAAACAGCATATCAAAAGAAAGCAGTTTGTTTTTCTCACTTACTAGTGGGCTTACTAGTGGAGCACTTTCAATAGGGGCACAGCGGAGTCAATACAGGGTACTGCAGCAGAGTTTTTGGTTTTAGCCTGCACACAGCACTATCCATTAACATGGAAAATGAGGGTGAAAGCTCTCATAAATCTTTTTTCAATGTACAACACCGCCAAAGTTTTTTTGACACAATTTTCAATGCTGCTGAACACTCTGGAGGGGGACAGAGTGACATAAAGAGCCAATTTATTAAACTAGAGAGACTTTTATTAACAGATTTAAGACTAATGTGGGATGTGGTCTCTTTTGATCACTATATTAAAGCCATAAGAATACCAAGGGGCTTGAGAATCAAAAAATACCCCTCTTTTGATCTAGAAGACCCAGACCTACAGACAGAATGGAATGAGGCATTAACCACATGCTCTCTCACACTTATGGACATCGTTATCAGAAGTAAAACCAAAAAGAGAGACAATCTTAAATCTAAAATTGATAATATCACAGTAGATCTGAAGACCCTGAAATCAGATACTAAATATGGAGAATTTAAAAGCAATTTAAAAGCAAAAATACAAAAAACAGATGGAGAATTGGCGCTGAGAAAAGGCAATAAATTTAACAGAGATATGGAGGACTATTTGAATAACAAGGTGTATAACTGGTCAAGATTTCAGAACAGACCAAGAAGAAGGTCCTTTCGCCCACAAGGGGGCAAAAAGAACCAAGTATCATCTGCAGAAAACATTGCAACAGCTAATCCTAAACCAATCTTGAAGCATAAATCTAAACGAAAAGTGGCCTTTTCTTCAACTGATACTTCAGATCAGGAATCATATATATCTGATGGAAGCATTTCTTCAGGGCCTGTGGGGCCAAGATCTCTCTCTCCCCCCTCTCCACCACCTTCTCATTCTACTATTTCTCTTTCTTCTTCTTCTAAGTCTATACTTCCTCCTTCCTGCCCCCTCTTGTCATTACAGGTTCTGAGTGACAGTGACACGGATGAGGAAGAAGATACAGCTGTATGTCCTAAAGATAAAGATAAAGATACATCGGCTGTCCCTTTAGGAGGCGCACAAGGAGGGCAGGCAGAAGAATCAAGAAAATCCCAAAGAAAATCACACAAGAAGGACTATCGGTATTGAACCTGTCCAAACAGGAACTTACAGAAGAAGAAAAATCACTACTGAGCAAGGGAATGGGCTTTGCCCCTACGAATACTTTTTCAGCTTTCAAAACTATCATTGACATTAATAAATTTGTCAGGAAATTGACATTAAAACGCTTTTTTAATTTGCAGAAGGAAGAATCAGCATTAGAAGAATGTGCAAATGATAATTCAGATTTAATGGTTGACCATAGCAGTATTGTAGGTGAGATGGGCTCGGCAACCCTCAAATTTGGTGACTGTATAACACTTAATGAATTAAAATCTTTAGAATGTGAATATGGTCCAGAGGACAGTGATATACAGTCACCCAGAAGGGGGAGGTCAGAGTTCTATCCCACAAACTTCAGGGGTCCATATATTAATATGTATCAGAGGAGAGTCCAGAAGGATTTGTTAGATTTAGAGACAGAGATAAAAACAAAGGGCACCACCGGGAAACCTAATCTCACAAAAGCAGAATTTAATGCATTACACAAATTAAAACAAAATGATAGTATTGTGATAAGAACATCTGACAAGGGTGGTAATGTAGTGGTCCTTGATAAAGAATACTACTGCAATGAGGCTTACAGACAATTGTCTGATACCAAAACATACAGAAAGCTGGATAGGAATCCAACACAGATATTTAAGTCTAAACTTTGTTCTATAATAGAACAAGGAATAGCCATCAATGTCTTCACTGAGGAACAGGTCAAAAATATGATACCGGATCATCCATTAGTGCCTATATTCCATCATGTGCCTAAAACACATAAAAATATGACCTCTCCCCCAGGAAGACCTATCATTTCAGGCATTGGCTCTATGTTTGAGCCATTGTCTGAATGGGTCGACTCCATACTCCAGCCTTTGGTTAAAAGCCTTAATAGCTATTTACGTGATTCAACACATTTGTTGAATTGTTTGGAATATGTAGAATGGAACAAGGAGTTCAGATGGGTGGCCATTGATGCCACCTCCCTTTACTCAAGTATACCCCACATGTTAGGATTAAAAGCCATTAGATATTTCTTGGATACAGCCACACGTTATTCTTTAGAATTCAAACTTTTTTTCTGTGAAATCATTGAATTTTTATTAAAACATAATTTTTTTATGTTTAATAATGAATACTATGTGCAGGTTTGTGGCACAGCGATGGGGGCAAAATTTGCCCCCTCGTTTGCCAACCTGTATGTAGCGTGGTGGGAGGATTTATACCTTTACACTCTTTCCAATCCATTTGCAAAGCATATTATCAAGTATATGCGTTTCATAGATGATCTTATATTTATAGTGGAGGATAAACTTGAGTTGAGCACCTTTTTAGAGTATGTTAATACCAATGATTTAAATTTGAGATTCACAGGTGAATTACAACAATATAAAATATGTTTCTTAGATCTAGAGCTCACAGGTGATCCAGAAAATGGTGTAATAATGACTGACACATATCGCAAACCAACGGCAGGAAATACCATACTCCATGCCAAATCATGCCATCCCCCACATTTAATTAGATCAATCCCCAAAGCCCAATATATCAGAATGAGAAGAAACACTAATTGTACTGAGAAATTCAATCTACAATGTACTGATCTTACAAACAGATTAAAACAAAGGGGATATTCGAATAAAATTCTTAATGAATCTCACGAAAAGGTAAAATATAAGACTCAAAGAGAGGTTATTGCAACCAAAAAGAGATCAGATCAAGATTTTAGTAGAGACAAAATTGTCTTTACCACAGAGTATTCGAAACAATTCAATGAAATCACAGCTATTCTCAAGAAACATTTACATATATTAAAAGAAGATGAATCTTTGGGTAACATTTCTCATACTTGTAAATTTGTGTCCAAGAAACCACCGACTCTGGGCACCAGGCTGGTACCTAGTATGGTAAATACAATAACAAATAAACGGGGGAGTAATTGGATAAGGAAAAAAGGCACATACAAATGTGGCACTAAACCATGCATTACGTGTGAAGTTATTGAAAAAAGTGATACTTTCACCAGTTCAGCAACACATGAAAGATATAATATGGAGTTCTATGCAAATTGTAGGACCGAGTTTGTAGTTTATTTAATAGAATGCTCCCTTTGTTCCCTACAATATATTGGTCAAACGACCAGAGAGCTCAGATCACGTATCAGAGAACATATTAGGGACACTAAAAACTACAACAAAGACTCGGCGGTAGCGGTTCATTTTAATCAAACACATATGACTCACATAGCACACATTACTGTTAAAGTTATTGATAAAATTCAGTCACCCACTAGAGGGGGCAACAAACAAAAATTGTTGCTCAAACGTGAATTATTTTGGATTTACAAACTTAAAACGATAGTACCACAGGGTCTAAATAGAGAATGGGACATGTCCTACTATGTGGAATAGTTATTTATATATATACTTTTTTGGTCTATTTTTTAAGGGTCAATTTAATTTACTATGCAGAAATTTTAACAAAGTTTCTCAATAATATTGCATATAGTAATCTACCTTTAACAAATATTGGATCTTAGGCTCTCATTCAGTTCAATTTAAATTTTAAATATTATATATTCTATACTTGGTTTGTATAAGTATGAATGAATAATGGGATACATTTAGGTCCATAAATAGGAACATATAAATATAGTCCCCTATTTCTCGATATAATTCCCTAGATATTCATTATAGGTATTTATCACAAAATAATAAATACAGTTTAGCCTATAGGAGGTGATTTATAATTAGTATCTAGAATGACATAAGGTTACAAGGTTATAACATAACACTGAAGTTGTTGTCTTATGTGTATTTATATATCATGTATAACTATATATCTTATTAAGTAATTCAGCATTTACATACATGTACATATATTTTTTCAAACACAATATACCTTTCTGTGTTTTTGGTTAGTGCTAGGTGAGGGTAAGCAGTTTTAACACTACTTTGATACAGGTGTTTCTAAAGCTTTGCCATCATTGGGTACTTCCCCTTTAAATAGCAGGGGTTGTACTAACATATCTCACTCCTATGATTAAGTGCCGAGCATAGGCACGAAACATGTAAGGAGGGTTATCACCTGCTACCCTTTGTATTCTTTGCCAATTGGCTTTTTTAAGATATGAGAAATAAAGTATTTGAATTTTAAATTATCTCTTACTCTGCTTGTTGCTGCCGCATTTTTTCGTTTTTCTGGGTTAATAAATGTAATGTAGGTGGCGGTGGTGTAGGGGGATCAGATTAGGGGTTAATAAATTTAATGTAGGTGGCGGTGGTGTAGGGGGGTCAGATTAGGGGTTAATAAATTTAATGTAGGTGGCGGCGGTGTAGGGGGGTCAGATTAGGGGTTAATAAATTTAATGTAGGTGGCGGCAGTGTAGGGCGGTCAGATTAGGGGTTAATAAATTTAATGTAGGTGGCGGTGGGCTCCGGGAGCGGCGGTTTAGGGGTTAATACACTTTATTAGTTATTGCGGTGGTGGATTGCGGTTGACAGGTAGATAGACATTGCGCATGTGTTAGGTGTTAGGTTTTTTTGGAAGGCATTTTAGGGAGTTACGGTGCTCCCATACTCTGCGCAAGGCCTGCTACGGCTGCATTTTATGGCGAGGTTAAAATGAATTTCTCCATTTTCGCCACGTAAAGCCTTGCGTGCCCCAAGTGAGCTAATAATATGAGGCATATATGTGCAGCCCTCAATCAGCAGTTACCTATCTAACTTTCAACAAAGGCTACCAGAAGAAATAAACAGGTGAGATAATAGAAGTGAAAATGAAAGTTGGTTAAAATCACATACTCTATCTGAATTATGAAAGAACAAATTTGGGTTCCATGTCCCTTTAAAATACAATTCTTCATATTATTTAATTAGGCAAAGAGAAAAAAAACCCATAATAAATAAAAGAAATAAAAAACATAATGCAGTTTCATTATTTACTATAAGTTATTTTCTTGCAGAGAATTCTGAATCCTAAACCTTCTCCATAGTGATTATTTTATAGGGACATATTTATATTTGTTCCTTTTTAGTTGCGGAAAAGGAGGTTAGATAAACAGTGCAATATGCTTCTCAAAAGTTGTATCCCTGGACTGCAAAATAATGCAAAATTTGCTCACAAAAGACAGTTGTAAATGTATTTTTCTTATGTACAAATATTTGTCAATGCTGTGTTTAATTATTTCATGATATACAAATTACTTTAATGCCCTTACATTTACGGTCATTCGTGGGTTTCTCAAACTAAACTTCCCTTTCTTCTATAAAACATACAATCTTGTTTTTTATAGTTACTCTACTCAATAATACGGTATTGTTCTTTTTTCTAAAAGAAAATTATAAGGGTGTAATTTAAACATTATACCACCATTTATAATGTTAACCTCTCTGGTAACCAATTGGTTAAACCATAGACAAAAGGGAAATAACAAAAAGAGAATCAATTAAAAAACAGTAAAAAAAGAAAACAGCAGAATATTTCTCTATAATAAATACCCTGCAGAAAATAAAAAAGGTAATCTTCTTTTCCATTTTAGCCCTGGCGTTACAACTAACAACTTTTGAGCACACCGAATTGCTACCATATTGGGTTCTGCCTGTTCCAATTAAGATATATTATGCTGAACAGTTACATTAACCTTCGTTTTTCTATAAAGCTAGAATAAAATGAATAGCTGGCTGTGGAGAGATTTAAGTACTTCAAAAATGATTCTGCTTCACATCAATAGAACAGGTCAAAGAATATTCTACAAGTTAAAAAAAATATATATATATTATTACATATAGAACATTTAGATTAGAAGAGAAGATTGTTTATTTCTAAATAGCAGACTAATGTTAGGTAATACATGGATATTAAACCCAAAACATTTCTTGTATGATACAGCTTGAGCGTACAATTAAAAAAAAACAATGTTTCAAACTTAATTCTTTTATAACATTTACTAATATAAGGTAATACAGGGATATTAATATTAGGTAATAAATGGATATTATCTCCAAAACATTTATTTTATGATACAGCTTAAACATTTCTTGTATGATACAGCTTGAGAATACAATTTAAAAAAAAACAACAAAAAAAATATACTTTCAAACTTAATTATATTATTAGATTTACTTTGTTCACTTGGTATCCATTGTTGAAAGTCAGGTGGGGGCTCAGGTGCATGTAAGTATCTGGAGCTCTAAATGGCAGCAGTTTTGCAAGAATGCTTTTAATCACTGCTTAAAAGTATTCTTGCAAAACAGCTGACATATTTCTCAAGATACATGCAGGCTTCCACCCTAGGTATTCTATTCAACAAATACCATGAAAACAAAGTACATTTAATTGCTCTGTCTGATTCATGAAAGAAAAATGTGGGGTTTTATGTCCCTTTAAGTATATTATATAGATTAATTGATTGAAATTCACTTAAATTCACTTAGAATATGTACTGTCTTCAATAAAACAAAATACCAATATATTTGATGCTACTCTAATTTATTAATCTTCCAAAGTGTCTAAATAGTAATAAAACAGCTCTGGGATAAATTAAATTATGAGCAGGATTTCTAACTATGGGCCAGAATACGAGTAAGGCAAAAAATTGCGCATTTGCAAGCACGATATTTGCGCTCCACTCATAATACCAGAGCACGCAAATGTGCATGGAATTGCATGGAAGCTTTGCGCTCATGAGAGTGTGCTACCATAGGCTCCAGTGAGAACCTCATTCTCATGCCGATAGTCATGGCAGAGAACCTAGTGCAATACACATAGTGACACATAAATATATAAATAAGCATATACATATTATATTTTTAACACAGTCCCCATAGACCAAAATGTAAAGGCACTTTTCAGTGCTGTTTTTTTCTAATGCCCCACATCTGCTTACTTTAATCCCTTAAAACTGCATTGTGCAGTTATTTAAATAAAAAAAATGCACATATATTTTATTATAAAAAAGTAACAATACTCTTTATTTGGGGACAATTGTGGGAGATTTTTAAAATTTACCAGAGGTCTGACTTCTGGTTAACTTTCTTAGCACAAATTGCTACCGTGAGCTCACGGTAGCATTAACCAGCCACTCGTAATGGCTGGTTATTTAATGTGCACCTGTAAACGGACAAATTTGCCCGTTTACAGGTGCATATTAAATTAGCTCTCCACTTGTAATCTAGTCCTATACAAACTAATGTAAAGTGTATTTGCTATAATTATTTATGGCACATGCTACATCTAATAAAAGTGAAACTTTTATTTTTATTTTATAACTAATTGATGAAATCAGTGAATGTTATCAACAAATAGGTGTCTCATAGTGTAACTCTTATTGCTGAATAGTGATGTCGCGAATAGTTCGCCGGCGAATAGTTCCCGGCGAACATAGCATGTTCGCGTTCGCTGCGGACGGCGAACATATGCGATGTTCGGTCCGCCCCCTATTCTTTATCATTGAGTAAACTTTGACCCTGTACCTCACAGTCAGAAGACACATTACAGCCAATCAGCAGCAGACACTCCCTCCCAGACCCTCCCACCTCCTGGACAGCATCCATTTTAGATTCATTTGGAAGCTGCATTCTTAGTGAGAGGAGGGACAGTGTAGCTGCTGCTGATTTAATAGGGAAATCGATAGCTAGGCTAGTGTATTCAGTGTCCACTACAGTCCTGAAGGACTCATCTGATCTCTGCTGTAAGGACAGCACCCCAAAAAGCCCTTTTTAGGGATAGAACATCAGTCTGCTTTTTTTTTTCCTGAGTAATCTAATTGCAGTTGCCTGCCTGTGTCAGGCTCACAGCGTATACTGTGCCAACTTGCCCAGTGCCACCACTCATATCTGGTGTAACAGTAGTGTACATTTAAAAAAAACAACACTTTTTTGACTGTGAAATAATAGCAGACAGCTGCCAGTACCCAAGATGGCCGCCAATAAGGCAGATGGAGAGGGTTAGAGAGCTGTTTTGGTGGGGATCAGGGAGGATGGGGGCTAAGGGGGGATGCTACACCACAGCATACGTAAGCATGCTAAAAAAATAATAAAAAAAATTTAAAAACCTTTTATTTTAGTACTGGCAGACTTTCTGCCAGTACTTAAGATGGCAGGGACAATTGTGGGGTGGGGGAGGGAAGGGAGCTGTTTGGGAGGGATCAGGGGGTCTGATGTGTCAGGTGGGAGGCTGATCTCTACACTAAAGCTAAAATTAACCCTGCAACCTCCCTACACCTAATTAACCCCTTCACTGCTAGCCATAATACACGTGTGATGCGCAGCAGCATTTAGCGGCCTTCTAATTACCAGAAAGCAACGCCAAAGTCATATATGTCTGCTATTTCTGAACAAAGGGGATCCCAGAGAAGCATTTACAACCATTTTTTTAAAAATTTGATCGCATTTGGCGGTGAAATGGTGGCATGAAATATACCAAAATAGGCCTAGATCAATACTTTGGGTTGTCTACTACACTACACTTAAGCTAAAATTAACTCTACAAGCTCCCTACATGCTCCCTAATTAACCCCTTCACTGCTGGGCATAAAACATGTGTGGTGTGCAGTGGCAATTAGCAGCCTTCTAATTACCAAAAAACAACGCCAAAGCCATATAAGTCTGCTATTTCTGAACAAAGGGGATCCGACAGAAGCATTTACAACCATGTATGCCATAATTGCATAAGTTGTTTGTAAATAATTTCTGTGAGAAACCTAAAGTTTGTGAAAAAGTGAACATTTTTTTTTTATTTGATCGCATTTGGCGGTGAAATGGTGGCAAGAAATATACCAAAATGGGCCTAGATCAATAATTTGGGTTGTCTACTACACTACACTTAAGCTAAAATTAACTCTACAAGCTGCCTACATGCTCCCTAATTAACCCCTTCACTGCTGGGCATAAAACATGTGTGGTGCGCAGTGGCATTTAGCAGCCTTCTAATTACCAAAAAGCAACGCCAAAGCCATATAAGTCTGCTATTTCTGAACAAAGGGGATCCCACAGAAGCATTTACAACCATTTATGCCATAATTGCATAAGTTGTTTGTAAATAATTTCTGTGAGAAACCTAAAGTTTGTGAAAAAGTGAAAAAATTTTTGTTATTTGATCGCATTTGGCGGTGAAATAGTGGCATTAAATATACCAAAATGGGCCTAGATCAATACTTTGGGTTGTCTACTACACTACACTGAAGCTAAAATTAACTCTACAAGCTGCCTACATGCTCCCTAATTAACCCCTTCACTGCTGGGCATAAAACACGTGTGGTACGCAGTGGCATTTAGGAGCCTTCTAATTACCAAAAAGCAACGCCAAAGCCATATAAGTCTGCTATAATGGCATGTCTGGCACACAGTGTTGGGGCAAGGGTCCATCTGACCACTGATACCTGGTCTGCAAAGCATGGTCAGGGCAGGTATATCACCTACAATGTGCACTGTGAAGCGGGCGTAACCCTTACCCTACCTGATCGATACAGCATCATACCTGATGTTTTAAAGCACGTTATTCCAAACAATTTAGGAATGTTAGGTGATTTATGCCCTTTATGGATTAAAACCAGACTCTGCATCAACTATGTAATTTTCCATGGGAGTTTTGCCATGGATCCCCCTCCAGCATGCCACAGTCCAGGTGTTAGTCTCCTTGAAACAACTTTTCCATCACTGTTGTGGCCAGAAAGAGTCCCTGTGGGTTTTAAAATTCGCCTGCCTATTGAAGTCTATGGCGGTTCGACCGGTTCGCCGGTTCGCAAACTTTTGCGGAAGTTCGCATTCGCCATTCGCAAACCCAAATTTTTATGTTCGCGACATCACCATCACTGAATGAATAAAAATAGATTCCAAGTTAGGTCACTTATGTTTTTGATGGCACTATAAACAAAATAGTTCTAAAAGTGCAGGCTGTACCTCACAGTCTCCAACTGAATGTAACCTTCAGCTCGTTGAGTGACTCAAATGGACCTCCCCATGAACATCTGAATAGTTAAACTGGAACCTTAGGAGTGTGTGTACTAAAATCATTTTTATCCAACTATGATGGATGATTTGTAGTACAAAAACCAATGGCACTATCTCTTTAAATAAAGGACTTAAATCTATCAGTGATAATGACATCTCTTCACTTGATTATTTCAGGGTAATGGTGCTATGTCTCTTCATAGGAAATACACTGTCTTATGGGTTAAAGACCCATTATAAGGGATACTTTAAGAAGCACTCAAAGTCCGCAAAATATTTTTTAGGTTACTTGTTTGTTATGTATGTATTGTGATTGGTGTGTTACACTTTGCATACAACGTAACATTTATTAAAACATGATAAAAATTGGAATATAGACTTAAAACCAAATGTACAGCTGCTTTGTTCTCATATTATCAGTTCTCATATGAGGGGGATAATAATGCTCCAACAAAATATTATAAATGTCACCCAAAAATAAAGCTTGATCCTGTGTAAGTTTGTTCATCAAACAACATTAAATACACAAGTCTATGATTGTTAAGTGAGAATGCATCTTTTCAATCTTAGAGTGCTGATTATTAATTATAAGCTCACTCACCGAATTTAGTAAAAAGATCCATCTACTTTCGGCTTTTAGCAAAGCCTTCTCCACATCACCTCCTCTTATACCCAGGAGAAGGCTTTGCTAAAAGCCGAAAGTAAGATCGATTTTTTTTACTAAATTCAGTTCAGCCATTTGGACTGAATAAACAAAATATTTTTGTTCCTTTTCTGATAGAATATTTTCATTGTGAATATATCATGGATAGGAAAATTGAGTTGTGTATATATCATGAATAGAATAATTGAGTATACAATGTATACATAGGAGATGAAAGAGTTGAGAATATACAGATAAAAAATAGGGAACCTTTATGTTTGTTTTCTATCCACAGTAGACACCATTATTTAGCACTACAAACCACAATAATGTATATCAATCACCAAGTATCATATCTAGGCAAAAGCTAATCCATATTGGGAATATGCTGATCACAATTTTTGGATATTACTTCTCAGTTGCAGGATATTGATGGTATAAATATAAATGATGATGGTATAAATATAAATGATGGTGTAAATAGAGCAATGAATTTGTGAGTAAATTACAAATCAACATTATCGTTTTATTAACCACACCCACACACACACACATAATTTGTGTCACATATTTTATCATTTCTTTTTCTTTCCTATGACATGGAGAGTCCACAACGTCATTCCAATTACTAGTGGGGATATTAAACTTCTGGTCAGCAGGACGAGGCAAAGAGCACCCCAGCAAAGCTGTTAAGTGTAACTGCCTTACACATAACCCCCAATCATTCTCTTTGCCTCTTTCAATGGAGGTTGTGCAAAGTTACTGTCTGAAGAATTTAATCCTTTTATGGGTACTTTTTCCTGCAAGCAAGGATTGTGGTCTAGCTGTGTCCATGTCAATCTCTTGAGTAAGAGTAATGGTGGCTTTTAGCAATTAAAAGGCAACGAGGCAGTCCTTTGCTTTACTTTTAACACTTTGCTACCCCTTTGTGGAAAGGCAGAGTTGGTTACTCTGCTCTTTCTTTTCCTACAGGTCCATGACAGGGAGCGTAGTGTTGCCACACCTTGAGGATCAGCATCTCTTATACAATCTAAGGTAAGTGCCTTTGCCTTCTAGGTAATGAAGAACAGAAGCACTTATGGAGTTAATCATTCTCCAGATTGTTATTTTACAAGATAGTAATCCTTGTTTAAAGGGACACTGTACCCAAAAATTTAATTTCGTGATTCAGATTGAGCATGAAATTTTAAGCAAATTTCGAATTTTCTCCTATTATCAAATTTCCTTCATTATCTTGGTATCTTTATTTGAAATGCAAGAATGTAAGTTTAGATGCCGGCCCATTTTTGGTGAACAACCTGGGTTGTCCTTGGTGATTGGTGGATAAATTCATCCACCAATAAAAAAGTGCTGTCCAGAGTACTGAAACCAAAAAAAAGCTTAGATGCCTTCTTTTTCAAATAATGATAGCAAGAGAACAAAGAAAAATTGATAATAGGAGTAAAGTTGCTTAAAATTGCATGCTCTTTCTGAATTACAAATGTTTCTCATACTATGCCTTCTGTGTCCTCTCATTCACCTAGGGGTGTTTATTTACCTGGGGATTTTGCCGCTCAGGTTTTTTTCTGCAGTAACAGCGGCTTTGTCAGCTTTCCTTTCATTGGGTAAGCGTAAGAGAAAATCTAAACACTTGCCTAATGCTAAGGTTTCTGATTCTAGAACTGCATTAGCCATTCTTGCTCAGATGTCTGATGATGAGAATACTTCAGTAGCTTCTGAAGGTGAGATTTCAGACTCTGACACTTTAGCAGAAACATTTTCAGAATCTGAAGAAGCTAATTATAGATTTAAGCTTGAGCACCTCTGATTACTTTTGAAGGAGGTTCTAGCTACTTTGGACTACTCTGAACCGGTGGTTGCTATCAACCCCACAAAGTCCTCAAAATTGGATAGAGCCTATGATTTACCATCTTCCGAGTAGGTTTTTCCTGTACTAAGGAAGATGTCTGAAATTATTGCTCAGGAATGGGACAAACAAGGGGTTTCTTTTCCACCTTCACCTGTTTTTAAGAAAATGTTTCCTGTGGCTGACTCTATTCGTGACTCATGGCGCACTGTTCCTAACGTAGAAGGAGCTATTTCTACTCTTGCTAAGAGAAGTACTATTCCTATAGAGGATAGTTGCTCTTTTAAGGATCCAATGGACAAAAAGCTAGAGGCTTATTTAAAAAAGATGTATGTCCATCAAGGGTTACAGTGGCAACCAGCAGCAAGTATTGCTATGGTTGCAGGTGCTGCATCTTATTGGTGTGATGCACTATCTGATCTTATTACAGAGGAAACTACTGTAGAGGAGAGCCAGGATAGGATCAAAGCTCTTAAATTGGCAAACACTTTTATCTGTGATGCCAATATGCAGATAATTTGTATGGGATCTAAGATATCTAGCTTCACAGTTCTAGCTTGCAGGGCTCTGTGGTTACAATCTTGGTCAGCTGATGTCTCTTCTAAGGCCAAGCTTTTGGCTTTGCCTTACAAGGGAAAGACTCTGTTTGGACCTGGTCTGGCAGAGATCATTTCAGAGATTACGGGTGGAAAGGGATCTTTTCTACCTCAGGACAAGAAGAACAGACCTAGAGGTCGCCAGACTACTAATTTCCGTTCCTTTCGTAACTTAAGGGACAAAAGTCCTCCTCTTTCTCATCTAAACCAGATCTTCTTGGAAATCCAACCAACCCTGGAATAAGGGAAAACTTATAAACTTATAAAATAAGGGAAAACTTATAAACAAATAAAGAAGGAAGCCTTCTTAAACTGTGTTACAGACCTATTCTCTCTGGGAGTTATTGTTCCTGTCCCTCTAGCAGAACAGGGTCTAGAATTATACTCAAATCTATTTGTGGTTCCCAAAAAGAAGGGAACTTTTCGGCCCATTTTAGACCTCAACTGTTTAAAAAAATTCTTCAGGGTTCCATCCTTCAAGATGGAAACTATTTGTTCTCTCCATCTGGATGTGTTCTTTCAGATAAACCTCAAGTGGGGGGTTCCAGAGTTGGATCTAATGGCGTCCCGCCAAAAACGCCAAGGTTCCAAAGTATGGTTTAAGGTCAAAAGATTATCAGGCTTTTCTGATAGATGCTCTAGCGGTTCCTTGGAGACTTTCTCTGGCATATCTGTTTCCTCTGTTTGCTCTCCTTCCACGAGTACTTGCTTGTATCAAACAGGAGAGAGCATTGGTGATCCTAATAGCTCCTGCATGGCCTCGCAGGATATGGTTTGCGGATCTGGTGGGGATGTCTTCTCTACCTTGGAGGTTACCCATGAGGAAAGACCTTCTACTTCAGGGTCCTTTCCTCCATCTAAACCTAGATTCTCTGAAGCTAACTGCATGGAGATTGAATGCCTAGTTCTGTCTAAGCGTGTTTTTTCTGAAGATGTCATTGATACTTTGATTCAAGCTCAGAAGCCGAATACTCACAAGATTTATCATAAAATATGGTGTAAATATCTTTATTGGCATGATTCTAAGGGGTTCTCCTGGAGCCAGGTGAGGATTCCTCGGATTTTGTCTTTTCTTCAGGATGGACTGGATGAGGGTTTATCAGTCAGTTCCCTAAAGGGTCAGATTTCAGCATTATCTATCCTTTTCCACAAACGTCTGGCTGATCTACCAGATGTTCAAGCCTTTGTACAGACCTTGATTAGAATCAGGCCTGTGTTTAGACCTGTTGCTCCTCCATGGAGTCTTAATTTAGTTCTTAAGGTTTTACAGCAGGCTCTGTTTGAGCCTATGCATGTTGTTAATATAAAACAGTAATCCTGGAAGGTTTTGTTTCTTGTGGCCAATTCTTCCGCTTGCAGAGTGTCTGAGCTTTAAGCTCTGTTGTGTGATTCCCCCTACCTTATTTTTCATGCTACGTACTAAATTGCAATTTCTTCCTAAGATAGTATCAGATCGATACATTAATCCAGAAATAGTTTTTCCTTCTCTTTGTCCTAATCCTTCTTCTCAAAAGGAATGTCTTTTGCATAACTTGGATGTTGTGTGGGCTCTAAAATTTTACTTACAATCTTCTTAACATTTTAGGCAATCTTCTGCCCTGTTTGTTGTTTTCTCTGGTAAACATAAGGGTCAAAATGCCGCTTCTACTACTCTGTCTCTCTGGTTGAGAAGTTTTATTCATTTGGCTTATGGGACTGCTGGACAGCAGCCTCCTGAGAGAATTATGGCTCATTCAACTAGGGCTGTATCCTTGTCTTGGGCTTTCAAAAATGAAGCTTCTGTGTAACATATTTGCAAGGCGGCAACATGGTCCTCTCTGCATACATGGTCCTCTCTGCATACTTTCTCCAAATTCTCCAAATTTTATACTTTTGCCTCGGCTGAGGCTTCATTTGGGAGAAAGGTTCTTCAAGCAGTGGTGCCTTCTGTTTAGGTCCTCCTGCCTTTTTTCCCCCTCCCTGTTCTTTCTGTGTCCTCTAGCTTGGTTCCCACTAGTAATTGGAATGACGTTGTGGACTCTCCATGTCATAGGAAAGAAAACAAAATGTATGCTTACCTGATACATTTCTTCCTTTGCATTTCCTTTGGCTGAATGACTGGGGGTTATGGGTAAGGCAGTTACACTTAACAGCTTTGTTGGGGTGCTCTTTGCTGGCCAGCAGTTGAATATCCCCACTAGTAATTGGAATGACATCGTTGACTCTCCATGTCCAGAAAGAAAGAAATTTATCAGGTAAGCATAAATTTTGTTATTCTTTATTTTTATGTTGCATAATCACTTAATATTTTCATTCATTCTTAGGATATTAACTGATAATTAACCTTTATTGTATACAAAAACTCCACATTCATGTCAGATATAAATCAGAAAAATAAACATTTCAACTGACATAATCATATTAAATAATCTGAAATCAAACATAAGATGTCCACATCTATGTTGGATGACATTGATTCAGCCCATTATGTATAGGATGCCGGAGATATCCTCTGGATCATATTGATTGATGATGTCGTCAGAGGGGTGTGTTTATGGCCCATATGCAATAAAAACATGTCAGATCGGTGGCACCCGTACCTCTTGAAAAAGCCACACAGCGGCAAAACATGTTAGTGATTGGTGGAGAGAGGATGGGGACTCCTAAATTTTAATTTTTCTGCAGCTAACTTTGGCTATAAAGTTATACTAGAAATATACTATTAGAGGGGTATTTTTGTTAGCTGTACCATTTATGGCAGGGTTCTGCACATGTAGTCTTAGATTAAGCGCCAGTTTACAAGTGGAACTCTAATTGACGCTCCCACTCGAGTATTAACTGCACCAGAAGTTTGTATTTTTTCACACGTTGGAAAGTAACTATTTTTACTCTCACTCTGACAAGCTCAAAAAGCCGAACAATATCACGTGCCATTTAAATACTCCCCCATAAAAATCAACGTAGAAAAAAATACCCTACTTGCTTGTATATTTTCATGTTTGCTAACCCTATGTGTGCTAACCCAACATGAAAAAATGAATATTCATAAATACATATTTCTACATATATCTGATGTTATTTTAGTACAATATATTTATAACTATATATATATATATATATATATATATATATATATATATATATTTATACATGATTATTTATATGTGTATATATATATATATATATATATATATATATATACAAATATATATATAGATATAGGAATATCTATTTAGAAATTCCAATGTTCAGCTATGTGCAGAACATTGGAATGTGAAAAATTTACAGTAAATACACAGTGTAACACTGTATTAAATACAATTTTACATGTTTTCATCTACTTAACTGCAAAGGACTCCAATACCCATATATGTGTCCATATGTATTTATGTTGTATGTGTGTATATATGTCTGTAAATACATATATACAAATTTAAATACATAGGTACACATACACATTTTAGAGATGTATATTTATGGATCTCAATGTTAAAGCCCTTTACCTGCCCTTTTTTTTATTAAAAGATCTAATATATTTGAGACTTTATAAATTTTTGGTGCAATATTTTTTTGAAATATTTTTTTATTAGATGGTGTTTTTTTTTTTTTTTTTTGCTTTTACCTATTTTATTTTCATATTAAAGTAAGCTTGACAATGACAAATATAGAGTAATCAACTCACTTTGTACATACAGATGTAACAGAAGTCATAATAAAAGTATCTCCATGAACAGTTGTAAGTAATATCAGGTATATAACATATTTCTCCAGGATATGAAGGGAAACAGAATGAACAAGCAGTTTTAACAACACCTGACTGTTTTGATTGGTGCAACACCATATTGCAAATGTGAACACGGTAGCATAGTAACCAACTGAATGAGATCCTTCACCTTATTAGTCTGAACAACCTAAAAGGCCATTCGCGACACATGTCTCCGAGTGAGGTAGAGAACCTCTAAGAAAGAGAAAGCAAAAAATGGAGGGGGGTATTAAAGGTAGAAAGGGGAGAAAGGGAGAGAGGGAGGGGGGGGAAAGTGAGTGCAGAAGGATAGGGAAAGCATAGAGAAGGGGGAGAGACCTCAAGCCATCAAGCACAGACCAAGGAGAGCAGATATGAACCACTGATCAGGGGTCACAGTAGATATATATAAGCTGGGCCTATTTGTCATATTTGAAGTATTATGATGATTTTAGATATGGACTCAACCGCAGAGGAGTTTCAATCCTCAACTGTTGGAAAAAATTATAACCATGTTCGACTCCACATCTCAGCTGGCCTTTTGTGGCGTGCATCTCCAGGTGGGGCAGACAATCACAAGGAAAAAGGGCTGGAAAAAAAAAAAGGGGGGGGGGGGGAGGAGAGGGGGGGGGGGGGGGAATGGGGAGGGCAGAGGGACTCATGTTATAGGGGAGGGGGGAGGGGGAGTGGGAGAGGGGCATAAGAGGTAAGATAGGGGGAGAAAGAATGGTGGTCAACAGATAGAGACCAGTGGGGGCAGAGGAAGAGCCCTACTCCAGGGGCAGGATTCTATCATGATTGGTGGTCCTATCTCTTAAAGCCGTCTGTCTACAATCTTCCTGGTAGTGGAACCAGGGTTCCCAAATTTGCCAGTAAAGTTCCTCTCTATCAGCATTTGAGTAATAACCCTGTTCCATCTTGGCATAGACCTGTATTATAGATGTGATAGCTACCATGTCTGGGGGCTGGGTCTGTTTCCAAGCTCTAGCTATTGCCAATTTAGTGGCCGCGAGTATGAAAACTATTAGCTTAGTTAAGGGTGTAGGGATACCACTCGGGAATATGTGCAGTAGGGCCATGTCAGAGGTTAGTGGCATTTTCATTCCGAGATTGAGGCAAAGGGTAGATACTTGGAGCCATAAGGGTTTCAGGTTAGGGCACTCCCACCATATGTGTAAGTCTGAACCTCTCAGCTCGCATCCTCTCCAGCATAAAGAGGAAGCTGTAGGGAACATCTGCGATAATCTGGAGGGGGTGTAGTACCATCTCAAAAATAGTTTCATATATGACTCAAGAGTGTTCGCACAGTGCAGAGTCTTTTTGGTTAGTGTCATAGCAAGATGAAGGTGTTTGTCAGAGATTGGTCTGGAGAGGTCTCCTTCCCAAGCTCTAAGTTGCCAGGGTCTTTCTTTGTTTGTAGATGATTGCAGTAGGTTGTAGTGGAATGATATGATTCTAGGGGTCTTAACCTGCAGCTGCCACAATTTCTCCCAGTTGGTCAGTGGTCTAAGGCAAGCCTTAGAAAACCCCCAAGACATCAGGAAGGCATATAGCCTGGAGTATTCAAATATGGCCCATACGGGAGGGTCCTGTACAACTGATTTGATATCGTCTGGAGTGACCAAAGTACCCGAGGGGTATAGCTGAGAGACCAGATTCAGATCCCAATGTCTCCATTGCTGAACATGTGTATCTGGTAAGGCTGCAAGCAAAGCGGGTAGGGAGTGTATAGGGGATGGATGGGGAGCAACCTCAGGCAGGTTTCTAAGAGTACGCCACATTTTAAGGTTATCCCTGACAATAACATTGTTAATTCTCAGCATGTCTAGTTGATATTCAGGGATCCAGGGCAAATCTGCCAAGTTCAACCCTCTGGGCAGCTCAGAATTTTCTATACTCTTCCATCCCTGAGGTTCCCCTTTATCTGCCCACGCTGTAATGTGTGATAGTCTGGCTGCCTCATAATATCCACGTATGCTAGGCATCGCTACTCCTCCCCGTTCGTATTTTTTCTGGAGTATTTTCGCAGCAATTCGAGGCCTAGACTTTCCCCATATGTATTTTTGGCCAATAGATTGGAGTGTATCTATCAGAGCACTGGGTACATTGAGGGGGATACATCTGAAATAATAAAGAATTTTAGGTAGAATTGTCATTTTAAAAGAGGCGATGCGACCCAGCCATGACAGTTCTTTGAGGCTCCAGGAAGTGGTGAGCTCAGTGACCTCCTGAATTATATCCGAATAGTTGATGGCAAGTACAGATTTCGGGTCAGGGCCCAGTTGTACCCCAAGATGCCGAATGGTAGCGCGTGACCACTGAAAAGAGTATGATGTTCGTAGAACATCTAATTCAAATGCAGGGATGCCAAGCGGCAAGGCCTCTGTCTTAGAGACGTTAACTTTGTAATAGCTATATGTCCCGAATTTGGAAAGAAGATCTAGCAGTATCGGCAAGGAGCCCAGTGGGTTTGTGAGGAATAGAGTAACGTCATCCGCAAATAACGCTATCTTTGCAGTGACTCTCCCAAATTTTACCCCATGTATTGGACTTGAGTTCCTAATGGCTTGGGCCAAAGGTTCAATGGCCAATGTAAAGATTAGGGGTGACAGGGGACAACCCTGCCTGGTGCCATTGGTAATATGTATTTCCGGGGAAGCAAATCCCATGCCCTTAACCACCGCGGTTGGGCAGGAATATAGGGCTTGTATCGCTGTTATCACTTCATCTGGTATACCAAATTGGGCCAGCGTACACCATAAGTAGTCCCATCTGACCCTGTTGAACGCTTTTTCTGCGTCTAAAGACAGGGCCAGCATGGGTAGCTTTAGTCTGGATGCCTCCATGAGGATATCCAGTGTTCTTCTGGTATTGTCGGGTCCTTCTCTGCCAAAGGTGAACCCGACTTGATCATTATGTATCACCCCTGGAAGTAGGGTGTTTAGACGATTAGCCCAGAGTTTAGCATAGAGCTTTACATCTCCGTTAATCAGTGATATTGGTCTATAGCTGCTACACTGTGAGGGATCTTTATTAGGTTTGGGAATCGGTAGTATTGTTGCTTGTAAGTATTCCTTAGCGAACGACCCCGACTCTCGAGCTTCCGAGAAGACACCAAGGAGGATCTTACTCAATTCCACCTTAAAGAGTTTATAGAAAGATGCCGGGTATCCGTCAGGGCCCGGGGCTTTATTATTTTGAGTATGTTTAATGGCAAGGTTAATTTCCGATATGGAGAATGGGGCCTTGAGTGTTTCTTTATCTTCTTCTGATAGACTGGGTAGGTTGAGGCTTTGCAAAAAGTCAACCACCTCCTGAACAGAGGACTCCTTCCCAGCCATTGAGGGTTGGAGGTTGTATAAATCCGAGTAATAGGCCGCAAAAGTTTCTCCAATTTCCTTAGGGGATGTGACCAATATGGTCCCCCGTTGGAGTGCCAAGATTCTGGCTGCAGCGGTCCTACCTCTCAGTTTGTGAGTTAGTAACGTTGAGGCTTTATTGCCCTGACAGTATAGTAACTTCTTAAATCGAATGTAGGACTCTTTCACTCTCTCCAGCTCTCTGTCTGCCAATTGCGCCCTGAGCTGCTTAATCCTATCAGATAGAGAGGCTGACGGGGAATTTTTATTGTCTTGCTCCGCCTGTCTTAGTTCAGACATAAGAAGGCCCAAGGGTGCACCTGACTGCCGCCTCAGTGTCGCCTGTCTCCTAATACAAATCCCTCTCACGTATGCTTTCAAGGCAGCCCATATTGTTTGAGATGGCATATAAGTCTCAAGAACTCAGCAATGGAGTTCTTGAGGGATGTCTTGAAGATTTTATCATGAAGTGCTTGTTTCGGGAATTTCCAACTAGGCCTAGTTGTGTTGGTTAGGTCAGTGGTTAGGGAAAAAGTGAGGATATCATGGTCGGACCATGAACAAACCCTGATATGCGACTCTAGTACTCTATTCAGAGTCCAGGAGTCAGAGAAAAAGTGATCTAGCCTTGAGTAGGAGTGATGAGGTCTAGAAAAGTAGGTATAATCTCTATCACTGTGGTGTTGTGCCCTCCAGATATCATATAGGTTATGTTGGACTATGTATTGGCGGAATTTGTTGGCCGTATTTATAGTGTACGCATCAATGCTTTTCCCCTTCTGAAGCTTTTTGTCTATTTGGGGATCCCATACCATGTTGAAATCTCGTCCCAGGACTAGGGTTCCAACTTTATATTTCTCAATTTTGGACAAAATCCCTTTCAGAAATTTGGGTTGCGCTTGGTTGGGAGCATATATGTTTACCAAGGTGAACAGAATACCATTAAGTTTACAGGTAAGTAGTAAATATCTCCCTTGGGTATCCGCCTCTACAGAAATAGTCTCATAGTGTATAGTTCTATGTATAGCAATCGCTACACCTCTAGATTTTTCAGTATAAGAGGCTAGAATCACTGTGGGATAGTCTGGGGTTCTGTATGGGGCTTGTGAGGATGCTAGCCAATGGGTTTCTTGTAAAAAAATGACTTGTATTTTAAGATTTTTCATGGTGTTTGTAAGCATACTTCTTTTGTCTTGGGAATTAAGCCCCTTAACATTTAGTGTTGCAAAAGAGATGTTACTGGAAATTGTCGACATGGCGGATCTAATGGCCAGGGAGGGTGGGAGGGGGAAACAGAACTGAGGGAGAAGTGATGGGTAGGTAGAAAACTCACCCCACCTGGATCTGCACACCAAGATACGACCACCGAATTTTCAAGTCAGTATGAGCAGGCCAATGTCCAAGGAAAGCGCAAGAAGTCTGTCTCCAAAGAGTCTGTACCTATCACTTAGAGTAGAAATAAGGTTAGGTGAAGATATACGTACTCAGAAACAGGTGTCAAATTAGGAAACAAGAAGGAGAAAGAAGGGAGAACATAGCCTGTGGAAACAAGTTTGTATCAAAAATATTCAATTTTTATCTGTGTACAACTGAAAATGTCTAAGCAAATCTGGGGACCCAACGGATCACCAAAAGGAGAAGTATAGCCGAAGAGATAGACTGACTTCTCCAGTCCCCTTAAAAGGGGATGTCACTAATATACTTAGCGTATATGGGGGGGGGGGTGTTATAAATATACCAACTGGTATAAGTAGATTGACTATCTACGGGGGAGTATGAACTACAGGAAAACAGGATTAACTCAAACGGTTTGGTTTAGAAACATAGCTTAACATTGAGTGCGATTGAACTGACCTATACCCGTCTATAGATTCAAGTATAGGTATGTCTAAATTCAACTATTTGGAACAGATTTTACCAATTGTTAATTAGGCCACCTGTCACCTGTACCACACAGGGGAGGGGAGATGCCCACAGCCCCCAGTTTTTGGGTTAAAGCCGGGGTGTTTAAAGCATGGAGGTAAGATGGCTAGGAACAAGGTTACTGTCTCTCAAAAGAGTTCCCAAGCTTCCTCATCCCCTGCGCGGAACAGGCACCCAGGCAGGGTAAAAGTAGACAAAATTGAGAACAAATATGGTTAATAAAACAGGTGTTATCTTAGCAGTTACAGTAATATAAACAAACATTATTCAAAGAGAACAACAGTCAAATAGTAGGTCTTTGTGGCCTAGGAGTGAAATCCGGGGCTCCAGCTCGGATTTTAGGCTGTGAGGTCAGGGTAGGCGGGTCAGACCCATTTTTGGAAGTTGTTGGGACATTTCTGGAACGAGGATCTGGTGCCACCAGCCCCCACTCTTTTAGTAGGTCGAAGCCTTCCTGAAGGGTGATAATGGTGTGTGTTTCCCCATTTTTGGCAACAATCAGTTTTGTCGGGTAGCCCCATCTATATCTTATATTCTCTGTTCTCAGAATTTGAGTTATATTTCTAAAAGTTCTTCTCCTTTGCAGAGTGTAGCTTGAAATATCCGGGAAAACCGAAATGTGTTGAAATTTGTCTGGTAGCTGTGGTTTGTTGGCCAATGCCCTCATTATCTTTTCTTTATGGGTGAAAAAATGCACCCTAGCAAGAACATCTCTCGGCTTATCTTGTGATACTGATCGTGGTCTTGCCACTCTGTGAACTCTGTCCAGTATGAAGTCCGTCGGGTCCGAAGAGGGTAGTATGATTTTACAGAATTCCAGAATATGAGACTCCAAGTCTTGTGATCCAATTTCTTCAGATATCCCCCGGAACCTTAGATTATTCCGTCTGGATCTGTCCTCCATATCGGCCAATTTTATCTCCAGGTCAGATATCTGTGTCGCTAGACTCTGAGAGTAAGCTAGTAGGTGAGCATGATCCACTGTTAGATCTTCTTGTTTATGCTCCAGGGTATCCGTCCGTTCCCCCAATGATGCGATCTCTCTGCGGAGTTCGGCTGTGGACCCTTTGATCTCTTTGGTCAACGTGTCTTGTAGGAGGTTCATCCTCTTAGTAAGTACATCAACAATAGAAGCTGACACCGCATCTGATGTGGGGGATTGGGAATCCATGCTGTTGTCAGATTCACTTTCATCTAACATAGGGGTGGAGTCTCGGTATACCTGGGTTTTATCAGTTACATGTCCTTTAAAGTGGTCCACCACTGTTTTCCAGGGTGGCTGCGACGGTTTCGGCTTCCGTTTAGTGTTTTGAGACATATTCTGTGTCTATCTTCAAGTTGTTGAGTATGGTCTCAGAGAAGTTAGGAGAAAGTTGCACTCAGATATAGTATAACCGTTAAAGAGAGTAATTTGGAAATAGTTGTAACATAGTCCCCCTGATGTCAATCTTGAGTTAGGTAGCCATGGTTAACATCTGGCCTGCTGATGGGAAAAGGTGCATCAACTGAGAAAATGTCACTTTAATAACTTATATATCCCACTGCAGAGACAGGTGGGACAGGAGCTTTGATATGCACTCTCTCCAGGGAACCTTGCCCTCACTGGGCCATGACGGGAAAGGGAAGTGGATATGACCTGTTGCAATTAGCTACAACAGGAAAGGGGTGGAGAGAGTGGATAGGGGGTGAGAGAAATCCCCAGTAGCAGTTCCTCCACAGCGAGATATATAACTGAGTACTTGGAATCAAATTATCAGGGCTGTTATGACCTCAGTGTTAGCAAATTAGATAAGCCACGTATAACCCTATCTCACCAAATGAGGAGGCAAATAATCTAAAAGTCCTGTAAAGGAAAAAGGAATGTTAAAGCAGGAAAAGTTTACACAGTGAACTTTGCAATTTAAGGGTGATCTATCTAAATAGAATGCACAGTTACTGTAAAAAAGAGCAACCCATAAGGAATATAAGTGGCTAATTAAACAGTAAGGCGCTACAAAACTCAGCTTTGGGTCAGAAAACCTGGCACAGTTATGTCGGTCAACAATCTGTGGGTAGAAAATATGGTTAGGCAGATATTAAAATAACACTCCACCCTGGGTCAAAGCCCAGAGACACCTGAGCTGACGCAGCAGCGATAATTTAGCACGAAAGGGTCACTTAAACTAGAAAGTCCCGCTATACTGGACAGGGCTCCAGAAACATATAGTGTGGTTACTGCAGTATTTTATGTAACATATACTGGCTGTTAGGGTGGCACAGGTGGAATATGTCCCAGTAATTGCGCTTCTCTGAAGCTGATGTGCGTAGAGTTAGTGTCCCTGCAATAGGAATGTCTCCTGTATTTCAAGCTGCTATTAGGAAAAGTTATTATGTTTAAACAGGCTCTGTAATCACACTCTGGGTATAGGCTGCCAGAGAAATGGCAGGCAGACACAATAAGCTTCTGCAGGAGTGCAGTCCTTGAGAGTAAATAAAACACTGTATGAACGTCAGGCTTGTAACACCTGTGGCTCTGTAAAAGTAGTACAACGCTTAATTAGTAGTTCAGATAATAAAACTTCCTGTGGTAAAAGTTCTCTCCCTTTTAACTGGTACTATAGTGTTTCTGTTGTGATGCAATCCTCAGCAAGTCTGCGTATGCTGCGTGACGATTATAGGCCTATGCTAGGGCCAAAGATGGTGGATTTTGGCGCCCTTTATATTGATTTGCAAAACGGTCTCAGGACCTTCCTAATCAAGGGACATTTATTAAAGCTCAATTGTCCGTAACTTTCCTTGGGAGTATGTTTATTTTTTTCTTTTATTTATTTGTTTGCTCTTTGTTATGTTTATTGTGATAGCAGATGGGCAAATGTCAAGCTGGGGTGCCGGGGATAAAAGTAACACAGTCTTACCGGGTATTCTTATAGCTCTATGCGGCCCCAATGATCACTGCACCTCGACCGGACTTCCATTCACAATGTCCGGAAAGTCCCTCTTAATGCCTGTACACGATCTGTAAGGTCCGCTTAGGTAGGTGCTGCGAGAATGCTTGAGAGACCCGGGCAGTAAACCAACACTTTAGCCCAGCAGCCAGGGTGTGAAGCGGTCTCCTCTTGGTGGTCCTCTACCTCTAACACCAGTCACCTCTTCTCTAATCACTCCGGAGCGGAGCCCTGACCCTCCGGAGTGCAGCTTACCAGGAGTGCTAAAGCCTGCTATAGGAGAGAGGTATGAAAGGCAGATAGGCGGTGATCCTGTCCGATTTGGCACTCGAATAGGTGATACAGCCCCAAAGTCACAGTATAGTCTTACTTCCAGACACTTCTTTTTCGTGCTATATAAGGGTTTATAGTAGCTATGTATGGGTTTGTGAGCAGAGCTCTGTCCACAAACGTCCTCTCAGCACGGCAGTTGGCTCCGCCCCCCATTAGATGTTGTTTTTATGAGTGCAACTATACTTTGCAATGCATTTTTTAGGTGTTTTGTGACACTTTTTTGTTTCCGAAACAGTTAACCAGAGCTCTAAGGACGCTGTAATCATCCTAGCCTACTTTCAACTCGTAATGCAAGGACATCCCCAATAAACCCCTCATAAGACTGCTGCTTCTTAACTTCTCCACCACCTTTTAGGTGGCGGACTGCAATCATCCCAATCAGATATGTTCAGGATGATTGACACCCATGCTAGCGGCCTATTGGCCGCAAATGTGCAGGGGACGGCATTGCATTCACTAGAAATGCTTGTGCAATGTTTAATACCGACAGCTGGTGAGTCAATGACAAAAGAAAAGTGTTTTTATTCACCCAACACAAGCTAGCTCTCAACAGTGCATAACTGCTGCAGTGGAAATGTACATATGCTTTTCAACAAAGGATACCAAAAGAACAAACTAGATTTCATAATAGAGATCAATTTAAAAGTGTCCTAAAAATTTAATTTTGACTTCCCTTTAAGTCAGGTAGATTACGAGTTATGCGCACTATAGGGAATTTAACGAACGCATCAAAAGTTGGGTTAATTAACCCTCTATATTAGCAGCCATTACAAGTTTTGAAACAGCTGGCTTGTACGTGTGATATGGTGGTTTTAAGCTCCATACCGCACAAAATGCAAGCGCTGTTTTGACGTGCTTGTGCACGCTTTCCCCATAGACATCAATGGGGAGAGCGGGTTAGAAAAAACACCTGCGATCGCGGAATGAAAAGCTCCATAACGCAGCCCCATTGATGTCTATGGGGAAAAAAAAGTAATGTTTAAACCTAACACCCTGACATAAACGCCACGTCTTAACACCCCTAATCTGCCGCCCCGACATCGCCGCCACCTACATAATGTTATTAACCCCTAATCTGCTGCCCCAATATGCCCCGATATCGCCGACACCTTCGTAATGTTATTAACCCCTAATCTGCCGCTCCCGATATTGCAACCACCGAAATAAATATATTAACCCCTAATCTGCCGCTCCCGATATCGCCGCCACTATACTAAAGTTATTAACCGCTATTCCCCTGAACCCCAACATCGTCCACACTATAATAAATCTATTAACCCCTATTCCGCCGCTCCTTGACATAGCCGCAACTAAATAAAGCTATTAACCCCTAAACCTCTGGCCTCCCACATCACTACCACTAAATAAACCTATTAACCCTTAAACCACCATTCCCCACATCGCAACAACCAAAATTAAACTATATTAGCCCCTAAACCTAACCCTAACATAACCCTAAACCTAACCATAACCCTAACACCCCCTAACTTTAACATAATTAAAAAAGAGCTAATTTAAAGTTACAGTTATTAACTAAATAATTCCTATTTAAAACTAAATACAAACTTACCTGTGAAATTAAACCTAAGCTAGCTACAATATAACTAATAGTTATAGTGTAGCTAGCTTAGGTTTTATTTTTATTTCATAGGTAAGTTTGTATTTATTTTAACTAGGTAGACTAGTTAGTAAATAGTTATTAACTATTTATAACTACCTAGTTAAAATAAATACAAACGTACCTGTGAAATTAAACCTAAGCTGCCTTACACTAAAACCTGACATTACAAAAAATAAAAGACACTAAAATTACAAAAAATAAAAAACCTACCATTACAAAAAAATAGCAAACGAAAGTATCCAAAATAATAAAAATGATTCCTATTCTAATACCCTTTAAAAAAAAAAAACATCCCAAAATAAAAAACCCTAATCTATAATAAACTACCAAGGGCCCTTAAAAGGGCCTTTTGTGGGCCCTTAAAAGGGCATTTTGTAGGGCATTGCCTTAAAGTTAAAGAGACATGCCACCCACATTTTTTCTTTTATGATTTTGAAAGAGAATTCAATGTTAAACATCTTTTGAATTTACTTATATTATCTAATTTGTTTTATTCTCTTGATATTCTTTGATTAAAAGCATATCTAGATATGCTCACTAGCTGCTGATTGGTTGCTGCACATAGAAGCATCATGTGATTGGCTCACAGGTACATTGCTTTTTCTTCAAATAAGGATATTTAAAAAATGAAGCAAAATAAATTATGGAAGTAAATTTTAATGTTGTTTAAATTTCTATTCTCTATCTGAATCATGAAAAAAAGATTTTGGGTTTAGTGGCACTTTAACAGTTCTTTTGTTAAAAATGAAAATCAAACACCCCCTAACAGTATACAAACCCCCAGCCCCCCAAGCCCACAAAATAAAAATAAACTAAAACCTAATCTACCCATTGCTCTGAAAAGGGTATTTGTATGGGCATTGCCCTAAGTTAACCAGCTCTTATACCTGAAAAAAATTACAAAGACACACTAACATTACAAACCCCACCCCCCCCAAACCCACAAAATAAAAAAAAAACTATCTAAAAAAACCTAATCTACCCATTGCCCTGAAAACGGCATTTGTATGGACATTGCCCTTAAAAGGGCATTTAGCTCTTTTGCATTGCCCTGAAAAGGGCATTTAGCTCTTTTACGAAAAGCTCAAACCCTAAACTAAAAAAAAAACCCACCCAAAAATTAAAAAAAAATCCTAACACTAACCCCCAAAGATCCACTTACAATTACTGAAGTCCTGCTTGAAGGATCTTCATCCCGACGGCCCCATCTTCATCCAGGCGGCTCCATCTTCATCCAGGCGGCATCTTGTATCTTCATCTCGGCAGCATCTTCTATCTTCATCCCGGTGGCGCGGAGCAGGTCCATCCTGAAGACATCCGGCGCGGAGCATCCTCTTCATACGGTTGCCACCGTATACTGAATCTTCAATGCAAGGTACGCGATTCAAAATGGCGTCCCTTGCATTCCTATTGGCTGATTTGATTTTGGAAATTCAAATAAGCCAATAGGATGAGAGCTACTGAAATTCTATTGGCTGTTCAAATCAGTCAATAGGATGAGAGCTAATGAAATTCTATTGTTAGGATTTTTTTAATGTGTAATATAGTTTATTTAATTGGTAGTTAGTTTAATTTTAGTTTAAAAGTTATATTAGTTTTAACTTTGTTTTTTTAATTTGACAGGTAAATTTTAATTTAATTTAAAATAGGGAAATTTTAATTTTAATATTAAGTTAGGGAGCCGTTAGCTTTAGGGGTTGCTAGTTTAAATTAGTTTATTGCAGTGTGGGGGTCTTTCAGTTTAGGGGTTAATAGGTTTATTTAGTATATTTTGTTGTGGGGGCTTGCGGTTTAGGGGTTAATAGATTTTTTATAGTGGCAGCGGAATTAGGGGTTTATAACTTTAGTATAGTGGGGGTGATGTGGCGTAAGGCAGATTAGGGGTTAATAATATTTAAATAGTGTCTGTGATGCGGGAGAGTGGCAGTTTAGGGGTTAAGAACTTAAGTACAGTGGTGATGATGTCGCGGAGCGGTGGAATAGGGGTTAATAAATTGTATTAGTGGCGGCGATGTCGGGAGTGGCAGATTAGTGGTTAAAAACTTTAATATAGTATTTGTGATGCGTGAGGGCCTCGGTTTAGGGGTTAATGGGTAGTTTATTGGTGTTTAGTGTACTTTGTGACAGTTTAGTTATGAGTTTTATGTAACAGTTTTGTAGCGTAAAACTCATAACTACTGCTCTCAGATTGCAAAACGGATCTTGTTTTTATAGGGTGTAACACAAGCTTTTGGCCTCACCGCAAAACTTGTAATGGCTGCGCTATAGAAGTCCCATGAAAAACGTAATTTTTTTCGAGTGCGGGACTGATGTTGCATTACAGGCTAAAATGCTTGCAGTACGGCTATACCGACAAGACTTGTAATGGCTGCGGTGCTGTTTTAACGCTGAAATGACAATTTTTTCAGTGTTAAAACACGAACGCACAACTTGTAATCTAGGTGAGTGTGAGAAGAGTAAAGAACAAAAGCAGTTTATAGAATAACATAACACCAAAACAAAAGTTTACTGATAGAAAATCTCTTATTTTATTGTTGTTGGAAACAATAAAGGGAATACTTTTTCTAAAGTATATTCGCAAAATACAACGAGATTGCTTTAAGACTGGTTAAATTAAATTCTACTATTAAAATATATATTGTACACCTTACTACTAAGGAAGAAAATAAAAATTGCATCAGAAGCTAAAGCCTTGTGTCTTAAAATACAAAAAAAAAAAAAAAAAAATCCAGTGAAATGCTTAGTTAAGCACAGTTGAGATTATTTTTCATCTTGGCATACATATTGTTATTTAAATTACATGGTGACCCTCTTCACCTTTTGCAAATTATATAGAATGTATGTGCCAGGAGAGTCTATGAAATAAACACAGTATTTTCTTGATTGGTTAATACTAAAATAGTAGCAATCTGTTAAATACTCAGATGAACAACATTCTAGGCTTACTTGTGGCTTAGATGTCTTATAATGAGAGAGTTGTAACACCAATCTACAGTATCTTACAATAAGATTGTAATATTCTATGTACATTGTAATTATGATATTTTAATCCAATTTGTAACTTAATTATATTACACAATTTTATTTATATTGAACCAGAGACAAGTAATTTTAAAATACTTGTTTAGAGGACACATTACATAAAAGGAATTGTTTCCTCTGAAACCAGTAAACGTTGAATATACAGCTTTACTATGAAAATATTAGTTTTGCTACTAAAAAATAGTAACTGGGGCAAGAGTGTTAAAATAATCACTGTAGTTGCCTTTCTTATCATTTGAATCTGTGTCCAAATTGATAATCTTCTGAGGGTACTAAACCATAGATTTTGATGGCAGTTATAAGAACTGAAAGGTATTAGGTTGGAGTACATTATAGCTTAATTCATTCTTAGTAGTCTTTCACAGCTATTTTTAATTCAATTTTAGTCTTTGCTCTTACAACTTCTATTTGAAGTTGATAACTTGAATGAACCACATTTTCTGTGAAGAAGTACTTCTCATTTGTATTATTTCAGTTATAACTTTATTAAATCCCTTAATACACTTGAAGGTTTTTCTATTGTATTACTCATTTGCCTTCTCTACTCAACTTTATACATGCTTAATTTCATGGAGTCTTTCGGCTAGATTACGAGTTGTGCGTTAAGGTAAAAAAGCAGCGTTAACAGGTCCCAACGTTGTTTTTTTACGCCCGCTGCTATTACGAGTCTTGCAGGTTTAGGGGCACCGCACACTTCTTTGGCCTTTCCTCAAAACTACTTACATAAACTTCGTAAACCCTTTTTTCTATGGGACTTCCATAGCACCAGTATTTTGAGTCTGTCCTGGAAGGCCAAAAAGTGAGCAGTACACCCTCTACCTCCAAGATCTGTAACGTAACGTAACGTCAGTAGTTAAGAGTTTTATGGTACAACGCCGTAGCATAAAACTCATAACTAAAGTGCTAAAAAGTACACTAATACCCATAAACTACCAATTAACCTCAAAACCGAGGCCCTCCCGCATCGCAAATACTAAAATAAAAATTTTAACCCCTAATCTGCCGCTCCAGACATTGCCGCCACTATAATAAACATATTAACCCCTAAACCACCATACTCCCACCTCGCAAACACTAGTTAAATAATATTAACCCCTAATCTGCTATCCCTAACATCGCCGCCACCTACCTATATTTATTAACCCCTAATCTGCCGTCCCCAACGTCGCCGCCACTATATTAAATTTATTAACCCCTAAATCTAAGTCTAACCCTAACCCTAACACCCCCCAACTTAAATATAATTGAAATAAATCTAAATAAAATTCCTATTATTAACTACATTATTCCTATTTAAAACTAAATACTTACCTATAAAATAAACCCTAAGCTAGCTACAATAAAACTAATAGTTACATTGTAGCTAGCTTAGGGTTTATTTTTATTTTATTTTATTGTATTTATTTTAACTATTTAATAACTACCTAGCTAAAATAAAGACAAATTGACCTGTAAAATAAAACCTAACCTCAGTTACACTAACACCTAACCTAACCCTACAATTAAATAAATTCCCTAAATTAAATACAATTTAATAAATTAAATTAGCTAAATCACAAAAACAAACAAACACTAAATTACAGAAAATAAAAAACAAATTACAGATCTTTAAACTAATTACACCTAATCTAATAGCCCTATCAAAATAAAAAAGCCTCCCCAAAATAAAAAAAAAAACCCTAGCCTAAATTGAACTATCAATAGCCCTTAAAAGGGCCTTTTGCGGGGCATTGCCCCAAAGTTATCAGCTATTTTACCTGTAAAAATAAATAAATCAGCCAATAGGATTGAGCTTGCATTCTATTGGCTGATTGAAATAGACAATAGAATGCAAGCTCAATCCTATTGGCTGATTGCATCAGCCAATTGGATTTTTTCTACCTTAATTCCGATTGGCTGATAGAATTCTAGCAAAAGAGGTAACTTCCCTTTTAAGGACAATGCCCATCCAAATGCCCTTTTCAGGGCAATGGGGAGCTTAGGTTTTTTTAGTTAGGTTTTTATTTGGGGGGTTTGTTGTGTGGGTGGTGGGTTTAACTGTTGGGCTGTGTTTGTATTTTTTTTTTACAGGTAAAAGTTTAGGCTAGGGTTTTTTTTTTGTTATAGGGTTATTAGATTAGGTGCAATTAGTTTAAATATCTTGTAATTTGTTTATTATTTTCTGTAATTTAGTGTTTATTTTTTTTGGACTTTAACTAATTGTATTTAATTTATTTAATTGTATTTAATTTAGGTCATTTATTGAATCGTAGTGTAGTGTTAGGTGTTACTTGGGTTAGGTTTTATTTTACAGGCAAATTTGTATTTATTTTAGCTAGGTAGTTAGTAAATAGTTAATAACTATTTAGTAACTATTCTACCTAGTTAAAATAAATACAAACTTGCCTGTAAAATAAAAATAAACCCTAAGCTAGCTACAATGTAACTATTAGTTATATTGTAGCTAGCTTAGGGTTTATTTTACAGGTAAGTATTTAGCTTTAAATAGGAATTATTTAGGTAATAATATTAATTTTTATTTATATTAATTTAATTATATTTAAGTTAGGGGGTGTAAGGGTTAGACTTAGGTTTAGGGGTTAATACATTTAATATAGTGGCGGCGACGTTGGGGGTGGCAGATTAGGGGTTAATAAATGTAAGTAGGTGGCGGCGATGTTAGGGACGGTAGATTAGGGGTTAATAATATTTAAATAATGTTTGCGAGGCGGGAGTGCAGCGGTTTAGGGGTTAATATGTTTATTATAGTGGTGGCGATGTCCGGAGCGGTAGATTATGGGTTAAAAAATATAATGTAGGTGGCGACAATGTCGGGGGCGGCAGATTAGGGGTTAATAAGTGTAAGAGTAGTGGTGTTTAGACTCAGGGTTCATGTTAGGGTGTTAGGTGTAAACATAAATTTTATTTCCCCATAGGAATCAATGGGGCTGCGTTACTGAGCTTTACGCTGCTTTTTGGCAGGTGTTAGACTTTTTCTCAGCTGGCTCTCCCCATCGATGTCTATCGTGCACAAGAACGTACGACCAGCTCAGCGCTGACTTAAGCAGCGCTGGTATTGGAGTGCGGTAAGGAACACAGTTTTGCTCAACGCTCACTTCTTGCCTTTTAACGCTGTGTTTGTTAAAACCTGTAATGCCAGCGCTGCAGGTAAGTGATCGGTGAGAAAAAACTGCTTGTTAGTACCGCACAGCTTCTAACGCAAAACTTGTAATCTGGCCATTTATTTGTAAGTTTTTCTTTTTATGAAATCTTTTCATATAAAATTGATTTTAATTATCAACAACATATACTATATCTATGATGAAAATGTATTCAAATATCTGTGGTGGTGTAACCATATATCCTTGGCATGAAATTGAAATCAAAGTTAAGGAAATACCTTTCCTAAAAAATTCCAAATATGTACAAAAATACATAAATGATTGATTAATATCCTAAACAAACTGAAAAATTACAAAGGTTATTCCATTTGTACACTTTTTTTTATTTATTTTTTTATTTTATGCTACTGTTTTTGAATAAATCTGTAAAACAAAGCACGCACATTAATAATGTTGTATATAGTTATATATATATGTGCTTGTACATAACTGCACTATTCATGTTTATGAACACTGAGATAAAATATTAATTTAATGTTCAGAGATAGATTCTGACTTGTTGGCTTTGCCTTGTAATATTTTTTTTTTCTTAGCAGTAGTTTCTTGCATATTCATGGGCAAATCATTTGTTGTGAATATCATTAACATCTATGCAAATGAGCAAATGTCCTCTAATTATATATTCATATGATATGATCTTAGCACTAGTGTGGCATGATAATCAAAATTAAGATCTGGTTTGCCATCTGTTTTAGGATGCAGATGTATCCTTGATAGTGTCCTATGCAAAACATAGGCAATATTTTAAGTAAAATAAACAGTAATAACTAAAACATTAGCAGATAGATATTTAAAGCTTTGCAGTCAATGACTATTGATCACATGACCAATTGCCATCAAAAACAAGTTGTAATATAAATGTAACTAAACTTTTGATTTCATTTAACTTAAACATTGGAAGAACTTATTAATGAAAATATGTTAAAGAGGGTAGACAAGGACACCATGACAGCCTCATTAAGGCCCAGATGATCGAGTTGTGCAAGGTGGCAATATATTCAAAAGAGATCTGATATCGACAATTCTGGCAGAATATTAAAAAGTGCTAAAATTACTCTTTAAAGGCAGCATCGCAGAGGGGTGTTTTACTATATATCGCAATGGGTCGCGATGCTGGCGAAATATTCCAAGCAGCACTGTCATGTAAAGTAAAGGATCCCTTTTAAATATATAGCACCAAGCCTAATAACTGTGCCCTAAACCACAATAACCCAACACCACAAACTAACCCTGCACTAACTAACCCCTAAACCGCAAATAGCCCACCGTATACAATACAAGTTTTTTTAGGTTTTTTTTTTAGGTATTTTTTTTTTTTATTGGGGGCTTTAGTTTAAGAATAGACATAAGTGTGTTTTTTTTTTTTTTGTTTGATTTTTTGGTAGTGTTGTTTTTTTATTTTCCTTAAAGGGACATAATACTCATACGCTAAATCATTTGAAAGTGTTGCAACATAACTGTAAAAAGCTGACAGGAAAATATCACCTGAACATCTCTATGTAAAAAAAGGAAGATATTTTACCTCACTATTTCCTCAGCTCAACAGAGTAATTCCTGTGTAAAAAGTTATACATCAGCTACTGTCCAGCTGTAAGTAAAAAAAGAAGAAATTAACAGCAGCCAATCACCATCAGCAGTACTGAGGTCATGAACTCTTGTACTGTGATGTAATGAGATTCACTTAACTCTCATGAGATTTCATAGTAAACTTCCTTAAACTGAATTGTGAAATAACATAAGTGTGCATGAAGCTCACTCCCTTGCCTGTCCCGGGACAGGCATACTTATGTGCTGCTTAAAGTCCTTTACAATGGGATGTGAATACTTAGGACATTTTGAGGTAAAATATCTTTCTTTTTTATCAGGTGATATTTTCTAGTCAGCTTTTTACAGCTATGCTGCATCACTTTCAAGTGTTTCAACATTTGGCTATCATGGCCCTTCCACTGTGTAGGATCACTTCAAAAATGGCACCCCCGCCCACTGAAAGTGCCGACAAGTGGCGATGTTGGTAATCTTTAGCTGGCTTAGCACTCCCTTTTTTATCCTATGGGAGGCACATCACCACTTGCGGGTCAGCCCCCTTTTATAGAAAATATAGACAGCTGACGGACTGCGAGGCCAATGAAGCCAGAAAGGCAGTTTCTTATTGGTCTGTTGATGCTTTGAATATCAGGCCTAACAGAACAACATTTAAAAATGTTTATATATATATATATAACACCAGAATTTTTTTTAAAAATGGGAAAGGAATGAGGAAAAAAATAAATGCAACAAAAATGGTCAGTTGAAAACTAGCGATGTACAAAAACACAAATATTTTGTTTAAAATTGGTTATTGGCTCAGTAAGATATTTGACAAAATTTTATTATTAAAAGTTAAAAGCTTAAAGTATAAGTACCTTCTGGATACAATTAATAACAAACACCAGGATGTTTTACAGCACGGGTATATAGATTTTTTTTTAATGGTGTTTAAATTTATCTTTGGGAATTGTATATAGTGATCAGCTTGTGACAAGATAGTAATGCGATTTACACAGGATCAATTATTGTTGTTGAAAATGTAAACACAATCATAGCAAGTTTCTATGATAGCTGTCAAATGTATCTCCTCCTCTTTCCCACGTATGCTGACGAATCAAGGCTCGGCATGCCGGAATGACGTCAGCGGGTCACAAGGTGGTAGAAACACAGATGCAAACAGCTGAAAGAATCATTTAGCATGATCATAGCTTGGTATATGTATATATAAAGTGGTTTGGTGAAGGGGATTTTATATATGTTATCCTAAACATGTATCATTTGACAAAGGGACCGAACTGGTTCTGAAACGTTATGTTATTTTAATTTTGCTATTAAAAGTACAATTTTATTGTAAGAATTCTAGTGAGTGCTTTCTGTCTACTCTGGGATATATATAATATATATATATATATATATATATATATATTTATATTTAGAACAAGCGAGACAAGTAACAATTCTGGAAGGAAGCAAAGAAGAGATCTTAGGGTTGGGCAATGGAATCCTTCTCTGCTATAAAGAGATATTATATTATATTATATAAGCCAATATGGTAAATAATAAATAGCACTAATAAAGAAACACCACCTATGGGTCTCTAAAACTGATGAAGTGTTGTATGAATTATGCGGTATTTAAAAAGCTGCTAAAATGTGTAAGAAGACACAGTAGACGGCCCCTCAAAGACCAATCATGTGTCTTAAAAGACAAAATTAGTGCATAAAGAGAGGTTTACACAGTATTAATGGAACACAATAAAGATACACCTAAATATATGAATCAAATATACAGCGTGGAAATGAATATAAAAGTCCAATAATCGTTCACTTGGTCAAGGAATCCAAGAAGGGGAGTCAGTCTATTTACGGACAAACCCTCAATCGAATGAGGTAAGGCATGGCACTTCAGAGGAGGGGGTATTTCACCCGTGTCATTCAAATAGTGAAGACATCACTGTCAGAGTATTCCCTGGTAATTCAAGGGAGAGTTCTTTGCCATGAGGTGCCATGTTGAACTTCCAGTGACCAGTATGAGAGAGTGTGAGAGCGATAACACCAAATTTAACGCACCTGCTCCCCATTCACACCTGAGGCATTGAAGCACTAAAGTGTCACATGACACTGGGGAGGGAAAATAGCTCATTGAGCCCAATTTGGACATTTCCACTTAGGGGTGTACTCAGTTTTGTTGCCAACGGTTTAGTCATTATTGGCTGTATGTTGAGTTATTTTGAGGGGACAGCAAATTTACACCATTATACAGGCTGCACACTCACTACTTTACATTGTAGCAAAGTGTCAGTCCTTTAGTGTTGTCACATGAAAATATATAATAAAATATTTACAAAAATGTGAGGGGTGTACTCACTTTTGTGAGCTACTGTATATAAACAGGGTATCAAATTGCACTGTGTATTAATGTATGAAATTAAACTGCAATACAGTCTCTCCTGATATATTTTTCATGGCAGCTGCAACTGTATAATCCACTATCACCAGTGGATATAAGAGGAATCTTTGACAGTAGTTGGGGCAGGAACAGCGCTCATAGAAAGGGAGAGAAAATAAACAAAACAAACCAATAGTGTAATATGTTCACAAAATAATGATGAGTGCAAGATACAAAAACTTTCTCACCTTATTAGACCTCAAATTTGTGAGGTATGGGATGTTCAAGGAGGGGATGTTAATCCCTATCTGTGATAAAGCTGTATCTCTGTTTCTGCTTCCACTTCTTGGAGTATGGTATAGAATCAGTAGTTGTGAATCCCGATTGGAGTAAAGTTGGTGCTTTTCTTTTTGAAACAAATGAATCTCCAGTTACCACAATGTGTAAAAACAATCTGATTTATTTTCAAATAAACTGTACTTTTAGTGTAAGGGTCTTGCCTGTGTTCGCTTTCAGTGAAACAAATCCTTTTAAAGTTGGATATCCCACCGGGTGGAATATACAGTATATGGTTGCTGGGTACAATACGAGTTCCAAAAAACAATTCACAGCTTTGAATATGCAGGCTTTAAAAGGTGAACCCAAAGTCGAAAATGTCCAGCAGTATAATAGAAGAAGAGACTTTATTCAACAAATGGCAAAAATTACAAACATGGACAAATCGTCTGACTGGCGTTTTTTGCGCCCCCTAGTGGTCTATGAGGAAGCACCACTAGAGGGCATGAAAAGCGTCAGAGATTTGTCCATGTTTGGAATTTTTTTCCGTTTGTTGAATAAAGTGTCTTCTTCTATTATACTGTTATGCTGTTGGACATTTTTGACTTTGGATTTACGTTAGCAGTTGGTTCGCTGCATTCCCGGCATTGCACCCTGCCTCTGTGTGTTGAGATTGTAGCTGCTGATTTGCCGTCTTGCTGTTTGGTGGTTGTGGTGATGTCTGACATTATCATTGCGAGTCCTGCATCGGGTGCCGATAAGTGGGTTTGGAGCAGCCACTCTTACTATTTTAAAAGGTGAACGTCTGTGTATTGTGGGCATTCCCTCTGATGAAGTGAACTGTATGTTTACAAATGCGTAAAGGGACTGCCCACTTAGTGATGTCACTTCCGGTGCGGCGAGACCGCAAACAAACAAAGAGAAGAAACTATCTGAACATTGTTTGCAGCTCCATAAGGACCTTATCGTTCACAGAAATGCTTCACCACAGCCAGTTTTTCCAAACTCTTATTGGCTTATTGGTCATTGAACCCAACAACCATATATATTCCACCTGGTGGGATATCCAACTTTGAAAGGATTTGTTTAAATTAACCCTTCAGTCAGAATCAGTGACTCTCATCAATCTTTTATAACCAAGGTATCTTTTAATAACCCTGATCCTACATTGGCAACTTATAAAAGTCATTCTCAGGACAATAATGGCCTAGTAAATTGAATCCGTTTTATGAAAGCTTTTTAACAATGTTCAAGTTAATGCGTCTTCCTTGTAAAAGTCCCAACTAAATTAATACAAAATTAAAGGATTTCGCTACTTATGGAGCGACGGACATGTTTCAGTTAACACCTTTAAATATATTTAAAAAGAATCTCCCAAATGCTGTAGTATAGCATTCTTTCTAGTCGAAGGTTGTGGAATCCACAAAGTGTTTTACTAATTTTTTACATTAGCAGATCTTCTTTCCCAATTAAGGCTTCCCCAACTGTATAAATCATATGGGAGATGATTATCTGTACTATTAACAGTATTTCAAAGCTGTCCAGCTCTCATTAAATAGAACCCAGGGTGACCAGGATTAAAAAAAAGATTTGCAGATCCAGCACTTATTTTCAGACATAAACCATTATTCCAGCTTCACCATCCAGTATAGCATAATGAAGCTCTGACAGTTAGAATACCAGATACAACTTATTTGCAGGGATTCATACATATATAACAGCCTTAATTAACTCATTTAGTAGATGACATTCAACAGGTTGTCTGTTTTGTTAACAATATTTCAAAGCTGTCCAGCACTCCTTAAATAGAACCCAGCTGACGTAATATAACGTTAGACTTAAACATTGCCTCAGACAACTTTTTTAGGTAATCCCAAGTCTTTAAGTATTGAAAGCATGAGTCTTAATCTTCCTTATCCAGCCACAAATCCAATGACAGAGACCCCCACAGACGAGTCCAGTTTAGAATATTCAAACAAAAATTCAAGTGAAGGTTTACATATCCAGCACTTATTTTCAGATATATGTTATTATTCCGGCTTCTTCATTTAATGTAACATAACAAAGCCCTCACAGTCAGAGTATCAGACATCATATATTTGCAAAGATTCATAAATATATTCCAGTCATAATTAAATCTTGGAATAGCAGACACTCAGCGGATTAGTTAGTTAGTTACAAGCCCATTGGGGAATTTTAACACATAAAATATCACCTGAGGGTGTATCGCTTGTGCCCAACAGTCTTGGTGTTTTACAGTCACGTTTACCGGAGATCCGGGGTGCAAACTGAAAACTAGTATTCTGAGTCTGTCTCTGTGAATCCAGCTCTTCAGTGTCCCCAGCAACTGGGCTTTGAATTGCTGAATGGCTTCCGTACCTGTAAAACTGAGGGTGCGAAATGGAAGTGTACCCTTGGGTGACTCAGCTAGGACGAGATCCCAAAGCCTAGAGAAATAACAGTGGAGGATGATGCAAGGTGCTTTCTCTAAGATGCTAAGGGCTTGAAGCACTCATCCACATGCCCCTCCTACTGGAACCAGTGAGATTCAATCCTCAATTTATACCCTTATCGCCCTTTTTTTACTTTTTACACTTCAAATCGAGTGTGTCTCGTTTAGTCACTAGTTACTCTCACGGATCAATTACCCAGCTCAAGTGGAAACAACAGTCTTTGAAGTTTACTGCCAGAGGGAGAACTACCTGAACTAATCTGAAAAGTTCAGAAGGCTTTTGTAGCACTTCTCAAGTGCTTTATATTTGTGAATATATTGATGTTGCACCATTAGGGTGCATTCTCTCTTTTCGTAACTTTCCAGCAGAGTTTTACCGCAGAACTTCTGGAAGGAATTGGTTGTCACCTATCTAAGCCTTCCACTGACTTTGTGCACAGCCCGAGAAGGGTAACAGCTGATCGATTCAAGGACCTAGAGGAAAGCTATCTGAACGGCTATTAAAGGTTCAGCAGGCGTTTGTTGCACTTCTCAAGTGCTTGATACATTGTGAGTATTTTGTATTCTGCATGTCTACTCACCTTGTCGCATTTATTTTGCACCATTGTGGCGCCTTCTTCTCTTCCACATTTTGAGATTCAATCCTAACTTCTGCTGACCAGATGCATTTTTCTTATGTATCTGTGTAGTCTTTTTTATTTAAAGTGAAAACAAATCAACAAATATTCTTAATATTGATTTACTGTGTTTGTCCTTACTATTATTTTAATGGGACAGTTTACCCCAAAAAATTATCCCCTTTAATTTGTTCCCAACTATCGATTTTACCTGCTGGAGTGTATTAAATTGTTTACAAGTAAGAGGGGCGGAGCCAACTACTAAAGCACCAAGACATACTTCTACAGAGCTCCCGAAGTTTGATCGCTATAACCTGGATTTGTGGCGTTTTGGAAGCTTATATATACTTTCCTTATATTGCCCTTAGGATGGAGGAGCTTTCTACACACCTTGTTTCTCTACTGGAGGATCTAATTGCTAAGACTGACAGTCAGTTTTGCAGCCTGAGGTCTACTCTTATAGAGATGCGCAACAAAGATGGCGTTTCTTTCCTTTCCAGCTACGGCTCCCATGCGGCAAGACAGACAGAGGACTCACTGTCTATTCAACATGCTCCTAAACGACCGCAAGAGAGACAATCCAGACTGGGCTTAAACAACACTCTCCTTGGAACTGCAAGTGGAGACCTGATGCAGCCAAGCACAGCTGACCTGCCCCACATTGCTACCGCTACACTGGGTGCAGTAATATCTATCCAGAACATCACCGGGCAGCATCCCCAGCAATCTCTCCCTCCTTACCTAAGCCTGGCAGTGACTCTCACGCTCAACATTCTCGGGATTCAGGCTGATACAGGAGACTGCTACGGGCAACTAACGGAGAATATATGCCTGCCACTTATTTTATTTATCCCTATGCAGGAAGGAACTTGGGGATCAGAGTGAGCCACGAGTGTCTATGTTCACAGGAGTAGGGGAGACTCATCCACTGGGGCATTAACTGTTGGCGAGATCCTACGGCAACTACTTACCTTTACCTATCGTGATTTCTTCGCTACTGAGGATGGTAACCTACTTGGCCACACGCATTTGCGGGGTGGCGTCCCAGTTCTTTGCTTTGGGCTCCAGTCTCTGCATGCAACCAGTGGATCAGACTGATGTTACTGGAGTGGGTTAGGCAGAGGCTGCTGCTCATTTCGGCTATATGGTCTCTTTTGGGCCTAAAACTGCATTGCTACCTGAAGTAAATAGACTGTTCTACTACTTGGGGTTTTAGGGCACATTGTTTGACAAGACTTGATTTTTGTTCTTCACTAGGTTTGAACTGTTGTACTATTCTACCCCAGTTTCTGTTCTGCATACTATTATAATTGCTTCTATTAATGTAAATACTGGTACATAATTTTTCCTTGCTAGGACATATTTACCTATAGTACTGCCTATTACCAATGTTTATACAATACCACATGGAAACTGGGATTGTAAGCCTCTGATGTGACTCGAGATATATAGTACAATTATTCTGGTCTGTCTGCTACCTTTAACATACTCCACCCAGCTCATTAACATATCACTGTAATGCAGGCATTTAATGCTACTTAACCCTATTTTTCGTTTTTTATATTTTACTATACTAGCACAGGTTAAAATACTTATTATGATGTTACTATTTTTATTGAAATAACCAGTGTATTATTGCAAAAAGCATAATTTTGGCCTTATGGAGACAGACTCTACCTAAGATTTAGTGATGTTGCGAATAGTTCGCGGCGAACATAGCATGTTCGCGTTCGCCGCGGCGGGATCAACATATGCGATGTTCGATCTGCCCCCTATTCGTCATCATTGAGTAAACTTTGACCCTCTACCTCACAGTCAGAAGACACATTAGAGCCAATCAGCAGCAGAACCTCCCTCCCAGACCCTCCCACCTCCTGGACAGCATCCATTTTAGATTCATTTGGAAGCTGCATTCTTAGTGAGAGGAGGGACAGTGTAGCTGCTGCTGATTTAATAGGGAAATCGATAGCTAGGCTAGTGTATTCAGTGTCCACTACAGTCCTGAAGGACTCATCTGATCTCTGCTGTAAGGACAGCACCCAAAAAAGCCCTTTTTAGGGCTAGAACATCAGTCTGCTTTTTTTTTTTTCCCTGTGTAATCTAATTGCAGTTGCTTGCCTGCCAGCGTGTGTGTCAGGCTCACAGCGTATACTGTGCCCACTTGCCCAGTGCCACCACTCATATCTGGTGTAACAGTAGTGTACATTTAAAAAAAAACAACACTTTTTTGACTGTGAAATAATAGCAGACAGCTGCCAGTACTCAAGATGGTCGCCAATAAGGCAAATGGGGAGGGTTAGAGAGCTGTTTTGGGGGGATCAGGGAGGTTGGGGGCTAAGGGGGATGCAACACCACAGCATATGTAAATATGCTAAAAAAAATAAAAACATTTTAAAAAAAACTTTTATTTTAGTACTGGCAGACTTTCTGCCAGTACTTAAGATGGCGGGGACAATTGTGGGGTGGGGGAAGGAAGGGAGCTGTTTGGGAGGGATCAGGGGGTCTGATGTGTCAGGTGGGAGGCTGATCTCTACACTAAAGCTAAAATTATCCCTGCAAGCTCCCTACAAACTACCTAATTAACCCCTTCACTGCTAGCCATAATACACGTGTAATGCACAGCAGCATTTAGCGGCCTTCTAATTACCAGAAAGCAACACCAAAGTCATATATGTCTGCTATTTCTGAACAAAGGGGATCCTAGAGAAGCATTTACAATCATTTGTGCCATAATTGCACAAGCTGTTTGTAAATAATTTCAGTGAGAAACCTAAAATTGCGAAAAAAATTTAAGTTTTTTTTAAATTTGATCGCATTTGGCGGTAAAATGGTGGCATGAAATATACCAAAATGGGCCTAGATCAATACTTTGGGTTGTCCACTACACTACACTTAAGCTAAAATTAACTCTACAAGCTGCCTACATGCTCCCTAATTAACCCCTTCACTGCTGGGCATAAAACACGTGTGGTGCGCAGTGGCATTTAGCAGCCTTCTAATTACCAAAAAGCAACGCCAAAGCCATATAAGGCTGCTATTTCTGAACAAAGGGGATCCCAGAGAAGCATTTACAACCATGTATGCCATAATTGCATAAGTAGTTTGTAAATAATTTCTGTGAGAAACCTAAAGTTTGTGAAAAAGTGAACAATTTTTTTTTTATTTGATCGCATTTGGCGGTGAAATGGTGGCATGAAATATACCAAAACGGGCCTAGATCAATACTTTGGGTTGTCTACTACACTACACTTAAGCTAAAATTAACTCTACAAGCTGCCTACATGCTCCCTAATTAACCCCTTCACTGCTGGGCATAAAACACATGTGGTGCGCAGTGGCATTTAGCAGCCTTCTAGTTACCAAAAAGCAACGCCAAAGCCATATAAGTCTGCTATTTCTGAACAAAGGGGATCCCAGAGAAGCATTTACAACCATGTATGCCATAATTGCATAAGTAGTTTGTAAATAATTTCTGTGAGAAACCTAAAGTTTGTGAAAAAGTGAACAATTTTTTTTTTATTTGATCGCATTTAGAGGTGAAATGGTGGCATGAAATATACCAAAATGGGCCTAGATCAATACTTTGGGTTGTCTACTACACTTAAGCTAAAATTAACTCTACAAGCTGCTTCATGCATGGTCAGGGCAGGTATATCACCTACACTGCGCACTGTGAAGCGGGCGTAACCCTTACACTACCTGATCGATACAACATCATACCTGATGTTTTAAAGCACGTTATTCCAAACAATTTAGGAATGTTAGGTGATTTATGCCCTTTATGGATTAAAACCAGACTCTGCATCAACTATGTAATTTTCCATGGAAGTTTTGCCATGGATCCCCCTCCGGCATGCCACAGTCCAGGTGTTAGTCCCCTTGAAACTATTTTTCCATCACTATTGTGGCCAGAAAGAGTCCCTGTGGGTTTTAAAATTCGCCTGCCTATTGAAGTCTATGGCGGTACGCCCGGTTCGCCGGTTCGCAAACTTTTGCGGAAGTTCGCGTTCGCCGTTCACGAACCCAAATTTTTAGGTTTGCGACATCACTATGTTTTAGTCATACCTACACCTAGAGACTAGGGTTACCTGCTTGCAACAAAGCCTTATAATGCCCTTGCTACTCCGGGAAAGTACATGCAATGACCAATACCTCTCAACAAAAATAGGTTTATTTCTCTATTTTTCTTATGATACAGATGTTCTATTAATACATAGGCTCTATACTACAAAGGAGTACTAGGATAACTATATAAATTAGAGACTTACTCTTTTAGGTTTTCATTCTAATATAGTTTTACTCTGTACCTAGTTTACCATGATATTGATTAAGGGAGCTCAATCTGAGGTAATGTTGTTTGCTAGCCATTTATTGCCATAAAAAACTAAAAATGCAATTTTTTTTATACATTCTATACTCCTCAGCTGATATAACAAGTAATTTGAAATACATTAAGGGGAATACAATTTTTACATAATACTTTCCCTTTTAACTGCTTATTTAATTAAAATTTAAAAAGTGTCAATATATTGATTGATGAAAGATGTCTCGTATACTAATCATGCCTACATACAAACATAATTCTTGTTGTTTACCATTAAACATTATGGATTTGGGTTAGAATAATTTAGTTTCACAGATGTAAATGAGAATTTTCCATTCTGTACTTTACAAAGGGGTTAATTCAAAAGAAATGTTATGTAACCTTAAAAAGGTGGGAATGAATCATTGTTTATGTCAGTATTGGTTGAATTCGCAATTTTGATAACGATAACAAATACTTTACAACCCAAAAACCCATTTTCAAGAACTTTTCTAAACATAGAAACATAGATTTTTTGGCAGATAAGAGCCATAGGCCCAGCAAGTCTGTCCAATATTTCCTAAAAGTATAAATATATCTAGTTCATAGGACATCCTTATGATTATCCCAGGAATTTTTAAAGTCCCCCAAAGTGTTTGTCATTACCACTTCTTGTGGAAGTTTATTCCATGAGTCAATCACCCTTTCTGTAAAGAAGTGCTTCCTCAAATTACTCCTCAATATACTACCCTTCAGCTTGAGATCATGTCCCCTTGTTCTTGAACTTTTCTTTTTATGACAAATATTACTAAGTCCTTTAATGTACTCTTTTCATTCTCTCCTCTAAGCTATACATATTTAGGTCAGCCTCTCCTGGTACGTTTTATTTTTTAGACCATGTAATATTTTAATAGCCCTCCTTTGCACAGATCCCAGTTTGTTTATATCCTTCTGGAGATATGGTCGCCAGAACTGCACACAATACTCAAAATGAGGCCTAACTTTTTTTTCTGTGAAGTAGCATAAGAACCTTACTATTTCTCTTGCAAATACCTCTACCACTACATCCAAGCATTCTACTGACCTCACTTGTCTCAATACTATATTGTTTACTAATATTTAAATCATCTGAAATAATAAGTCCCATTCCTCCTCATTTGTAACAGTCAGTAAGGTTTCACTGAGTCTGTAATTAACTATTAGATTTTTCTTCCCTAAATGTATAATTTTGCACTTTGCAGTGTTAAACTTTTTATTCCAATCATTTGTCCAATCCTCCAATTTTTGTATGTCACTTCTGATTTTAGTCTACTATCCCCCCAGAACAAATACTCTATTACACATAGTGTTACTATCTGAAAACAGATATACTTTTCCCTGAAGCCCTTTGCTGGTATCTGTTAAATGAAACAGGCCCCAGAACTGACCTCTGAGGAACACCACTAGTAACCGCTCCCCCTGTTGAATGCACTCCATTATGTAATTAATCCTTAAAGGATCACTAAACACAATAGAATAGCATAATCAATATGCAAAAAAATGCAAAATCAATATGCAAAAAAAAAAAAATGAAAAAGCACTAAGTTTTATTTTCAAATTAGTGGTAAAATAAAAAATCAACAAATTTAAATGTTAGTTATATTTTCCTTCCTAGTGCATCTGCTGAATGCACTCCATTTACTTAGACACTATTTCTATCCTTAAAGGGACACTAAACCCAAACGTTTTCTTTCATGATTCAGATAGAGAATACAATTTTTAACAACATTCCAATTTACTTCTATTATCAAAATTGCTTCATTCTTTAGATATCCATTGTTGAAGAAATAGCAATGCGCATGGGTGAGCCAATCACACGAGGCATCTATGTGCATCAACCAATCAGCAGCTACTGAGCCTATCTAAATATGACACTGTGCAATCATGCCTCTCCACAAAGAGTAAAAAGTCACATTGGTAGTAGATCCTGCATTCATCTCTGTCCTGTTATCCATAGTCCCAGATGCACACTTAGTTGCAGCCCCAACTTAAATGCTATAAATCAGTAATCAGCAGCTACTGAGCCTATCTAAATATGCTTTTCAGCAAAGAATATCAAGAGAATGAAGAAAATTAGATAATAGAAATAAATTAGAAAGATGTTTAAAATTGCATGCTCTTTCTAAATCATGATAGAAAAAAATTGGGTTTCATGTCTCTTTAAGCCAGGATTCTACTCAGTTCACAATTTTTCATTCTAGACCATGGAGATACAGTTTGTGATTTAGTTTTTTTTGTGTGGGATGATGTCAAATGTTTTGCTGAAGTCTAGATATGCTCCATCAACTGCTCCATCCTGGCTTAATATATTTGTTACATAAACTAATTGAATTGAAACCATGCTGATTTTGGTCCTCTAAATTGTTTGTCTTTATGTGATGTATAATTCTTTCTTTTAAGAGACTTTCCATTCATTTCTCTGCATCCATTCATTTACCTACTACTTCTATTGAAGACTCCTTTGTGACTGTGAGCTTTTAGCAGCAACCAAACCAATTTTGCATTTTAATCACTCAAAAGACAAGCTTCCCATATCAGCTCAAACCAAGTTATCTGCCTCTGACCCCATTTTTACTGTGAGGGGGAATAGACCCTTATTCCCCAAAAGACAACATAAAACATGCACACACATAAGAGCCATAATATAAAAGTAAGGATTGCAATAACAATTGAAATAACCTGTCTACTGGGTGACTTTATGTGTGCTCTGTGCTTCAACAGGAACTCTAGCATCCCCCCAAAAAAGCACTCCTCCCAACACATTGCTTCTTAAATTGTTTGCAATTGTAATGCAATGTTAAATTCTGGCAATGGAAAGGTTAACTATCTGGTAGACTTGCCCACATTCACTTTATTAAATAGAGATTTAGGGTTCTATGTACAAAGCAGTGAATGCTGCTTTGGAGCTCTTGTGGTGCAGGCTTGTTCATACTAAATTGCTTACCACAATGTAAGAAGCAGCAGTCATATGTTCATTCAGGGTGATTGACAGACACTGCTCTCATGCAAATAGCAGGGAGCAGCATTGCATACGGCAATCATTTTTTAATAGCATCCGCTACCCACTTGCTGCAAAGACTGCAAAACGTGTTCCAAAATTGGGAACCTTGTCCTTCCATCACTTTTTACATAAGTGTAGGAAGATAGATGAATTAAATGGGACCCTCATTAACTTCTTGGTTATATTTATTTTAGTAAACACACATTGTGGTGGGCATAACTTTAGAAGAAATAGAAAATAAGCCATAGTTTACTTTTTATATATGGATGCATTAGTATGTTAAAGGTCCACTAAATACAGTAGAATACTTAACAAATACATAGTAAAAAGACAAAGCACTAGCATCTACTTTGAATTTGAAATGAGCAACAGAATATATACTGTCAAATTTCAAAGTAAATCCAATTTTCCCTCTCCTTGTATCACATGACATCCATCAGGCAATCACAAAATTCATTTACATATATACTGTGCAGTAGGAGCTAGAGACTCAAAAAGTGTGCATATAAAAATAATGTGCACTTGTTGATAATGGAAGTATAATGAAAAGTTGTTTTATACGGTATGCTTTATTTGAATCATGAATCTTTCGTTTTTACTTTAGTGGCTCTTTAATATTTTTAATATGCTCTATAAAAATATAAAACTTGAAATATAGCTAAGTAAACATAAATGTAAAAAAATGATAAATTAATATATAATAGTTTTCTCAAAATTGTTAATAATATTGTAAAATTAAAAGGTTTTAAAAAAAAATAGCTCCATTAAAACAATTAGTTACTTATATAAGTGCCACTCCTGTAAAATACAAATTCCTTAAAATATACTTTAACTACAATATGTAACCATTACTACTGCCCATACATTTCTAAGCTAATATATGGCTAATAAATAAAACAAGAAACCTGAAAATAAAAGGACTCACTGTGCTCTTAGAGGCATTGCCTCAGGTTAAATTGAAAATATATATATATAGAAAAGCTCTCATCCTTAAAAAAAATCAAAGAAAAGTAAAATGTAATGCTATAATGAGAACACCATTTACCAAAATACTACAAAATATATCATTTATTTCTTCAAACCCAGATTTTAACAATAGTATCTATTGTATTAGACAGGTTTACAATGAAGTGTTTTCTTTTTCTCATTTTATCTTTCACCCCATAACTTATTTTGAGATTTGTATCAAACATAAATTTTAATCTTCTAAACTGCATCAACAAAATGTTACAGTAATGAAACAAAAAACACCAATCTATTATAGTGATCACAGTGTGCTGCAGTCATACGTTTATTGTGTCCCCTTATTTCTTAACCATGTTAGCTTATGAACTCAAGTATTCAGTGACAACAAAATACACGTAATTGCTTGCGAAATCTTAAATTCTGGCAGTGGATGCTGACTTGATTGCGCCCATCACAAGTGGATAGGTTAAAGAAAAGAGAAATAATTTGAGATACAACACTAGAAGGATCTCTATCTCATTAGCTAATCTCTATATGGTTAACAGTACTCTAAAGCGCTAAAAAAGCTGAAAGAGATCTCCTATGCAAATAGTATAGTGTGTGTTAAACCACTAGTAGTGTAATCTTGTGAAATTTAATAAAACAATAAAACAATATTTAGGCAAAAAATAGATAAAACAATTTTAATGTTTATTGGGACAATTGCTTAGAATAAAGAATACAAAAGAATTAACTGATTTAAGAAGTGATGCCGGCATCAAATTGATATACTATCTGAGATAATACATCAAATATAATCTAAAATAAATATGTATATATTAGCTTGTAAAATTAAATCATTGAAGCGCTACTGAAAAAGGCCTATACAATTCAGTGTGATATAGTACAATAAAGCGAAGAGTAATATAAATTGATTCTAATGCAACATATATTGTAATATATATTGCTGCAATGATAGGGACAAAGTTCGTGGGAACTAAGTAGTTGAAGGGTTTTTAGCAGAAGTATACCATGTCCCACGGTTTATACAATGTCTCTTAAGTTGTGCAAAAAATACTTAAATACCTTATGTGACACATTTTTTATGTGTATGGTATTAGGGTTAGGGTTTAAAGATGTGTAATCGCTCAAGCAGCTCCTATGTCAAGTTTTTAGGCAACACAGTCTTGGTATAATATGTGGATCTTGCAAAAGTTTTTAACTCACTGTGACTCCATTTGAAGAGCGGGTATATTCCAATGGTAAGGTTTTAATACTTGCTTCTGTAACAGGTTCTGTTTTCAGGGGTTGTGCTTTGGTTTTGTTTTGTATGCTTCAGAAATCCATGGAGTGTGATGCACAAATACAGAAGCTTTGAAACGAATCTAAGAGGTATTGACAGATTCTGGGGCAGGGATTACGCATATAGAGTACACTCGTGTGCTACAAAGTGACTCAATGCACCTGTCCTACTGCCAGTTCTCTTAGCTTAGACAATATAAGAGGTAAACAAAATGTGAGCAGATATACGCGTTTCAGCCGTACCGGCCTTTATCATCTTGGTACGGAATAAAGTATTAAAACCTGATCTGCTCACAGTTTGTTTACCTCTTATATTGTCTAAAAGAAACCCTAACCCTAATACCATACACAAAAAAACATGTCACATAAGGTATTTAAGTATTTTTCACAAAACCTAAGAGACATTGTATAAACTTTGTCCTTATCGTTGTAGTGATACATATTATAATATATTTTGCATTAGAACCAATTTGTATTACTCTTCGCTTTATTGTACTATATCACACTGAATTGCATAGGCCTTTTTCAGTTGCACTATACTGATTTCATTTTACAAGCTAATATATACCTATTTATTTAAGATTATTTTAGATTATATTTTATGAATTATCTCAGATAGTATATCAATTTGATGCCGGCATCACTTTTTAAGATTAATCAGTTAATCCTTTTTATTCTTTATTCTGAACAACTGTCCCAATAAACATTAAGATTGTTGGATCTATTTTATGCCTAAATATTTTTTTATTGTTTTATTACATTTCACAAGATTACATTACTAGTGGTTTAAACACACTATACTATTTGCATAGGAAGATCTCTTTCAGCTTTTTTAGCACATCTCTTTTTTTGTCTACAAGTACATAGGTTCCCTGCCTAAGAACATTATCAGCCTACAAGATGATCCAACAATATGATAATTAGGGGCCTTGGGATTGGTCTGAATCACTGTACTAACCCTAGCTAAGCATAAAAGCTGTGTACTGCAGCAGTGCTATGGCGTAAAGGGAAGTCTGTCTTAAAAAGCAGGCTAAAAGTAAAAAGGTGAGTCATTGTGAACCTCATTTGCATATCTTACCCAAATTCCTTTGCTGCATTGGAAACAGTGTAGTCAGAGAGTTTCTGGGTTTAAAGCAAGTTTTCTGACTTGTTTAGATTTGTAAATGGTTTACACAAGTTATTTTCTCTATATTTTGTATTTAGTGGAGGATTTTAAACTCACTTTTCGCCTCCCCATAATTTTAATTGTTGTTTTATATATATATATTTATATATATATATATATACAAAAACAAATGTTTCTGCACACCTTACAAAATTATTTTATTAATATTACTTAGGGATGCAGGCAAACAACCAAATAATTATACAAAATAGAATATTGCCGCACATCCACTTCTATATAGTCAAAACATTTTAAATATTGCAAAAAAATCACCTAAGCTCATATTTTAAAATTGGGATCTTAGTCACACAATATGGCCATATTTTGCTTAAGCCAGTCACCAACTTACAAGTTGTCCCAATGTTGACTGGTTCTAACACTGCAATGTGATGCCTTTCTGGACTTAAGCAAAATATGGCCATATTGTGTTACTGAGATCCTAATTTTAAAATATGAGCTTAGGTGATTTTTTGCAATATTTAAAATGTTTTGATAATATAGAAGGGGATGTGCGGCAATATTCGATTTTGTGTATATATATATATATATATATATTGTAATCTAAAAAATCAACCGCACAAAAGCACTTCTCATAGTGTAATAAATTTTATTACAAAAAGATATATAAATATACAATGAAATTTCCCATACAGATGGGTACTCACAAAGGAACCCTCAATTACATGAGCTAAGGTGCAGGCATGGTGTACAAATTAAAGATGCAAATCCTTCAGGCTTGTTGTGGTCCACAATTTTTCTCCCTCAGGCTTGCGTGTTACTGAAATCACTACTCTTTCGTAATGGCCGTATATTAAAAAGTAGAATATTTTGTCACGTAACGTCGACGCTTGTCGTCTGGCGGTTTGTTCAAACAACTGTGTATACAGTGACTGGGTAAATATACCGATTAGGCAGGAACTGGAGACACACTACAGTATACTACCAACGAATGTGTGGTGAACCCGGTAAGCCTAGATATTCTACCTTTTAATATATGGCCATAACGATAGAGTAGTGATTTCAGTATCACGCAAGTCTGAGGGAGAATAATTGTGGACCACAACAAGCCTGAGGGATTTGCATCTTTAATTTGTACACCCATGCCTGCACCTTACCTCATTTGATTGAGGGTTTCTTTGTGAGTATCCATCTGTATGGGAAATATTATTGTATATTTATACAGTATATCTTTTTGTAAAACAAATTGCACAATGAGAAGTGCTTTTGTGCGCTTGATTTTATAGATTACAATTACTACTGGACTTGGATATATTACCTGAGGGGTTCTTTGTCAAGCAGCCAGCACTTCTCGTGGATCATCAATTTTAACAAGAGGAAAAGACTCTATATTGGAATTGTTTATTTTTTTCAGATAAGTTAATCATCTTATCACATTGACTTTATAAAAATTCATTAATTATTTTATTCTTTTTATTGTGTGTGTGCACAGCTATTATCAGTGGGGGACTTAGCTCTCCAACTGGCTGTATTTTTATATATATATATATACTAGTCTTTTTCTCTCTCTCCCCTCTCTTTTGCTCTCTCTCTCCCCCCTCTCTTTTGCTCTCTCTCTTCCCCCTCTCTTTTGCTCTCTCTCTCCCCCCTCTCTTTGCTCTCTCTCTCCCTCTTTTGCTCTCTCTCTTCCCCCTCTCGTTTGCTCTCTCTCCTCTCATTTGCTCTCTCTCTCCTCTCGTTTGCTCTCTCTCTCCTCTCGTTTGCTCTCTCTCTCTCCTCTCGTTTTGCTCTCTCTCTCCTCTCATTTGCTCTCTCTCTCCTCTCTTTTGCTGTCTCTCTCCCTCTCTTTTGCGCATTCTCCCCCTCTCTTTTGCCCTCTCTCTCCCTCTCTTTTGTGCTCTCTCCCCCCCTCTCTCTTGTGCTCTCTCCCCCTTCTCTTTTGTGCACTCTCCCCCCCTCTCTTTTGTGCTCTCTCCCCCTCTCTTTTGTGCTCTCTCCCCCTCTCTTTTGTGCTCTCTCCCCCTCTCTTTTTGTGCTCTCTCCCCCCTCTCTTTTGTGCTCTCCCCCTCTATTTTGTGCTCTCTCCCCCTCTCTTTTGTGCTCTCTCCCCTATCTCTTTTGTGCTCTCTCCCCCCTCTCTTTTGTGCTCTCTCCCCTCTCTTTTGTGCTCTCTCCCCCCTCTCTTTTGTGCTCTCTCCCCCCTCTCTTTTGTGCTCTCTCCCCTCACTCATTTGTGCTCTAACCCTCTCTTTTGTGCTCTCTCCCCCCCCTCTTTTGTGCTCTCCCCCTCTCTTTTGTGCTCTCTCCCCCTCTCTTTTGTGCTCTCTCCCTTCTCTCTTTTGTGCTCTCTCCCCCTCTCTTTTGTGCTCTCCCCCCTCTCTTTTGTGCTTTCTCCCCCTCTCTTTTGTGCTCTCTCCCCCTCTCTTTTGTGCTCTCTCCCCCTCTCTTTTGTGCTCTCCCCCTCTCTTTTTGTGTACTCTCCCCCTCTCTTTTGTGCTCTCTCCCCCCTCTCTTTGTGCTCTCTCCCCCCTCTCTTTTGTGCTCTCTCCCCCTCTCTTTTGTGCTCTCTCCCCCTCTATTTTGTGCTCTCTCCCCCCTCTCTTTTGTGCTCTCTCCCCTTCTCTTTTGTGCTCTCTCCCCCCCTCTCTTTTGTGCTCTCTCCCCCCCTCTCTTTTGTGCTCTCCCCCCCTTTCTTTTGTGCTCTCTCCCCTCTCTCTTTTGTGCTCTCTCCCCCTCTCTTTTGCTGTCTCTCTCCCTATCTTTATCCCACCTCTTCTGCTGCTCTCTCTATCCCCCTTTTTAGAGCTCTCAGTCTCACTGACTGCAGTCGGCCTCTTGGCTGCATCGGGCCCTGCCCGGCCGTGCCCAGCTCCGCCCGCGTCATGCCCGGCCCTGCCCACGCCATGTCCAACCACGCCCACGTCATGCCCGCCCACGCCCATGCCGCACCTGGCCGGCCACGCCCACTGCACCACATGCGACGCCAGATGCCAGGAGGAGGTCAGTTGGAAGGCCAGGTGTGTTTGTCCTCGCGCGCAGTCTCTACTGCGCATGACAGCTTTGGACAAACACACTTGGCCTTTTATTATATAGGATATATATATATATATATATATATATACATACATATGTATTTAAGTTTTGACTGTAATTGTTACTGTATATATTTCACATTCCAATGTTCTATACATACACGAATAATATAATTGTTATTGTAAATAAATATATATATATATATATATACCTATAAATATATATGTATAGATATCTACTTTACATTAATATTATCAGATATTTATAGAACTATATATTAAGAATTACAATTACATTATTTTCTATGTGAAGAACATAGGAATGGAAAATATGCCTAATGCTGATCTGGGTTTGCGGTTTAGGTCTTACACTGTGTCGGGTTGGCACACATTGATAATTACTAATCTTACATCACTTTATTATGAACAATAGCAAGTGATAATACTTAATATTCGGCTTGTGAGTGAGTGCAACAGTAAACTGATGACACATGCTTTTGCCACTTACCCCTGAAAATATAGGAAGCACTATATAAGTATCAAGTCTGTTAAAAATGCATTTGTGAAACATTTTAACCAGAAACTTGTAATTTCCTATTATGCTATTGTACTTGAACAAGGTCGATCACAAAATAATGCACCATGAGTTATCAATTAGGCTCCAGGTGAAATCTAGGCTATAACTTGTTGAAACAAATAATTGAAATGAGTAAATCAATTCAGCTACTGTTATTGTCCATTTATATAACAAGAACATCAGGGACATAGGGTTCCATTTTTGAAGCTGTGGAAGCAGCTTCGGAGCCCACTTGTTTCAGGCTTGCATAAGCTTGCTAGAAACACTAGTTAAATAGCTGTGGCCTAAGAGCTAGAGGAGTTAACTAATCCCCATCAGAATCAATTGGGATGATTGGCAAGCTCTGCTTTTGTGCAAATGAATATGCCAGAGCAGGAGTTGTGGATGCACAAACATATGCTCATAAAATGATGTCACCTCAAACTCGGGAACACCAGGTTCTTGAGAGCAAACCTTGTCCACCAGGCATTTAATAAATCAGGGACATTGTCTTCAAAGGGCATTCAATACATTAATCACAGCACAGCAAAATACTTTTATTAAAAACATTTATAACTATACATTTGTTAAAGAAATATCTCACTGTTTTGAATGCTGTTTCCATTACTATCTTTGCTTTGGCCAGTTAGGGAGTGATATAGACAAGCTGATGCACATCTCAACCTATCACTATGCATCATGTGGAAGTGTCAGGGTTCTGCATTCCACATAATATACTCCAGCCTCTCTGTGGGGGGGGGGGGGGGAGAGGCAACACTACTATTTTCAGAGTAAAATTACAGGAAGAGTAGGAAAAATAATAATAATGAAATTGCATAGGAAAGTTTTTTGGTTTTGTTTTGTTGTTTATTTTTTTTTATTGAACTTTGTATGGGAAATTATATTTAGAATGCACTGTCCCTTTAACATAGAAAATTAGATATAGCAACATTTACATCATTGTTCTAAAGTAGTACACAATATTTCCTTGAGATCTAAATATACCATTAACTCCAACATTATTATTAAGTCAAGGCCATACAAAAAAATTGGTGGATATCAAGAACTATTTTCTCAGTGGTTTTATAGATATTAACCATTGAAATTCCTGTGTAACAAAACCAGTTAATATTTTCATGATGGAATTCTACATGCATTGGGGACATCAGTATTGTAATAGCAGAATAAAAAAAATGTCTCTTCTAGCCCAAATAATTTACTACGGAATCTTTTTGTTAGCTCTTGGCTTCCAAAAAAAGACTGACATGCATTGTTAAAGAAAGGGGGTTTATTAACAGGAGCTAAAACCTAGTTTTAAATATAACCTTTACCCTAACAAAAACTTACAATTTTAAAAAAAAAATCTCATTTCAATAATAGACAATTTTGCCCACACATTCAAAGACAATATCTTGTATTTATTCCCTGACTTATGGGTCACAGGTAACTATGCACATGAATTGAGAAACGGTAGAATATCTTCATAAAAACATGACGCATTACAGATTAATGTGGAGGCATTTTTTTATTTTTTTTTAAATATATACTGATTTTTTTGTTTTACAATTTTAGTAAACCCTCTGTAAAATGCTGCATATGATTTTTTTTTCTTGAAGTCACATTTATCACATTTTTGCATCTGCAACATATAAAGTAAAACTGAGATTTAACAAGACAATGTAAGTGAAATGAAACAGATACATTTTTTCTTTGAATGATTTGATACCACATCCCTGTATCAGTATTGTCACAGTCATGGCAGTGAAATATATCTCTTTATAGTCATTTTTGCATTTATTAGATTAAAATCAGTGTTCTTATAAAAAAATATGTGGGTTTTTTTTTTGCTGTGCTTTAGTGTTTTTCAGAACAAATAGTTGAAATGTTGCCCAGTACAGGATTGTTAAAACCCCATAAATACAAATTTAAATTCATTTTTTGCTAAGAGAAATCTTAACCTATCAAATGTCTCAACACAACCATAGTTACATTGATCAAACTCTTCTTAAAACACACTTGTCACATCACCCCTTCACAATAACCTTGTTCTATAATCTGATTTACATCTAATTTCTTATTTCACCCATACAGTTTTGTTAAGGTAATACAATGTTGTGGGGTTAACAAATGCTCACAGTAATAAAATGAAATCCAATACTATTTTAAAGGGAAAAAAATAAATTGCAATACAAAAATATCTTAAAATGGGAATAAAATAATAGTATAAAATATAAATAACCTGTTAATTAATGAATTCATGAACATCAATTGACCATCTTAAACAGACATTAAAGGGACATGAAACCCCCAATTTTTTCTTTCATGATTTCATTTTTTTTCCAATTCAATCTATTATCAAATTTGATTTTTTTTTTTTTCTCTTGTTATTCTTTGTTAAAGATATATCTAGATATGTAGCGTGCACACATCTGGAGCACTGCATGACATGCTACCATCTAGTGCTCTTGTTAATGTATACAATTTTTGCAAAACTGTTGCCACATAGTGCACACTCCGGAACTTACCTTCCTGCTTTTCAACAAAGGATAACAAGAAAACAAACACAATTATTAATAGAGCAGATTGGAAAATTGTTTAACATTGTATGCTCTACCTGAATCATGTAAGAAAAAAAATGATTTATGTCCCTTTAAACATTTTTTCTAATTTTTTTCACAAGTCATTTACAGATTAGACAACATGTTGTGTCCTCCTAATGATGATTTTTTAGACATGCAGAATCAAATAGATTTATTTTTAAAACTAATCTTATTGGTACAGAAACTGCTGCAGCTGTGTAAATTATTTCCCGACATCAATAAAAAAAAATGAAGAATTACAGGTGAATTATCACCCTCATCTATATACATACATATTTTATCATCTAAATCAATTCACAGATTAAATAAATACATTTCAAAGGGAAAAAACAGACCACATTTAGTGTTAACTTAAATAATTTAATTTATTGTATGCATGTTTTTTTGTCAGTGAACATATCACTGATTGAGAACACCTGAAAATGAGTAATGATTATATTATTTACCCGTGATTAGAAAAAATGTGATGATCTCAGCCCAAATTATAATGTGTTTTGATTTTTGTAGATTAAAAATGTCAGTTACAAATTAAGCAACATAAGCAGTTCAAAATACATGCATCATTTTAAGAAATTCTAAAGTCATTTTTTCTGATACAGGCAATTTTCCCCACACCTAAATGAATGAATCCTACTTATATTAATATTGCTAACTAAAATTGCATTTAACAAAAGGAGAGTAATAGTTACACACACCATGCTTTATATTGTTGTATGGCTGTGTATTTAGGAATAAAGAAATTCATTATTTACTATTATAAATGTGTATTTTTATATCATGTAACATTTATTAAGTGTAAAATTAATACAACTCAAATTTTATGTGACTAAAACATTGCTCTATATATTCAAAAAGTTCTAGAGAATAAAACGTTTGATTGCTATTACCCAGTGTCAATAAATCCTATAACATATTCGTATTTCAATGTTATTTTACTGTACATTGCAGGCACAGGGGTATTCTGTTGGTAAAATGTGCTTATGAATAGCAAAATGTGCTAATCCAGTATGTTTTTAATGGGACATGAAACCCAAAAATGTTTTATTTCATGATAAAGATAGAGTATGTAATTTTAAACATCTTTCCATTTTATTTATATTATCTAGTTTGCTTCATTCTCTTGATGTCCTTTGTTGAAAATCAAATCTAAATGGTCCAAAAAGCTGCTGATTGGTTGCAGCACATCGATGCCTCATGTGATTGGCTAACACCCATGTGCATTGCTATTTCTTCAATAAAGGATATTGAAAGAATGAAGCAAATTAGATAACAGAAGTAAATTGGAATGTTGTTTAAAATTGTATTCTCTATCTGAATCAGGAAATAAATATTTTGGGTTTTATGTCCCTTTAAAGTTTATGTTTATGAAATTTTGCCAAATGTATTTTTTAAAGTTGACATATTTTTAAAATATAACTTTATATAGTAAAATAATAAAACAAAAAACGTATTGCACGATATATGTTTGTTATTTAAAGACACACAGCTTTAAATATATATTAAACCACATTATTTATTTACTATATAAGGGGGATTAATACCAATATCTTTATGACTTGCAAAACCCTTACTTTAAATATTAGGATATCACTAATCAAACCTACTCCTTGTATTGTAGTTTGTTACTGAGTATATTAATTGTACTTGTATTAATAAATTATTTGCAAACTCAGAATTTCTATACCTGTCTTACCCTGTCAACCACTATAGACAACACTCCAAGGTAAGATCTCAATTTAAAGGGACACTGAACCCAAATTTTTTCTTTCATGATTCAGATAGAGCATGCAATTTTAAACAACTATCTAATTTACTCTTCTTATCAATTTTCTTTGTTTTCTTGCTATCCTTATTTGAAAAATAAGGCATCTAAGCCTTTTTTTTTTGTTTAGTACTCGGACAGCACTTTTTTATTGGTGGATGAATTTATCTACCAATCGGCAAGAGCAACCCAGGTTGTTCACCAAAAATGTGCCGACATCTAAACTTACATTCTTGCATTTCAAATAAAGATACCAAGAGAATGAAGAAAATTTGATAATAGGAGTAAAATAGAAAGTTGCTTAAAATGTCATGCTCTATCTGAATCACGAAAGAAAAAATTTGGCTTCAGTGTCCCTTTAAGCCCCCCCAGAGACCTTGCAGATCTAAACAGCATGATTGCATCTAGCCCATTTTAACTCTCCTATTTTGCCAAATGTGAGCTTTCTATACTTAAACAATGTATTCCTATTCTCATCATTCTAATATGTTATGCTTATCCTATATTGCACAACTTGTTTGGGTAAAACAGTGTAATAAATTAAGGCTGAAATTATGACATACTGTACAATAATGGAATTGAAGGTAAAAGCTGTGCCTTTTTTATCCCCTTTCTTCTCATGATAACAAATATAATTAAATATTATTTATTTATCCAACCCATCAGCCCATATTCAATCCAGCTTTCAAACCATAAATTAGAGATTCATTATTTTAGCTTTATTCTTGTAATCTTGTATCAAAATTGTTAATATTCTTATTGGCGCATGTAAGGAAATTCCATATTATTCATAGAGCAATGGTGCTCACCAATTTTGTCTTTAAAACACTTTCCTATAACTCTTTGTGGCACCCTTACCTAGAGGTTCTGACACGCTAGGGTGTACTGATTCTACTGTTAAGAAGCCTAGCCATACTTCAGAGGGTAAAGTTTTGTGCTAAAACAAATAGTAAACATGAATAATGAGCTTAAGACTACAACAACTTTCATCAGGCTTGGTGCTAAACCTGCCAGCACCATTTGAATCAGTCACCTCCTTGTTAAGTCAAACTGTCTGGCATTTTCTTCAGGTTTGCTATTTCTATCTTTAAAGTCTCAACCACTTTCTTTCTCCGAAAAAATACAAGTAACTGCAATGGACAAGTTAGAAATTAAACATTTCCCGCAGTCAACACGCAGCAGACTAGTCCTCACATATTGTGGGATTGCCATGGTTTAGGAGCTCTGTCCCTCCGCATAGATTCCACCATATTTTTAAAATAAAATTTCTTTTAAAATCAGAGGGAAAAAACATGTAATGCTGAAATTACTTACAGTATGCCTGGGGAAGCTCTGAAGTTCCAAGGTGGAGTGTCTGTTTTCTCACAGACTTTCTCATCCCTCCAGCTTGCACTCACATTGACACTACTTGTCTTTAGTTGACAGCTGTGTCAGAGCACACAGAACCACAGACCTTACCTTATATAGGGCTAGATTATGAGTGGAGTGGTAATTACCGTTCCTGCTCACATGCTGACTCCGATTAACTTATGTTCTTTGCGAGTGTCAGGAGGCGAGCCTATTACAAGTTGAAAGTATTTTTATTTTTGCTTGCGTGCTAACCCGATGCCCGCAAAGATCAGAAGCCAGAATACTGCGACTGCGTTAACATACTCCCCCATAGACTTTATTGGAGAGAAGAAAGTGGAAAAAACCTAACACCTATACTTGCACGCTAACTCGAATCGCCATAAGCCCACTACTCCAATAACCCCTAACCTCCCACATAGCCGACCGCAAAGTCCCCTTTACTCTATTAACACCTAAACTGCCACATAGCCCACCCCAAAGTCCCCTCTATGATATCAACCCCTAAACCACCACAAACCTTTTTCAAAATACCCACTACCCCCTTAACCTAACACCCCCTTAAATTACCATAAAAAAATATGTAACCTTACCTCTAAAAAAATAAAATAAAAAAAATAAACTTTACCTTAAAAAAAGATGTTACTCGCCAAAGTTGAATCCGGGCTGTGACGCTCCATCTTCATCCTGCCGGTGCTCCATCTTCATTCCAGCGGTGGTCCTCTATCTTCTTCCTGGCAGCAGTCTCAATCTTCATCCCGGTGGCGGTCTTCTATCTTCATTCATCTTTTTATCATCATTCGTCGACATCCACTTCATGCAGTTACCCAACGCACACTGAATTTTGAATATGAGGGGGTTTTTTTAGATTTTTTTTTAAGGTAAGATTAGGTTGTTGTTTTTTTTTAAAGGTAAGGTTAGGTTTTTGTAATGGTAAGGTTAGGTTTGTTCGGGGTAACTTAGTGGTTTAGATGTTAGAGGGTATTTTGTGTTGTGGTGGTGTGGCGGCTTAAGGGTTAATAGAGTAGTGGGGTACTTTGTGATATGGGTGTGTGGTGGTTTAGGGGTTTCTAAAGGAGTGGGTATTTTGTGATGAGGGTTTGTGGCATTTTAGGGATAAATAGAGTAGTGGGAATAGTTTACGATATTAGAGTGTGGCTAATAGTGTAGTTTAGTGCAATTGTTTTCCACCAGCCAAATTATTAATGCAACCTTTTAGGTCTCTTAAAAAGTTTGAACGTTAAATGCGATTGCATTAGAGCAATTGCATATACTTTCAACTTGTAATATGAGCAGACAATGCTGCTCAACACCTCACATAGAAAATATAAAGAGCATAAATTACAGTGAGTTCATGCAAATTATTTGCGGTAATTTAAACAGCATGCCCCTTGTAATATGGATTGAAGTGTAAAGAACAACATGCAAACGATAGATCACCATTTATAATCTGTCCCATAATGGAGTAAGATATCACTTATATTTGGTTCACCACTTGGAACATCAACTCTTTTGCAATTTTTTTGTTTCAAATGGAAACAGGACATATTTTCCCCCTGTAGTCCTTTGCTGGTACTGTTAATAAATATGCTAACAAAGAGGCCCGAGAACAGACCCCTGAGGAAAACCACTAATAACTTGTTTAAAATTGGGGTGCTCTATCTGCTAATCATGAACATTTCATTTTGACTTCAATGTCCCTGTAAGCAACATTCTACCCACTTCATAATGCTACAATAAATATTTTGTCGACTTTGTCAACATCATGATGAATCTTGCCACCTTGTGGCACTTTTGATCATCAGGGCCTCAGTGAGTTCAGCTCCTGTAATTCTGCACTACAATTTATATTCAAGCAGGCAAATCTTTGATCATCAGGCCCTGATGGGTTGAATAGCTCAACCCATTTTGATGGTTTGTGGTTTCAAAGAACAAAATCAGCTATTTCAAATACAAAAAAACTAAAGGAGCAATTCTCATATATTTTATACTTTGCAGCTTGTATAACAAATCATTGGAAGCACATTAAGGTAAAAACAATTTTACAGTTCATTGTCACTTTAACAGGAGTATAACTCGTCTATCAAGAAAAAAATATATTTTATATAGTAATTATTCTGCTGTCCTTGTGGTTTTATGCTCACAATTCTATACAGGCCTCGCAGGCAATGTAACCATTTTCTGATTAATAAAATACTTGTATAGCTGTCCTGTAGATCTTTATTAGCTGGTTAAATACATGAGTGTGGATAGGTAAAAATGAAGGATTATGAGAACATTTTGCTTTAATAATTGATTTAGAAAGGCAGAGTGCACACATATGTATTAGATTAACAATATCAGGGAAGAGACAGATAAATGAGAAGTAAAGAGAGATATTAAATACAAATATGAGATATAAACCCCGTTCTGTATTAAACAATATTTAGTGTAATGATTGGAAGTGCAATATAAATGCTTTGAACAAAAAAACACTTTTGACTCAACTGATATAGGGGTACCTCCTTTCCTAAAAAAAAAAAAAAGTGTGTCAATACATTTGTATAAATAAGTATATAGCAATATTTAGAAACGGATGTGCCAAACACAGTTTTTTATTGATTCTGGATGCAATAACAAATGACGTTATTATAGCTCCTGAACCAATATTAAAGGGATAGTCTACACCAGAACTGTATTGTTTAAAATGATAGATAATCCCTTTGTTATCTATTCCCCAGTTTTGCATAACTAACACAGTTACATTAATATACTTTTACCTCTGTGATTACTTTGTATCTAAGCCTCTGCAGATTGCCCCCTTATTTTAGTTATTTGGACAGACTTGCATTTTACCCAATCGGTGCTGACTCCTAGGTAACTCCACATTAATGAGCACATTTTTATCTATACGGCACACATGAACTAACGTCTTCTAGTTGTGAAATACTGTGCCTTCAGGTAAAAGGCGGCCTTCAAGGGCTTCAAAATTAGCATATGACCTACCTTGGTTTAGCTTTCAATTAAGAATACCAAGAAAACAAAGCAAATTTGATGATAAAAGTTAATTGGAAGTTGTTTAAAATTACTTGTCCGATCTGAATCATGAAAGTTTATTTTTGACTAGACTGTCTCTTTAAGCAGTACATACAGTACAACAATTTTACCATTAATGGAAATTAGACATGTGGATTCAGATTGTTCTTTAGGATCCAAAAGCAGCAGGCAGCCGCTTCGTGACATTCGTTTTTTTTTTTCAGAGTCAGATTTATTCTTGTGAAAGTTCAACACACTAAGATCTGGATTTGTAGATGTGTTAAACTTGAACAAGAATAAATCAGACTAAAAAAAAAAAGTTGAATGACACAAGCAACTGCCTTCTTCTACATTTGGATCCTAACAAGGATGCAAATGTAAATGTCTAATGGAAATCATCTCCTTGTGCAGATTATCCTGTCCACACACACCCTATTGACTTTTGCACCTTATCCTCCTCTAGAAATATTGAAAGGGACAGTAAAGTCAAAATTTAAACGAATCAGACAAAACATAACATTTTAAACAACATTCCAAATTCTTTGATCATCATTTTTGCTTATTTTTATTAGTATCCTTTGTTAAAGAGTTATCCGGGGTGAGCTCAGGACCTTGAATATGTCTAGATATCTGGCGATTTTTTCAACAAGGTTTATAGCAATTTTATGCATAATGTTTATATACAATGCTGCAAACACAGCTGCCAGATGGCTAATTACACGTGCACACTCCTAAACTTACCTAGAATTACTCTTTAACAAAATATTACCCAAGATAACTAAACAAAGTTAACAATAGAATTAGAATGGAAAGTTGTTTAAAATGGCATGTTTCTACCTAAATCATTAATGATAACTTTATTGTCCCTTTAAAATATAATATTATATTTATTACTGCCTTACTTGTCATCTCCAACAGCATTAGATAAAGTGCTTCTGTTCTTATTCTGCAATACTGAGATCTCTCTGACAAACTCATGAGATCAAACATTGCAATAATTTATAGTCCCAACAGCACTTATTAAACCAGGAATAACTTTTCAAGAATTCACATTATGGGTTAATCTCCATCTTCATCTTGTTTTCAGTAGATAACTATGTCTAACCTTTAGTTGGAATTGGCAGTGTGTTTTCCAATGATCACAATCCTAAAATTCTTATGCATCTTATAACTGTAGAACAATCATTACCTTACATAATCATGTAATTATTATCTATGTGGTCTTTCTTCTGATTTCATAATCTATAAATCAATAAATATATGTCCTGTGTATATTAATTATCACAAAAGCAAACTTTGAGGACTTTTTCCGGCCAAGGGTAACAACTGGAGATTTATTAAAAAGGAAGTTCTTCCCCACAGCTTTATATAATATCATTATAATATCACCCAGTGGACTTACTGTATACATGCAAAGTGCATATGCAATTCTGCTGTAATATCATGCACTTTAGTCACTAAAGGACACAGCTGTATTGTGTCATGTTACTTTAATCTTTGTCAAAGCCCTATGACAAAAGATATTTTTTTTAAAATGCAGAATTATGGACTTTTCGTGGTGCTGAACATAAAATATCCATAATAACTTCCCTGAACTGTTTAAAATGTAGTCTTGACACTTCAACCAATCTTAATATAATGATGCCAGTTGGAATACATTTCATTATTAGCTCTGATGGTTCCATTCATCTTCTTGGTATTTTTTCCTTGGACTCTATTGATTTTATTACAAAAGCAGGTGCCCTGGATTTTCATTTCCCCCTTCATATACAGTAGCTATTTTTCACCCTCCTGTACCATTATCTTTTTTTTCTTTCTGTTACAAGTGTATAGCACATCTTTTATTGTTATCTGGAAATGTACCTTTAAATAAAGTTCATATAAATCAATTTTGAAATAATGTGAGCAGTTATTAATATGCCTATACGATGCAGCGAATGCAAATATTTCTCTTGTAAGGTGTATCCAGTCCACGGATCATCCATTACTTGTGGGATATTCTCATTCCCAACAGGAAGTTGCAAGAGGACACCCACAGCAGAGCTGTAATATAGCTCCTCCCCTAACTGTCATAGCCAGTCATTCTCTTGCAACTCTCAACAAGCAAGGACGTTGTAGGAGAGAGTGGTTAAATATAGCTTGTTTATTTTCTTCAGTCAAAGTTTGTTATTTTTAAATAGTACGCGAGTTGTGCTATTTTATCTCAGGCAGTAAATAGAAGAAGAATCTGCCTGAGGTTTCTATGATCTTAGCAGGTTGTAACTAAAGATCCATTGCTATTCTCACATATGTCTGAGGGGATTACACAGATGAGGTAACTTCAGCGAGAGAAAGGCGTGCAGTTTATTCTGCTATCAGGTATGTGCAGTTATAATTTTTTCTAGAGATGGAAAACACTAGGAAAATGCTGCTGATACCGGATTAATGTAAGTTAAGCCTGAATACAGTGATGTAATAACGACTGGTATCATGCTTACTCCCAGGGGTAATACCCCTTATGATATTTACAATATAAAACGTTTGCAGGCATGTTTAACTCGTTTTTATATATGCTTTGGTGATAAAACTTTATTGGGGCCTAGTTTTTTCCACTTGGCTGGCTTAAATTTTGGACTAGAAACAATTTCCACTGTTGTAGTATAAAAGTTACAGTTGGTGCAGTTAAAATTACAAACTGTGACATCCAGCTTCCCTCAAAGGCCCTCTGAATGCTATAGGACATCTCTAAAGGGCCCAAAGGCTTTCCAAATTCGTTTTATTGGGGAAGGTAGGGCCACAGCTTGCTGTGGCAATTGGTTGTGACTGTTAAAAAAACGTCTATTTCGGTTTTTTTGATCCGTTTTTTGAACTAAGGGGTTAAGCATCGATTTGCAAGTGGGTGCAATGCTCTTTTAGCCTATTATAACACTGTAAAAATTTCGTTTGATTTACTGCATTTTTTCACTGTTTTTCAAATTTGACAAAATTTGTTTTCTCTTAAAGGCACAGTACCGGTTTTTTATATTTGCTTGTTAACTTGATTTAAAGTGTTTTCCAAGCTTGCTAGTCTCATGCTATTCTGTATAAACATGTCTGACATAGAAGAAAACTCCTTGTTTATTATGTTAAAAGCCATGGTGGAATCCCTCTTAGAATGTGTACCAAATGTACTGATTTCATTTTATGCAATAAAGATCATTTTCTGTCTTTAAAAAAATGTATCACCCAGAGAATCTGACGAGGGGGGAAGTTATGCCGACTAACTTTCCGCACGTGTCAGACCCTTTGACTCCCGCTTAAGGGACTCACGCTCAAATGGGCCCAAGTACATCTAGGGGCGCCCCATAGCGTTTACTTTACAAGACATGGCGGCAGTCATGGATAATACACTGTCAGCGGTATTAGCCAGACTACCTAAACTTATAGGTAAGCTAGATAGCTCTGGGGTGAGACAAAATGCAGAGCATACTGACGCTTTAAGAACCATGTCTGATACTGCCCTCACAATATGCAGAAGCTGAGGAAAGAGAGCTTCAGTCAGTGGGTGACTGTTAATGACTCAGGAAAGATACCTGATTCTAATATTTCCTACATTTAAATTTAAGCTTGAACACCTCCGCGTGTTGCTTAGGGAGGTTTTAGCTGCTCTGAATGACTGTGATACCATTGCAGTGCCAGAGAAATTGTGTAGACTGGATAAGTACTTTGCAGTGACGGTGGTGTACTGGATGTTTTTCCAAATACCTAAAAGGGTTTCCAGAAATTATTAATAAGGAATGGGATAGTCCAGGTGTTGGCCGTTCTCTTCCCCCTCCTATTTTTAGATTTTTATTTTCCAATAGACCCGCCACCACATGTGGATTGGCAGTTTCTACTCTAGTAAAGCGTACTACTATCCCTGTCGAGGACAGTTGTGCTTTTTTTTTTTTTTTAGGATCCAATGGATAAAAAATTAGAGGTTACCTTAAGAAAATATTTATTCAACAAGGTTTTATCCTACAGCCCATTGCATGCATTGCCCTGTCCCCTGCTGCTCGCGGCGTACTGGTTTGAGTCTCTGGAAGAGGCTTTACAGGTAGCGACTCATTGGATGACATACTAGGCAACTTAGAGCACTTAAGCTAGCCAATTCTTTTATTATGATGCCATTGTTCATTTGACTAAACTAACGGCTCTAAGATTCTGGTTTTGCTATACAGGCGCGCAGAGCGCTATGGCTTAGAGTCAATGTCAAGCTGAGGTGACTTCAAAATCTAAGCTACTTAACATTCCCTTTCAAGGGGCAGACCCCCTATTCGGGTCTGGTTGAAGGAGATTATTGCTGATATCACTGCGACGAAAAGGTCATGCCCATCTCAGGACAGGTCCAAATCTAGGGCCAAACAGTCTATTTTTCGTCGCCTTTTCAAGGACTTCAAGCAGGTCAACTTCCCTCTAATACTAAACAAGAGGAACTTTTGCTCAATCCAAGACGGTCCTGGAGACCAAACCTGACATGGAAAAAAGTTAAGCAGGTAAAAAAGCCTGCTGCCTGCTCTCTAAGACAGCATGAAGGAACGGCCCCCTATCCGGGAACGGATCCTAGTAGGGGGCAGACTTTCACTCTTTGCCCAGGCTGTGGGCAAGAGATGTCAGGATCTCTGGGCATTGGAAATTATATCCCAGGGATATCTTCTGGACTTCAAAAGCTTCCCCCCCAAAAGGGAGATTTCACCTTTCACAATTATCTGCACACCAGATAAAGAGAGAGCATTCTTACACTGTGTACGAGTCCTCCTAGTTAGGGGAGTGATCCATACAGTTCCAAAGGAGAAACAGGGACAGGGTTTTTACTCAAATCTGTTTGTGGTTCCCAAAAAAGAGGGAACCTTCAGACCAATTTTGGATCTAAAGATCTTAAACAAATTCCTCAAAGTTCCGTCGTTCAAGATGGAAACTATTCGTACCATCCTACCACTGATCCAGGAGGGTCAATATATGACTACAGTGGATCTAAAGGATGCTTATCTTCACATTCCGATACACAAAGATCATCATCAGTTTCTCAGGTTTGCCTTTTAAGACAGGCATTACCAGTTGTAGCTCTTCCCTTGGGATTAGCTACAGCCCCAAGAATCTTTACAAAGGTTCTAGGGTCACTTATGGCAGTCCTAAGGCCGCGGGGCATAGCAGTAGCCCCTTATTTAGATGACATCCTGATACAGGCGTCAAACTTCCAAATTGCCAAGTCTCATATGGACGTAGTACTGACATTTCTGTGGTCGCATGGGTGGAAAGTGAACGAGGAAAAGAGTTCTCTATCCCACTCACAAGAGTTTCCTTTTTAGGGACTCTGATAGATTCTGTAGAAATGAAAATTCACCTGACGAAGTCCAGGTTATCAAAGCTTCTAAATTCCTGCTGGGTTCTTCATTCCATTCCACGCCCTTCGGTGGTTCAGTGTATGGAAGTAATCGGCTTAATGGTAGCGGCAATGGACATAGTGCCGTTTGCATGCTTACATCTCAGACCGCTGCAACTATGCATGCTCAGTAAGTGGAGCGGGGATTACACAGATTTGTCCCCTCAACTGAATCTGGACCAAAAGACCAGGGATTCTCTTCTCTGGTGGCTATCTCGGGTCCATCTGTCCAAAGGTATGACCTTTCGCAGGCCAGATTGGACAATTGTTACGACAGATGCCAGCCTTCTAGGTTGGGGTGCAGTCTGGAACTCCCTGAAGGCTCAGGGATCGTGGACTCAGAGGAGTCTCTCCTTCCATTAAATATTCTGGAACTAAGAGCGATATTCAAGGCTCTTCAGGCTTGGCCTCAGTTAGCAACTCTGAGGTACATCAGATTTCAGTCGGACAACATCACGACTGTAGCTTACATCAACCATCAAGGGGGAATGAGAAGTTCCCTAGAGATGTTAGAAGTTTAAAAAATAATTCGCTGGGCAGAGATTCACTCTTGCCACCTATCAGCTATCCATATCCCAGGTGTAGAGCACTGGGAGGCGGATTTTCTAAGTCGTCAGACTTTTCATCCGGGAGAGTGGGAACTCCATCCGGAGGCATTTGCACAACTGATTCATCGTTGGGGCAAACCAGAACTGGATCTCATGGCTTCTCACCAGAACGCCAAGTTTCCATGTTATGGATCCAGGTCCAGGGATCCCAAGGCGACACTGATAGATGCTCTAGCAGCGCCTTGGTCTTTCAACTTGGCTTATGTGTTTCCACCGTTTCCTCTGCTCCCTCGACTGATTGCCAAGATCAAGCAGGAGAGAGCATCTGTGATTCTGATAGCACCTGCGTGGCCACACAGGACCTGGTATGCAGATCTAGTGGACATGTCATCCTTTCCACCATGGTCTCTGCCTCTGAAACAGCACCTTCTACTTCAGGGTCCTTTCAACCATCCAAATCTAATTTCTCTGAGGCTGACTGCCTGGAGATTGAACGCTTGATTTTATCAAAGCGTGGCTTCTCCGAGTCAGTTATTGATACCTTAAGACAGGCACGAAAGCCTGTCACCAGGAAAATTTACCATAAGGTATGGCGTAGATATCTTTATTGGTGTGAATCCAAGGGTTACTCATGGAGTAAGGTCAGGATTGCTAGGATATTATCTTTTCTCCAAGAAGGTTTGGAAAAAGGATTGTCAGCTAGTTAAGTGTCTGGCAGATGTTCCAGATGTTCAGGCATTTTGTCAGGCTTTAGTTAGAATCAAGCCTGTGTTTAAACCTGTTGCTCCACCATGGAGCTTAAACTTGGTTCTTAAGGTTCTTCAAGGAGTTCCGTTTGAATCTCTTCATTCCATAGATATCAAGCTTTTATCTTGGAAAGTTCTTTTTTTGGTAGCTATTTCCTCGGCTCGTAGAGTCTCTGAGCTATCTGCCTTACAATGTGATTCTCCTTATCTGATTTTTCATACGGATAAGGTAGTCCTGCGTACCAAACCTGGGTTCTTACCTAAGGTGGTATCTAACAAGAATATCAATCAAGAGATTGTTGTTCCATCATTGTGTTACACAATTTTGACATGGTCCGTGCTTTAAAGTTTTACTTACAAGCTACTAAAGATTTTCGTCAAACATCTGCTTTGTTTGTTGTCTACTCTGGACAGAGGAGAGGTCAAAAGGCTTCGGCAACCTCTTTTTCTTTTTGACTAAGAAGCTTAATCGCTTAGCCTATGAGACTGCTGGACAGCAACCTCCTGAAAGGATTACAGCTCATTCCACTAAGCTGTGGCTTCCACTTGGGCCTTTAAAAATGAGGCTTCTTTTGATCAGATTTGCAAGGCGATGACTTGGTCTTCGCTTCATATTTTTTCAAAATTTTACAAATTTGATACTTTTGCTTCTTCGGAGGCTATATTTGGGAGAAAGGTTTTACTGGCAGTGGTTCCTTCCATTTAAGTTCCTGCCTTGTCCCTCCCTTCATTCGTGTACTTTAGCTTTGGTATTGGTATCCCACAAGTAATGGATGATCCGTGGACTGGATACACCTTACAAGAGAAAACACAATTTATGCTTACCTGATAAATTTATTTCTCTTGTGGTGTATCCAGTCCACGGCCCGCCCTGTCATTTTAAGGCAGGTAATTTTTAAATTTAAACTACAGTAACCACTGCACCCTATGGTTCCTCCTTTCTCGGCTTGTTTTCAGTCGAATGACTGGCTATGACAGTTAGGGGAGGAACTATATTACAGTCTGCTGTGGGTGTCCTCTTGCAACTTCCTGTTGGGAATGAGAATATACCACAAGTAATGGATGATCCGTGGACTCGATACACCACAAGAGAAATACATTTATCAGGTAAGCATAAATTGTGTTACTTTCTTTGTTACATTTGACTAGTTTAAAGGGGAACATGTTTCTGTCATGCTCATAAAAGAGTAGCATTTAAATATGTTGAAAATATGTTTTGCCTGGAAAAATGTTCATTAAACAAAGTAAAATTAAACAAAGACATTTCCTAGCATATAAATGTTTTACAATCATTTACAAAAACACACCAAAAACTTTGTAATGCATTTTCATGATTTATTTTTTATGCTTTTCATCTAATAAAAATGTCTAAAAACACAGTATTCTTTCCTAAGATATGGTGAGCCCACGGCTTGAGTAATTACCGTTGGGAATATCACTCCTGGCCAGCAGGAGGATGCAAAGAGCACCACAGTTAAACTGTTAAGTATCACTCCCTTACCCACAACCCCCAGTAATTCTCTTTGCCTTCAGTGCATGGAGGAGGTGAAGTTTAGGTGTCTGAAGACAAATTTTGATTTCATCTACAAGCAAGTTTTGGAGTATAGCTGTTATTCCTTGCAGTCAGGTAGTGGTGGCTTTAAAACAGTTTGGAACTTGTAAAGAGGTACTTACTGTGTTTTCCTAACAATTTCTGCCCTAGTTTAGAAAGCCAGAGTTGGCTACACTACATGCCAGACAGCGGAGCAGGTAAGAGCTTTTTATTCCAGTTGGGGAGACCATGCACTTAACAAATTAAAAGACACTGCTTTTTTATGGGGATATAGATAATCCTGTTGTATGGGTTACACTGGGGAATGAAGCAGGCACTGTAGCAGGTTTGAGAATAACATTTGATCTCTTTTAAAAATAAAGGGTAGAATGTTTTTATTAGGCTTTATTTTCTGACACATATTTACTTGATAAAATAATACAAGTTTAAACTGAAAGTAATGCTGAATTTTCTATTTCAGCAACACCGATGCAACATTTTAAACTGTACGGTTTGAAAAAACGGTTATTTCTGGTACTCAGTGTACCAGGAAGCTATTTTTAGTGCCTCTCTGTGTTGCAGTAGTAATTTGAGCTTGGCAGTTGTGGTCACATAACCGACTTTACTTCATAACGTTTCTGAGAAAAAAGTAGTTTTTCTCCATTTCTGGGTGATCTGGTCTTAATTGGTAGCGGTAAGGCACCTCAGTAATTAAGGTGTGGGGTTGCCTGAGGGGTATTTTAGAAGTTTATTTGATGTTTATTAAATGTTTTTTATTAACTTTTCTCACATAATTTTAGCTGGGGATCGATCCTAATTTGGGATATAATTTAAAGTGATTTTTTTCCATGGCTTATTTTAATTGAATATTAAAATCTTTGAAACTTATCTGTACAATTTTATTTACTGTTTCATAGCATGTCTGATATGGAACAATAGCCTGCTCTCATGAATCCATGCTTATTATCTTTAGATTCTTCATGTGTCAAGAAAACCTTGCAAAATATGGGCAATTTTTTTAAACCTAATGTCTCTCAGGATGATGCTGTTAAAATAATACCTCAGCTTTCTCCTGCTACGTCCTAAGCCTCAATTGCATCACATGCAGTGCCCTGTGGTTCCTTTATAACTCCTATTGGAGTTTATTTAAAAGCAGAAATTGTTGCCCAGGTATCTTCAGCAGTATCTGCAGCATTAGCTGTCATTCCCAAATTACAAGGAAAAAGCAAGAGGAATTCTAGAAATTCAGAAAGTAAGGTGCCTGTCCTCAGTTCTACTTCCCAAGCTGCCCTTTCTCATAAGTCTGATGAGGAAGATACATTGGGACTTTCTGAGGGTTAAATCTCAGATTCGGACAGTATAATTCCTTCTTCTGAGACTGAGGTGGTATCTTTCAGATTTAAGCTTGAATACCTTTATGTATTGTGAAAGGAGGTTTTAGCTACTTTAGATGACTCCAATACCTCTGTCATTGTCACTCCTAAGAAATCTATTAAACTTAATAGTTTCTTTGATGAACCTTCCACTTCAGAGTTTTTTTCCTGTACCGGACCGTGCTAGGGAAATTATCTCACAGGAATGGGAGAAACCAGGGGTGTCTTTGTCCCCGTCTCCCATTTTTAAGAAAATGTTACCTGTCAATGACTCCATTAAAGACCCTTGGTATACTGTACCCAAAGTTAAAGGGGCCATTTCCACTCTGGCTAAGAGAACCACTATTCCTATTTATGATAGCTGCTCTTTTAAGAATCTGATGGACAAGAAGCTGGAGGAATATTTGAAAAAAGATTTATATTCACCAAGGTCTACAATGTCAACTTGCGGTGTATATTGCCACCATGACTAGTGCGGCATCTTATTGGTTCGACCCCTTGTCTGATTCTCTTTAAGTAGAGACTTCCATTGCATTCCATAGACATTTAGTTGTTATATTGGAAGGTTTTGTTTCTTTTTGCTATCTCTTTTGCTTGAAGAGTCTCGGAACTCTCAGCTCTGCAGTGTGATTCCCCTTATCTTATTTTTCATGCCGATAAGGCGGTTCTTCATATGTAAGTTAGGTTTCCTTCATTAGGTTGTTTCTAATAGAAATATCAATCAGGAAAATGTTGTTCCCTCTCTGTGTTCTAATCCTTCTTCTTCCATAAACGTTTGTTACACAATTTGGTTGTTGTACATGCTCTTAAATTCCACTTACAGGTGACTAAGGATTTTCGCCAGTCCTCTGTCCTCTTTGTCTGTTTCTCTGGGAAACGTAAAGGTCAGAAAGTTACTGCTACTCTTTTTTTTTTCTGGTTACAAAGTATAATTTGTTTGGCTTATGAGACTCCTGAGATAATTATGGCTCATTCCACAAGAGCTGTTTCCTCTTCTTGGGCTTTAAAAAATTAAGTTTCTGTGGAACAAATTTGCAAGGCTGCAACTTGGTCTTCTCTACATACTGAGGCTTCTTTTGGGAGAAAGGTTCTTCAAGCGGTTTATGTCTTCTGTTTAGGACTGCCTGTCTTGTCCCTCCCTATTTATCCATGTCCTCTAGCTTGGGTATTGGTTCCCAACAGTAATTACTCAAGCCGTGGACTCACCATATCTTAGGAAAGAAAAAAAAATTATGCTTACCTGATAAATGTATTTATTTCTGGATATGGTGAGTCTACGGCCCCACCCTTTATTTAAAGACAGTTGTTCTTTTGACTATAACCTCAGGCACCTCTACACCTTGTGTTACTCCTTTTTCTCCATTTCCCTTTGGTCAAATGACTGGGGGTTGTGGGTAAGGGAGTGATACTTAACAGTTTAACTGTGGTGCTCTTTGCCTCTTCCTGCTGGCCAGGAGTGATATTCCCAACAGTAATTACTCAAGCCATGGACTCACCATATCCGGAAATAAATAAAGTTATCAGGTAAGCATACATTTAGTTTTTTCCACTCTCTCAGTGTAGTTGGAGTGAATTTAATAGAATTTAGTCCCCTGAGCTTCCTACATGCTGCACAGTGGTTGTTTGATGTATGCAGGAGCTATAGTTGTCCTTACTTAGAGTACACTATCATTTTAATGCCTAACATAAACCTAAACGTTAACACTTACCACTGACTCTGACCATATGTTTCTGCAACATGCTGACATTACTTACATGGGGCCCAATAATATAAAGCTCTCCTCTCAGGTTACATAACTCATGTCACTTGAGAAATACAATTTTTACCTTGAGAGAGGTTTATCTCACTATGGGCCAGATTAAGAGTGGTGCGTTAACTGTTATGCACGAGCGATAATGGGTTTATTGCAGGTGTTTGGTGTTTCCGAAGTAGTGCATATTACACTTAAATAAAAAATGGCACAAAAACATAAAAAATGCATTTAAAAGTACAACTAAACTCTTAAAGGGACATTAAACACTTGACTGCTAAAAATAGCTTCTTAGCAAAGGGATCAAACTAAAAAAGGATCAAATACATAAGGATATTTGAGTTATTTCAGGAGTTATTCAGGGTTATTCAGGCTTATTCAGTAGTAAATAATACTTATATTTTTCTAATTGTTAAAATGTTGCATAGTTTAAAATGTCTCAGATACAGTGCAATGGGTGTTTTGCACTTTTTAATCGTTCTACTTTTTGGAGATTTAGGGGCTGTCCTGTTTGTAAGCAGTTTTCCCTGTTAAGGGAGGAAATAGCTAAACTTCAAGCTAAGGTAAGTAACATACCTGTTACCTCTACAAAGCTGCCTCAGAAAGAAGCCCCTCTACCCCAGAGATCAGCAAGGAGAGGCAGATGGATCACTGTAGGCTCTGGAAGAATTAGAACAGTAGACCAGAAGCATTGCCCACAACCTCTGCCATTGCAAAACTCCTATGCTGCTCTTGCCGAATACACTTGTGATGAGGAGATTGCTGTTTCTGAGCCCTCTGAAGCTGTAACAGGTAATTTAAATCTATTGGCACCTGATTCTCCAGGTAACATAACACAGGAAAGAACTGCAGATGTGTTTTTGAGAAAAAGACTGTTAGTGGGTGACTCTATTTTGAGGAATGTGTATTTAGGTGAAAGTAAAGGAGAAACAAGGGAGGTTAGATGTCTTCCAGGAGCTTTCCTTTCTAGGGACTCTGATAGATTCTGTAGAAATGAAAATTCACCTGACGAAGTCCAGGTTATCAAAGCTTCTAAATTCCTGCTGGGTTCTTCATTCCATTCCACGCCCTTCGGTGGTTCAGTGTATGGAAGTAATCGGCTTAATGGTAGCGGCAATGGACATAGTGCCGTTTGCATGCTTACATCTCAGACCGCTGCAACTATGCATGCTCAGTTAGTGGAGCGGGGATTACACAGATTTGTCCCCTCAACTGAATCTGGACCAAAAGACCAGGGATTCTCTTCTCTGGTGGCTATCTCGGGTCCATCTGTCCAAAGGTATGACCTTTTGCAGGCCAGATTGGACAATTGTTACGACAGATGCCAGCCTTCTAGGTTGGGGTGCAGTCTGGAACTCCCTGAAGGCTCAGGGATCGTGGACTCAGAAGGAGTCTCTCCTTCCATTAAATATTCTGGAACTAAGAGCGATATTCAAGGCTCTTCAGGCTTTGCCTCAGTTAGCAACTCTGAGGTACATCAGATTTCAGTCGGACAACATCACGACTGTAACTTACATCAACCATCAAGGGGGAACGAGAAGTTCCCTAGAGATGTTAGAAGTTTAAAAAATAATTCGCTGGGCAGAGATTCACTCTTGCCACCTATCAGCTATCCATATCCCAGGTGTAGAGCACTGGGAGGCGGATTTTCTAAGTCGTCAGACTTTTCATCCGGGAGAGTGGGAACTCCATCCGGAGGCATTTGCACAACTGATTCATCGTTGGGGCAAACCAGAACTGGATCTCATGGCTTCTCGCCAGAACGCCAAGTTTCCATGTTATGGATCCAGGTCCAGGGATCCCAAGGCGACACTGATAGATGCTCTAGCAGCGCCTTGGTCTTTCAACCTGGCTTATGTGTTTCCACCGTTTCCTCTGCTCCCTCGACTGATTGCCAAGATCAAGCAGGAGAGAGCATCTGTGATTCTGATAGCACCTGCATGGCCACACAGGACCTGGTATGCAGATCTAGTGGACATGTCATCCTTTCCACCATGGTCTCTGCCTCTGAAACAGGACCTTCTACTTCAGGGTCCTTTCAACCATCCAAATCTAATTTCTCTGAGGCTGACTGCCTGGAGATTGAACGCTTGATTTTATCAAAGCGTGGCTTCTCCGAGTCAGTTATTGATACCTTAAGACAGGCACGAAAGCCTGTCACCAGGAAAATTTACCATAAGGTATGGCGTAGATATCTTTATTGGTGTGAATCCAAGGGTTACTCATGGAGTAAGGTCAGGATTGCTAGGATATTATCTTTTCTCCAAGAAGGTTTGGAAAAAGGATTGTCAGCTAGTTAAGTGTCTGGCAGATGTTCCAGACGTTCAGGCATTTTGTCAGGCTTTAGTTAAAATCAAGCCTGTGTTTAAACCTGTTGCTCCACCATGGAGCTTAAACGTGGTTCTTAAGGTTCTTCAAGGAGTTCCGTTTGAATCTCTTCATTCCATAGATATCAAGCTTTTATCTTGGAAAGTTCTTTTTTTGGTAGCTATTTCCTCGGCTCGTAGAGTCTCTGAGCTATCTGCCTTACAATGTGATTCTCCTTATCTGATTTTTCATACGGATAAGGTAGTCCTGCGTACCAAACCTGGGTTCTTACCTAAGGTGGTATCTAACAAGAATATCAATCAAGAGATTGTTGTTCCATCATTGTGTTACACAATTTTGACATGGTCCGTGCTTTAAAGTTTTACTTACAAGCTACTAAAGATTTTCGTCAAACATCTGCTTTGTTTGTTGTCTACTCTGGACAGAGGAGAGGTCAAAAGGCTTCGGCAACCTCTTTTTCTTTTTGACTAAGAAGCTTAATCTGCTTAGCCTATGAGACTGCTGGACAGCAACCTCCTGAAAGGATTACAGCTCATTCCACTAAAGCTGTGGCTTCCACTTGGGCCTTTAAAAATGAGGCTTCTTTTGATCAGATTTGCAAGGCGATGACTTGGTCTTCGCTTCATATTTTTTCAAAATTTTACAAATTTGATACTTTTGCTTCTTCGGAGGCTATATTTGGGAGAAAGGTTTTACTGGCAGTGGTTCCTTCCATTTAAGTTCCTGCCTTGTCCCTCCCTTCATTCGTGTACTTTAGCTTTGGTATTGGTATCCCACAAGTAATGGATGATCCGTGGACTGGATACACCTTACAAGAGAAAACACAATTTATGCTTACCTGATAAATTTATTTCTCTTGTGGTGTATCCAGTCCACGGCCCGCCCTGTCATTTTAAGGCAGGTAATTTTTAAATTTAAACTACAGTAACCACTGCACCCTATGGTTCCTCCTTTCTCGGCTTGTTTTCAGTCGAATGACTGGCTATGACAGTTAGGGGAGGAACTATATTACAGCTCTGCTGTGGGTGTCCTCTTGCAACTTCCTGTTGGGAATGAGAATATCCCACAAGTAATGGATGATCCGTGGACTCGATACACCACAAGAGAAATACATTTATCAGGTAAGCATAAATTGTGTTACTTTCTTTGTTACATTTGACTAGTTTAAAGGGGAACATGTTTCTGTCATGCTCATAAAAGAGTAGCATTTAAATATGTTGAAAATATGTTTTGCCTGGAAAAATGTTCATTAAACAAAGTAAAATTAAACAAAGACATTTCCTAGCATATAAATGTTTTACAATCATTTACAAAAACACACCAAAAACTTTGTAATGCATTTTCATGATTTATTTTTTATGCTTTTTATCTAATAAAAATGTCTAAAAACACAGTATTCTTTCCTAAGATATGGTGAGCCCACGGCTTGAGTAATTACCGTTGGGAATATCACTCCTGGCCAGCAGGAGGATGCAAAGAGCACCACAGTTAAACTGTTAAGTATCACTCCCTTACCCACAACCCCCAGTAATTCTCTTTGCCTTCAGTGCATGGAGGAGGTGAAGTTTAGGTGTCTGAAGACAAATTTTGATTTCATCTACAAGCAAGTTTTGGAGTATAGCTGTTATTCCTTGCAGTCAGGTAGTGGTGGCTTTAAAACAGTTTGGAACTTGTAAAGAGGTACTTACTGTGTTTTCCTAACAATTTCTGCCCTAGTTTAGAAAGCCAGAGTTGGCTACACTACATGCCAGACAGCGGAGCAGGTAAGAGCTTTTTATTCCAGTTGGGGAGACCATGCACTTAACAAATTAAAAGACACTGCTTTTTTATGGGGATATAGATAATCCTGTTGTATGGGTTACACTGGGGAATGAAGCAGGCACTGTAGCAGGTTTGAGAATAACATTTGATCTCTTTTAAAAATAAAGGGTAGAATGTTTTTATTAGGCTTTATTTTCTGACACATATTTACTTGATAAAATAATACAAGTTTAAACTGAAAGTAATGCTGAATTTTCTATTTCAGCAACACCGATGCAACATTTTAAACTGTACGGTTTGAAAAAACGGTTATTTCTGGTACTCAGTGTACCAGGAAGCTATTTTTAGTGCCTCTCTGTGTTGCAGTAGTAATTTGAGCTTGGCAGTTGTGGTCACATAACCGACTTTACTTCATAACGTTTCTGAGAAAAAAGTAGTTTTTCTCCATTTCTGGGTGATCTGGTCTTAATTGGTAGCGGTAAGGCACCTCAGTAATTAAGGTGTGGGGTTGCCTGAGGGGTATTTTAGAAGTTTATTTGATGTTTATTAAATGTTTTTTATTAACTTTTCTCACATAATTTTAGCTGGGGATCGATCCTAATTTGGGATATAATTTAAAGTGATTTTTTTCCATGGCTTATTTTAATTGAATATTAAAATCTTTGAAACTTATCTGTACAATTTTATTTACTGTTTCATAGCATGTCTGATATGGAACAATAGCCTGCTCTCATGAATCCATGCTTATTATCTTTAGATTCTTCATGTGTCAAGAAAACCTTGCAAAATATGGGCAATTTTTTTAAACCTAATGTCTCTCAGGATGATGCTGTTAAAATAATACCTCAGCTTTCTCCTGCTACGTCCTAAGCCTCAATTGCATCACATGAAGTGCCCTGTGGTTCCTTTATAACTCCTATTGGAGTTTATTTAAAAGCAGAAATTGTTGCCCAGGTATCTTCAGCAGTATCTGCAGCATTAGCTGTCATTCCCAAATTACAAGGAAAAAGCAAGAGGAATTCTAGAAATTCAGAAAGTAAGGTGCCTGTCCTCAGTTCTACTTCCCAAGCTGCCCTTTCTCATAAGTCTGATGAGGAAGATACATTGGGACTTTCTGAGGGTTAAATCTCAGATTCGGACAGTATAATTCCTTCTTCTGAGACTGAGGTGGTATCTTTCAGATTTAAGCTTGAATACCTTTATGTATTGTGAAAGGAGGTTTTAGCTACTTTAGATGACTCCAATACCTCTGTCATTGTCACTCCTAAGAAATCTATTAAACTTAATAGTTTCTTTGATGAACCTTCCACTTCAGAGTTTTTTTCCTGTACCGGACCGTGCTAGGGAAATTATCTCACAGGAATGGGAGAAACCAGGGGTGTCTTTGTCCCCGTCTCCCATTTTTAAGAAAATGTTACCTGTCAATGACTCCATTAAAGACCCTTGGTATACTGTACCCAAAGTTAAAGGGGCCATTTCCACTCTGGCTAAGAGAACCACTATTCCTATTTATGATAGCTGCTCTTTTAAGAATCTGATGGACAAGAAGCTGGAGGAATATTTGAAAAAAGATTTATATTCACCAAGGTCTACAATGTCAACTTGCGGTGTATATTGCCACCATGACTAGTGCGGCATCTTATTGGTTCGACCCCTTGTCTGATTCTCTTTAAGTAGAGACTTCCATTGCATTCCATAGACATTTAGTTGTTATATTGGAAGGTTTTGTTTCTTTTTGCTATCTCTTTTGCTTGAAGAGTCTCGGAACTCTCAGCTCTGCAGTGTGATTCCCCTTATCTTATTTTTCATGCCGATAAGGCGGTTCTTCATATGTAAGTTAGGTTTCCTTCATTAGGTTGTTTCTAATAGAAATATCAATCAGGAAAATGTTGTTCCCTCTCTGTGTTCTAATCCTTCTTCTTCCAAAGAACGTTTGTTACACAATTTGGTTGTTGTACATGCTCTTAAATTCCACTTACAGGTGACTAAGGATTTTCGCCAGTCCTCTGTCCTCTTTGTCTGTTTCTCTGGGAAACGTAAAGGTCAGAAAGTTACTGCTACTACTCTTTTTTTTTTCTGGTTACAAAGTATAATTTGTTTGGCTTATGAGACTCCTGAGATAATTATGGCTCATTCCACAAGAGCTGTTTCCTCTTCTTGGGCTTTAAAAAATTAAGTTTCTGTGGAACAAATTTGCAAGGCTGCAACTTGGTCTTCTCTACATACTGAGGCTTCTTTTGGGAGAAAGGTTCTTCAAGCGGTTTATGTCTTCTGTTTAGGACTGCCTGTCTTGTCCCTCCCTATTTATCCATGTCCTCTAGCTTGGGTATTGGTTCCCAACAGTAATTACTCAAGCCGTGGACTCACCATATCTTAGGAAAGAAAAAAAAATTTATGCTTACCTGATAAATGTATTTATTTCTGGATATGGTGAGTCTACGGCCCCACCCTTTATTTAAAGACAGTTGTTCTTTTGACTATAACCTCAGGCACCTCTACACCTTGTGTTACTCCTTTTTCTCCATTTCCCTTTGGTCAAATGACTGGGGGTTGTGGGTAAGGGAGTGATACTTAACAGTTTAACTGTGGTGCTCTTTGCCTCTTCCTGCTGGCCAGGAGTGATATTCCCAACAGTAATTACTCAAGCCATGGACTCACCATATCCGGAAATAAATAAAGTTATCAGGTAAGCATACATTTAGTTTTTTCCACTCTCTCAGTGTAGTTGGAGTGAATTTAATAGAATTTAGTCCCCTGAGCTTCCTACATGCTGCACAGTGGTTGTTTGATGTATGCAGGAGCTATAGTTGTCCTTACTTAGAGTACACTATCATTTTAATGCCTAACATAAACCTAAACGTTAACACTTACCACTGACTCTGACCATATGTTTCTGCAACATGCTGACATTACTTACATGGGGCCCAATAATATAAAGCTCTCCTCTCAGGTTACATAACTCATGTCACTTGAGAAATACAATTTTTACCTTGAGAGAGGTTTATCTCACTATGGGCCAGATTAAGAGTGGTGCGTTAACTGTTATGCACGAGCGATAATGGGTTTATTGCAGGTGTTTGGTGTTTCCGAAGTAGTGCATATTACACTTAAATAAAAAATGGCACAAAAACATAAAAAATGCATTTAAAAGTACAACTAAACTCTTAAAGGGACATTAAACACTTGACTGCTAAAAATAGCTTCTTAGCAAAGGGATCAAACTAAAAAAGGATCAAATACATAAGGATATTTGAGTTATTTCAGGAGTTATTCAGGGTTATTCAGGCTTATTCAGTAGTAAATAATACTTATATTTTTCTAATTGTTAAAATGTTGCATAGTTTAAAATGTCTCAGATACAGTGCAATGGGTGTTTTGCACTTTTTAATCGTTCTACTTTTTGGAGATTTAGGGGCTGTCCTGTTTGTAAGCGGTTTTCCCTGTTAAGGGAGGAAATAGCTAAACTTCAAGCTAAGGTAAGTAACATACCTGTTACCTCTACAAAGCTGCCTCAGAAAGAAGCCCCTCTACCCCAGAGATCAGCAAGGAGAGGCAGATGGATCACTGTAGGCTCTGGAAGAATTAGAACAGTAGACCAGAAGCATTGCCCACAACCTCTGCCATTGCAAAACTCCTATGCTGCTCTTGCCGAATACACTTGTGATGAGGAGATTGCTGTTTCTGAGCCCTCTGAAGCTGTAACAGGTAATTTAAATCTATTGGCACCTGATTCTCCAGGTAACATAACACAGGAAAGAACTGCAGATGTGTTTTTGAGAAAAAGACTGTTAGTGGGTGACTCTATTTTGAGGAATGTGTATTTAGGTGAAAGTAAAGGAGAAACAAGGGAGGTTAGATGTCTTCCAGGAGCTACTGCTCACAGGGATAAGAATCGTATTTTGAGAATTGTTAAGGCAGCAGGAAAGGGAAGTGAGTTTGATGTGATTGTTCATTTAGGAACAACTGATCTGGCTAGTAATCATGTTGCTGCTGTTCAGAAAGAGTTTTGTGACCTAGGTAATCATTTAGAGACTGTGGCATCAACTCTATCATTTTCTGCTATTTTACCTGTGTATGACCAGGAAGCAGGAAAGATGGAGCGGATAACAACATTTAATTCTTGGTTAGATAAGTGGTGCAGGGAACGAGGATTTGGTTTTATTGGCCATTATAGCTCTGTTTGGAAAGATACTAGGTTATTTAGGAGAGATGGCTTGCATTTGGATGCTAAAGGAACAGAGTATCTGGGAGAGGAGTTCAAATACTTTATTAGAAATCATTTAAACTAATAAAGGGGGGTAGCATTAATATATCCACCTGCCCCCCACAGCATGCCAAAACTGTTAGTCCAAGTAACAATTCTAGAAATTTTAGTAGAAAAATTCTTCGTGCCATGAGCACAAATGCTCGCAGCTTAGGAAATAAATTACCTGAACTCATTTCAATAATGACTAGGGACAACTTGGATTTAGTAGCTATAACAGAAACATGGTACAATGATTTGCATGACTGGGACATAGTCATACCTGGATACAGGTTATTTAAAAAGAACAGAGTAGGAAAGAAAGGTGGAGGAGTTGCTTTGTATGTAAATGAAAATATAAAGGTTACTGAAATTGTAGGAACAAATGATGAGGTGGAAAGTATTTGGGTGACTTTGGAAATTGGAGATAAAAATGTTTTTAGAATAGGGGTTGTATATAGGCCTCCATTGCAGGATGAAAAACTGGACAATCTGTTATTAGATGAAATAACCAAAATGACCATGAAGGTTAAGGTTATAGTACTGGGGGACTTTAATTTGCCAGATATAGACTGGAAGATTCCTTCTGCTAGATCGGCTAGAAGCAGGTATATTCTTGAATCTCTGCTAGGGGAATCACTTGAACAATTAGTCAAGGAACCAACTCGTAAGGAAGCTATATTAGATCTAATACTTACAAACAGTGATACAGTTTCAGATGTGTCTGTAGGTGAGAACTTAGGATCCAGTGATCATCAATCTGTTTGGTTTAGTATTCATGTTCAGGAACTGTCCACCCAGACTAAAACAAAAGTTTTAGACTTTAGGACGGCAGATTTTTCATTAATGGGAGAATACCTAAAAAACTATTTAAAGGGGAAAACTCTTATTACAGGGGTTCAAGAACAGTGGGAATTTGTGAAAGGTGCCATTTTAGATGCAACCGCACACTGTATTAGACATGTCTGTAAAAGTAAAATAAAGATTAAACCAATTTGGTTTTCCAAAGAAGTAGCACATGCTGTAAAGACAAAAAAGATAGCTTATAAAAATTACAGACACACACAAGCAGATGATGATATGAAAATATGGAGACTCCAACAAAAAAAGACTAAGCAGTTAATTAGGAAGGTTAAAGCTCATACAGAAGAGAAGATAGCACAGTCAGTAAAACATGGAGACAAAACATTCTTTAGATATATCAGTGAAAGAAGAAAAAATAAGGTAGGAATAGTAAAATTGAAATCAGTTGATGGTAGAATAATAGAAGGAGATAAGCAGATTGCAGACTGTCTCAATGATAACTTCTGTTCTGTTTTCACTAAAGATTGTGAAGATACAATGTCTACATTAAGGGATGCTACGCAAAATAGAAACAAGCTTAACAGTAATCTTTTTACAGAGGATGAGGTTTTGTTAGCATTATCAAAAATAAATGTTACAAAGGCAGTGGGTCCTGATAATATTCATCCAAGGGTTTTAAAAGTACTTCGATCAGTGCTAACTGTCCCATTAACTGATCTGTTTAATCAGTCACTATTAACAGGAGCTGTCCCAGATGATTGGAAAATAGCAAATGTAATACCTCTTCATAAAAAGGGCAGTAGAGAAGAATCTGGCAACTACAGGCCAGTTAGTTTAACTTCAGTAGTAGGGAAATTAATGGAAAGCCTCTTAAAAGAAAGAATTATGACTTACATAAAGACAAACAATTTAGAGGACCAAAATCAGCATGGTTTTACTTCAGGGAGATCATGTCAGACTAATCTAATTGACTTCTTTGATTATGTAACAAAAGTATTAGACAAGGGAGGAGCAGTTGATGTAGCATATCTAGATTTCAGCAAAGCATTTGACACCGTCCCACACAATAAACTTATTCACAAACTATATCTCCTTGGTCTAGATTCAAAAATTGTGAACTGGGTGGAATGCTGGCTTAAGGACAGAAAACAAAGTGTCTTAGTAAATGGAGTTCATTCAGCAGAGGGGGCTGTTACTAGTGGTGTTCCTCAGGGGTCAGTTCTGGGGCCTGTTTTGTTTAACATATTTATCTGCGATATCAGCAAAGGGCTACAGGGGAAAGTATGTCTCTTTGCAGATGATACAAAAATTTGCAACAGAGTGGATGTTCCAGGGGGGGTAGACAAAATGAGAAGTGATATACAACAATTGGAGGATTGGACAAACGACTGGGATCTAAAGTTTAACACAGCAAAGTGTAAAATAATGCATTTAGGGAAGAAAAATCCAAATGTTAATTACAGACTCAATGACACTTTACTGACTGTTACAGACGAGGAACAGGACTTGGGAATTATTATTTCAGATGATACTTAGTAAACAATGTAGTAATGCAGCGAGTAAGGCTAGCAGAATGCTTGGATGTATTGGTAGAGGTATTTGCAGCAGAAATAGTAAGGTTCTTATGCCACTTTATAGATCATTAGTTAGGCCTCATCTTGAGTATTGTGTGCAGTTCTGGAGGCCATATCTTCAGAAGGATATTAACAAACTTGAATCTGTGCAAAGGAGGGCTACCAAAATGGTACATGGTCTAAAAAATAAAACTTACCAGTATAGGCTCAATGACCTAAATATGTATAGCTTAGAGGAGAGAAGGGAAAGAGGTGATATGATAGCAACTTTCAAGTACATTAAAGGGTTTAGTAAAACTGAGGCTGTGGGTATTTTACATAAAATGGAAAATTCAAGAACAAGGGGTCATGAGCTCAAGCTAAAGGTTAGTAGATTCAGGAGTAATTTGAGGAAGCACTTCTTTACAGAAAGAGTGATTGATTTATGGAATAAACTTCCTCAAGAGGTAGTAGCAACAAACACTGTGGGGGACTTTAAAAATGCATGGGACAAGCATAGGGCTATCCTACGAACTAGATAAGTTTATACTGTTAGGTAAGGTCGGGCAGACTTGCTGGGCCTATGGCTCTTATCTGCCGTCAATATCTATGTTTCTATGTTTCTATGTTTAATTAAAACTAACTTCTACTGTGTAATAATAAAAAACTGAGTACAGCTCTTTATGCTGTAACTTCAGCTTACACAAAACATTTCAAGAAAATTGTTTCTATTACTATACATATCTAGGGCTTGATGCAGCTATGTATGCCACCATATTTTAACAGCACAGTAGTCACATGACACACACTTCATATCTATCACATACCTATCACACACTTCATATCACATACCTAGAGTACCTATAATGTGTGCATATAAAAAACACAGCAGCACTCAATGTTATGCAGACAGAGCTTGTCCTGCAGTTTATGTTATAAATCTGTTACAGGAATAAAAGATTTTATTATTATATTTTTCTATGCAAACATAGCTTACTTTTTCAAACGTTACCACTGAATTCCTAATGTGTGTGACTGTACATAGCACTCGGCAGGGTTATAAATGTAAATCATTCTCTTCTCTGAGTCTGACAAGCTCCGGTCTGGAGAGGGAGGGGCCGAGGGGGGAGAGAGAGCAGAGAGACTCCATGAAGAAAATAGACTAAATAACTCATGCTGGAAATACTTTTTACTGGAGATTTGTTCTATGCAATATTTTATTTTCATACTGTACATCTACATCACATATATACATCACATATATACATCACATATATACAGTAATATATGTAATGCAGATATATGAAAATAAAATATTGCATAGAACAAATCTCCAGTAAAAAGTATTTCCAGCATGAGTTATTTAGTCTATTTTCTTCACGGAGTCTCTCTGCTCTCTCTTCCCCCTCGGCCCCTCCCTCTCCAGACCGGAGCTTGTCAGACTCAGAGAAGAGAATGATTTACATTTATAACCCTGCCGAGTGCTATGTACAGTCACACACATTAGGAATTCAGTGGTAACGTTTGAAAGAGTAAACTTTGTTTGCATACAAAAACATAATAATAAAATCTTTTTTTCCTGTAACAGATTTATAACATAAACTGCAGGACAAGCTCTGTCTGCATAACATTGAGTGCTGCTGCTGCTGTGTTTTTCATTTGCACAAGTCACATGACTGCTGTGACCCAGTGTAACGTGCGTTCTAACATGGCACCTTACATGGGAGAATAATGCACCTTATTAGCATTCATCTTCAAATCGATTTTTTTCAACACTTAGGGGTAAGGTGAACAAATAAACTAGACAGTAGTGATTACTTGATTTTAATTCATAATAAAACATACTTTTTAATGATTTTTATTAGGTGTTTAGTGTCCCTTTAATATCACTATATGATACAAAATTATTCAAAAAAAATATTGCATGAAAAGTTATAAGCGCTCAAAGATATATATATATATATATACATGTATAGCAATATATATATATATATATATATATATATATATATATATATGTATAGATGTGTGCACATATGTATTTATGTATCATATATATATAGATATAGATATAGATATAAAAATAACAAGAGTATTGCATTGAGCAATGATACTTTTTTTTTATTGGACTAACTATACATTTATAAGTTGACAAGCTTTCAGAAGAGTTCCTTCCTTTATCAAGTCTAAAGCAATACTGAGACCAATTCAATGGATTTTACAGATTATATCTTAAAACACAGAATAGCTAAGAAGACAGTGCAGGGAGAGTAGGAGGTGTCGTAAAAATCATGAGGGGGCTTAGGTAACAGGCAGACAGTGTCCAGTGTAGGAGAACAGACAGTGGAAATATATAGCTTTACATAGAGCATATACTGACATAAAGTTATATATCAACATTGAATCAATATCTACAAAGATGTGAAATTGTATATACAGGGGAAATACAAATGTTAAAAAAAGACAAATGTGTGGATATAGGCTTACCTGTGTACCTATGTATAAAGAATGTGGAATATACAATGTAATTGACTAAATGAAAGTACAATACAAAAAAATTTGATAATGTGTTAAGAATCCAGAGTCCACATTTAGTCCAGAATTAAACAGGTTGAAGTGCATTATCATTTTCATTTCAAAGGTTTTTCTTTCCATGGTGTTTTTGAATTTGCCTCTGAGAATTTTGATTTTGAGGTTTTGGATGGAGTGGTCAGGTTGGGTGAAATGGTGACCAACAGGGGTGCAGTATTTTGTTTCACAGTGGTTTTTGATTGAATGTCTGTGTAAGTTCATTCGAAGGTGCAGTTTTTGGCTTGTTTCTCCAATATAGCATCCCATTTCACATGCAGTGCAATGTATCATGTATACCACATTTGCAGATATACATGAATATGCCCCTTTAATGTTATAAGATTTATTATTGTGATTTGCTGTGCTGCTTTCACAAACTGTGTCAACACGTTTGTGAAAGCAGCACAGCAAATCACAATAATAAATCTTATAACATTAATTGTAATAGGCACTTTATCCGACTCACTCAAAAAACTAACTTTTAGTGGAGTAAGCACGTGAGCAGGAGTGGTAAATAGCAGTCCACTCATAATTTAGCCCTGTTAAGGGTTCTGTATGTGAAGAATAGACTCCTATAATAAAATATAAGGTCTAAAAACATTATAAACATTTTGTAATTTCTCTTTATGGGAGGACATTTTTGATCTTTATGCCCAAAGTTCTCCAAAGTCATTGAAATGCTTTGCAATATTTAAACAGTTCTTTATCTGCTGGATAGATATATTTATTAATTGTCACTTCTTACAGATGTAGAATCATAAACTTGACATTTGTTATCATTGTTTAAGGATATGTATTCAGTTTCACACATAAATATGTGTGTGCGTATATATATATATATATATATATACACATTTATATTATTATAAGTTATTTGTAGGGAACCAACAGATTTTGCAGCTCTAATCCACACAAGACAAGTATATATCTATACATACCTATATTATTATTATCAGGTTATTATTATCAGGTATTTGTAGAGTGCCAACAGATTCCGCAGCGCTATATCTAAATAAATCTATATCTATATAAATCTATCTATATATAAATCTATATATAAATAACTATATATAAATCTATATACATAAATTTATATCTATATAAATCTCTCTCTCTCTCTCTCTCTCTCTCTCTCTCTCTCTCTCTCTCTATATATATATATATATATATATATATATATATATATATATATATATATATATATATATATATATATTCCAGATAAAAGTCTTGCACTCTAAACCCCAAATGCAGGGTGAGTAAATACCAGGGTGCTGAATCAAAGAATAAACAGTCCAGTATAACAACAGCACTCTCTGGAGTGAGAGAGAGAGAGAGAGATCGGTGTGGAAGAAGGGCACTCTTAGGATTTGTATAGAGAAGAATATTTTCTTTATTCTTAGATCATTAATACATGGTCGACGTTTCGGCCCTCAGTTGGGCCTTCATCAGGACAGGTATAATCTTTAAACTGCCAAGTGACAACGATCACAGATCCATACAGGTGAGTCGCCTGTATGGATCTGTGATCGTTGCCACTCGGCAGTTTAAAGATTATACCTGTCCTGATGAAGGCCCAACTGAGGGCCAAAACGTTGACCATGTATTAATGATCTAAGAATAAAGAAAATATTCTTCTCTATACAATTCCTGAGAGTGCCCTTCTTCCACACCGATCTCTATAATTATCTTTCATAAGGATTGCACCCAGGGCGTGGCTGCTCCACCTGGTTGGAGTGCTGGGCTACATGCTATTTGACTTTTGATATATATACATGATATATATACATCTGCATATATATAGGCAAAATGAGTCAGTTGCACTCTCACAAACACTTTTCCAAGGGCCAGGGTGCTAGAGTAGGTGAAATGTAGTAGAGTAGAAAACAGCACTCTCTGGACTTAAATTTAAACAAATAGTTTAATAGGTAACATTTCGGGGAATGCTCCCCTTCATCAGACCTGATGAAGGGGAGCATTCCCCGAAACGTTACCTATTAAACTATTTGTTTAAATTTATTTCCCTATAACAGAGCCTGTTCATTTCTCTTTAACTCTTACATTTATAGTCTTAAATGCAAAAGTAAACTAAATAGATTGATACATTTAATAGCATATATTGTATATTTATTAGTAATATATAGGAGAGAGTATATTACATGCTTCAATATAATCACATTATCTCTTTCATCTTAGAATCATTTAGAATGTGTGCCCATTATTCCCATATTCTTTACATTATTATTATTGTATACATCTGTGCACAATTGTTATGTTACATAAGTTTACTGGAAAATAAATCAGTCACTGTAAGTAATTTCATATATAAAAATAAATTTGAATTAATTTGCAATCTCTGAGTGAGAGATACCAAACATAAATGAAAGAGAGCATATTATTCCTTTGCTTCTGGGAACCTTGTCATGTATTGCTGTTCTATCCTGTTTAATTTATACAAAGGAGCTAAATCATTGTTGGCTGTCACATTTGGATTATGCTTCTATCACAAACAAATTAGGAGATAATTACTCAGATGATTTATTCTAAGTAACTGTGTATTTCTTCTTGATTGGTTATTAAATTCCAATATACTGACAATGAATAGCTTTATAGACATATTTTGTGAATGGCTGATGATATCACAGTTTTAATGAAATTTAAAATATCTGTACTACTTAATATTAAATGATTGTATAAATGCATAAAATAGATCACAAGCTCTTAACCTATTTTATGCATTTATTTTATACATCAATACATAGATCACAGGCACTTGGGAATTGATAAAAGCAAGTACAGTCCTAATAATATCTGCTACATATTACTGTAATGTTGCTTTATTCCATTTTTTAACCCAAACTATTGACAGTTAAATAGTTATTTATTTCTTAAATATAAACTGACATGGCTTGTCATGAAGTGTAATTTCTTATTAGTACTCTGAAATTGGTTCTTGATAGTTACTTGACGTACATTGAGATGTATTGAGATGTGAACATATATAAGATAAACTACTATTTTTTTTTATTACCACTAAACAAGTGGTAAGTTTACCAGAGAAGTAAAAAAGTAATGCTTGCAACAAAAAAATTTAGTTATTTTGTTCATGTGAGTTAAAAAATTGTACTCTAAAGGCTGTAGAGGCTTCAAATTTACACTGTTTAATAAGGATGCAGCAAAGTCACTCTCAGTTGTCAGATTCATGTGTCAGCCAATATATTCAATTTTTATTCTTGACAATCCTCGACCCATTGGAAAAAAAAAATATACAAAAAAAAGTATCTGACTTTGTTTAACTACTCCTCTGGTACCCTTAAAGGGACATGAAACCCTATTTTTATTTTGTGATTCAGATAAAGCATTTAATTTTAAACAACTTTCCAGTTCACCTCTATAATATAATGTGTTTCCTTCCCTCTGTATCCTTTGTTGGAAAGCATTCCTAAGTAGGATCAGGAGCAACAATGCACTACTAGAAACTAGCTGGTGATTGGTTGCTGCACATACTGTGTATGCCTCTGTTCATTGGAACATTGGAAAATTCTTTAAAATGGTATGCTCTATCTGAATCATGAAAGAAAGAATTTGGGTTTGATTTCCCTTTAAGCCATTCCTGATAGGAAATAGCACATTAACTGATTTTTTTCAAAACTCAAATTCTTAACAGCACCATAGTCAGAGAGAAGAAGAAACAAAGGCCTAGATTTAGAGTTTGGCGTTAGCCGTCAAAAGCAGCGTTAAGGGGTCCTAACGCTGCTTTTTACCGCCCGCTGGTATTTAGAGTCAGGCAGGAAAGGGTCTACTGCTCACTTCCTTACCGCGACTTCAGGCTACCGCAGATCCCCTTACGTCAATTGCGTATCCTATCTTTTCAATGGGATTTGCCTAATGCTGGTATTTGGAGTCTTGGAAGAAGTGTACCGCCAAAAAAAGTCAATAGTTAAGAGCTTTATGGGCTAATGCCGGAATATAAAGCTCCTAACTACTGTGCTATAAAGTACACTAACACCCATAAACTACCTATGTGCCCCTAAACCGAGGCCCTCCCACATCGCAAACACTATACTATAACCCCTAATCTGCCGACCGGACACAGCCGCCACTTACATTATCCCTATTAACTCCTAATCTGCTGCCCCTAACATCGCCGACACCTATATTATATTTATTAACCCCTAATCTGCCCCCAACGTCGCCGCTACCTAACTAAAATTATTAACCCCTAATCTGCCGACCGGACCTCCCCGCCACTATAATAAATGTATTAACCCCTAAACCACTGCACTCCCGCCTCGCAAACACTAGAATAAATTGTATTAACCCCTTAATCTGCCCTCCCTAACATCGCCGCCACGAACCTACAATTATTAACCCCTAATCTCCCGCCCGCAACGTCGCCGCTAATATAATAAATGTATTAACCCCTAAACCTAAGTCTAACCCTAACCCTAACACCCCATAAAATAAATACAACTTAAATTAAACAAAATAATATTCCTATAATAAAATAAATTAATCCTATTTAAAACTAAATACTTACCTAGAAAATAAACCCTAATATAGCTACTATATAAATAATAATTACATTGTATCCATTTTAGGATTTATATTTATTTTACAGGCAACTTTGCATTTATTTAACTAGGTACAATAGCTATTAAATAGTTAATAACTATTTAATAGCTACCTAGTTAAAATAATTACAAAATTACATGTGAAATAAATCCTAACCTAAGTTACAATTAAACCTAACACTACACTATCATTTAATTAATTAAATAAATGACCTACAATTAGCTAAACTAAAATACAATTACATAAACTAATTTATAATACAGAAAAACACTAAATTACAAAAAAAATTTAAAAATATTACAAGAATTTTAATCTAATTACACCTAATCTAAGCCCCCTAATAAAATAAAAAAGCCCCCCAAAATAATAAAATTCCCTACCCTATTCTAAATTACAAAGGTAATCAGCTCTTTTACCAGCCCGCATTGCCCCAAAGTAATCAGCTCTTTTACCTGTAAAAGAAAATACAATACTCCCCAAAATTACAACCCACCACCCACATACCCCTATTCTAACCCACCCAAACCACCCCTTAAAAAAACCTATCACTAACCCCCTGAAGATATCCCTACCTTGAGTCGTCTTCACTCAGCTGAGCCGAAGTCTTCATCCAATCCGGGCGATGTGGTCCTCCATCCGGGCGAAGTCTTGATCCAAGCGGCAAAGAAGAGGTCCTCCATCTGGGCAATGTCTTCCTCCAAGCGGCAAAGAAGAGGTCCTCCATCCGGGCGATGTCTTCTTCCAAGCAGCATCTTCTCTCTTCTGTCTTCCGGATCCATCTTCATCCCGCCGACGCGGAACCTCCTTCCCAGATGGACTAACGACGAATGAAGGTTCCTTTAAATGACGTCATCCAAGATGATGTCCCTCAAATTCCAATTGGCTGATAGGATTCTATCAGCCAATCGGAATTAAGGTAGGAAAAATCTGATTGGCTGATTCAATCAGCCAATCAGATTGAGCTCGCATTCTATTGGCTGATCGGAACAGCCAATAGAATGCAAGATCAATCTGATTGGCTGATTGGATCAGCCAATCGGATTGAACTTCAATTTGATTGGCTGATTGAATCAGCCAGTCAGATTTTTCCTACCTTAATTCCGATTGGCTGATTGAATCCTATCAGCCAATCGTATTTCGAGGGACGCCATCTTGGATGACGTCCCTTAAAGGAACCTTCATTCGTCGTTAGTCCGTCGGGGAAGGAGGATGTTTGGGTGGGTTAGAATAGGGGTATGTGGGTGGTGGGTTGTAATGTTGGGGGGGAGGTATTGTATTTTCTTTTACAGGTAAAAGAGCTGATTACTTTGGGACAATGCCCTGCAAAAAGCCCTTTTAAGGGCTGGTAAAAGAGCTGATTACTTTTGTAATTTAGAATAGGGTAGGGAATTTTATTATTTTGGGGGGCTTTTTTATTTTATTAGGGGGCTTAGATTAGGTGTAATTAGATTAAAATTCTTCTAATATTTTTTTTATTTTTTGTAATTTAGTGTTTTTTGTATTATAGACTAGTTTATTTAATTGTATTTAGGTTTAGCTAATTGTAGGTCATTTATTTAATTAATTTAATGATAGTGTAGTGTTAGCTGTATTTGTAACTTAGGTTAGGATTTATTTTACATGTAATTTTGAAATTATTTTAACTAGTTAGCTATTAAATAGTTATTAACTATTTAATAGCTATTGTACATAGTTAAAATAAATACAAAGTTGCCTGTAAAATAAATATAAATCCTAAAATAGATACAATGTAATTATTATTTATTGTTTTAAATTGGATTAATTTATTTAATTATAGGAATATTATTTCGTTTAATTTAAATTATTTTTATGGTAGGGGGTGTTAGGGTTAGGGTTAGACTTAGGTTTAGGGGTTAATAACTTTATTATAGTAGCGGCGACGTTGCGGGCAGGAGATTAGGGGTTAATAATTGTAGGTAGGTGGGGGCGATGCTAGGGAGGGCAGATTAGGGGTTAATAAAATTTATTCTAGTGTTTGCGAGGCGGGAGTGCGGCGGTTTAGGGGTTAATACATTTATTATAGTGGAAGATTAGGGGTTAATACTTGTAGTTAGGTTGCGGCAACGTTGGGGGGGGCATATTAGGGGTTAATAAATATAATATAGGTGTCGGCGATGTTAGGGGCAGCAGATTAGGGGTTCATAGCTATAATGTAGGTTGCGGCGGTGTCCGGATCAGCAGATTAGGGGTTAATAGTATAATGCAGGTGTCAGCGATAGCGGGGCAGAAGATTAGGGGTTAATAAGTATAAGGTTAGGGGAGTTTAGACTCGGGGTTCATGTTAGGGTGTTAGGTGCAGACTTAGAGAGTGTTTCCCCATAGGAAACAATAGGGCTGCGTTAGGAGCTTAACACTGCTTTTTTTTCAGCCCAAACTGCCCCATTGTTTCCTATGGGGAAATTGTGCATGAGCACGTTTTGCTAGCTTACCAATACCATAAGCAATGCTGGTATTAAGGGTTGAAGTGGTGTGAAATTATGCTCAACGCTCACTTTTCTGAGCCTAATGCAGCCATTCAGACAACTCTAAATACCAGCGTTGGCTTAAGGGTGCGCTGGGAAAAAAATCAGTGTTAGCTACGTGGGTCTTTACCGACAAAACTCTAAAACTGTTTAAATGTGTTTTTTCCCCCAAACGATTAGCCCAGTGCACATGTCTAATAGAGATAACCCTGTTTAAGAGACAACAAAACTGTACGTTGACTGAGAAAAACAAATGACAAGTGATTACAATAAAAAATAAAAATAAAAAAGTTATAAATAAGGGCTAGGTGAATATTTTTCCACATTTGTTTATTATAACCAAATTGTAAATGTTTTCTATACATATAAATTCATTGTTTCAAACATATGTCAAAATGTTATATTCAATGTAGGGAATATATACAGTATGTATATATATATATATATATATATATATATATATATATATATACACATATATATATATATATATATATATACATATATATATATATATATATATATATATATATATATATATATATATATATATATTAGGCAATTATTAGGCAGAATTATTAGGCAAATTAGTATTTTGACCACATCATCCTCTTTATGCGTGTTGTCTTACCCCAAGCTGTATAGGCTCGAAAGCCTACTACCAATTAAGCATATTAGGTGATGTGCATCTCTGTAATGAGAAGGGGTGTGGTCTAATAATATCAACACCCTATATCAGGTGTGCATAATTATTAGGCAACTTCCTTTCCTTTAGCAAAATGGGTCAAAAGAAGGACTTGACAGGCTCAGAAAAGTCAAAAATAGTGAGATATCTTGCAGAGGGATGCAGCACTCTTAAAATTGCAAAGGTTCTGAAGCGTGATCATTGAAGAATCAAGCGTTTCATTCAAAATAGTCAACAGGGTCGCAAGAAGCGTGTGGAAAAACCAAGGCGCAAAATAACTGCCCATGAACTGAGAAAAGTCAAGCGTGCAGCTGCCAAGATGCCACTTGCCACCAGTTTGGCCATATTTCAGAGCTGCAACATCACTGGAGTGCCCAAAAGCACAAGGTGTGCAATACTCAGAGACATGGCCAAGGTAAGAAAGGCTGAAATACGACCACCACTGAACAAGACACACAAGCTGAAACGTCAAGACTGGGCCAAGAAATATCACAAGACTGATTTTTCTAAGGTTTTATGGACTGATGAAATGAGAGTGAGTCTTGATGGGCCAGATGGATGGGCCCGTGGCTGGATTGGTAAAGGGCAGAGAGCTCCAGTCCGACTCAGACGCCAGCAAGGTGGAGGTGGAGTACTGGTTTGGGCTGGTATCATCAAAGATGAGCTTGTGGGGCCTTTTCGGGTTGAGGATGGAGTCAAGCTCAACTGCCAGTCCTACTGCCAGTTTCTGGAAGACACCTTCTTCAATCAGTGGTACAGGAAGAAGTCTGCATCCTTCAAGAAAAACATGATTTTCATGCAGGACAATGCTCCATCACACGCGTCCAAGTGCTCCACAGCGTGGCTGGCAAGAAAGGGTATAAAAGAAGAAAATCTAATGACATGGCCTCCTTGTTCACCTGATCTGAACCCCATTGAGAACCTGTGGTCCATAATCAAATGTGAGATTTACAAGGAGGGAAAACAGTACACCTCTCTGAACAGTGTCTGGGAGGCTGTGGTTGCTGCTGCACGCAATGTTGATGGTGAACAGATCAAAACACAGACAGAATCCATGGATGGCAGGCTTTTGAGTGTCCTTGCAAAGAAAGGTGGCTATATTGGTCACTGATTTGTTTTTGTTTTGTTTTTGAATGTCAGACATGTATATTTGTGAATGTTGAGATGTTATATTGGTTTCACTGGTAAAAATAAATAATTGAAATGGGTATATATTTGTTTTTTGTTAAGTTGCCTAATAATTATGCACAGTAATAGTCACCTGCACACACAGATATCCCATTTCCAAAACTATTCAGCTTTGATATTAATGAGTTTTTTGGGTTCATTAAGAACATGGTTGTTGTTCAATAATAAAATTAATCCTCAAAAATACAACTTGCCTAATAATTCTGCACTCCCTGTATATATATATATATATATATATATATATATATATATATATATATATATATATATATATATATATATATATATATATATATACAGGGAGTGCAGAATTATTAGGCAAGTTGTATTTTCTTAATCCTCAAAAATACAACTTGCCTAATAATTCTGCACTCCCTGTATATATATATATATATATATATATATATATATATATATATATATATATATATATATACAGGGAGTGCAGAATTATTAGGCAAGTTGTATTTTTGAGGATTAATTTTATTATTGAATAACAACCATGTTCTCAATGAACCCAAAAAACTCATTAATATCAAAGCTGAATAGTTTTGGAAGTAGTTTTTAGTTTGTTTTTAGTTATAGCTATTTTAGGGGGATATCTGTGTGTGCAGGTGACTATTACTGTGCATAATTATTAGGCAACTTAACAAAAAACAAATATATACCCATTTCAATTATTTATTTTTACCAGTGAAACCAATATAACATCTCAACATTCACAAATATACATTTCTGACATTCAAAAACAAAACAAAAACAAATCAGTGACCAATATAGCCACCTTTCTTTGCAAGGACACTCAAAAGCCTGCCTTACATGGATTCTGTCAGTGTTTTGATCTGTTCACCATCAACATTGCGTGCAGCAGCAACCACAGCCTCCCAGACACTGTTCAGGGAGGTGTACTGTTTTCCCTCCTTGTAAATCTCACATTTGATGATGGACCACAGGTTCTCAATGGGGTTCAGATCAGGTGAACAAGGAGGCCATGTCATTAGATTTTCTTCTTTTATACCCTTTCTTGCCAGCCACGCCGTGGAGTACTTGGACGCGTGTGATGGAGCATTGTCCTGCATGAAAATCATGTTTTTCTTGAAGGATGCAGACTTCTTCCTGTACCACTGCTTGAAGAAGGTGTCTTCCAGAAACTGGCAGTAGGACTGGGAGTTGAGCTTGACTCCATCCTCAACCCGAAAAGGCCCCACAAGCTCATCTTTGATGATACCAGCCCAAACTAGTACTCCACCTCCACCTTGCTGGCGTCTGAGTCGGACTGGAGCTCTCTGCCCTTTACCAATACAGCCACGGGCCCATCCATCTGGCCCATCAAGACTCACTCTCATTTCATCAGTCCATAAAACCTTAGAAAAATCAGTCTTGAGATATTTCTTGGCCCAGTCTTGACGTTTCAGCTTGTGTGTCTTGTTCAGTGGTGGTCGTCTTTCAGCCTTTCTTACCTTGGCCATGTCTCTGAGTATTGCACACCTTGTGCTTTTGGGCACTCCAGTGATGTTGCAGCTCTGAAATATGGCCAAACTGGTGGCAAGTGGCATCTTGGCAGCTGCACGCTTGACTTTTCTCAGTTCATGGGCAATTATTTTGAGCCTTGGTTTTTCCACACGCTTCTTGCGACCCTGTTGACTATTTTGAATGAAACGCTTGATTGTTCGATGATCACGCTTCAGAAGCTTTGCAATTTTAAGAGTGATGCATCCCTCTGCAAGATATCTCACTATTTTTGACTTCTCTGAGCCTGTCAAGTCCTTCTTTTGACCCATTTTGCCAAAGGAAAGGAAGTTGCCTAATAATTATGCACACCTGATATAGGGTGTTGATGTCATTAGACCACACCCCTTCTCATTACAGAGATGCACATCACCTAATATGCTTAATTGGTAGTAGGCTTTCGAGCCTATACAGCTTGGAGTAAGACAACATGCATAAAGAGGATGATGTGGTCAAAATACTCATTTGCCTAATAATTCTGCACTCCCTGTATATACACTGTGTGCAGAATTATTAGGCAAATGGGTATTTTGACCACATCATCCTCTTTATGCATGTTGTCTTACTCCAAGCTGTATAGGCTCGAAAGCCTACTACCAATTAAGCATATTAGGTGATGTGCATCTCTGTAATGAGAAGGGGTGTGGTCTAATGACATCAACACCCTATATCAGGTGTGCATAATTATTAGGCAACTTCCTTTCCTTTGGCAAAATGGGTCAAAAGAAGGACTTGACAGGCTCAGAAAAGTCAAAAATAGTGAGATATCTTGCAGAGGGATGCAGCACTCTTAAAATTGCAAAGCTTCTGAAGCGTGATCATCGAACAATCAAGCGTTTCATTCAAAATAGTCAACAGGGTCGCAAGAAGCGTGTGGAAAAACCAAGGCGCAAAAATAACTGCCCATGAACTGAGAAAAGTCAAGCGTGCAGCTGCCAAGATGCCACTTGCCACCAGTTTGGCCATATTTCAGAGCTGCAACATCACTGGAGTGCCCAAAAGCACAAGGTGTGCAATACTCAGAGACATGGCCAAGGTAAGAAAGGCTGAAAGACGACCACCACTGAACAAGACACACAAGCTGAAACGTCAAGACTGGGCCAAGAAATATCTCAATACTGATTTTTCTAAGTTTTTATGGACTGATGAAATGAGAGTGAGTCTTGATGTGCCAGATGGATGGGCCCATGGCTGGATTGGTAAAGGGCAGAGAGCTCCAGTCCGACTCAGACGCCAGCAAGGTGGAGGTGGAGTACTGGTTTGGGCTGGTATCATCAAAGATGAGCTTGTGGGGCCTTTTCGGGTTGAGGATGGAGTCAAGCTCAACTCCCAGTCCTACTGCCAGTTTCTGGAAGACACCTTCTTCAAGCAGTGGTACAGGAAGAAGTCTGCATCCTTCAAGAAAAACATGATTTTCATGCAGGACAATGCTCCATCACACGCGTCCAAGTACTCCACAGCGTGGCTGGCAAGAAAGGGTATAAAAGAAGAAAATCTAATGACATGGCCTCCTTGTTCACCTGATCTGAACCCCATTGAGAACCTGTGGTCCATCATCAAATGTGAGATTTACAAGGAGGGAAAACAGTACACCTCTCTGAACAGTGTCTGGGAGGCTGTGGTTGCTGCTGCACGCAATGTTGATGGTGAACAGATCAAAACACTGACAGAATCCATGGATGGCAGGCTTTTGAGTGTCCTTGCAAAGAAAGGTGGCTATATTGGTCACTGATTTGTTTTTGTTTTGTTTTTGAATGTCAGAAATGTATATTTGTGAATGTTGAGATGTTATATTGGTTTCACTGGTAAAAATAAATAATTGAAATGGGTATATATTTGTTTTTTGTTAAGTTGCCTAATAATTATGCACAGTAATAGTCACCTGCACACACAGATATCCCCCTAAAATAGCTATAGCTAAAAACAAACTAAAAACTACTTCCAAAACTATTCAGCTTTGATATTAATGAGTTTTTTGGGTTCATTGAGAACATGGTTGTTGTTCAATAATAAAATTAATCCTCAAAAATACAACTTGCCTAATAATTCTGCACTCCCTGTATATATATATATATATATATATATATATATATATATATATATATATATATATATATATATATATATATATATATATATATATATATATATATATATATATATATATATATCACAAACTGTTGGATTGATATACAATATGACTGAATTATATCTTACTAGTCCTAAAGCCCATTCACATGGGCTATTTTTTGCAGTACAGTGTTACCACCCCTTGCTTTCTCTCCCCCCATCTCTTTTGATTTCTCTCTCCCCCTCTCTTTTGCTCTCTCTCCCCCCTCTCTTTTGCTCTCTCTACCCCCTCTTTTTTGCTCTCTCCCACATCTCTTTTGCTCTATCCCCTCTTTTTTTGCTCCCTCTCTCCCCCCCTCTCTTTTGCTTTCTCTTCCCCCTCTCTTTTGCACTCTCTCTCCCCCTCTCTTTTGTGCTCTCTCTCTGCCCCCTCTCTTTTGCGCTCTCTCTCCCCCTCTGTTTTGTTCTCTCTCTCCCTCCTCTCTTTTGTGTTCTCTCTCCCCCTCTCTTTTGTGCTCTCTCTTCCCCCTCTCTTTTGCATTTTCTCTCTCCCCCTCTCTGTTGAGCTCTCTCCCCCTCTATTTTGCTCTCTCTCCCCTCTCTTTTGCTTTTTATCTCCCCCCTCTCTTTTGCTCTTTCTCTCTCCCCCCTCTCTTTTGCTCTCTCTCCCCCCTCTATTTTGCTCTCTCTCCCCCCTCTCTTTTGATCTCTCTCCCACCTCTCTTTTTCTCTCTCCCCATCTCTTTTGCTCTTTCCTCTCTATTTTGCTCCCTCTCTCCCCCTCTCTTTTGCTTTCTCTCTTCCCTCTCTTTTGCACTCTCTCTCCCCCTCTCTTTTGCACTCTCTCTCTCCCCCTCTCTTTTGCGCTCTCTCTCCCCCCTCTCTTTTGTGCTCTCTCTTACCCCTCTCTTTTGCGCTTTCTCTCTCCCCCTCTCTGTTGTGCTCTCTCCCCCTCTATTTTGCTCTCTCTCTCTCCCCTCTCTTTTGCTTTTTATCTCCCCCCTCTCTTTTGCTCTTTCTCTCTCCCCCCTCTCTTTTGCTCTCTCTCTCTCCCTTTTTTTTGCTCTCTCCCCTCTCTCTCGCCCTCTCTTTTGCTCTCTCTCCCCCCTCTCTTTTGCTCTCTCTCCCACCGCTCTTTTTCTCTCTCCCCCCTCTCTTTTGCTCTTTCCCCTCTATTTTGCTTCCTCTCTCCCCCTCTCTTTTGCACTCTCTCTCTCCCCCTCTCTTTTGTGCTCTCTCTCCCCCCTCTCTTTTGCGCTCTCTCTCCCCCCTCTCTTTTGTGTTCTCTCTCCCCCCTCTCTTTTGTGCTCTCTCTTCCCCCTCGCTTTTGCACTTTCTCACTCCCCCCTCTCTGTTGCGCTCTCTCCCCCTCTATTTTGCTTTCTCTCCCCCCCTCTCTTTTGTTTTTTTATCTCCCCCCTCTGTTTTGTTCTTTCTTTCTCCCCCCTCTCTTTTGCTCTCTCTCTCTCCCCTTTATTTTGCTCTCTCCCCCTCTCTCCCCCCTCTCTTTTGTTCTCTCTTTCCCCCTCTCACTTCCCCCTCTCTTTTGCTCTCTCTACCCTCTCTCTCTTCCCCCCTCTTTCTCTCCCCCTCTCTTTCTCTCCCCCCTCTCTCTCTTTCCCCCTATTTTGCTCTCTCTCTCCCCCTCTTTTGCTCTTTTAATCTCCACATCTCTTTTGATCTCTCCCCTCTCTTTCTCTCCCCCTCTCTCTCTCCCCCTCTCTTTTGCTCTTTCTCCCCTCTTTCTTTTGCGCTCTATCCCCCTCTGTTTTGCTCTCTCTTCCCCCTCTCTTTTTCTTTCTCCCTATCTCTTTTGCACTCTCTCTATCTCCCCCTATCTTTTGCTCTCTCTCTTTCACCCTCTCTTTTTCTCTCTCCCCCTCTTTTGCTCTCTCTCTCCCCCTCTCTTTTGCTCTCTCTCTCTCCCCTCTTTTTTACTCTCTCTCTCCCCCTCTCTTTTTCTCTCTCTTCCCTCTCTTTTGTACTTTCCCCTCTATTTGCTCTTTCCTCTCTATTTTTCTCTCTCCCCCCTCTCTTTTGCTCTCTCTCCCCTCTCTTTTGCTCTTTCCCCTCTATTTTGCTCTCTCTCCCCTCTCTTTTGCTCTTCCCTCTCTCTTTTGCTCGTTCCCCTCTTTTTTGCCCGTTCCCCTCTCTTTTGCTCTCTATCCCCTCTCTTTTGCTCTTTCCCATCTCTTTTGCTCTCTCCCCTCTCTCCCCCCCTTTTGATCTGTCTCTCTTGCATGCGCGCAACCGTGCCTGCCCCGCCACAAAATGACTGGCCCCGCCGCTGCCACACCCGGTCCCACCCACCATTGTGTTGCTGTGGAAAGCAGATGAGATAGACTCTAAGGCCAGGTGTGTCTGTCCTCTCGCTGTTTCTACTATGCATGACAGCTTCAGACAAACACACTTGTCCTTTTATATTATAGGATGAGTCTGTAGGAGCACGTGTATTACTTTAATTGCTTAAAATCAGCAATGTAATACACAGTGGCTAACCAAATTGATCTCTGCAATGCCAGGCAACAAACAAGAATGGTGAAATTGCAGTGGCTTCGTTATGTCCCTTTTGATTTAAGAAAGTATTACTTTGAAATTGTGATGATAAAGAGACGTTTTCTGCAAAGTTGTAAGAACTAAACCTGTATTGATGTAATGTGTATGATAAACATAAATGTATCCTAAGGATGAATACAACCTATGATTTTAGGTATTATAATAGGTGTGCCACTTTGAACTAGATAATAATTGTGTATTTATCATGAAAATCTAGTTTGAGCAAAAGATTGGTAGAACACAGGTGCTTCTAGTGAGAGTAGATATCAGCATATCCCTTCTTCCCCTGAACTGGGCATAGGTAAATAAAAACTCTTATCTCAGCCCTTTGGAAACTAACGCCTAGATTTAGAGTTCTGCGGCCAAAGGGGTGCGTTTGCTACGCATGCTTTTTTCTGGCCGCACCTTTTAAATACCGCTGGTATTGAGAGTTCACAGAATGGCTGCGTTAGGCTACAAAAAAGGAGCGTAGAGCATATTTAACGCAACTTCAACTCTCGATACCAGCGGTGCTTACGGACGCGGCCAGCTTCAAAAACGTGCTTGTGCACGATTCCCCCATAGAAAACAATGGGGCTGTTTGAGCTGAAAAAAAACCTAACACCTGCAAAAAAGCCGCGTTCAGCTCCTAACGCAGCCCCATTGTTTTCTATGGGGAAACACTTCCTACGTCTGCACCTAACACTCTAACATCTGCACCTAACACTCTAACATGTACCCTGAGTCTAAACACCCCTAACCTTACACTTATTAACCCCTATTCTGCTGCCCCCGCTATCGCTGACAACTGCATATTTTTTTTAACCCCTAATCTGCCGCTCCGTAAACCGCCGCTACTTACATTATCCCTATGTACCCCTAATCTGCTGCCCCTAACACTGCCGACCCCTATATTATATTTATTAACCCCTAATCTGCCCCCCACAACGTCTCCTCCACCTGCCTACACTTATTGACCCCTAATCTGCCGAGCGGACCGCACCGCTATTATAATAAAATTATTAACCCCTAATCCGCCTCACTCCCGCCTCAATAACCCTATAATAAATAGTATTAACCCCTAATCTGCCCTCCCTAACATCGCCGACACCAAACTTCAAACATTAACCCCTAATCTGCCGACTGGAGCTCACCGCTATTCTAATAAATGTATTAACCCCTAAAGCTAAGTCTAACCCTAACGCTAACACCCCCCTAAGTTAAATATAATTTAAATCTAACTAAATAAATTAGCTCTTATTAAATAAATTATTCCTATTTAAAGCTAAATACTTACCTGTAAAATAAATCCTAATATAGCTACAATATAAATTATAATTATATTATAGCTATTTTAGGATTTATATTTATTTTACAGGTAACTTTGTATTTATTTTAACCAGGTACAATAGCTATTAAATAGTTAAGAACTTTTTAATAGCTAAAATAGTTAAAATAATTACAAAATTACCTGTAAAATAAATCCTAACCTAAGTTACAATTAAACCTAACACTACACTATCAATAAATTAATTAAATAAAATACCTACAATTACCTACAATTAAACCTAAAACTACACTATCAATACATTAATTAAATACAATATCTACAAATAAATACAATTAAATAAACTAACTAAAGTACAAAAAATAAAAAAGAACTAAGTTACAATAAATAAAAAAATATTTACAAACATCAGAAAAATATTACAACAATTTTAAACTAATTACACCTACTCTAAGCCCCCTAATAAAATAACAAAGACCCCCAAAATAAAAAAATGCCCTACCCTATTCTAAATTACAAAAGTTCAAAGCTCTTTTACCTTACCAGCCCTGAACAGGGCCCTTTGCGGGGCATGCCCCAAAGAATTCAGCTCTTTTGCCTGTAAAAAAAACACATACAATACCCCCCCCCAACATTACAACCCACCACCCACATACCCCTAATCTAACCCAAACCCCCCTTAAATAAACCTAACACTAAGCCCCTGAAGATCTTCCTACCTTATCGTCACCATACCAGGTTCACCGATCGATCCAGAAGAGCTCCTCCGATGTCTTGATCCAAGCCCAAGCGGGGGGCTGAAGATGTCCATGATCCGGCTGAAGTCTTCATCCAAGCGGGAGCTGAAGAGGTCCATGATCCGGCTGAAGTCTTCATCCAAGCGGGAGCTGAAGAGGTCCATGATCCAGCTGAAGTCTTCTATCAACGGCATCTTCAATCTTCTTTCTTCCGGATCCATGTTCATCCCGCCGACGCGGAACATCCATTTTCACCGACGACTTCCCGACAAATGACGGTTCCTTTAAGGGACGTCATCCAAGATTGGTGTCCCTCGAATTCCGATTGGCTGATAGGATTCTATCAGCCAATCGGAATTAAGGTAGGAAAATTCTGATTGGCTGATGGAATCAGCCAATCAGAATCAAGTTCAATCCGATTGGCTGATCCGATCAGCCAATCAGATTGAGCTTGCATTCTATTGGCTGATCGGAACAGCCAATAGAATGCAAGCTGAATCTGATTGGCTGATTGAATCAGCCAATCGGATTGAACTTGATTCCATCAGCCAATCAGAATTTTCCTACCTTAATTCCGATTGGCTGATAGAATCCTATCAGCCAATCGGAATTCGAGGGACACCATCTTGGATGACGTCCCTTAAAGGAACCGTCATTCGTCGGGAAGTCGTCGGTGAAGATGGATGTTCCGCATCGGCAGGATGAACATGGATCCGGAAGAAAGAAGATTGAAGATGTCGTTGATAGAAGACTTCAGCCGGATCATGGACTTCTTCAGCTCCCGCTTGGATGAAGACTTCAGCCGGATCATGGACCTCTTCAGCTCCTGCTGGGATGAAGACTTCAGCTGGATCATGGACATCTTCAGCCCCCCGCTTGGGCTTGGATCAAGACATCGGAGGAGCTCTTCTGGATCGATCGGTGAACCTGGTATGGTGAAGATAAGGTAGGAAGATCTTCAGGGGCTTAGTGTTAGGTTTATTTAAGGGGGGTTTGGGTTAGATCAGGGGTATGTGGGTGGTGGGTTGTAATGTTGGGGGGGTATTGTGTGTGTTTTTTTTACAGGCAAAAGAGCTGAATTCTTTGGGGCATGCCCCGCAAAGGGCCCTGTTCAGGGCTGGTAAGGTAAAAGAGCTTTGAACTTTTGTAATTTAGAATAGGGTAGGGCATTTTTTTATTTTGGGGGTCTTTGTTATTTTATTAGGGGGCTTAGAGTAGGTGTAATTAGTTTAAAATTGTTGTAATATTTTTCTGATGTTTGTAAATATTTTTTTATTTTTTGTAACTTAGTTAGTTTATTTCATTGTATTTATTTGTAGATATTGTATTTAATTAATTTATTGATAGTGTAGTGTTAGGTTTAATTGTAGGTAAGTGTAGGTATTTTATTTAATTAATTGATAGTGTAGTGTTAGGTTTAATTGTAACTTAGGTTAGGATTTATTTTACAGGTAATTTTGTAATTATTTTAACTATTTTAGCTATTAAATAGTTCTTAACTATTTAATAGCTATTGTACCTAATTAAAATAAATACAAAGTTACCTGTAAAATAAATATAAATCCGAAAATAGCTATAATATAATTATAATTTATATTGTAGATATATTAAAGTTTATTTTACAGGTAAGTATTTAGCTTAAAATAGGAATAATTTATTTAATAAGAGTTAATTTATTTTGTTAGATTTAAATTATATTTAACTTAGGGGGGTGTTAGGGTTATGGTTAGACTTAGCTTTAGGGGTTAATCCATTTATTACAGTAGCGGCAAGATTCGGTCGGCAGATTAGGGGTTAATAATTGAAGTTAGGTGTCGGCAATGTTAGGGAGGGCAGATTAGGGGTTAATACTACTTATTATAGGATTATTGAGGCGGGAGTGAGGCGGATTAGGGGTTAATAACTTTATTATAGTATCGGTGCGGTCCGCTCGGCAGATTAGGGGTTAATAAGTGTAGGCAGGTGGAGGCGACGTTGAGGGGGCAGATTAGGGGCTAATAAATATAATATAGGGGTCGGCATTGTTAGGGGCAGCAGATTAGGGGTACATAAGGATAACGTAAGTAGCGGCACTTTGCGGTCGGCAGATTAGGGGTTAATTATTGTAGGTAGCTGGCGGCGACGTTGTGGGGGGCAGGTTAGGGGTTAATAAATATAATATAGGGGTCAGCGGTGTTAAGAGCAGCAGATTAGGGGTACATAAGTATAACGTAGGTGGCGGTCGGCAGATTAGGGGTTAAAAAAAATTAATCGAGTGGCGGCGATGTGGGGGGACCTCGGTTTAGGGGTACATAGGTAGTTTATGGGTGTTAGTGTACTTTAGAGCACAATAGTTAAGAGCTTTATAAACCGGCGTTAGCCCAGAAAGCTCTTAACTACTGACTTTTTTCTGCGGCTGGAGTTTTGTCGTTAGATTTCTAACGCTCACTTCAGCCACGACTCTAAATACCGGAGTTAGAAAAATCCCATTGAAAAGATAGGATACGCAATTGACGTAAGGGGATCTGCGGTATGGAAAAGTCGTGGCTGGAAAGTGAGCGTTAGACCCTTTAATGACTGACTCCAAATACCAGAGGGCGGTAAAAACCAGCGTTAGGAGCCTCTAACGCTGGTTTTGACGGCTACCGCCCAACTCTAAATCTAGGCCTAAGAGGAGAAAGGATAATCTAATATTGTAACTCTGGTTATCATGCAGTATAAAAGTACAATGTTTTAACTTGTTAGTCATCAGTTTGTGGGAAGGATTTAAATCTATGCACTTACAAAAAAGAATTTGAGGAGCACAAGCTGCTGATACAATACAACGAAATAAGTATTACAAATTCCAATTTACAGTAGTAAAATGGCACTGATTATTTGTAGCTTTGTTATACAATGTTGCAAAACACTTCTGCTATAGAGTACTAAAGATAAATGCACACTCCTGAGCTCTTATGAGCCTACCTAGTTTTACTCTTTAATAAAAGATACCAAGAGAAGGAAGCAAATTTGTTAACAGAAGTAAATTGGACAGTTGTTTAAAATTGCATGTTCTATATAAATCATGAAAGTTTAAATGAGGGCAGCACTCACGAGAGTGTACTTCCATAGGCTCCAATGAGTGCATCATTCTGATGCCATCATACACGGCACAGAACCTAAGCGCAGCGAAGGGGGTAAGTAGGGCGGTGAAGGGCAGCAAATTTTGAATATATATTTGTATGAATAAATTCATATATTTATACACACATACATATTAATACATACAGGGAGTGCAGAATTATTAGGCAAATGAGTATTTTGACCACATCATCCTCTTTATGCATGTTGTCTTACTCCAAGCTGTATAGGCTCGAAAGCCTACTACCAATTAAGCATATTAGGTGATGTGCATCTCTGTAATGAGAAGGGGTGTGGTCTAATGACATCAACACCATATATCAGGTGTGCATAATTATTAGGCAACTTCCTTTCCTTTGGCAAAATGGGTCAAAAGAAGGACTTGACAGGCTCAGAAAAGTCAAAAATAGTGAGATATCTAGCAGAGGGATGCAGCACTCTTAAAATTGCAAAGCTTCTGAAGTGTGATCATCGAACAATCAAGCGTTTCATTCAAAATAGTCAACAGGGTCGCAAGAAGTGTGTGGAAAAACCAAGGCGCAAAATAACTGCCCATGAACTGAGAAAAGTCAAGCGTGCAGCTGCCAAGATGCCACTTGCCACCAGTTTGGCCATATTTCAGAGCTGCAACATCACTGGAGTTCCCTAAAGCACAAGGTGTGCAATACTCAGAGACATGGCCAAGGTAAGAAAGGCTGAAAGACGACCACCACTGAACAAGACACACAAGCTGAAACGTCAAGACTGGGCCAAGAAATATCTCAAGACTGATTTTTCTAAGGTTTTATGGACTGATGAAATGAGAGTGAGTCTTGATGGGCCAGATGGATGGGCCCGTGGCTGAATTGGTAAAGGGCAGAGAGCTCCAGTCAGACTCAGACGCCAGCAAGGTGGAGGTGGAGTACTGGTTTGGACTGGTATCATCAAAGATGAGCTTGTGGGGCCTTTTCAGGTTGAGGATGGAGTCAAGCTCAACTCCCAGTCCTACTGCCAGTTTCTGGAAGACACCTTCTTCAAGCAGTGGTACAGGAAGAAGTCTGCATCCTTCAAGAAAAACATGATTTTCATGCAGGACAATGCTCCATCACACGCGTCCAAGTACTCCACAGCGTGGCTGGCAAGAAAGGGTATAAAAGAAGAAAATCTAATGACATGGCCTCCTTGTTCACCTGATCTGAACCCAATTGAGAACCTGTGGTCCATCATCAAATGTGAGATTTACAAGGAGGGAAACAGTACACCTCTCTGAACAGTGTCTGGGAGGCTGTGGTTGCTGCTGCACGCAATGTTGATGGTGAACAGATCAAAACACTGACAGAATCCATGGATGGCAGGCTTTTGAGTGTCCTTGCAAAGAAAGGTGGCTATATTGGTCACTGATTTGTTTTTGTTTTGTTTTTGAATGTCAGAAATGTATATTTGTGAATGTTGAGATGTTATATTGGTTTCACTGGTAAAAATAAATAATTGAAATGGGTATATATTTGTTTTTTGTTAAGTTGCCTAATAATTATGCACAGTAATAGTCACCTGCACACACAGATATCCCCCTAAAATAGCTATAACTAAAAACAAAGTAAAAACTACTTCCAAAACTATTCAGCTTTGATATTAATGAGTTTTTTGGGTTCATTGAGAACATGGTTGTTGTTCAATAATAAAATTAATCCTCAAAATACGACTTGCCTAATAATTCTGCACTCCCTGTAAATATATATGTATATACAGTAAGTATATATAACACTAATATAAAGCACTCACTGGTCTTTATATGGATGTTATGTGTTAAATTTTAAAACAGTACCCTAGCAGTTGGAGACATTTGGTGAGAGTGCAACAACAATACGTTTATTATTTATATAAGTATATATATATATATATATATATATATATATATATATATATATTTCACAGGGAACGCACAGTTCCCATAGACGGCTATGTAAAGGCACTTTTCAGTTTTTTTTAAAAAAACAACCCACTGCCTCCATATTTTAAACCCTTAAAAATAGTGCAGTATTTTTATATTTTTTTTAATAAAAAAAAGCTAAATTTTTAATGAAAAAATAGAAGACCCTCTATTTTGGGGGAATATGGGGCACTTATAGAAAATTGACCTGAGATCTGATCTCTGGTTAATTTTCTGAGTGTTAATTGCACTTGGAATTAACACTCAACTTGGAATGCCTGGTTATTTATTGCTCACGCCCGCAAATGGGCGACTTTGCCTGTATATATATATATATATATATATATATATATATATATATATATATATATATATATATATAAATATATATATATATATATATATATATATATATATATATATATATATATATATATATATATATATATATATATATATATATATATAAATCCAAAGTAGAGGCACTCGCCATATGAAAAACAACGTATTTATTTAAGTTACAGCTAGCGCCAGTAATGCCGGAACCGCCCCTGTGAGGCAAGGTAAAAATAGTGGCATAGTGTAAACAAGCATAAGCGATACAGAATACAAAGTGACAATTATTAAATACAATGTACTTATTACACTAAATGAAGTACCTAAAGTGTGGGACCAATGTGAATACATATAAGTGAATCTGGGTGTAATGTGCAAATCTTTATTAACAATATAATCTATATTTATCTATGTTCTTAGTTTGGGAATATGTCCACTATAGCATGGAGGCTGGAATCATAATAGGGAGGGGTGTTTATTTAATGAGTTATTACCAAAGGAGGTACAATTATATATGAATGTATATAGTAGACACTATTATAGTATAGGGCTATTAGAACACTATAACACTTTTGACTAATATAGCCCATATTACAGTTTATTATGTCATTTACTACAAGTGTAATGTTCCTTGACAGCCCTTAACATTATAGTGTTCTAATTGCCCTTTTACTATATATACACTAAATAGTAGAAACATGTAGCTAATACTGCTTTAAAATATTATACTATTAAATATTAATATTAAAACAAAAATATAATTGGGATCTTAATTAAAGGGACATTCTAGGCCAAAATAAATTTTCATGATTCAGATAGAGCATGCAATTTTAAACAATTTTCCAATTTACTTTTATCACCAATTTTGCTTTGTTCTTTGGTATTCTTAGTTGAAAGCTTAACCTAGGAGGTTCATATGCTAATTTCTTAGACCTTGAAGCCCACCTCTTTCAGATTGCATTTTAACAGTTTTTCACCACTAGAGGGTGTAAGTTCACGTATTTCATTTAGATAACACTGTGCTCGTGCATGTGAAGTAATCTGGGAGCAGGCACTGATTGGCTAGACTGCAAGTCTGTCAAAAGAACTGAAAAAAGGGGCAGTTTGCAGAGGTCTAGATACAAGATAATCACAGAGGTAAAAAGTATAATAATATAATTGTGTTGGTTATGCAAAACTGGGGAATAGGTAATAAAGGGATTATCTATCTTTTAAAACAATAAAAATTCTGGTGTAGACTGTCCCTTTAATGATTACAATGCAGTTTGGAGGTTTTTATTTTTCACTTGAAATTATTAATTGCTCATATTATGAATTGATATTAATGGCTAAATGAAGAACTGCCTTCAAGCAATAACTCAAGATGTAAATGGAACACAAGATGCCAATTGATGTTTTCGTGTAGAAAAGCTGCAATTAAACATCTAAAAAATATGTATTTGAATAAAAATGTGAAGTAATAGCTGTATAAATTGTTATAAAAACTTACAGGAAAAAACTGTCCCCTAGGGATTATTTGTTCACTGGCTGATAAGGATAATCTTCAGAGCTAACTTGCTTGATTCTTTTTTAGGTGTTTTTAAAAAGACTTTAATATTTGTTGCAACTAAATAAAGATATTTGATAATAACGCTACATTCCAGAAATTGATTAGACTTAAGGTAAGTATTTAAATGTTACATCTAAATCAGGGCATTTTAAAGGGACAGTCTACACCTGAATTTTTATTGTTTTAAAAGATAGATAATCCCTTTATTACCCATCCCCAGTTTTGCATAACCAACACAGTTATAATACTATACTTTAAACCTCTGTGATTATCTTGTATCTAAGCTTCTGCAAACTGCCGCTTTTTTCAGTTCTTTTGACAGACTTGAGGTCTAGCCAATCAGTGCCTGCTCCCAGATAATTTCATGTGCATGAGCACAGTGTTATCTATATGAAATACGTGAACTAACACCCTCTAGTGGTGAAAAACTGTTAAAATGCAATCTTAAAAGAGGTGGGCTTCAAGGTCTAAGAAATTAGCATATGAACCTCCTAGGTTAAGCTTTCAACTAAGAATACCAAGAAAACAAAGCAAAATTGGTGATAAAAGTAAATTGGAAAATTGTTTAAAATTACATGCTCTATCTGAATCATGAAAGTTTATTTTGCACTAGTCTGTCCTTTTAATATTAATTCTTATCTTTCCATCATGTTCTTAATCTGATAGGACATATCATGTCATTGTCCTCCAATAGGAAGACCTGTTTCGTGAAATATATATATATATATATATATATATATATATATATATATATATATATATATATATATATATATATATATATATATATACACACACATTTATATTAACATGTTTCTGCATTAAAGTTTAGTGTTACATAAAAGTCTGCTTTCCAGGAAGTTAAAATAATTAGAAATAATTGGCAGGTGTCAGGCAAATAAGACAACTTGTTTATTCCAAAGTCAATTAAATATACATGAAGAAATGCATACGTGAGACATAAATTGTTTATTCTGTCGGATTGATCAGTAACCTGGTAGCTAATTTACTGAAACAGTATTTGTATATCATTATGTTGGTGGTGTATGGAGCACTGCAATGACATGCAATATATAACCCCCTCAAATATATTATAAATGAGGCTGTGTAATTGTGATTTGCAAAATTGAAGCTAAAGTATATGTGAAAATTGTTCTAACTATTTTAAACAAGAATGTTTAAGTGTTTAATTGCACTTTTATTATCTAAATTCTCAAACAGTATTCAATGTGCTTATTATCTGTCTGCACTGTACATTATTCTGTTTCAGATATAACATAACACTAGTAGAAATGCTGGCAGGTATGTTTTTATTTGGACTGATTTATTATCATTTTTTTGGATAATGGCAGTCGTTTTGAATTATGGTATTGATGGAGTTGAAGTCCTTGAGACAGAAAGGTTAAAAATGACTCTAAGAAATTGCATATTAAGTAATGTTTTAAGGCAGTGATTTACTCAAAATGTACATTTCAATAATGAGCCAACGTGCTAATCAGTGCCCACAGATATATGATAATAAATTCAACTGTGCAACATAGACATTTCAGCATAGCATCTCCAGGCTTAATGATTTAATTCATCAAAATACACAAAATGTGGTACTTTTCTTTAATTTGTTTAGTGTTACTAGTTTAGCTAGTGTATATTGTTCTAAGTATTTTGAAATAGATATTCATACATACACATATATATATAGTGAGGGAGCAAAAACAGTTTACTTTCAACTCGTAATATGAGCGCAACCTAACAAGCACAAAAAGCTTACTTCTAGCGCAATTAACGCACAAGCAGAAGTGTTAATTTGTACTTCCTTAGGAAGGCTTATTTGCAAGCAAGTTATATTTTTAGTTCAGTAATATCTATTTCTCATGTAACTGTAGCTTTATCTTTTGGATATATAGTCTTTCAGAGCAGTTTTTCTTATGATTCTGACAGTAATCTTTTTATGTTGTTTAAGCGTATGCTGCTCCTTAACGTCTTCCCCTCCTTTTATGCGGCGGTCTGAAATCATCCCGATCCGATTGGGATGATTGACACCCCCTGCTAGCGGCTCATTGGCCATGAGTTTGCAGGGGGCGGCATTGCACAAGCATTTCACAAGAAATGTTTGTGCAATGTTAAATAGTCTGCATTTAGCGAGGTCAAGCGGACATGATTTTCTATAGCGAATCATGACCGCTTGACCTTTAATAAATCTACTCCTATATCTTTAGCTGTTCTTTCTAGAAGAACATTATGGCTAGAATCTTGGTCTTCTGACATGATCTCAAATTCCAGACTTTTATCTCTTTCTTTCCTGGAAAGATTGTATTTGGTTCTGCTTTGGTTTCCATTATTTCTATGGTGTCTCGTGGTTAATGAACTTTTCTTCCTGAGGATAAGATGTCCAAGGGTATATCTTAAGCTCAGATTTATATTTTGTTCCTGTCATCAGAACAGGGTTCAGTAATCTTTTCCCATCTGTATAGTATCAGAGTGCCTCTGGATTTGTCTATAACTGAACTTGATCACTTAACCCTCTGCTTTCAAGGCTGCAAAGCTTAATACCAGGCCAATATATATGCTTTGGAGAATGCTGATAGGGTCAGTTTATCTGGAACAGGTCTAAGCAGTCCAAGAAATCTTCTCCCTCATCCATGTCTGCATGTAGGTGTGGCCCCTGATCTAGAGGCTCTGGTAGGGAGTTGGTTTTGCCTCTTTCCGGAAGCTTCTTTCTAGTCTGTTCAGGTTCCTGGGTTCTTAATATAGTCTCAAGGATATTGAATAGGTCTCAGATCAAGGCCTCCCAAGGGAAGGTTTTTTTTCTGACCATTGTTTGTTGCTCTCCTATTTGGTCTGGCTAAGTCTCTCAGTATATTCTCCAAGGTTCTGGATACCCTCTTATCTGTAATCAGGTCGCAGGGTATTACAGTGTGTCCTGAACTGGGTGATATATTGGTTAAAACTTCATCTTTACTTTTGGCAGTATTTCACTCCTGCAGAATTTTGTTGCTTCTTCAACAACATGGTTGGAAATTCAGATTATCCTAAGTTATGAAGGTATAATCTAGATTTTATTAAAGACACAGAGACGAGTATTTTGCTTATCTTTCCTTTACTACTTAAATGCAGTCATTAAAAGTAAACATAATAAATACAAGAAACTGTCATATTTGAAAAAGGGCAGTTAAAACAGAGTACAGAATCAGTGACCAATAGCAAAGGGAAACTGATTAGACCAACACAAAGTAACCAATCAGATTCAAAATATCACCTATAAACTGTCCCACATATAATAACCCATCCTCTTTCTTGTCGGCTAATGAAGAAAACATAAAGTTTATTGAAAAACAATAAATCCACATGAAAAGTTAACCAAGTAAACTGATGAGTAGGAACTTGAAGATGAAGAACATCCATGAAGAAATAATCCAACCGAATGTAGAATCAGAAGATCTACTGGAACTCTGAAACCGTTGGAAGGAACTTGCTTTCACATAAGTGAAAGGGAACAAGACCACCCAACAGGATATCCATGTTATTGGTTGATAACTAAAACAAATGTTAAAAAGGTTAAAAATATCATAATATAAATAAAGGGAGGGAACAATAAAAACTTCACAAAAAGAGGGGGGAAAATACTTGTCTCTGTGTCTTTAATAAAATCTAGATTATACCTTCATAACTTAGGATAATCCAAATTTTATTACAAGACCAGAGACTCATATTTTGCTAGTTAAAAGCAACTAACAAAATAAACTAAGCGAGGCATGTTCAATGGGTTTAAAATAAAATTGTTTAAAAATAGAATCTGAAGACCAGTCAGCTGCATCCAAAATTTGTTGAAGGGTAGCAGCTTTCAAAAATGCTTTAGAAGCGGCTGATCCTCTAACAGAGTGAGCAGAAAAAGAAAAATCAATACCTGCCTCACTCATAACCCATTTAACCCACCTGGCTATAGATGTAGAACAGACAGGATAGTGAGGAGGAACAAAAGATATCAAAAGCTGATTAGAAGAGGAAGAACGAAAAGAAATAGTTCTGTGTTCATACTCTTTAAGACATAAAACCACACAAAGGACAGGTTCAGAAGGTAAGTAAGGATAGAATATAGACGTTGAAAATGATTTAGTTATTTTAGAAATAAAGAAAGTAACACCATCAGGAGTAAAACGTTTAGAATTATAATCTAAAGCTCTGACATCAGAGACTCTACGAAAAGAAATTAAACATAAAAGAGTAGCAAGTTTAGCAGAAAGTTGTTTCAAAGATAAAAATTCATTAGAAGGCCAAGATTCAAAAAGAGCAAAAATAAGATCAACATCCCAAAATGAAGAATATTTAGGAGCCGGAGGTCTCTTCAATTTAATTGCTTTCATTAACTTACAAACTAAAGGATGTTGACCCACAGGAAAATTATTTACAATAGAATGTTTAGCAGAAATCGCAGATCTAGAAACATTAATAGTTCTATAAGCTAAACCTGATTCAAAAAGGGATGTAAGAAAGTTAATAACAAAAGCTATATCAACTTTTAAAGTTCTTAGATTTATTACTGGGCGAAATTGGCCGTTTTTCTTTTTTACTAGAAAGAGATTGCTTAGAAAACAATTTTGAGGATTTGTTTTGATAAAAGGTTTGAAACTTCGTTTTGAACCAAAATTTTGTCTGAATTTGAAAACTTTATTGGGATAGGAAGAGAATTTTGGACAGGGAGAGAAATAAAATCTATAAAAAGACCTGAAACAGTGTGAAGAACCCATTGATCTGTAGTAATCAGATTCCAATTGTGTGCAAAGAGGGATAATCTGCCTCTAATTATGTTTTGGAAAGAAACCTGAGGAGAGAAAAAAGAAAGATTTGCCTTGTGAATCATGGGATCTTTGCCTTGAACGCTGGATCCTAGGATTCCAGAATCTTCCTCTTGATGGGAAAAAACCTAAGAAAACTGGATTTTGATATTGTCTGTGTTGCTGAAATTGCTGGTTTGTGAAGTGAGACCTATTGGGGTATGCCGCCCGGCCGGGAAAGCAGCCTCTACCTTTCCCAGCCTGTTTGGAGAAACGATCTTGATGGAATATCTTTTTCATGGACATTCTCACTTTATTTAAATTAGAAAAAGTGTTCACATAACTGTTTAATTCTTTGATAAATGTATCACCAAATAACAAACCATTAGTGTCTGGGTGAATCTCATTAACAGCGAAATCGCATACTCTGGGGTCAATTCTTCTCAATAAATTTCTTCTACGTTCAGTATACATTTCAGAGTTAGCATTACCTAAAAAGGAAATCATTCTCTGCAACCATTCCCTTACAACAACAGGATCTAAAAGGGAATTATCATAAACTGCCTGTTCAGAAAGGTCAAATAATTTTGATAAGGGGCCAATCGTGTCAAGCATTTTATCCTGACATATCTTCCAAGCCCTATCCATACCTTTTTTAAGCTTAAACCCAGGTGAACCTATGAATTTCAAAATTTTTGGGTCTACTTCTGGAGTGCAACTAGCATTATTTGGCAAGATGGGTCTAGGACACTCAGCCCTCATTTTATTACGAGAATCCCTTTTAAGGGGTTGACGAAGCTGAAAGTCAATAAAATCGGCAATGTCAGAAGAAGGGCACCATTCCGCAGATCTTGGATGGTGCAAATCATCTGCATTGAATCTAGGATTACCAAGGCAATCATAAAATTTAATTTTATTAGATTCAAGATGTTTTGACTTTTTAAGGCATTTTTTAATTTTTTTGGTTTTCGGAGAAGCCGAAGAATCTTCTGAGGAAGAGTGAGAAACATAATCCTCAGATATGACTGATTCCAATGAAGAATCAGAATTAACTTCTGTCTCAGAAACAATATCAGAATTATTTTTATTGGCCAAAGCCTCTCCCATCAGTAACCTCTTGGGAGTAGAGGATAAAGCAGGTGTTTTTCTTCCTTTCCTGCAAGAAACAGAAACATTTTAAGCCAGTTGGCGAGATTTTTTAACTAGCTTCTTGCTAGTTTTAACTGCACTAGAAACAGTTCTTTTTCTTTTTATTGCTTTTTTAGAATTTGATTTATGAATCATTAAAGATGGAATTCATAGAGACGTCTAACATCTTTTGAATACCTTCAGGATTAAGAGAAGGATTCAGTTCTGAAGCTTGAGACATTTTTTAATAAATTTCAAAATAGAAATATTAATAAAATTATTAAAGGGACAGTCTACACCAGATTTTTTATTGTCTTAAAAGATAGATAATCCCTTTATTACCCATTTCCCAGTTTTGCATAACCAACACAAATATAATAATATACTTTTAACCTATGTGATTATCTTGTATCTAAGCCTCTGCAAACTGACCCTTTTTTCAGTTCTTTTGAGAGACTTGCAGTCTAGCCAATCAGTGCCTGCTCCCAGATTACTTCACGTGCACGAGCACAGTGTTATCTATATGAAATATGTGAACTAACACCCTCTAGTGGTGAAAAACTGTTAAAATGCAATCTGAAAGAGGTGGGCTTCAAGGTCAAAGAAATTAGCATATGAACCTCCTATGTTAAGCTTTCAACTAAGAATACCAAAAGAACAAAGCAAAATTGGTGATAAAAGTAAATTGGAAAATTGTTTAAAATTACATGCTCTATCTGTATCAATAAAGTTTATTTTGGCCTAGACTGTCCCTTTAATAAAAAACTATAAATCTACCTGAAATGTGTTAACAAATAGTCACACTTATAATTATATATAACTAATACAAGAATTGCCCCAAAGAATGTGCAAAATAACAATATTAAAATATTAACAATAAAAACTTTTTTAAAACAGTTATGTGAACAAGTTATATAATATTATAACAGTAGATGGCGATAGAACAATGTCAAAAGATAAAATTTGCTTAAATGTAAACTTTCCTCAGGATCGCAACAAAGTTGCGACTATACCCGGCAAATAAAACAGCTGAGGTGAGATACAAAAGGCGGGAACTAACGTAAGTGCGTAGTAAGATGACGCACCGCGCATGCGCAGATAAACAAAGGAACCAAAATGGAGGATGGGAGAAGCGAGGTAGAAAAACAACGAACGCGGTAAAACAAAAGTAACAGACAAGGCTAAAAAGGGGGAAATAATTAACGAGGGAAGCAAAAAATATTCAAATAAAGTAATAACTAACAAAAAATTTTAATAAGAGAACAAACGGAAACTTAATATAAATAATACGAATAATGACAAAAAAAATAAGCAATTTATTGAGACAAAATAATAAGCTGAAATCTGAATAAAGAACAAACTTCTAGCCCATTATTAATAATTATGAATACAATACTTATCTTGTTCAGAAGCAGTAAAAGAAAGAGGATGGGTTATTATATGTGGGACAGTTTATAGGTGATATTTTGAATCTGATTGGTTACTTTGTGTTGGTCTAATCGGTTTCCCTTTGCTATTGGTCACTGATTCTGTACTCTGTTTTAACTGTCCTTCTTCAAATATGACAGTTTCTTATATTTATTATGTTTACTTTTAATGACTGCATTTAAGTAGTAAAGGAAAGATAAGCAAAATATGAGTCTCTGGTCTTGTAATAAAATTCATTTTTACAAACAGTTTATCGGTTTGGGGTTTTCTGGGGTTTAAATAAATTCAGTTTCAATAAGACTTTCATTGATGAACCAAAAACAGTTGAAGCTTGTGTTTGCCTGTTAGAACCTTCAGTCTATGGGGCCTATTTGATCTGATATAGCGGATCATGTCCGCCGCACATCGATAAATGCCAACAGCATATGTTCTTGTGAACTGCTGGTGCAATACGGCCCGCTAGCAGGGGGTGTCAATCAACCAGATCGTATTGGATCGGGTTGATTTCTGGCGATGTCTGTCTGCCGCCTCAGAGCAGGTGGACAGGTTATGGAGCAGCGGTCTTTAGACTTGTGTTTCTGGTGAGCCTAAAGGCTCGCCAGACATACACAGGGCATCAAGCTCCATGTCTTTTCCTTCAGTCGATCTTTGCATGCAGTTGTCAAGTCTCATGCTTGTGACTTCGAAAGCTATTCCTTTTGCTCACTTCCATATGAGCACTCTTCAGCTTTGTATCCTTTGTCATTGATGCAGGGATCATACTTAGTTGTCTCAGAGGACCCAAATTCCAGAACATGTCTGTTTCTGTCTTGGTAGCTGAACTATTAGCTCTTTATGTAGGGGGCTTCTTTTGTTCATCCTTCTTGGTCTGTAATTTACAGATGCAAGTTTTTTTTAAAGGCACTAGGAGTTGGGTTTTTTGGGAGGCTAGGTTACATTTAATGTTTTAGAATACTCATGGTCCTTCAGGGTTGGTCTCTGTTAAAAAGGGAATCTTCTTCAGAATAAGGGTGTTTTTTTGACAATTTAAGTAGTGGCATTGTTGTTCCTTCTTTATGTCTTAATCCTAAAAATTATTCTGAGAGATCTCTTGATGTTTTGGATTATGTTAGAGCTTGTTATTGTTATGTAGACACCACTAAGGATTTCAGACAAACTTTTAGTTAGTTTGTTCTATGCTGGTTCTTTGAAAAGGGCAGAAAATGTTGGCTGTCTATTTGGCTTCTTGGTTGAAGCTTCTGACTCACATAACTTTCTTGGGGGCAGGTCAGCCTCCAGATCAGTTGCCACTTTTTTTAGAATGTTTTATCAGTGTACCAATTTTATAACAAAGCAGTCTACTTACTTTTTTCTACTATTTTAATGTCTTTGCTTATTCTGAGGCATCTTTTGGTAGGATGTCTTTCAGGCAGTTGTCTCACTTTCATTTGCTTTTGTATGTTGGTTATTGTTTTGCCTTTTAAAGGCACTATTGGGGTTGTAGATTAAGTTTCTCATTGGAAAAATGTTTTTTTTAGATCCCACCCTTTATGTTATTACTCGTTTACTCCACGGCTTGGGTATTAGTTCCCAGAAGTAATGGATCATGGACTCTCATCAGCTGTATGAAAGAAAATATAATTTATGCTTACCTGATAAATTCATTTCTTTTTCATGAGACCCCACCCTGTATTCTCTTTTTGCGCACATCTTTTTTACCTGCTCCAATTTTGCTTGTTTTATTATTTTTCCTTCCTGTTTGGGCTTGGCTATACGTTAGACTGAGGCACTGGTCAGGTGGGAGGGGTTTATAGAGATATTGGGGTTTGGGAATCTAGTGGAAAGAGGAGTAATTCACAGGAGTAATGGATCGTGGTCTTTCACCACCATGAATGGTAAGCATAAATTATGTTTTCTTCTTTGTGAAGAACATTGAAATGTAAAATATTCATAACTACCTTTTGGTTGGCATTGTAAGTTCAACTTCTGTTGGGTTAGCGCCTGAGGAACAAGTGTTAGGTTTTTTTACAGTTTGTGCACTTCATTGAAATCTATGGGGAGAAGGAATTAGGGTAGACATGGTATCAAAAGTCCTTTTTTAAAATTTGTAATATGCACGCTAACTCACACATGTTAATAGTTTACTTTTAGCCTTGTTTGCAGGCGAGTGAAAGTGCTAAATGTTGTACCACTTTTAATGTCGCCCTTTATGTTTTAATTGTCAAACCATTATTATTTATTTACATGTAAAAAATTCCCCAATTTTTAAAGAACAGTAAAGTCAACATTAAACTTAAATTGACTGGATAGAGTATGACATTTTAAACCACTTTCCAATTTTCTTCTATTATAATTTTGCTAAGTTCTCTTGGTATTCTTTGTTAAAAAGCAGTCTAAGTTGAGCTCAGGAGCATGCACACATATTTATCGATCTTGTAGTTGTGTTTGCAACATTGTTTATTGCAGTGTTGTCCAATTTCGCAAACATTGGTGCCATAGAATGCAAAAGACTTGCACACTTCTAAGCTCCTATCAGTCTACATAGGTTTACTATTCAACAAAGGATGCCAAGAGAACAAAGAACATTTGATAATAAAAGTAAATTAGAAAGTTGTATAAAACTACATGCTCCATCTAAATCATGGATGTTTCATTTTAACTTTACTGACCCTTAAAACAAAAAAATCCATGCATACCTTAGTTTAAATTAATTATTGTTTCTTAACAGTAATTTAAAAAAATGTAGATTATTGCAAAGTATTTCTTCTATACTATCTTCAAGTGTTTATATTAGTTTCATATGCAGGAATAACAATTGAATTAATTATTGTTTCTCAATATAAATAAATAAATAAAAACAGGTTATTTAAAAAATATTTCCGCTTTACTAAATTTGCATCTTTACATTTGTGGCATATACAGGGATAGACCTGTAGTGCCAATGTATAACACATAACTATTGCATTTTAATAAGTAAACAAATTAAAAAATAAATAAACATAAATTAAAAAGTGCACCTCTTAATTCACAGAAACATTTCAAAACACAGGAACAAAAGATATACAATTTAATGTACAAAGAGATCAAAACCACAGCTTTAATGCTCTAATGTCAGATTTAAGTTATTGTTATACTCCCAAACCCTACTAAAACACAAATTTGTTCTTGGAAACATTATTTAATAATGTATTCTGTAAAAGAAAACAAAATAAAGACTTCCTTTAAACATGGCCTCTCCTTGTGAATTTCGGGCTATATCACAAAGAAAGCTTCTGCGTGCGGATATGTCACCTTGGTTTCTGTTATAAATTGTTGCTTTTCTAATTGCTACTTTAAGCATTTACAAACATTACATCTTATCTAAGCTCAAGGCTAGCAGACAACAGATTTGTGAGTGAATAGCTTCCAAACAAGTAAAGCAGAAGGTGGAATAACATCAAACAATATCCTGTGCTCTTTATAGTATACATAATAATTGCATGTAAAGTATTAAACCAACATGTTGTAAAATTGATGTATGTGTGTATATATATATATATATATATATATATATATATATATATATATATATATATATATATATATATACTGTATATATATATATATATATATATATATATATATATATAGTTATATGTGTGTGTATATATATATATATATATATATATATATATATATATGTGTGTGTATACACAGACACCTATATTTCTGTATCTGTAATATATATATATATATATATATATATATATACAGTATATATACATACAATAAACACAGAAACACATACAGTATATATATATATATATATATATATATATATATATATATATATATATATATATATATATATATATATATATATATATATATATATATATATATATAATATTAAATCTGAAATACAAAGTAATAACAGTTTAAAGCCCTTGGCTAAAAATTGACTCATGAATGTGAAGGGGGCATTCATCTCAAACATCTTATTGCAAACCTAAATCTCAGTAAATGTTTAGCCTTAGGATACAATGGGCTTAAAGGATTTCTGTCTCTAAAGAAATATTAGATGGCCATTCAGGTAAGGTAAATGGAAAAGGTTGTTTGGGCAAACGAGGAGATACAGTGCTATTAAATGTTAAGCACCATCAAGGGGTATCTAAGTCATTTATGAGAGTGGCAAGTGGGAGATTGCTCCTAACAGTGAAAGAGTTATGGATAGCTGTAAGAAGGTGGTAAAATGCCACAGGGTGATTGGATCCAAAAATATATATATTTTTTTTAGTTATTGTTTCAAAAGAAACATAAGTGACCTTTATATCTATAGCTACTAAAATATCTAGTGCCGTGCAAAAGTTTATATGAAAGTTGGAAACTGAACACACACACACTAAATAAATCATCTTAATAATAAAAGAAAAGATTATAAAATGCACTAAACGTATTTTAAACCATCTCAGTTTTTACAAATGTTTAACTAATTGGGAATCTAACTATTTCTTTCCTAAGATATGGTGAGTCCACGGCTTGAGTAATTACTGTTGGGAATATCACTCCTGGCCAGCAGGAGGAGGCAAAGAGCACAACAGTTAAACTGCTAATTATAACTCCCTTACCCACAACCCCTAGTCATTCTCTTTGCCTTTGGTGCATAAAGGAGGTGAAGAATAGATGTCTGAAGAAAAATGTTTATTTAATCTACAAGCAAGATTTGGGGTATAGCCGTATTCTACGTCATTCTTTGCAGTCGGGAAGTGGTGGCTTTAAAGCAGTTAGGATCTTGTAAAGAGGTACTTACTGCATTTTCCTAACAATTGCTGTCCTAGTTTAGAAAGCCAGAGTTGGCTACTCTGTTCTTTCTTTTTCAAAAGTCTCTGTAAAGAACTGTGTCTTCTCATACCTTGTAACTCTATACATGCTGGACAGGGGAGCAGATAAGTGCTTTTTCTTCCAGTTGGGTAGGCCATGCACTTAACAAATTAAAAGACACTGCTTTTTATTGGGACATAGATAATCCTGTTGCATTGGGTTACACTGGGGCATGAAGCAGGCACTGTAGTATGTGGGAGACTAACATTAACTTTTTTAAAAAGAAAGGGTAAAATGTTTACAATACAAGTTTTAACTGAAAGTAAGGCTGTATTTTCTATATCCGCAGCTTATTCATTTCCCCTCTTTAAAATAAAACAATGCAACATTTTAAACTGTCAGGTTTTAATTTTTTTTTTATTTCTGGTACTCAGTGTACCAGAAAGCTATATTTAGTGCCTCTCTGTGTCACAACAGTAATTTGAACCCAGCAGTTGTGATCACATGACCGGCTTTACTTCATAACGTTTCATAGGGAAAAGTTGTTTTTCTCCATTTCTGGGTGATCCGGTCTTAATTGGTAGTGGTAAGGCACCTCAGTGATTAAGGTATGGGGTTGTCTGAGGGTTTTTTTAGAAGTTTATTTGATGTTTATTAAATGTTTTTTCTTAACTTTTCTCACATTATTTTAGCTGGGGATCGATCCTAATTTGGGATAACATTTAAAGTGTATTTTTTCCTTGGCTTATTTTAATTCAATATTAAAATGTTTGAAACTTAGTTCTGCTTCCCAAGTTGCCCTTTCTCATAAGTCGGATGAGGAAGATACATCAGGACTTTCTGAGGGTGAAATCTCAGATTTGGACAGTATAATTCCTTCTTCTGAGACTGAGGTGGTATCCTTCAAATTTAAGCTTGAACACCTTCGTGTATTGTTAAAGGAGGTTTTAGCTACTTTAGATGACTTAGTTACCCCTGTCGTTGTCACTCCTAACAAAACTAGTAAACTTAATAGTTTCTTTGATGAACCTTCCACTTCTGAGGTTTTTTGTTGGACCATGTTATGGAGATTATCTCACATGAAAGGGAGGAATCAGGTGTCTTTTTCCCCGTCTCCCATTTTTAAGAAAATGTTTCCTCTCGAGGACCCTTGGTATACTGTACCCAAAGTTTAAGGGGTCATTTCCACTGGCTAAGAGAACCACTATTCCTTTTGAGGACAGCTGCTCTTTTAAGGATACGATGGATAAGAAACTGGAGGCTTATTTGAAAAAGATTTATGTTCATCAAGTTCTCCAATGGCAACCTGTGATGTGTATTGCCACCGTGACTAGTGAGGCATCTTATTGGTTTTATGACTTGTGTAATTCTCTTCAAGTAGAGACTTCCTTGGATGAAATGTATACAACATTTTTCCTCCCTGAAAAATGATAGTTCCAGTTCCAGTGCAGGAACAGGGTTTCAGGGTTCAGGGCTCCAACCTATTTGTGGTTTCCAAAAAGAGGGAACTTTCCATCCCATTCTAGACTTGATGTGTCTAAACAAGTTTCTCAAAGTTTAATCATTCAAGATGGAGACTATACACTCCATTCTTCCTTTAGTACAAGAGGGTCAGTTCATAACAACCATAGACCTAAAGAATGCGTATCTTCATGTTCCTATTTACAGGGACCATTACAGATTCCTGAGATTTGTCTTCCTGGACAAACATTTCCAGTTTTTGGCCTTTCCATTTGGTCTAGCCACAGCACCTAGAATTTTTTCAATGGTTCTGGGGGATCTTTTGGCAGTGATCCATTCTAGTGGAATTGCTGTGGCACCCTACCTGGGCAACATATTGGTTCAGGCACCATCTTTTCAACTAGCAAAATCTCACACAGAGAAATTGTTGTCTTTTCTTCATTCCCATGGATGGAATGTGAATCTGGAAAAATGCTCCCTTTCCCCTGCTACAAGATTAGTATTCTTAGGAACCATAATAGATTCTCTATTGATGAAGATTTTTCTGACAGAAGTCAGGAAAAACAAAAAAACATTCCTCTTGCCTCTTCAGGCTAATGCGTCCTTCAGTGGCTCAAAGTATGGAGGCTATTGGTCTGATGGTTGCTTCCATGCATATCATTCCTATCGATTCCATTTGAGAGCTCTACATTTGTGCATGCTCAGACAATGGAATGGTGACCATGCGGATCTATCTCAGATAATATAGTTAGATCAGTCGTCAAGGGACTCTCTCCCATGGTGGATTTCTCAGGAACATCTGTCTCAGGACACTTGCTTTCGGAGACCTTCCTGGGTGATCTGACCACGGATGCCAGCCTGCTGGGCTGGGGAGCAGTCTGAAACACGTTTAAAGCTCAGGGCCTTTGGACTCAGGAGGAGTCTGCTCTTCCCATCAACATCTTGGAGTTGAGGGCGATTTACAATGCTCTATTGGCTTGGCTTGTCAGCCCAGTTTATCAGGTTCCAGTCAGACAACATAACTTCTCTGGCTTACATCAATCCCCAGGGAGGAACTCTGAGTTCCTTAGCCATGAAGGAGGTTACTTGGGTTCTTCAGTGGGCAGAGTCCCACAATTGCTGTCTATCTGCCATCCACATTCCAGGAGTAGACAACTGGGAAGTGGATTTTCTAAGCAGACAGACTTTTCATCCCGGGGAGTGGGAAGTCCATCCAGAGGTCTTTTCCAGTTTAGTCCTCAAATGGGGGTGCCGGAATTTAGATCTTTTGGCATCCCATCAGAACGCCAAGCTCAAGGTCAAGAAATCTGAAGGCCAAGAGATCTGAAGGCTGTTCTGATAGATGCTCTGGTGGTTCCATGGGTTTTCAGGTTGGCATACCTGTTTGCTCCATTTGCTCTCCTTCCACGAGTTATTGCTTATATCAAACAGAGGAGGGCTTCTGCGATTTTAATAGCCCCTGCATGGCCTCACAGGATCTGGTTTGCAGACCTGGTAGAGATGTCATCTCTCCCACCTTGGAGACTACCTCTGAGGAAGGACCTCCTGATTCAGGGTCCATTCCTTAATCCAAATCTTGTTTCTCTGAAGCTGACTGCTTGAAGACTGAATGCTTAATTCTGTCTAAGTGTGGTTTTTCTGAGTCGGTCATCGAGACTGATTCAGGCTTGCAATCCTGTTACTAGAAAGATTTACCATAAGATATGGCGTAAGGGCTACTCTTGGAGTAGAATTAGAATTCCTAGAATTGTATCTTTTCTTCAGGAAGGTCTGGAGAAGGGATTGCCAGTCAGTACCCTGAAGGGTCAGATTTCTGCTTTAACAGTTTTACTACATAAACGTTTGGCAGATGTGCCAGATGTGCAATCTTTTTGTTAGGCATTGGTCAAAATCAGGCCTATCTTTAAGTATGTTGCTCCTCCTTGGAGCCTTAACCTTGTTCTTAAAGTTTTACAGCTGGCTCTGTTTGAGCCATTGCATTCCATTTTTTGTTTCTTTTTGCTCTCTCTTCTGCTCGAAGAGTCTCAGAACTCTAAGCTCTGCATTGTGATTTCCCTTATCTTATTTTTCATGCTGATAAGGTGGTTCTTCGTACTAAGTTAGGTTTCCTTCCTAAGGTTGTTTTGTATAGAAATATCAATCAGGAAATTGTTGTTCCCTCTCTGTGTCCAAATCCTTCTTCTTCCAAAGAACGTTTGATACACAATTTGGATGTTGTACGTGCTCTTAAATTCTACTTACAGGCGACTAAGGATTTTCACCAGTCCTCTGCCATCTTTGTCTGTTTCTCTGGGAAACATAAAGGTCAGAAAGCTACTGCTACTACTCTTTCTTTTTGGTTACAAAGTATAATTCGTTTGGCTTATGAGACTGCTGGACAGCAGCCTCCTGAGAGAATTATGGCTCATTCCACAAGAGCTGTTTCCTCTTCTTGGACTTCCAAAAATGAAACTTCTGTGGAACAAATTTGCAAGGCTGCAATTTGGTTTTCTCTACTTTTTACAAATTTTACAAATTTGATACTTTTGCCTCGGCTGAGGCTTCTTTTGGGAGAATGGTTCTTCAAGTGGTGGTGCCTTCTGTTTAGGACTGCCTGTCTTGTCCCTCCCTATTTATCCGTGTCCTCTAGCTTGGGTATTGGTTCCTAACAGTAATTACTTAAGCCGTGGACTCACCATATCTTAGGAAAGAAACAAAAAATGTTATGCTTTTCTGATAAATGTATTTCTTTCCAGATATGGTGAGTCCGCAGCCCCACCATTTATTTTAAGACAGTTGTTCTTTTGGCTATAAGCTCAGGCACCTTTACATCTTTTGTTACTTATTTATTCCCTTTGATCGAATGACTGGGGGTTGTGGGTAAGGGAGTTATACTTAACAGTTTAACTGTGGTGCTCTTTGCCTTCTCCTGCTGGCCAGGAGTGATATTCACAACAGTAATTATTTAAGCAGTGGACTCACCATATCCGGAAAGAAAGAAATTTATCAGGTACGCATAATTTTTTTTTGTGTTTGTTTTAGGACACATACAAAACAACATGTGGTTTAACAGTATTTCTTAAGTTTAATATTAAGCTCAAAGTAGTGTTGTCAGCTATGAAACAGTTTGACAAAGTTGTCAATGTCTTCTAAAAGATAAAGTTAACATTTCCTTTCAAATCAGATTCTTCATATGTTATATTAAAAATGTTTCACTTTTATTTAATAAAGGTTACAGAAGGTTTCTCTGGAACATAATTAATATATGATTAATTGTGATTTGCATAATGTTATCAGGGTTAATGCTTTTTTTTTTTTGGTTCAGACCTCTGGACAGCTTTTTTTTTATTGGTGGATGAATTTATCCACCAATTAGCAAGAACAAACCCGGTTGTTCACCAAAAATGGGCCAGCATCTAAACTTACATTCTTGCATTTTAAATAAAGATATCAAGAGAATGAAGAAAATTTGATAATAGGAGTAAATTAGAAAGTTGCTTAAAATGTCATGATCTATCTGAATCACGAAAGAAAACATTTGGGTTCAGTGTCCCTTTAAGTACTCTTATTTTAATAAATATATAGGTACTTTCATTGCTTAATTTGCCACCTTTTTATGTACTTCTCCAAAAGGTTGGATTGGATGCTAAACGATTCAAAACTTGCTTAATTGTAGATGTATACAATGCTTGTAGAAATACTACATTGAAAATACGAGCCCCAAAGTAGAAACTCAATATAACAAAGGTAAATACTCCTGTGATCACTGACATACAAATTAAATAATTGAAACAAATTTGAGTACACCTGTGATTCACTATTAGCCTAATTGCATGACCATGTTTATAAAATGACCCATGAACACCAGAGTTATCTCACTTTTGGACCTATGGGCTGTGACTATTTGCATCATGACTCCATGTGGAAAATGATTTCCAGAGGAGTTGAAAAATCTGATAGATCTGTTAGATTTTACAAAGATGGAAAATGTTGAAACACAGTTGCAGCATTAATTGGGAGGTATAGAATGAGCCATAATACCACTAATCAGAGCTGCAGTGGCCGTCCTTCTAAATAGACACCATGAACAGTACGCTACTTGTACAATCTAGCTCTGAAAAAGTGCTTCAGACTTGGCTCAGGCGTTATAAATGAAAATCAGATTTTCTGTGACAGCTCAGGCAGTGCAAAGGACATTGCATAATGTCAACCTCTATGGACGGTGTCCAAGAAAAAAACAACTTACTTGCAGAACATCTCTCCAGAAATTTGTGCATCACTGGTATCCTTCATGGCGAGGAGGATTGACTCAAAAATAGGTGGTCATATGAAGTATTGAAAAGAAAAAAAAAAGATTTAAATCTCTGTAAGAAAAAGTGTAATGACTTTTGTTGCATTGAGTTCCTACTGTGGAGCCTTTTTGTTTTTAGTATAGTAAATCTAAACTGTTATTTTTTAATTTCCATAAGAGCAAATACCCTACTGTAAAACTTAGAAGTAAAGTAACATTGCACAGGTGTGCATTCATTTTTATACTGTATATATATATATATATATATATATATATATATATATATATATATATATATATATATATATATATATATATTTTTTTTTTTTTTTTTTTTTTCCTATGTACTGTAGGCTGCAATCATATTGAAAGATTGTTTCTTTATTCAATTTTTCTCTTAGACACTCCTTAAAGGGACACTCTAGTCAAAATTAAACTTTCATGATTCAGATAGAGCATGCTATTTTAAACAACTTTCCAACTTACTTCAATTTACAAAATGTGCACAATCCTTACACTTTCTGAGTCACCAGCTCCTACTGAGCATGTGCAAGAAACCACAGACTATATGTATATACATTTTTGATTGACTGATGGCAGTCACATGATGCAGTGGGAGTGAAAATAGACATAACTTTGAAATTTGTCAGAAAATGTTTTACTTCTCATTTGAAGTTCAGACTAAGGGGTCGATTTATTAAGCAGCAGAAACAGGAATTAAGAAGCAGCGGTCTTAAGACCACTGCTCCTTAACTCGTCCGCCACCTCTGAGGTGTAGGACTGCAATCATAATCAGATATGATCAGGATGATTGACACCCCCTGCTAGTGGCCGATTGGCCGCAAATGTGCAGGGGAAGGCATAGCACAAGCATTTAACCAGAAATGCTTGTGCAATAATAAATGCATATAAGGAAAAAAGGAGGTCTGCAAATTAGCACAAAAATGGCTACCTGAAAAAAAGAGGTTAGTTCCAAAATACCTCTGAACAATAACTATTAAAAACCAAATACAGGGTGCGCTAATGAAAGCTGCTAATATGATGAAATAGAGGATAGGATAAAGCTGATAGATACAAGAATAAGCTAGTAATAAGGAATAGCTCATAGATTGTGTAAATACAATAAAATATATTTAATAGATTTGTATAAACCCTAATACATGATAACTAACTTTAAAAATACATAATGAATTGGTAAAAATAAAAAACCACCGGTGGTAGGAGGATGGAGGATAGAAATAAAAGTCTGTTTTTGGGCTTAAAAAATGAATCCAAAAACAAAGTTCAATGATTAAAAAATGCAGGCAAAAAAATAGCAGAGTTCAGTGAAAGCATGGAAAGCAGCTAAGTCAGTCTGTGTGGCTGGATAAATGTAACATTCAAGTTAAAGCTCAGTGGGTGGCTAAAAGGACAATCTGCGTTCAAGTAGAAAAGTCTGTGTCATAGATGATTCGTTTTACAAGATTGACTCACCCAGAATACGAAGCTATTTTCTGTTATGCTTCTCCGTGTACAAGTGTAGTTGGTTAGATGTGAACACGTTAGACCCTTGATAGACAGGAGATTACCTTTCAGGTGAACAGTATCGCTCCAACGTATACTGTGATTTGCTGGATTGTGCAGCATATGCGGGGTCACGTGATAGTTTGTTCCAATCAGATGCACGGATTACCGGGTGGTCTGTAGATCAGCGTGTCGATGATGTCTGCAGATTCTAAGAGTCACAGTTAGCCGAGCTTGATGATAGGAAATAGGAAACAATGTTACATTGCAGTTAGGATTGTTTTCATAAAGTTCCAAAGTGGAAAACAACAGATCGCTCTGTATGTTAGTATTGACTTGATAGTAAAACAATCACAGTGTTGCGGATCAACGCGTTTCAGCTGATGTAGCCTTTTTCAAGATCTTGAAAAAGGCTACATCAGCTGAAACATTTTAAAGTCAGTAGTTATGAGTTTTACACTACAAAGCCATAGCATAAAACTCATAACTAAAGTGCTAAAAAGTACACTAACACCCATAAACTACCTATTAACCCCTAAACCGAGGCCCTCCCGCATCGCAAACACTAAAATAAAATTATTAACCCCTAATCTGCCACTCTCGATATCGCCACCACTAGAATAAACATATTAACCCCTAAACAGCCGCACTCCCACCTTGCGAACATTAGTTAAATATTATTAACCCCTAATCTGCCGTCCCTAACATCGCCACCACCTACCTACATTTATTAAACCCTAATCTGCCGCCCCCAACGTCGCCGCCACTATATTAAATGTATTAACCCCTAAATCTAAGTCTAACCGTAACCCTAACACCCCCTAACTTAAATATAATTAAAATAAATATAAATAAAAATTACTATCATTACCTAAATAATTCCTATTGAAAACTAAATACTTACCTGTAAAATAAACCCTAAGCTTGCTACAATATAACAATAGTTACATTGTAGCTAGCTTAGGGTTTATTTTTATTTTACAGGCAAGTTTATATTTATTTTAACTAGGTAGAATAGTTACTAAATAGTTATTAACTATTTGCTAACTACCTAGCTAAAATAAATACAAATTGACCTTTAAAATAAAACCTAACCTAAGTTACACTAACACATAACCTAACCCTACAATGAAATAAATTCCCTAAATTAAATACAATTAACTAAATTCAAAATAATTAGCTATTTAAAAAAAAAAAAAAAAAACTAAATTACAGAAAATAAAAAACAAATAACAAGATCTTTAAACTATTTACACCTAATCTAATAGCCGTATCAAAATAAAAAAAGCCCTAGCCTAAACTAAACTACCAATAGCCCCTACAAGGGCCTTTTGCGGGGCATTGCCCCAAAGAAATCACCCTTAAAAAATCCTAACACTAACCCCAGAAGATCCACTTACCGGGAGTCTTCATCCAAGTGGCAAGATGTCCTCAACAAAGCTGGCAGAAGTAGTCCTCCAGATAGGCAGAAGTCTTCACCCAGATGGCATCTTCTATCTTCATCCTTCCGACGCAGAGCGGCTCCATCTTCAAGACTTCCAGCACAGAGCATCCTCTTCAATTGACGTCTTCTTGCTGAATGAAGGTTCCTTTAAATAACATCATCCAAGATGCTGTCCCTTAGATTGCAATTGGCTGATAGAATTCTATCAGCCAATCGGAATTAAGGTTGAAAAAATCCTATTAGCTGATGCAATCAGCCAATAGGATTGAGCTTGCATTTTATTGGCTGTTCCAATCAGCCAATCGAATACGAGCTCAATCCTATTGGCTGATTGGATCAGCCAATAGGATTGAAGTTCAATCCTATTGACTGATTGCATCAGCCAATAGGATTTTTTCAACCTTTATTCTGAATGGCTGATAGAATTCTATCAGCCAATCGGAATATAAGGGATGCCATCTTGGATGACATCATTTAAAGGAACCTTCATTCAGCAAGAAGACGTCAATTGAAGAGGATGCTCCGCGCCGGATGTCTTAAAGATCCGCATCGGAAAAATGAAGATAGAAGATGCTGTCTGGGTGAAGACTTCTGCCCGTCTGGAGGACTACTTCTACCCGTCTGGAGGACCACTTCTGCCGGCTTCATTGAGGATTCTTGCCGCTTGGATGAAGACTTCTCCCAGTAAGTAGATCTTCGGGGGTTAGTGTTAGGATTTTTTAAGGGTGTATTTGGTGGGTTTTATTTTAAGGTTAGGGCTTTAGGCTAAATGCCCTTTTAAGGGCAATGCCCATCCAAATGCCCTTTTTAGGGCAATGGGTAGCTTAGGTTTTTTTAGTTAGGGTTTTATTTGGGGGGTTGGTTGTGTGGGTGGTGGGTTTTACTGTTGGGGGGTTGTTTGTATTTTTTATTACAGGTAAGATAGCTGATTTCTTTTGGGGCAATGCCCCACAAAAGACCATTTTAAGGGCTATTGGTAGTTTAGTTTAGGATAGGGTATTTTTTTATTTTGATAGGGTTATTAGATTAGGTGTAATTAGTTTAAAGATCTTGTAATTTGTTTTTTATTTTCTGTAATTAAGTGGTTCTTTTTTGTAATTTAGCGAATTGTTTTGAATTTAGTTAATTGTATTTAATTTAGGTAATGCATTTAATTTTAGGGTTAGGTTAGGTGTTAGTGTAACTTAGTTAGGTTTTATTTTACAGGTACATTTGTATTTATTTTAGCTAAGTAGTTAGTAAATACTTAATAACTATTTAGTAACTATTCTACCTAGTTAAAATAAATACAAACTTGCCTGTAAAATAAAAATAAACCCTAAGCTAGCTACAATGTAACTATTAGTTATATTTTAGCTAGTTTAGTATTTAGTTTTAAATAGGAATTATTTCGTTATTAATTGTAGGTTGTATTTATATTTATTTTAATTATATTTAAGTTTGGGGGTGTTAGGGTTAGGGTTAGACTTAGATTTAGTGGTTAATAAATATAATATAGAGGCAGCGACGTTGGGGGGTGGATAAGAGGTTAATAAATGTAGGTAGGGGGTGGCGATGTTAGGGGCAGCAGATTAGGGGTTAATAATATGTAACTAGTGTTTGCAATGCAGGAGTACAGCGGTTTAGGGGTTAATATGTTTATTATAGTGGCGGCGACGTTGAGGGTGGGAGATTAGGGGTTAATAAATATAATGTAGGTGTCGGCGATGTTGGGGGCAGCTGATTATGGGTTAATAAGTGTAAGATTAGGGGTGTTTAGACTTGGGGTTAATGTTAGGGTGTTAGGTGTAAACATAAAATGTGTTTCCCCATAGGAATTAATGGGGCTGCATTACTGAGATTCACCCTGCTTTTTTTGCAGGTGTTAGACTTTTTCTCAGCTGTCTCTTCCCATTGATGTTTATGGGGAAATCATGCACGAGCACGTACAACCAGCTCACTGCTGACTTAATCAGCGCTGGTATTGGAGTGCGGTATGGAGCACAATTTTGCTTTACGCTCACTTCTTGCCTTTTATAAAAACCTGCAATACCAGCACTGTAGGTAAGTGAGCAGTGACAATAACTTGCAAGTTAGTACCGCACCCCTCATAACGCAAAACTCATAATCTGGTTGTTGTTCTCCTAATTATGTGCTGCTGTCTATGAGTGCATGTGAGTGCCCAGGGCTGTGAGTCAGAACCCTTTTTTATAGCAGTGACGTGCAGTAATAGGAGGCAGGGGAGACAGTGCCTCCCCTGTCCAATGAGAAAAAAAAAAGATTTAAAATAATATTTATTAAGAAAAAAAAAAGTGGTTTTAATTTTATTAATTTTTGGCCATGCCCACCTACGTCCCAAGGGTACCCCCCCATGGCGATTACTATTTCCATTCGTAACTGTAATGTGTCCTCACTGCGTTGTGCGCTTGCACTGAAAAAGTGAAGTCAACATCCATTGTTGCGCAATTAGGAGGCAGTGAGCCAGTCCGCTGCCATCCATTTAATTGCGCAACCTGGATCAAAGTGTTGAGTGTGCTCACTTAGCTGCTACGCCACCAACTGGTGACTCGCCGGGCCCTCTACAAGCTCCAATGGAGGCAGTTTTCAAAACCGCCTCCATGATGAGCTAGTTCACTTGACCCAATCAGCATTCAGCAGCACTGTGGGGAGGCGTGCCTGCTGGGCTGCTGAATGACAGGTGGGTCATGTGACCATTTGTGCACCGAGAGACAGACTGGCAGGAAGGAAGACTCAGTGTTGTAGAGGGAGTTGCTGAGCTGCTCTGTGTGCCCGTCCGACCGTACTTAGTGTGCCACTGCCTACTAGTTGTTGTGGCTGTGTTTAGGAGGTTTGTCCTGAGGTGGGCTACCATAGTGTGCTGCCTGGAGGGGACTGAGGGACTCAGAACTTCTCGGAGGGAAAGGAGGAGGAGGACGGAGAAGCAGAGCCCCAGTGCCACGTGGGTGGACCCACCGGTTCAGTCAGACCAGAGTGACTGTGTCGTAGAGTGAGGAGGACAGGACTTCACTGAGGAGTTACATGTGTGCTCCTGTGTTTATTCCGTGTCTCAGTGTGTTTTCCATCATTATTCTAAAAGTGGTAGGTTAATAAAAAGAATACAATGCAATACCAAACTTTTGTGACCACTTGAAAAACATAATGTAGTTCAACAGATAAACAAGTTCTTGATATGTAGTAACAAGTTTGGAAAGTATTTCTTCCCATATAAATTTAAAAAAGTAATGAATGTGGTTATTGGTTAATGCAATACTATAGACATCTATCTAGATGAGCAATATCTTTCATTCTAAAATGTACATTTTGGTTAATAATTCTTACTTAGATAACATATGTAAACTTTGGGTCACTGGTTTCTTATTTGCTGTTTTGGCCATTAACAAATGGGCTTAATGGTATTCTTATTAAAAAAACACATAAAATAAACAAAAATCAGAATCAGTGCATAGTTCATTGTCTCAGCATATTGCTTTACATAAATGTCAAACCTTTTGGGTAATTTGTTTAAACGGAGGGACGGTTAATCTATTGGTTTGTTCTTTCATTATAACAACATTTTCTATCTCAATGGAGTCTAATATGCTTTTTCATATCTATTAAATATAAATAGTAAATATTTTACCCGATTGCCCTTCCTCAAATTAATTTGTTTAACAAGTGGAAATTTGTTTCTGTACATGGTATATGGGAAAGAAGTTTGCTATGGTAAAGGCTTAAAGAGAACATTTTGTGTATAATTTAAGATCAAATTATTTTTCTTCACTGATACACATTTAAGATTTCAGATATGATTTATGGAACATGTATCAGTGTTGTAATTATGTTTAACCCTGTCTGAATAGTGTAATGCAAACAATCCACTTGCAGTTGGGTATCCTGTAGCTCTGCTCAGGACCATGACAGGCTATGAGAAATGGCTAGGTTGTAAACTTTACAAACTGTAGTGTTTTATGTAACTGACTTTCAGAAGAGTTGGCAAAGCAAATGCTGACCAGATGAGTGCCATATTTGAATTGATTCCCAGTGACTGTTTAGGGCTGTGTTTGGAAAGTCTCCCTTTTTGGTTCATGACATGATGTAAAAAGAGATAATGAATTCTCATCTGAGTCATTTAAAAAAAATATATGTAATAATGATTGCAGTTGTTAAATGTTTTTTAAAAAAATAATGCCACTGTACAGTAAATGGTTAAACACATAGTCAAAGGGACAGGACATTCAAAATTAAACTTTCATGATTGAGGTAGTGCATGTTATTTTAATAGACTTTTCCAGTTATTTATATTTTGAAAATTAGCATTAACTGCTACTGGCCCCATGTCAGCAAATCAAATTAGTTTTTGAAAGGAACATGAAAGTCATAATTAAACTTCCATCCATTAGATAGAAATTGCACTAACAAAACAAAAAAAACCTTTCTATTTTACTTTTACTATGTACTTCATTTTTTGGTATCCTTTAGTTTCCTTTGTTGAAGAGCATACCTAAGTGGGATGTGCACGTGCATTTCTTGAGAACCATATTCAAGAAGCTGCGTTGGCAGTATTGATAACTTGGTCTTTGTGTAAAATTTGTATGGTAAATTATTTCTATTTTTACAATACAGTAGTGAGTAGAGAAGAGACTGTGTATCATTCTAATTGCTTAGTATCTGGCCCTGTGCCACAGAATTGTGTGAGTGGGTATGTGAGCAGAGTGTGTGTAGTGTGTGAGTCAGTGAGCAGAGTATGTGTGCTTTATTCTCCAGATAATCAACACATTTCAGATGAGCTGGTGATTTAGATGAGTGTTTCTCAACCATGGTCCTCAAGTACCCCCAACAGGCCAGGTTTTCATTTTAGATGAATCAGTGCACCAGTGAAGTAATCAGCTGATCAGTAACACAGTGGTTACTAACTTGCTCTCACCTATTAGATGATTATTTCACCTGTGCACTGGTTCAGCTACACTGTGTGCAGAATTATTAGGCAAATGAGTATTTTGACCACATCATCCTCTTTATGCATGTTGTCTTACTCCAAGCTGTATAGGCTTGAAAGCCTACTACCAATTAAGCATATTACGTGATGTGCATCTCTGTAATGAGAAGGGGTGTGGTCTAATGACATCAACATCCTATATCAGGTGTGCATAATTATTAGGCAACTTCCTTTCCTTTGGCAAAATGGGTCAAAAGAAGGACTTGACAGGCTCATAAAAGTCAAAAATAGTGAGATATCTTGCAGAGGGATGCAGCACTCTTAAAATTGCAAAGCTTCTGAAGCGTGATCATCGAACAATCAAGCGTTTCATTCAAAATAGTCAAAAGGGTCGCAAAAAGCGTGTGGAAAAACCAAGGCACAAAATAACGGCCCATGAACTGAGAAAAGTCAAGCGTGCAGCTGCCAAGATGCCACTTGCCACCAGTTTGGCCATATTTCAGAGCTGCAACATCACTGGAGTGCCCAAAAGCACAAGGTGTGCAATACTCAGAGACATGGCCAAGGTAAGAAAGGCTGAAAGACGACCACCACTGAACAAGACACACAAGCTGAAACGTCAAGACTGGGCCAAGAAATATCTCAAGACTGATTTTTCTAAGGTTTTATGGACTGATGAAATGAGAGTGAGTCTTGATGGGCCAGATGGATGGGCCCGTGGCTGGATTGGTAAAGGGCAGAGAGCTCCAGTCCGACTCAGACGCCAGCAAGGTGGAGGTGGAGTACTGGTTTGGGCTGGTATCATCAAAGATGAGCTTGTGGGGCCTTTTCGGGTTGAGGATGGAGTCAAGCTCAACTGCCAGTCCTACTGCCAGTTTCTGGAAGACACCTTCTTCAATCAGTGGTACAGGAAGAAGTCTGCATCCTTCAAGAAAAACATGATTTTCATGCAGGACAATGCTCCATCACACGCGTCCAAGTACTCCACAGCATGGCTGGCAAGAAAGGGTATAAAAGAAGAAAATCTAATGACATGGCCTCCTTGTTCACCTGATCTGAACCCCATTGAGAACCTGTGGTCCATCATCAAATGTGAGATTTACAAGGAGGGAAAACATTACACCTCTCTGAACAGTGTCTGGGAGGCTGTGGTTGCTGCTGCACGCAATGTTGATGGTGAACAGATCAAAACACTGACAGAATCCATGGATGGCAGGCTTTTGAGTGTCCTTGCAAAGAAAGGTGGCTATATTGGTCACTGATTTGTTTTTGTTTTGTTTTTGAATGTCAGAAATGTATATTTGTGAATGTTGAGATGTTATATTGGTTTCACTGGTAAAAATAAATAATTGAAATGGGTATATATTTGTTTTTTGTTAAGTTGAATAATAATTATGCACAGTAATAGTCACCTGCACACACAGATATCCCCCTAAAATAGCTATAACTAAAAACAAACTAAAAACTACTTCCAAAACTATTCAGCTTTGATATTAATGAGTTTTTTGGGTTCATTGAGAACATGTTTGTTGTTCAATAATAAAATTAATCCTCAAAAATACAACTTGCCTAATAATTCTGCACTCCCTGTATAATGAAAACCTGCCCTGTTGGGGGTACTTGCGGCCCGCGGTATATGTGTTTCTCTGGCATATAATTTCTAGTGCATCACCAGCCTCTGACCTCACCGCACGTCACTGTTTTATAGGCTGTGTAAATCTTGTTTTTTAAGGTTTTTTTTGTGTGTGTCAGTTTTATGTAATCATGTAATAGTTGCACCCATTGTCATATTGATGTAGAATAGGCAAGTTCTCTATAATCATATGTTGATTATATTTCATATATTTAGTGTGTAAATATTGCATTGAGGAACATAGAAAGTAACTTCTGAATCAGTGAATTTCTACTTATTCAAGATATTTATGGTTTCATATACCCATATTACATTTCTAAGATAATATGTACTTGCACATTGCTTTATGTTGTTATTTGAATAAATGCAATTTAAATCAAGTGATACTCATACCGATTACAGGGCAGTGGCCTACCTAGCCTACGCACCATCTTTCCTTCACCCATGGCATTACGGGCCATTTTGCAGATTCATACTAATGGTTAAATAAATCCTACACAAACCCTGTCATGCAAAACTTAGAAACCAACCTGCTCACACTGCTCTCAGAACTGAGTTTCTCAATGGACAAAAACTTTGCCCAGCTCTCCAGAGATATTGTGGAATGTTTTGGCACACATGGGGATCCTTGCAACCTCCCATATGGGGACACACAGATTCCTACCTCGTCTTCGATAAGCACAGCCCCTAAATCCTCAGGAAAACCGCAAGTCGATGCACACCAGGTACCAGGTCTCCACCCAGGCTGTATATGAGGGTGCCGCTACTGTTACTCCCAATACGGAGCAGGAGTATGGCATCGCAAGAGACGCCCAGAGTCTGCGGAGGTATAGAAAAGAACCTCAACATCAGCTCCTTCTGGTTGAGTCGCAGCAATCTGCCGACACTACGTTCATGCCCAAACTATATTCCACACAGCCACTGCTAGTTCTTACGCTGGAATTAACGGTCCAGGATCGCTGCAACAAACAAGGCCTCTATCCTCCATACTATAGCCCAGCCGAGTATGGGACGCTTCAGGAAGCATTGCACCTCCTAGGTCCACTCAAGAGCTTGAAGACTGGAGTGGGGAAAGTTTATTTCATCACACTGAATAAGGCACTTCATGTTACCTCTCACAAGGGACTATACTGCTCATTTAACATACATAAGGGTGCCCATTCGACAGTCCGAAGGGATCTGGTTTCTTCATAATTGTATGACAGTTTCTATGTGGATACATGATAAGAGACTTTGGCTGACACCAGACCGGCAGAATTTCTAACTCATCCTTGCTTTTTCAATAGATATAGGGAGACACATACATCCCATATTGTTAACATGTATTCCTCTTTATTAGTTGCCTATGGTAGGTATGTATTTGAGGTTTGGGCCCTGTGAGTTGCATGCCAGTAGCTTACAAACACAAAAATCCAGACATACTATTAACGTATGCTTTATCTGACTTTAATAGCATATTTCTACAGCATGTCTCTCATAACCTATAGATACCTCCACAACTAACATACTGAATGTTACATATTAAGAGGTGTAAATTGCATTAGCTTGAATGTTATTCCTGTTTGGCAGTTCAGAGTTCAACTGTGTTGACAGGAGAGACATATAGAGTATCTACACTGTGCTTGTACACACATGAATCATAAGTGCATTTAAATGATGATTTCTAGCTTATCATATTTTGATGTGTTACATATTGTTCTGTGTATATTATTAATAAAGCCCAAAAGTTATCTCAATGTTATAGAGAACCCTCATCTTTATTTTTACTGAGAGTATTAAACATGACACCTCATATTACCTTCAGAAAACAGATATAAGAGCAGTTTTAAATACACTTAATATTCTTTTATTCATACAAAACCTTGATATTTGGCTTCTACTTTTAATTCAGTGCTTTGTTGGTACTGTTTGACTTACTAATATTTTAGAGTTTCGAAATGTATTGTACCATTGCCTAGTATTGATTGACTTTGATGTTCCTAATTAGTTATATATCTTACAAATGTTTTATTCTATCATGGGTTTTGAGCTGAGTTATGCAATGCTCCAAAAGTAACTGAATTATCATATCTTCTGCCTTACTGGAATTGACTCTTACTGTTTATAATGGGTGCAAGAGGGATCCATTATGTAGTTAATGGAGGATAAAATGTTAAGTAATTTATAACTCTATTAGCCTCTGTTGTATACTATTAAGAGCCCTATGCTTAGAACCCTTGCATACTACTGGTACAACTCATCTGTAACCACATACCCTACCTGTAGCCACACCAGTCTGCAAAACACTTGCAGAAATTCTGAGAGAACTACCTATTATTTTATCTAAAAATTGCTAGATATAGGTATTTACACTATGTATCATTCACGATTGTGGGAACGTAGAGGTGGACTGTGTCCCTGAAGTGGCTCATACAACTTCAGATTGGTTACTGTTGTTTAAATACCAAGTGAGCCTCATAGGACTTATATGACCTATAACTAGAGCCACTCTCACATTCAGGTAATACTCAGGTACTACTTTACCTAATTTTCTATATAACTATGGAAAAAACACTGCACAACTCCATCTCACTTACAGGGAACACGCTAATTACAGCATAAGCACACATGTTTCAGCTATATTTTATAATAATCTGTGTGCAGCCTCTAGATTAGGAGTTGCACCCTCTCACATCCAACTTAGGAGCTCACATGAAATAAATAATGTTATACTTAGCAATTACAATCATCTCCTACTATTTGTTCAACTCATATAACTTACCCTCCTATTTGAGGCTTATGGGACCACGGCAGAATTTATACAGGAGATAGAGAACTACATCATATTAGTTAACTGCACTGCATTAACTCTACTTGTCCCATAGTTCTGTCATCATGTTCTCTTTATTCTCCTAGGCTGGGTAGTGTTCTATACCACCTCTTGGAAGTGTGCAGCAGAGGTTCTAGAAGTCATTTTAGGACAATTCCTTTTGTTCTTTATATTCTCACTTATTTTTAGGAGGTTATATATTGTCATTTCAAGAACATTTGTTATTCCTGTCATATGATGTTAATCCTTCTTAGTGTGCATAATTCTGATCCTGTTATATCATCAACATATGAGATAATAGATAATGGTTCTGTACATCTCTTATAACCCTAAGGTTCTGCATATTGAATTTAGCGAATAATAGCTATCCCTCTTCATATACATTCCATTGGTCTTATAACAAGCCCAAAAGAGACCCGTTCCCTATTGAGCCATACAATAATAATAGTTTTATATCATTAAACTCCCTGGACATGCCCCCTATCCCCTTCCTATTATTAGAGCAGCTCTTGCCTGCTGATTATCCCCACTCTTCATATACCATTATATATTACATACTAACCCTATCAAAAATGAGATTCATCATACTAAGTCCATCTACTTATTCAATAGTGGAGACTTGAGATGGCTAATAGATATATGTTTCGAAATCTTACAACTATAAATGCTATGTAACATCTTAACACACAATCAGAGATTACCATATAAAAGGACAGGTCTGTTAGGCACTTATTTGACTATTTATTTACTATTCCCTTTAAAGGAGCTTGTATAGACATATGTGTTTTGAGAAAAGACTTGTGTTTCCTATCAATGTCATAATAAGTTTACAAACATATTAAATATCCAACTCTTCACTATATCCACCCTCATATTCTATATGTATTCTCTGTTATTATAAATGGACGAAAACTTTATATTGTATTTATCGTAAATCTCAATAAATAATTAAAAAAAAAGTAATAATAATAATCAAGTGATACTTACAAAAGGATTGGGAACTTCTATATTTGGCTAAAGGGACATGAAACCCCATTTTTTTTTCTTTTATGATTCAGATTGAGAATAACATTTTTGAAATGTTCTACTAATTATCGGATTTGCTTCCTTCTCTTGTTATTCTTTGTTGTAGAAATATCGTGAGAGGTAGCGTGCACATGCCTGGAGCACTACATGACAGGAAATAGTACTGCCATCTAGTGCTCTTACAAATGTATAATATTGTTGTAAAATTGCTGCCATAAAGTACTGCAGACACGTGCACACTCCTGAACATACCTTTCTGCTTTTCAACAAAGGATAAGAAGAAAACAAAGAAAATTTGATAATAGAAGTAAATTGGATTTTATTTTAAATCAAATGTTCTATCTGAATCATTAAAGGGACATGAAACCCATTTTTTTTTTCTTTCAGGATTCCGATAGAGAATACAATTTTAAACAACTTTCCCATTTACTTCTATTATTTAATTTGCTTCCTTCTCTTGTTATCATTTGATGAAAGGTTTATCCAGGCAAGCTCAGGAGCAGCAGAGAACCTAGGTTCTAGCTGTTGATTGGTGGCTGCATATATATATTCATTGTGATTGGCTCATCCATGTGTTCAGTTAGAAACCAGTAGTGTATTGCTGCTCCTTCAACAAATGATACCAAGAGAATGAAACATATTAGATAATAGAAGTAAATTAGAAAGTTGTTTAAAATTGTACTCTCTATCTGAATCATGATAGAAACATTTTGGGTTTCATGTACCTTTAAAGAACAATTTGGGGTTTCATGTCCCTTTAAAATAATGTAAAGGTTTGTAGATTTAGAGAGTATACTTCTAAAATTGTAAATTTATTTCAGAGTATTTTTGATTGTTATATATAGTAATAAATATGTCTGTGGAATTATTTTACAATACAGAAGAAAATAAAAATAAAAATAATAAGAATTATTCTGATTATTTTACCTATAATAGGATATTAAAAATATATTTAAATGTACATTCCGGTGCTCAAAGTAACAGTAAAGTAAAAATTAAACTTCCATGGTTCGGATAGACTATGCAATTTCAAACCACTTCCAGTTTATTTCTTTAATCTGTGATATTTGTTGAAAAGAATACCAAGGTAGGCTCAGGAGCGGCAATGCGATTCTGAAAGCTAGCTGATTATTGGCTTCTGCAAATATATGCCTCTTGTCAGTGGCTTGCATGATTTGTTCAGCTTGCTCCCAGTAGTACAATGATGCACCTTCAACAATGTATACAGAGAGAATGAAGCAAATATGCTTTTAGAAGTAAATTGGAAAGTTGTTTAACCCCTTAATGACCAAGGACGTCCTGCAAAAATTGTCAGTTAGTGACAATGGACATACCTGGTACGTCCTCGGTCTAATTGAGCACTGGAAGTGATTGTGATCGCTTCCAGCAGCTCTCAGGGTATTGAGGCATCCTGCAATACCCTTTTTTAGGCATCCAATGTAGAAAAAGGCCACTCTGTGGCTCTCTCTGCATCGGCCAGCGATGGTGCCGATCATTGGTGGCGTGGGAGGGATACGAGGGAGGCGGGTGGGCGGCCCATCACTGGATCGAATCAGAAGAGTTCCGGTAGTGCATGGCAGTGGGCAGTTGCACGCGAGGAGGTGGGTGCACGTGCGCAAGGGATGGGAGCATGAGCGCCCGCTATACAATTGCACAGAATGTCAAGGAGGTAGAGGGAGAGAGAGGGAGGGAGGGGGGAATAAGTTTTGGGGAAAGGGATATGGGAGGGGGAGGGATGAGGGTATTGAGTGGGGGCAGCTTAAAAGCTATAAAAAAAAACATAGCAAATTTTTTAGCAAACTGGGCGCTGGCAGACAGCTGCCAGTACCCAATATGGCCGCAAATAGGTAGAGGGGTGAGGGTTAGAGAGCTGTTTGGGGGATCAGGGAGGTTTGGGGCTAAAGGGGGACCCTACACTGCAGAATATACTTTATATATATATATATATATATATATATATATATATATATATATATATATATATATATTAAAAAAGCCTTTTATTTTTGTATTGGCAGACTTTCTGCCAGTACATAAGATAGAAGTGACAATTGTGAGGTGGGGGAGGGAAGAGACCTGTTTGAGAGGGGTCAAGGAGGGATCAGGGGGTGGGATGTGTCAGGTGGGAAGCTGGCCTCTACACTAAAGCTAAAATTAACCCTACAAGCTACCTAATTAACCCCTTCACTGCTGCGCATTATACAAGTGTGGTGTGCCGCGGCATTTAGCCACCTTCTAATTAACAAAAAGCAATGCCAAAGCCATATATGTCTGCTATTTATGAACAAAGCGAATCCCAGAGAAGCTTTTACAACCATTTGTGCCATAATTGCACTAACTGTTTGTAAATAATTTTAGTGAGAAACCTAAAATTGTTAACGATTTTTTTTATTTGAGCGCATTTGCCGGTGAAATGGTGGCATGAAATATACCAAAATGGGCCTAGACCAATACTTTGGGTTGTCTACTACACTACACTGAAGCTAAAGTTAACCCTACAAGCTCACTTCAATCTATCTAATTAACCCTTTCACTGCTGGGCATTATATCCATGTGGTGCGCAGCGGAATTATATTTACCAAAAAGCAATGCCAAAGCCATATATGTCTGCTATTTCTGAACAAAGGGGATCCCAGAGAAGCATTTACAGCCATTTGTGCCATAATTGCACAAGCTCTTTGTAAATCATTTCAGTGAGAAACCTAAAGTTTGTGAAAAAGTTTGTTAAAAAGTGAACTATTTTTTTTTATTCACATTTGATGGGGAAATGGTGGCATGAAATATACCAAAATGGGCCAAGATCAATACTTTTGGTTGTGTACTAAAAAATATATATATACACATGTGAAGGGTTATTCAGGGATTCCTGACAGATATCAGTGTTACAATGTAACTAATCGCTAATTTTGAAACAAAATGGTTTAGAAATAACAAAGTGTTACTTGTACTTATTGCCCTATAACTTGCAAAAAAAGCAAAAAACATGTAAACATTGGGTATTTCTAAACTCAGGATAAAATTTAGAAACTATTTAGCGTGGGTGTTCTTTGGTGGTTGTAGATGTGTAACAGATTGTAGGGGTCAAAGTTAGAAAAAATGTGTTGTCTTCTATTTTTTTCATCATATTTTATAAAATTTTTATAGTAAATTTTAAAATATGATGAAAATAATGGTATCTTTAGAAAGTCCATTTAATGGCGAGAAAAATGGTATATAATATGTGTGGATACACTAAATGAGTAAGAGAAAAAATACAACTAAACACAAACACAGCAGAAATGTAAAAATAGCCCTGGTCCTTAAAGGGACACTGAACCCAAAATTTTTCTTTTGTGATTCAGATAGAGCATGAATTTTTATGCAACTTTCTAATTTACTCCTATTATCAAATTGTCTTTATTCTCTTGGTATCTTTATTTGAAATGCAAGAATCTAAGTTTAGATGCCAGCCCATTTTGGTGAACAACCTGGGTTGTCCTTGATGATTGGTGGAAAAAATCCATCCACCAATCAAAATGTGCTGTCCAGAGTTCTTAATCCAAAAAAGCTTAGATGGCTTTTATTTCAAATAAAGATAGCACGAGAACGAAGAAAAATTGATAATAGGAGTAAATTAGACAGTTGCTTAAAATTGCATGCTCTATCTGAATCACAAAAGAAAAAATTTGGATTCAGTGTCCCTTTAAGGGTAAGAAAATTGAAAAATGATCTGGTCCTTAAGGGGTTAAAATTGTATGTTCTATTTGAATCTTGAAAGAAAAATAAAATGGGTTTAATGTCCCTTTAGTAAAACTGTTTTGTTTTTTTTATATGCTGGTGTAGGTATCTCCTTAGACAGCAGTATCAGCGTTGTCCCAACCACTGAGCAACCCTGTTTGAGAGGGGTCAAGGAGGGATCCGGGGGTGGGATGTGTCAGGTGGGAAGCAGACCTCTACACTAAAGCTAAAATGAACCCTACAAGCTACCTTATTAACCCCTTCACTGCTGGGCATAATACAAGTGTGGTGTGCCGCGGCATTTAGCCACCTTCTAATTAACAAAAAGCAATGCCAAAGCCATATATGTCTGCTATTTATGAACAAAGCGAATCCCAAAGAAGCTTTTACAACCATTTGCGCCATAATTGCACTAACTGTTTGTAAATAATTTTAGTGAGAAACCTAAAATTGTTAACGATTTTTTTTATTTGAGCGCATTTGCCGGTGAAATGGTGGCATGAAATATACCAAAATGGGCCTAGACCAATACTTTGGGTTGTCTACTACACTACACTGAAGCTAAAATTAACCCTACAAGCTCACTTCAAGCTACCTAATTAACCCCTTCACTGCTGGGCATAATATCCGTGTGGTGCGCAGCGGAATTTAGCGGCCTTATAATTACCAAAAAGCAATGCCAAAGCCATATATGTCTGCTATTTCTGAACAAAGGGGATCCCAGGGAAGCATTTACAACCATTTGTTCCATAGAGAGGACAACACAATAGATAATGTGTTAGAAACTAGAGGTGCGCCTATTCTATGCTATTCCCAAGGATTAAGTTCTAATTATAGTATGTTTTGTAAAATATAATACAACAATAAATTTCTGTAAATGTATGAATGATCAACAATAACAAATAAATACAAAAAATGAATACTTAAATGAATCCCTTGATGTTGTAAGCACAATCGTCCATATGTATAGAGTGCCCCACAAATAAAAACAAGAGTCCCACAAATTCTGAAGAGGCAAAGAGGGTAGCCCCAAAACAAACAGCGGCTCTCTCCACAATAAACGTGAGGATAAACTTTGTCCTGGAAAAGACAAAAAAGAAGAGGCGCTCTGGTGCAGATAAACCCAACAATGAGATTTTCCAATAGAGGGTATACTATATACTCAAAAGGATATTTGCACTTCCAGTGCAATAATTCGCAAGCCGAAACTTCAGAGCTGTTCGGCTGACTCTTGCTCTCCCGGTCTGCTCCTGGCGATGAACACACCCCTTCGTGGAGTAAAACACAAAACACCTTTGGTGCAGATAACCCCGACCAATGTCGGACAAACAACAGTGAGTTTGGTATATATACTCACAAACGTGTGTGCACAATCAGTGCAATATCAGGCAGACCGAAACTTTCTAAAGCTGTTCGGCTGACTTCCAACAATGGTAACTGCTGCTGAGCAAGTGTGTCAGATCTATATGTAGAATTGGCTGCCAAACAGGGGACACGCTGCTTGTAACAAAACAATCTGCAATCCTTCTCACACTACTCTCTAATGTCCAGTCGGTACAATAATTCCAAGCAAGGTAGAACAAAATAAAAACTTTTATTAAAAATCTTAAAACTTTGCTACGCGTTTCTCGGCTGCAAGCCGTTTCATCAGGCTACATAAATTTTGTGAACTACCTTGCTACCTTAAAAAGGCTGAATTGACCAATGAGAATAGTTTACACATTACACACCCATCATAACATGTGCATTAATCAGATTAGTACTACGCCGCACACAAGAGCTAAACGACTAACAGGATTGTATTTCTGCTGTCAATGATACATTGTAACAAGTGATATTAACATATAACCCACAGATTGCAATATTAATAACATTATAAAACTTTTTACAGATAATACGTGGTATACAGATTCATATCCTATATTTGATACACAAAATGTGCGCGATGGTCTAAATTTTATACGTGGTATACAAATTTATATCCTATATTTGAAATGTGCGCGATAGTCTAAATTCAAAAGGTCTCTCCTACTATATACATATGTGCCCTCTTGCAGGTGTAGTCAGGGAATGAATGTGACTCCCACTATACTGTTGCTAAATATAACTACAGATATCCTAATAATACAAAGTATTACCATACCTGAATCGTATATATCCTATATTCTATAACCCAATACATATATAATACAATGCATAATACATATATAATTCCAATTTGATAACTTAATACATGGAAATTGTGATTTAATAAATGGGTGCCATAGTATTCATTTAAAGTTAATAAGTCTTGAAATATTTCTAAACATTTATGGTCTATATTGATTTTTACAAAAATAAAAATAAAATTAAAATAAAATTAAAAATAATCTAGTATATAGATAAAAGGTTTTGAATATAAAAAGTGATGTGAATTTTGTAAATAAATTACCATACAATCCTAAACTTCAACTTCGGGACCCCCCGTGTTAGGAATTAACGTGCATAAGTGTGTCGATAGCATAATGCTAAAATGGATCTAAAATTTTCATTAACGTGAATATGTATATCAATAGCATAATGCTAAAATCACAAAAGTCCCTATACTGGGTATTTTCCATTAGCGTAGTGGATATGAATGTAATGTGGTGATAAAAGTGATACTATAATAGCAATACTACTATTTAGTGGTATTGTGTTGCCTATAAGTGTGACTGTTGATATTTAATATTTAATAGTGATAGTGTCATACAAGATAATAATAATAACATTATAAATGATGTAATAAAGTGTATATAACTTAGATCTTTTAGTGAACAAGTGTATTTATAACTGAAATAAAATTTAAATAAGCTACTACGGACTAACCTTGCTACATAACACTCGTTTTGATAAATCACATTAATTATATATGTATATATATTTTTTTCTATATATAATTATCACTAGATTTGCATTAAGGTGGCCCCATATATATGTACATGCATATATATAGTATTGAATGTATATGTATAGGGAAACATAATTTCTCTATAATTGCAAGTGAAGAAGTCCTACAAGATCAGGCAGAGAGAGACCACTGGTGGGTAAATAATACTTTGTGGATCTAAAATGCTGCCAAGTCCACATTGAGATTAAGACCCAAAGGATGCATGGTCTTTAGTTTATGAATCCAGTATGTCTCTCTCTGCCTAAGCCTCAGGAATCTACTATATAAATTAGATGGTTGAATCTCCTCTATTGGCACAATCGTGTAACAGTTAGTATTCCCTCCATGTTTTTTATGACAGTGTTTAATAACACTATGGGATTTCTTATTTCTGAGGATACTACAGTAGTGTTCAGACCAACGATGACTCAGACGTCTAATTGTGCGGCCAATATATTGAACCCCACATTCGCAGGATATTAGATATATTACATAATTGGAGGCACAGGTCATCCTACTCTTAATTCTATAGGTTTTAGTATCTACATGAGAACAGAAATAGAGTGTACCATGACCAATGTGGTTACACATTTTACATTTAGAGATCCTACACTTGTAGGCTCCCCTATTCTTAGTAGAACAGCTATTATTGTGACCCTTGTTTGAATTGTTCGTGGTATTACAGGTCTTGTTAGCATGATGTCTAACGACCTTACTGGGTGCTAAAATATTTTTCAGGGTAGGTGCCCTTTTGTATACTATAGATGGACTATCGCCAATCAAATCGTTGAGAATAGGATCTCTCTTTAAAATTCTCCAGTGCTTATGGAATATATTTTTAATTTCTCTATAGTTGCTGTTAAATTGTGTAATAAATCTGATCTCTACTGGTTTATCAGTTCCTAGTCTTATTTGTTTATTACTCTTCTCCTGAACAAAATAATTTTCTCTTCTTTCATTTCTAGCTCTTTGGTAACTGGATTCGATGAGTTCCACTGGATAGTGTTTTTCCTTAAATCTCTCTTTGAGAATGAGGCTCTGTTTGTCGTAATCTGTTAACAAGCTACAATTTCTCCTTATTCTTTTAAATTGTCCGTATGGGACATTCCTTTTCCAAGGATAATAATGATTACTGGAGAAATCTAGGTAGCTGTTACTATCCACAGTTTTAAAGTGGGTGGAACTATCAATTCCTCCATTCCCATTAAAACACAAACATAAATCCCAAAAAACTACACTCTCTGAATGAATACAGCTGGTAAATCTAAGTCCCCTGTCATTGGTGTTAAGGTGATTAACAAATTCTACTGCTTTGTCTTTAGTGCCATTCCACAAAAATATAAGATCATCTATGAACCTACCATAGAACACCAGGCTCGCCCCGAATTCCGATTGGTAAATAAATTGGTTCTCAAAACTTCCCATATACAAGTTCGCGAAACTAGGGGCGAACCTGGTGCCCATGGCGGTTCCTTTGATCTGTAAGAAATATTTATCTTGAAATAAAAAATAATTATGCTGTAAAACAAATAAAATTAATTGTAAAATAAATTGTTTTTGCAATGGTGGAATGTATATATCCTCTTCCAAATATTTGGAAATTGCAATTACGCCTTGATTGTGGGGGATATTAGAATAGAGTGCTTCTACATCACAGGTGATCCATAATAGATCACCTGTGATGGGGATGTGTGTAAGTTTCTCCAAAAGATCAGATGAATCTCTAATATATGATTCAAGATTAATAACATATTTCTGAAGGAAAAAATCGATGTATGCAGATACATTCTCAGTGAGGCTGCCTATGCCTGCTATTAGGGTTGGCTGTGTCCTTGTGGATTTTTGGCAAATCGTAATAGAAGGCACAGGCAGGCTCCTTGGGAATCAGAAATTCTTTCTCTCTTTTGGATACTATACCCTCCTGGTGGGCAAAGTTTATTAGACCCGTGAGAGTCTGTAAATACCTAGGTGTAGGGTCTTCTTTAAGAAGGGAGTAATAGGACTTATCTTCCAAAATACGATTTGCTTCTTTTATATAGTCACTAAGGTTCTGTAGGACAATACCGCCCCCTTTATCGGCTTGGCGAATTATCAGTTTGTTGTTATTTTTTAATGTATCTAAAGCTTTAATCTCATTCGGGAATAAATTTCGGTTAGAGATGTTTTTAGGGAGTTGTTCTAACTCTTCTAAGACAAGTTCTTTGAAAATTTCAATATAAGAATCGTTTGATATCTGTGGGTTAAAATTAGACTTATTTTTAAATTTTGTTTGTATAAAACCCTCATTTAATTGTTCCAAAAGAGTATCTGGTTCATATATTGGAAAACCAGAAGTGATCCTGGCTTCCATGGTATCTGTGAGAATAGGTAAAGCATTAGATTCTTTCAAACCCTTCTCAGCAAAATATTTTTGCATTGTGAGCTTCTGTGTGTATCTATTCAAGTCCACAAACAAATTGAAAGGATTGTGTAAATTAGAAGGGCTGTAAGATAATCCCTTTCCCAATACCCGTATCTCATCGTCAGTTAGATTATGGGATGATAAATTATATATACCCTTACTTAATTTTTGTAGTCTTGTTTTTTTGTGGGTGGTCCCACGCCCTCTGCACCCCCATCTGTGTAGGGTCGTTTTCCTTTTTGGAATTGGGTCTGTGTGGTGATTGGCTCTAGAAAGCTTGCAATTTTCCTCTGTGACCAAGATTGTGGTCTCTGTCTTTGTTCTAAAAAAAACGTACTATCTACTTCTATTGGGTGGGTCCTCTCATTGAAATTCTCATTATTAGCAGATGTTATCTGTCTTCCCACATCAGCCCTTAAGGGGGCCATAGGCTCATTTAGTATTTCAAATCTATTAGATGTTAGAACATTGGCAGATCACTCTGAGGGTTGGAATTATGCCAAACAGGTCTATTATGATTGTCATTATTCATTCTTGTGGGATACATAGAATGTTGTGAAGAATAATAGGAAGATGCGTTCCCTTGATGATATGAATTGGTAGGGTTAGCATAGGAATTAGAATACTGATGTGTCCTATTGGGTTGTGCTGTATGTTTAATCCTATTGTGGTTACTATTGTTTCTATAGTGATTCCCTCTATCTACAACGGTCCACTCACTATTCCTAGGGTCGTTACCACTATTAGACTGAATGTTTGACTGTTGTATGTGGGACAAGTTCACCGAGGGTTGAATGTTTTCTGCAGTTTCTTGATTAATTCTATTAAAGGATTGAGTATTGTGTCTATTATATTGTCTGTTTCTGTTTCTAAATCTTCCATGATTGTACGTGTGAATTTCGCCTCTTTTATAGTATCCCTCGTCTCGTAGTAATTTCCTATTCTTATTCTCCAAAAGTTCTTTTTGGTAATTATCTATTTTCTGCAGTGTTAATTTATTTAGTTCTTCATATTCGGTAGATGTTTTGAATTGTTCTAAATGTAGTTGTACTTTCTCAATTTCTAATGTAACTATAGTAACTAAAGATTCCCTATGTGATATCAGAATTTTCATTAAACGTATGGAACAATCCCCTAGGGCCTCTTCCCATGTTACAAGCAGCGTGTCCCCTGTTTGGAAGCCAATTCTACAGGTGTTTTGTGTTTTACTCCATGTAGGGGTGTGTTCATCGCCAGCAGCAGACCGGGAGAGCAAGAGTCAGCCGAACGGCTCTGAAGTTTCGGCTTGCGAATTATTGCACTGGAAGTGCAAATATCCTTGTGAGTATATAGTATACCCTCTATTGGAAAATCTCATTGTTGGGTTTATCTGCACCAGAGCGCCTCTTCTTTTTTGTCTTTTCCAGGTCGAAGTTTATCCATTTGTTCCATAATTGCACAAGCTCTTTGTAAATAATTTCAGTGAGAAACCTAAAGTTTGTGAAAAAGTTTGTGAAAAAGTGAACAATTTTTTTTAATTTAATCACATTTGACGGGGAAATGGTGGCATGAAATATTCCAAAACGGGCCTAGATCAATACTTTGGGTTGTCTACTAAAAAAAAATATATATATATATACATGTGAAGGGTTATTCAGGGATTCCTGACAGATATCAGTGTTACAATGTAACTAATTGCTAATTTTGAAACAAAATGGTTTAGAAATAGCAAAGTGTTACTTGTACTTATTGCCCTATAACTTGCAAAAAAAAAAAAGCAAAAAACATGTAAACATTGGGTATTTCTAAACTCAGGATAAAATTTAGAAACTATTTAGTGTGGGTGTTCTTTGGTGGTTGTAGATGTGTAACAGATTGTGGGGGTCAAAGTTAGAAAAAGTGTGTTGTTTTCTATTTTTTCATCATATTTTATAAAATTTTTATAGTAAATTGTAAGATATGATGAAAATAATGGTATCTTTAGAAAGTCCATTTAATGGCGAGAAAAGTAAAATGGGTTTAATGTCCCTTTAGTAAAACTGATTTTTCTTTATATGCTTTTTATCATTGTTTCAGGAGCATATAGTATCCAGATTCAAACACTATGAGCAAGATTACACACGGCAGATAAGTTGTGAAAACTATTCGCGCATTATGGCTTTTTCACATTTGAGGTTGCACAGCTATTACAAGTTGCAAAATAACCTATTTTGTGCACTCGTTAAGCCACATAATGCAAACCACAAAATCGCATGCACGTTCTCATATTCCCCATAGAAGTTAATGGAGAAGACAAATATAGAAAAAAAAACTAAAATGTATTTATTGTGATATATGTATATATATATATATATATATAGATAGATAGATAGATAGATAGATAGATAGATAGATAGATAGATAGATAGATAGATAGATATCTCGAGATCTATATGTGCATATTGCGTTGAAAATACATCTGAGATATTGTTTAATGTGCATAAGATCATAATGTAAAATATTTGCATTATCTCCATAGTTAAACATATGTCTATACATATACATCCATGTGTGTCAATGTAAAATTCCTGCGTCAGCTTTTTTTCCCTAATACCAGAGATCTCCTATATTTGAGCCCTTATAACTTTTGTGTTCAATATATTTTTTAATAATTTTTATTAGACAGTGTTAATATGACTATTTGTACTGTACTTGTAATGTATTTTTAAGTGTTTTGTGAAACTGTTATGTTGCACAAAACTGTTAACTTCATCTCTTCGATCATGGAAAATATTGTTGCGTAAAAGGCGAATGCAAATGCACAATGGAAATTGATTGTGAAAAGACCACATTGCGTGCAGAAAACTCATAGGCCTAGATTTGGAGTTTTGTTGGTAACGACCCGAAAAACTAACGCCGGCTTTTTTCTGGCCGCACCATAAAAATAACTCTGGTATCGAGAGTCCACATAAAGGCTGCGTTAGGCTCCAAAAAAGGAGCGTAGAGCATTTTTAACACAGCTTCAACTCTCGATACCAGAGTTGCTTACGCAAGCGGCCAGCCTCAAAAACGTGCTCGTGCATGATTCCCCCATAGGAAACAATGGGGCTGTTTGAGCTGAAAAAAAACCAAACACCTGCAAAAAAGCCGCGTTCAGCTCCTAACGCAGCCCCATTGTTTGCTATGCGGTAACCCTTCCTACGTCTGCACTTAACACTCTAACATGTACCCCGAGTCTAAACACCCCTAACCTTAAACTTATTAACCCCTAATCTGCCGCCCCCGCTATCGCTGACCCCTGCATATTATTATTAACCCCTAATCTGCCGCTCCGTAAACCGCCGCTACTTACATTATCCCTATGTACCCCTAATCTGCTGCCCCTAACAATGCCGACCCCTGTATTATATTTATTAACCCCTAATCTGCCCCCCTCAACGTCGCCTCCACCTGCCTACACTTATTAACCCCTAATCTGCCGACCGCAAAGCGCCGCCACCTACGTTATCCTTATGTACCCCTAATCTGCTGCCCCTAACACCGCCGACCCCTATATTATATTTATTAACCCCTAATCTGCCCCCCACAACGTCGCCTCCACCTGCCTACACTTATTAACCCCTAATCTGCCGACCGGACCTGAGCGCTACTATAATAAAGTTATTAACCCCTAATCCGCCTCACTAACCCTATAATAAATAGTATTAACCCCTAATCTGCCCTCCCTAACATCGCCAACACCTAACTTCAATTATTAACCCCTAATCTGCCGACCGAATCTCGCCGCTATTCTAATAAATGTATTAACCCCTAAAGCTAAGTCTAACCCTAATACTAACACCCCCCTAAGTTAAATATAATTTAAATCTAACGAAATTAATTAACTCTTATTAAATAAATTATTCCAATTTAAAGCTAAATACTTACCTGTAAAATACATCCTAATATAGCTACAATATAAATTATAATTATATTATAGCTATTTTAGGATTTATATTTATTTTACAGGTAACTTTGTATTTATTTTAACCAGGTACAATAGCTATTAAATAGTTAAGAACTATTTAATAGCTAAAATAGTTAAAATAATTACAAATTTACCTGTAAAAGAAATCCTAACCTAAATTACAAATAAACCTAACACTAGACTATCAATAAATTAATTAAATAAACTACCTACAATTACCTACAATTAACCTAACACTACACTATCAATAAATTAATTAAATACAATTGCTACAAATAAATACAATTAAATAAACTAGCTAAAGTACAAAAAATAAAAAAGAACTAAGTTACAAAAAATAAAAAAATATTTACAAACATAAGAAAAATAATACAACAATTTTAAACTAATTACACCTACTCTAAGCCCCCTAATAAAATAACAAAGCCCCCCAAAATAAAAAAATGCCCTACCCTATTCTAAATTACTAAAGTTCAAAGCTCTTTTACCTTACCAGCCCTGAACAGGGCCCTTTGCGGGGCATGCCCCAAGAAATTCAGCTCTTTTGCCTGTAAAAAAAAACATACAATACCCCCCCAACATTACAACCCACCACCCACATACCCCTAATCTAACCCAAACCCCCCTTAAATAAACCTAACACTAAGCCCCTGAAGATCATCCTACCTTGTCTTCACCATACCAGGTTCACCGATCGGTCCAGAAGAGCTCCTCCGATGTCCTGATCCAAGCCCAAGCGGGGGGCTGAAGAGGTCCATGATCCGGCTGAAGTCTTCATCCAAGCGGGCCAGAAGAGGTCTTCCATCCGATTGAAGTCTTTATCCAAGCGGCATCCATCCGGAGCGAAGCGGCAGCATCCTGAAGACCTCCACCGCAGAACATCCATCCTGGCCGACGACTGAACGACAAATGACGGTTCCTTTAAATGACGTCATCCAAGATGGCGTCCCTCGAATTCCGATTGGCTGATAGGATTCTATCAGCCAATCAGAATTAAGGTAGGAATATTCTGATTGGCTGATGGAATCAGCCAATCAAAATCAAGTTCAATCCGATTGGCTGATCCGATCAGCCAATCAGATTGAGCTCGCATTCTATTGGCTGTTCCGATCAGCCAATAGAATGCAAGCTCAATCTGATTGGCTGATTGGATCAGCCAATCGGATTGAACTTGATTCTGATTGGCTGATTCCATCAGCCAATCAGAATATTCCTACCTTTATTCCGATTGGCTGATAGAATCCTATCAGCCAATCGGAATTCGAGGGATGCCATCTTGGATGACGTCATTTAAAGGAACCGTCATTCGTCGTTCATTCGTCGGCCAGGATGGATGTTCCGCGGTGGAGGTCTTCAGGATGCTGCCGCTTCGCTCCGGATGGATGCCGCTTGGATGAAGACTTCAATCGGATGGAAGACCTCTTCTGGCCCGCTTGGATGAAGACTTCAGCCGGATCATGAACCTCTTCAGCCCCCCGCTTGGGCTTGGATCAGGACATCAGAGGAGCTCTTCTGGACCGATCGGTGAACCTGGTATGGTGAAGACAAGGTAGGATGATCTTAAGGGGCTTAGTGTTAGGTTTATTTAAGGGGGGTTTGGGTTAGATTAGGGGTATGTGGGTGGTGGAGAATTAATTAATTTCGTTAGATTTAAATTATATTTAATTTAGGAGGGTGTTAGTATTAGGGTTAGACTTAGCTTTATGGGTTAATACATTTATTAGAATAGCGGTGAGATTCGGTCGGCAGATTAGGGGTTAATAATTGAAGTTAGGTGTCGGCGATGTTAGGAAGGGCAGATTAGGGGTTAATACTATTTATTATAGGGTTAGTGAGGCGGATTAGGGGTTAATAACTTTATTATAGTAGCGCTCAGGTCCGGTCGGCAGATTAGGGGTTAATAAGTGTAGGCAGGTGGAGGCGACGTTGTGGGGGGCAGATTAGGGGTTAATAAATATAATATAAGGGTCGGCGGTGTTAGGGGCAGCAGATTAGGGGTACATAAGGATAACGTAGGTGGCGGCGCTTTGCGGTCGGCAGATTAGGGGTTAATAAGTGTAGGCAGGTGGAGGCGACGTTGAGGGGGGCAGATTAGGGGTTAATAAATATAATACAGGGGTCGGCGGTGTTAGGGGCAGCAGATTAGGGGTACATAAGGATAACGTAGGTGGCGGTCGGCAGATTAGGGGTTAAAACATTTTTTCAGAGTGTCGGCGATGTGGGGGGACCTCGGTTTAGGGGTACATAGGTAGTTTATGGGTGTTAGTGTACTTTAGAGCACAGTAGTTAAGAGCTTTATAAACCGGCGTTAGCCCAGAAAGCTCTTAACTACTGACTTTTTTCCTGCGGCTGGAGTTTTGTCGTTAGATGTCTAACGCTCACTTCAGAAACGACTCTAAATACCGGAGTTAGAAAAATCCCATTGAAAAGATAGGATACGCAATTTACGTAAGGGGATCTGCGGGATGGAAAAGTCGCGGCTGGAAAGTGAGCGTTAGACCCTATTTTGAGTGACTCCAAATACCGGCGGTAGCCTAAAACCAGCGTTAGGAGCCTCTAATGCTGGTTTTCACGGCTAACGCCAAACTCTAAATCTAGGCCATAATGCGCTACTTTTAATTTTGTTTTATGCATGCTCAGAGAGCTAACGGTGGTCTGTATAGCATCACCAAAAACTTGATTTCCGTCATACAAACACTGCTGGCTCTTTGAGGAGGTGTGGTGTTTGAATGCTGGTTCATGGGCACTCACAGCATATGCGTGTATGCTAATGAACATTAATAACTTTTACTGTATATTGCAAAAGTATAGTGCAACATTTCTATTCAAAATGTAAATGCACATTTCATTTTGACTGTTCTATCATCTCTATATCAGACAGGAAATAGAAAATTTCCTGCAGACAGTGAAATATTACTTCTTTTTTTAAGTGAAGTATCCATAAAACTAGAAATAATATAAACATATGAGACACTACTCTAAATCCATTTTAGCAAGGACAAGATAATTATGCAATTTAGGAAATGTGGTACTATAAAATGTTAACTTCCAGTTACCCAATAAAAATATCAAAATACCCTGTATATAAAATATACTATAGCATAACACAAAAATAGGAGTAAACAAATAAGCTATTATTAATTTTCCCCTACAACAAGCAATAACATAATGTTGCCAGGGTGATTTTCAATTATATGTTACAATAGAAGAATATTTGAATTTAATGTACCAGTGCATAAAGTAATTATTTCTATATAAAAACATAATTTTAATTATATTATATTATTTTAATATATATTTTATTATTTTAATCAAAGCTAAATCCCTACCTATATATTCTGTGATACTGAATTACATTTTGGTTAACGTACACAATATATAATTTATATAAAATATACATTATGAGATGGGTTGAGATATACTCAACAAGTTAATGGTGGGGTTATAACCCATAAAATATTAATTCTTTAAATAAAACTGTATCTTCACAGACATTCTCAGAAGTTTCCATACTGGTTGGGCCAGAAAAAATCATTGTTCTGTAGTGTGTTGCTAGTTCCTCTAGCAGTGAACAATTCATAATATATTTCACCCAGGAGCCTACGTACAAAAAAGGACAAGAACAAAGTATATGGTTGTACTTGCTCTCACAAAGATATGTGATCAGTTGCTGCTCTTAAGTGCAGCAGGATTCTTAGACATAAGTCTTACTGCTGATATAACCTGCTGTGCATTCCATACATCTCAACTCAGATGGTGGTAAAGCATAAAATTTGATGTTCCTTGTACATTTGTGCCCTCTACTATAAAAAAAAAAAAAAAGTTGCTTTTTCCCCCTTTCTTTGTCAAGTGCTTTATTTTTTTCAAAGCATTAATATTACAAAGAAAATAAAACAAAACAGAAAATGTCTTACTATTAAATATTTTACGAAACCTCTAACCACTTTTGAATTGTGATTTAGATTTAATAGTAAGAAAGATTTAGCTTCAAAACCTACTATTGAAAAGTAATGCATTAATAAAGTATTTTTTTTTTACATTGGTGGTAAAGAACTGTGAAAACCACATTGCAAAATATGTAATAGTGTAACAAGAGAAATGTTGCTTATAGAAGGTTTTAATTAGCAAACGAAAGTGTGTATGTATGCTAAACACTTTTAACCATGGTTAATCAGTTTAATCCCTTCATCTAAATAGAAGGAGATATATATATATATATATATATATATATATATATATATATACTGTATATATATATGTCGTGCAGTACTTTACTTATCGTACCTCACAACGTATATATACGTCTGAGCTTCAGGAAGCTCCAGCAGTCTTGGCTGTTAAGTTACAGCCGAGAGATGGAGTTCCTGAGCTCCAGGCATATGCCTGCATATGGAAACATAGCTTGATCGGGGCTCTGGTTCCATGTGATGGCAGATGCCATATCATTACACACAGTTATACTGCCTGTGTGTAATGATCATCTTCTGGTGCCAGCGGGAGGTGCAGGAGGGAATCCAAGAGGCAGGTGGGCGGCCCAACAGCAGAGGGGGGAGGGAAGGGAGGACTCTACACTACAGAAAATAAAACTAAATGGACAGGGAGTGATGGAGCAGCTAGACTACAGAAAAAGCGGGGGTGGGGAGCGAGGGGGATTCCTAACTGAGGATCGTGGTAGGTGGAGGGACCACTACACAACAGAAAATGATTAAAAAAAATTACAGCTGCTAGTGCCTAAGATGGTGGGCGCTGGTTAGAGGGGGGAGGGTTAGATAGCTGTTTGTTTGGGATCAGGGAGGTTGGAGAGTAAGGGGAAATCCTACACTGCAGATAATACAAAAATAAGATAAAACATATTTATTTTAAAACAAAACTTACATTTTCATACTAGCAGACTGTCTGCCAGTACCTAAGATGAGAGTGACCATTGGAGGGTGAGGGAGGGAAGAGAGCTGTTTGGAAAGTATCAGGTAGGAATCAGGGAGAATATTTATGTTACCACCAGTTTCCACACTTTACCACCTTAATGGAAACTAGGCCTATGTCTGCTATTTCTTATCAAAGGGAATCCCAGAGAAGCTTTTACAACAATTTGTACCATGATTGCACAAACGGTATGTAAATAATTTCATTGAGAAACCCAAAGTTTGTGAAAAAGTAAACTTTTTTTATTTTTGATCGCATTTGACAGTGAAATGGTGGCATGAAATATATCAAAATGGGCCTAGATCAATACCTTGGATTGTCTACTTAAATATATATATACAGGGAGTGCAGAATTATTAGGCAAGTTGTATTTTTGAGGATTAATTTTATTATTGAACAACAACCATGTTCTCAATGAACCCAAAAAACTCATTATCAGCTGAATAGTGTGGGAAGTAGTTTTTAGTTTGTTTTTAGTTATAGCTATTTTAGGGGGATATCTGTGTGTGTAGGTGACTATTACTGTGCATAATTATTAGGCAACTTAACAAAAAACAAATATATACCCATTTCAATTATTTATTTTTACCAGTGAAACCAATATAACATCTCAACATTCACAAATATACATTTCTGACATTCAAAAACAAAACAAAAACAAATCAGTGACCAATATAGCCATCTTTCTTTGCAAGGACACTCAAAAGCCTGCCATCCATGGATTCTGTCAGTGTTTTGATCTGTTCACCATCAACATTGCGTGCAGCAGCAACCACAGCCTCCCAGACACTGTTCAGAGAGGTGTACTGTTTTCCCTCCTTGTAAATCTCACATTTGATGATGGACCACAGGTTCTCAATGGGGTTCAGATCAGGTGAACAAGGAGGCCAGCCACGCTGTGGAGTACTTGGACGCGTGTGATGGAGCATTGTCCTGCATGAAAATCATGTTTTTCTTGAAGGATGCAGACTTCTTCCTGTACCACTGCTTGAAGAAGGTTTCTTCCAGAAACTGGCAGTAGGACTGGGAGTTGAGCTTGACTCCATCCTCAACCCGAAAAGGCCCCACAAGCTCATTTTTGATGATACCAGCCCAAACCAGTACTCCACCTCCACCTTGCTGGCATCTGAGTCGGACTGGAGCTCTCTGCCCTTTACCAATCCAGCCACGGGCCCATCCATCTGGCCCATCAAGACTCACTCTCATTTCATCAGTCCATAAAACCTTAGAAAAATCAGTCTTGAGATATTTCTTGGCCCAGTCTTGACGTTTCAGCTTGTGTGTCTTGTTTAGTGGTGGTCGTCTTTCAGCCTTTCTTACCTTGGCAATGTCTCTGAGTATTGCACACCTTGTGCTTTTGGGCACTCCAGTGATGTTGCAGCTCTGAAATATGGCCAAACTGGTGGCAAGTGGCATTTTGGCAGCTGCACGCTTGACTTTTCTCAGTTCATGGGCAGTTATTTTGCGCCTTGGTTTTTCCACACGCTTCTTGCGACCCTGTTGACTATTTTGAATGAAACGCTTGATTGTTCGATGATCACGCTTCAGAAGCTTTGCAATTTTAAGAGTGCTGCATTCCTCTGCAAGATATCTCACTATTTTTTACTTTTCTGAGCCTGTCAAGTCCTTCTTTTGACCCATTTTGCCAAAGGAAAGGAAGTTGCCTAATAATTATGCACACCTGATATAGGGTGTTGATGTCATTAGACCACACCCCTTCTCATTACAGAGATGCACATCACCTAATATGCTTAATTGGTAGTAGGCTTTCGAGCCTATACAGCTTGGAGTAAGACAACATGCATAAAGAGGATGATGTGGTCAAAATACTCATTTGCCTAATAATTCTGCACTCCCTGTATAGTTTTGACAGGTAAAAAAATAAATAAAAAAATAAAGGCTCTATTTCTGTTTAAATGGAGTGATAGCAAAATTGCTAAAAATTATCCGTTATTTTCCCGGTAGTGAAGGAGTTAACTCTGTATTCATGTTTTTATGACATTATACAAATAAAAAGTTTAAAGAAACACTGATTAATAAAATATTTTACATCCTCAGTATTTCTTTTTTGTTGAGAAGGGATTTACATGAACATTATTTCTTCTATAAAATATATTGATTTGGGTTTAGTATCCTTTTTAAATTGTAATCTATAATATGTGGGTTAAGAAAATATCACAAATGACCCCATACTATGCATACGTTCCGCTTAAATGATACTAGACACACAAGTGGGTGTAAAGGCCGTAGCCTGCATTTATTAAATCTTTTATAAAATATAACATATTAAACAAATACTTTAACTCATTAACACAATAAACCCCATAACCTGGGTTGCTTGCCCACAGAGCTGTACCTTCCACTGGCATATCACCAGGTACATCTCCCCCAACTCTCTCCCGCCTCTTTAGGGAGGTACCCATTTACCTAACCTACTGAAAAGACAAGCACCCCCGCCCCCCAGCAGTGAATTCCTAGCCTCAAAAGGGGAGGGAGGGAACTTCGCCTTGTTGTTGCAGGGACTGAACAAAGGATAAGCTACTTCCGCGGGGCTCTTATGAAACCCAAGACCGCTCCACTGCTACGATGGGGGGGGGTCACTATCCCCTCCATCGATGCTCTCCTCCAGGGGGCCATTATCATTAACTCAAAGTAGCTATACATTGATGTTTTTGTATACAGTATGTGTGTGTGTAGAGATGTAGCTATAGATAGATACATATGAAGATACCAATATATAGGTAAATATAGTCATTCTATTGATTAACAGTACTGACAGGTTTGTTGCTTAACCAATCAGCATGTTTGAAAAAGAGGTGTAGCTAATTTAGAAGTTCAAAATGTGAGGTTGGACTGAAAGAAGAAATGTAAGACTCTATAGTCTTCAGGAAGAATATGCTGAAGGGGATTTTTTTTTTTTTTTTTTTTATATTTGATGCAAATAACAAGAGGTTGCTGTAGGCATTTTAACCCCACTAGAATTAACAGCTTCAAAGCTATCTGTGGTTAGTGTTGATTTTGATTGGAGATTTAAACCAACCATTGTTGGTTGAGGAAGGTTGTGATTATGGCTGATGGCATTAGGGAGGGATTAGTTCAGCTGGTAGCGGAAATGGGTGCTGATAGTTAAAAGGTACAGTCAACACAAAAAAATGTATTGTTTAAAAAGATAGATAATGCCTTTACTACCCATTCCCCAGCTTTCCACAACCAACATGGTTATATTAATATACTTTATGACCTTTAAACCTCTAAATTTCTGTCTGTTTTGAAGCCACTAAACACAGCCCCCTGATCACATGCTTTTTTTATTAGCTTTCACAACAGGGGAGTGTTAGTTCATGTGAGCCATATTGATAACTTTGTGCTTATGCTTGTGGGTTGTGCAAAGCACAGCACTAATTGGCTTAAAGCAAGTCAAAAGATAACAAATCAAAAGTCATGTAATCAGGGGGCTGTCAGAAGATGCTTAGATACAAGGTAATCACAGAGGTAAAAGTATATTAATATAACCATGTTTTCTGTGCAAAACTGGGGAATGGGTAATGAAGGGATTAGCTATCTTGTTGTCACCTACCCCATATAACGTCAAAAGCCAGAAAATAATTTTGTTATTCTGTGATATACAATCTAAAAGAAAGATATAGCTGTCACTATTATATAGGGAATGCTACACATTTTGAGCCACTTATCTTCCAAAAATCTCAAGTGCGAAGGCTTGTGAACCTCTACAGATCTGCAGAAATATTCTAAAATTATGAGTTGTATAATATCTAATTCATCATCTGCCATTTATTATACATAGGATTTATGCATTTTTTTAACTTAACAAATTGTTTCATAATAGTTATAATTAAATCTGATAATCTGCAAGTGTATTGAGGACTATATACAATATATTTAACTTATGGATAAACTGGACAGATAGAACAAAAACTGTGTTATGAAGTTAAATAGGTAACTAGAAAGAAGCAAAAACAATAATTCTTCATTTGACATTTTGTGATAACTAAATACAAAGATATATCTTTTTTTCCTTTGAGAAAACAAAGAATAGACTTGAGCTTTGATAAGAGTGAAATTTAAAGAGCATAAGTTATAGAAGTGCCTAAAAATATGAGATGTAATAAAGGTAATGTAAAGACAAAAATGTATTTCAACATTGTTTCAGATCTAATGTTCTGACATATTTCTGAGTGAAATGACTGTTTTATGTTAAACTCTTATTTTCATATGCTTAACACAGTTGAAATATAAATAAGATCACACTAAAGCGTGTCAGTTACTCTTGACTTCCAAGTGAAGTTGATCATTGCTTTTAGGGCCTAAGGGATATATAGTAATGTCTTAACATGAGGGAAAAATCTGAAAGAAAAAAAAGGAATGAGAAAAAAAACAGCTTAAAGGGACAGTCAACAGCAGAATTGTTGTTGTTTTAAAAGATAGATCATTTCTTAATTACCCATTCCCCAGTTTTGCATAACCAACACAGTTATAATAATATACATTTTACCTCTGTAATTACCTTGTATCTAAGCCTCTGCAGACTGCCCCCTTATTTCAGTTCTTTTGACAGACGTGCATTTTAGCCAATCAGTGCTCACTCGTCACGTGCATGAGCTCAATGTTATCTATATTAAACACATGAACTAACTCCTTCTAGTGGTGAAAAACTGTCAAAATGCATTTAGATTAGAGCCGGCCTTTAAGGTCTAAGAAATTAGCATATGAGCCTCCTGGGTTTAGCTTTCAACTAAGAATACCAAGAGTATAAAGCAAAATTGGTGATCAAAGTAAATTGAAAAGTTGTTTAAAATTACATGCCCTATGTGAATCATGAAAGTTTTTTTTTTTTTTTTGGACTTGACTGTCTCATTAATATTCATTTTTGCCATTTTTTTGTATTTCAAGTCAATGTATATTTTATGTTTTTGTACTACAATAATGGTTGTACAAAGAATCCAACGTTTAAATACCAGATTGCAAAAAAACAAACAAACTACCTATTCATGTATATTTACAATTGATCAATATTCCAATGCATTACATTATACGGTATTAACATATTATTGAAATAAAAAATAGATGGTTTAAATAAAGGAAGTAAGTGTGGTAAATAAGTAGTAACAAGAGTTTAGATTATTATTTTTTTCATTAGATATGGTGATGCCTTTGGCAAGATGAAAAAGCATAGTGATATAGATTGTATATTGTACATTTGTTCTAATGTAGACTCAAAATTTGTAGCCCACAATAATATGGGAATAAACTCTCTGTTTCCCATTGTGGTTTTTGATTTTCTGCAGTGATAGAATGTTGTATTTTTACTTCAGCAGCCATAAAAATTAACATCTGGAAAAAGGTACTTCTAGATAACTCTGAAAAAAAGCAATGCATTAACATGATTATTGTTCACAGTATGTGATCTCTCTTAAAGTGATATTAAAAAGTATGGGATTGTAAGAATGTTAAATTATGTGTAGTGAAAAAACTTTACAATATATGTTCATTATTTACGTTGTCCCCTGTTGGTTTTCTAAATTCCACCATATCTCTATAAAGTAATGGGTGCTGCCATGTTTGTACTTATATTTTCTCCTTATCTATCTTTTCTACAATTAGGGACAGATTAAAAAAAAATGGCAATAAAATAGACTTTCCAAAGAAGGCTGTGTGGAACATTGCATTATATAAAAAGGTTTCTAAACAGCCTTTTAACACAAAGATAAATAAAAAAAAATGTAAGTACCTTATAGAAACTAAACATTTACACTTATATTTTCACTATTTAAAAAACTAATATAATTGTAAAAATGTATCTAAATATTATTGTAAGGCTTATCTTTGCATTGAATACATCATATTTGGAAGGTATTTACTATCTGACATCCTGTCACATAATGCCTCAACAAGAACAAAAAATCTAAAACTTAATTAAAAAAAAAAATAACAGTTATGATGCTTTACATTTTAAAATGTATTTCATGGGCAAAGTACTTGGGGAAATATAACCTTTCTAATGGGATGGTCTCACTCTCTCTATAGTCATTACTGCTGTATTGAAGTTTTCAGTATAGATGGCCAGCTAACGCAGTTATTTTCAAAGACAATATAAAAGTAATGGGACTATTTGTAAACAATTTAATATACTCCAGCAGGTTAAATTGATAATTGGGAATGCATTAAAGAAGAGAACAGTTCACATTATAAAGTCTGTTTAAGTATTTTGCTTGGACCACTGACTTGTAAACCCTTGCTAGTGACCTTTTTAAATAAAATAGTTGCATGAACAACTTACTATTTATTAGCATTTGGGTTTTAAAATGTATAGCTATAGCTATACTAAGATTATGATTACTGTGTGTAATGGATTGTGAAATTCATTCAATTGTTGATGGACTTAGACAATAATATACAACATAAATTTATAAAAGAGCAGAGTAACCATTGGCTGGATAAACTTTAAAAGAAACAAACATAGAGCCAATAAACTAAATTGTTTTCTGTCATCTATATGAAGGTATTATCACTGACATTCCGGTTTCTTGTTCTTTAAGAATAACTATTGAAACATGTCAATATCTACATAATAAAATTATTGCCACTGTTATCTTACAAGAAAATGTTATATTTTGGCCAATGGCTTTAAACTCAACACCAACATGACAGTACACTATGTATGACACTTTTCTACACCAATTCTGTCCTTGGCTCAATCCATTGAAAGTATTGATATCATTGGGCTAGATATCAAATTGGGCCGATGACAATGAATATAATGTCACTGGAATGTAACTTTGACTTCTCTATTGTGAATGCAGGCCATTTTCTCTCAAAGTAAATCCAGAGCAACCTCAAGGCAAACAGAGAAGTTGTCTTGAAGAGCAGCTGCAAGGGTTGCAAAGCCATACTTGTGACTAGGGCCACCAAGCTCTGCTCTCCTCTATAGAGACAAAGCTGCCAGGTGCCTTTTAATGCAGGGCACACTACTGACAGCTGTGATACTATTTGTTGTATGTTTCTGGACTACAGCTCAATCAGCAGCTGCAGCTTGCTTTTTTTTTTTTTTTTTGCCTGAGCTGAAAAAACTTAGTGGGCCCCTATACATGAAGCTGGTGTGGACAAGGTTCTCGAGTTGAGAACTTGTCCACTTGATTTAACTTGAGTGTGTAATGCTGCCTCATTTCTCACTGCTACTTACATTGTGGAATACATGAATGAGCAAGCCTTCTCTGCAAGTGCTCTATGGCAGCATCCATTGCTTAATATATGGAGCCTAATGTATGCAAAAAGTCAACCTGCTCTTTCCTGCTTAATGGGGCAGACAGGGGCACTGAGTAATGCATCCACAAAGCAAGTTTTGCTTCATCTGAGTCAGTATTCTACTCTGAGTCTAGTACATAAATCTTGCAGGTTCTGTTTAGGTCTAGCTTGGCTTGTATGGCTTGTATCTGCAGGTATGGTTGTAAGGCAGAAGTGACAATGCAGTGAAAAGGCCTGAAAAATTGTGCATGGGCCTTTTATTTGTAATCTAGTTGGTAGCACTGGACCCAAGTCATTTGTTTCTATAATGTTTGCCTACAGTTATAATGATGAGCCTAGACAAGCAGAAAAATAATGATGTAACATTATTTTGTTACTGCCACCACTTTTATAATTTATGCATTAACCCTTTGTCCTAATCCTCAATAAACAGCAAGGAACTCAACTAGACATGGAAAAATGCACTGCTTATTTTTACAAAAGCATTCCTAATTAATCTTGATTATTTAATCATTAAACTGTGTATCACTATCATGTACTGACCATATCCATTTACCTATGGAGTATTCCTTGCCTTATATCGTAATCTTTAATATAGTTCCCTCTACCCTATCCATGCTATATTTTTTACCCATCATCAGTCATCTTTCCCCTTCTGGACGATAAAACACAAACTATCAAAGCTATGAAAAAAAAAAAGAATTGTTCTATTATTGATAATCATAAAGGTAAAAATAATATCTTGAGGGAGGATAGCCTACAACTCTATTGGTTTCCCCTCATTAGGCTTCCCTATCCAAAGGCGCCAAACTCAGGGAAATTGAAAAGTGATATTTAACTCATATCTGCGCAGCACCTATAAGGCACATGTATGGCAGACTGGAACTTCACAGTTGTCCAGCTAACTGCATCAGGTATATCCAGGTCCAGTGGGATGATGGTATCCAAATCAAGGTATAGTACACACTCCTATAGTGGAAAAACACAAACACCACATGGCCCAGCACAGCACCACTATGTTGTAATCGTAAAGATAAAGGAAAACTTACATAACTGCTGCACCTGCAGGTGCCAAATGAGCAGACTGGGACTTCAAAGCCATCCAACTGACTGGCAAAAACAAGAATCAATCCGACGATAGCAGATACCAGCCAAGGATAGAAACAAGTGTATTATATAAAAGTAATATATATTAAAATAACAGCAAAATGTTTCTCAGCCAAAACAATTGTCGTTTCTTCAGGTTTAAACAAATCATAAAAATACACTCGCTATATAAACCCTCACTTGCCCTTTAATGGGTCCATAGGTGATTGCAAGCACCTGTATCCAAAACACTCCTCTTCTATTAGTTACCATGGAGATCACACATAACATACTGAATATATATAATTTAAAACCAACAATAAAGCCCCTTTAAAACATCTAGTGAACAAAAATACAGTGCCACAGAATCACAATCATCATTGTTAATTTCCATATAATTTCATTGTTTTGCATCAAAGGCTTGTTCCAAAAACACAATATCAAATTGCATATACTATTTAATATAAGTGAAAGGGAATATCAAAAGAAAAATGAAACATGACTGATTTCTAATCAGTCAACCCAATATAATAGTGCAAGGAATCTAATCAAACAATCCAACTGGTCTGTTAACATAAGTGTGATCAGTTGATGGCATGTCGCTAGGAGAACTATCCTTTCTTTCAACTTATATATCAGATGCGATCACCACAGACCCTGTCTGGATGTCTTGTTTATTCAGAGGTCAAAAGACACTTAATTATGTAGTGATATTGTCTCCACATCTTCAGATATATAAGTAACTATGCTATGTGTGAAGATCCTGGTTTGGCGTGAATTTATTTTTAGCTTCACACATAGCATAGTTACTTTTTGTGCTGTGTGTCAGTAACCACATTTGTATGTTTATAGGTATCTATTTTTGCAGTTAGTATCTACTGTATATGCAGTATAATTTTTTAGGCCAGCCCAATAACTCATATACAGCACTCGACTGGCAAGAGGCTATGAACTTATGTAATAATGTTTATATAATATAAATTAAAAATATTACTCACAGAATCTAAAGAAAATAAAATATTAAACAATAAAGAATTCAACTTTTTAAATCAGGAATATCCTAGAATAGCAATTTTTTATTTTTTTTTACCAAAGATACATAAAAACATAACACAACCCCCAGGGAGACCCATCATATCCGGGATAAGCTCTGTGACAGAAAATGTATCACAATACATAGATATTCAGTTACAAAAATATGTAAAAGAACTGCCAACATATCTTAAATACACTGCAGTGCACAAGTACTGTTCACATTAGAGAATATAAGCTGGGATGAAAATTATATATTAAGCGACATGTGATGTCATGGCCCTATATACAAGCATCATACATGAAAAGGGTTTAGAGGCCATTAGATTCTATTTGAACAGAGATACAAGTATTTTACAAAAACAAAATTATTTTATTCTGAAGGGGGTAGAATTCATACTTATCAATAATGTATTTGCATTCAACAACAATATAGGCAAATTAAAGGAACAGCAATAGGTGAGTCCCATGAGCTAGGTGCAAACCTTGTGCTCTTTAAACGCTATATCGATGATGTGTTGATTGTGTGGTAAGGAGGTTAAAAAAGTTTAGTCACAATGTTTAGAGATATAAACACTAATAATGATGGAACGAAAAAAGCACAGAGCGCATCCACGACTCAAGGTGAATCAATAAACAATTTATTCAAAGCAATTAATATGTTGCACTTACAAGAAGTATTAAAAAATGACGCCTTAATAAAACCAATTTAACCCGTCAGCTCAATGGACTCAACTTCGGCAGTAATCATCAGCTGGAAACAATGTCCAAACTTTGTATCCAGAGTTCCTTAATTGCGGGCTTTTTCTCTCAACTTGTTTTGAGTTCCAATGCGGCTGCAGGAAATAGTAGTGAGTGTCTTAACAAACGACAGGCTGCTCCTCCATCTACGCATTTCGTCCCGCCTATTGGGACTTTTTCAAGACCCAGAGATCAGCTAATCCTGTGCGGCGGAATCCTCCCTTATGTATGCATCCCCGACACACCTCTTACGTGTTGCGTGGTGGCATAGTGGTTTACTTGCTCACACACCCCTCCGGTTGACCAATGTTTGCTCAATACGTCAGAGCCTTATGTCCATTGAATGTACCTGTATTTATTCTACATAAATATATCGCACAGCGATATTGCCTGAAACGATACTTGCATTAACATATATGGGAATCAACAGTTATTCTTACATAGTGTTTTCAAGCTGGTAAAACAGTCAGACCAGAGGACAAGCGCTATACATAAAGACATAAATCTTCATTCAAAGTTCATAAAATCAACGAAAAATAGTATATTTGATATTACATTTATATCCAGTATTACACCAAATAAAAATTCCACTAATATAAAAACTTCATTCTTAAAAAACAATTATATGAGTAAAACTAATTGTGGCTAATCACCATAAAACAACACAAATTAGAATAATTTAAATTCATGAAAATGCATGAATGGCCAAAAAATTCTAATAATCATTACTATTTAAACATCAATATACACAATCTTTTTAAAATACACAATCATTTTAAAATACACAATCATTTTAAATTATGAACACTCATATTTTACATCCATATCAAAAACCTCATCAAAATTAAATAGATGTTATCCTCTCTAGATCATAAATGCTTGTAAATCAAGGTCAATATTTAATCCATTAGGGATTAAACTGCCTAGCTCCTGTATCCATGTAGTTTCTTTTTGTCTGAGAATAGTTAGTCTTTGGTGAGGATTAGCACCTATTGGGACAATTTCCAAAATACTAATTCTAAGGCTACTTGGGTCTTGCTGATGGTATACCCTAAAATGTTCTGAGACACTATGTGTTTTTAACCCATTATCTATGTTGTTGATGTGTTCATAACACCTTCTCTTTATTTTTCTCTTAGTTCTGCCCACATAGATCCTCCCACATTCGCAGGTTAAACCATAAACTACAAATGTGGAGTGGCAATTGCCTCTAGATTTGATTGGTACTCTCTTAGTACCATTCCAGTTCATAATAAAGTCTCGATTCAGACTGTGAGAACACATGCAACAATTGGCCCGTCCACATCTGAAAGTTCCTGGTTTACCTGTTACCCATAGGTCTAGGGTTCCTGGATTGTGTACCTTGCTCTTAAGGGGGCCTTCAATTTTCGAAGGGGCTAATATATTTTTTAAGTTTCTATTTCTCTTGAAAGTGATGATTGTTTTTTCTCCAATAATGGGTCCTAGTATGTGATCTGCTTTTAATATATCCCAGTGTTTAAATAATGTTCTCTTTATAAAACCTGCACCTTCACTATAAGTAGTGATAAACCTCATACTATCTTTACCCTCTCTACTCCGTATATTAGCTTCTTCTTGTTCTTTATTGGCTATTAATGCATTCTTACGTTCACAAGTGGCATTGTCTTCTCTGGCCCGTGTGACTAAGTCTAAGTCATAATCTTTTGCTATTAATTTGTTTTGAAGAATCTCTGCTTCTGCCTGACAGTCCTCAATTTTTGAACAGTTTTGTCTGATAAGACGAAACTGTCCAAATGGAATATTCTGCTTCCAAATCTTCAAATGTCCACTGTTGGCATTGAGGAAGCCATTACTATCAGTTGGCTTTCTGTAATTTCTGACCATTACTGAGTTGGAAGCGGAATCAACAAATAGAACTATATCAAGGAACTCAATACTAGTCTTAGACATCTGGTCCGTGAATGTGAGATTGAAATGATTGTTCCCGATATGTTTTATAAATTTCTGTGCCTCACTAATGCCACCTTGCCATACGATAACAATGTGGTCTATATACCTATAGTATCTGACGACATTGTTCACATACGGGTTGTTGTGCCAAATCATTTTGTCCTCAAATGTTGACATGTATAGATTAGCCTAAGAGGGTGCCATGGGAGTACCCATGGCAGTGCCCTGTACTTGTTTATAATAAGAATTATTAAAGCAAAAGTAATTATTATTCAAAATGAATTTGATGCTATTTTCTAAGAAACCCAAATGTTTCTCAGACAATCCCGCAGACCTCCCGTTATGACAAAAAGCCTCTACCCCCTTGTCATGGGGTATATTCGTGTTGAGGGCCGCCACGTCGTAAGTTATCCACACATATGACTCATCCCATTGCATACCTTCTAGTTTATTGATAATATCCGTAGTATCTTTCACATACGATCTAATTCTTTTCACTATAGGTTGCATATAGTCGTCAACATATGTGGACAAATTGCTTGTGATGGAGTCTATCCCCGAAATAATCGGGCGGCCAGGGGGGTTTGTGGGATCTTTGTGAAGCTTTGGAATATGATAAAATAACGGAATTTTTGGATAAGGGTTATAAATATACCTAAATTCCTCATTATTTAGTATTCCGTCATTTTTAGCATCAGTTAGAAGTTTAAAGGGACAGTCAACCATAGAATTGTTTTTGTTTTAAAAGATAGATAATCCCTTTATTACTCATTCCCCAGTTTTGCATAACCAACATAGTTATATTAATGTACTTTTTACCTCTGTGATTACCTTGTATCTAGGAACCTTCTTCCAGCCCCCTGATCACATGACTGTGACTGTTTTTCATCTATTGTCTAAAATTTAGCATTGTATTGTGCTAGATCTTAAATAACTTTCTGTGCCTGAACACAGTGTTATCTATATAGCCACGTGTAATTTCTGTCTCTTTGTGTTTAAAAGATATTTACAAAGCATGTGATAAGAGGCAGCCCTCAAAGGCTTAGAAATTAGCATATGAGCCTACTTATGTTTAGTTTAAACTAAGAATACCAAGAGAAAAAAGCAAATTTGATGATAAAAGTAAATTGGAAAGTAAATTAAAATTAAAAGTCATATCTGAATAATGAAAGTTTAATTTATACTTGACTGTCCCTTTAAGTAAATTCTTATTAAGTTCTATTGTGGGATCCCCTCGAAGTTTAGAATATGTACTATGATCATTAAGGAGACGATTAGATTCACCTAAATAGTCTACCCTATTCTGAACAACTATTGCCCCTCCTTTATCTGCTTGCCTAAAGGTAATGAGGTGATTTTCCTTGAGTCTATTTAAAGATAATCTCTCATCTTTACTTAAATTAAGCATAAATTTGATTTTTTTTAGAATGTGCTCCAGAATGAAAGTATTTATTAAATTCATTAGTTACTATTTTATTAAAAACAGGGATACATTCTCCTTGCGTGTGGATGGGATTAAAAGATGAGGGACGCTTAAAGTTGCTGTGTACAATGTCATTCTCAGCTTCATGAGTACTTAAATTCAATAATTCATCAATGCCACTAGCTGTAATCTCAGAATCACTATCTCTAGTGTCTAATTGATTAAGTATATTGAGGGTATCAAAATCTTCTTTAGTCGATGAACTTATATTTTTAGGGACCACTGTGGCAGAGATATCCTCATTACTAACATAGCGTGTAGTAGGAAGTTTAGCAAAATACCTTTTTAGGTTCAATTTCCTGATGAATTTTTGTAAGTCAATGTATGTTTCAAACTTGTTTGAAAGTTTCTTAGGTGCAAATTTGAGCCCTTTGTTTAATAAAAGTACATATTTATCATTTAGAGTAACATTGGACAAATTAACTATATTTGTCTTAGCCTTTTCTAATAGTTCCGTTTTTCCCTCTGTTTTTTTGGATTGTTGGCCCCCCTCTCTTTCCTCGTTTAGTTCCCATTCTTTTGTATCCCTGGGTCTCTTCCTGTTTTCTCTATCCCCTGTTACTAATGGGGAGTTCCCTTCTTTCGATTCCCATGGAGGATGATATGTTGGTTGTTGTTCTAAAAAATGAGGTTCATTCCACCTATTGCTTGTGGATCCTTGATCAGTGTTGGGAATGCATGAATTAGAGTGATGGATTTGTGTGCGGTCCTAATTGTATCTATAGCCACCCCTTCTTTGGCTATTTGATTGACCTCTCCCTCTTCTGGGTTGATTAGAATTTTTGTTAGTATAATTATTTGAATAATCATTATTGTGATGTTCTTTAGGTCTTGCACCCCTATCTTCCTCCTTTGAACCCACATGAAGTATGGTGGTAGATTTGGGATTTTTATTTCTAACATTGGTGGCCTCATTAGAAGCCTGCAATTGATTATTATGAACTGCTCATATTGGTATCTGTATTTTCTTAGGATCTACTGTTTTCTATCTGCGTGTGGTTCTGGTATTGTCCTTTTATATACAGAAATTTATTTGATTTATTAGATTTATTATACACTTTTTCTTTTTTATAGCTGTACACTTGATCATTTTTATAATCTTCCAGATCACGTTTTAGTTTATCTGTCTTAAGAATTACTAGTTCTTTCTCTAATTTGGACACCCTACCCTTAATATAACAATCTATTTTCTTCCATTTCTCTTCCAATAAGTATGGCATTACTTTATTATTAGCTTCCGAAATTTTTCCTTTTAGATTTTGTAATTTGAATTCCCTATATTTGATGAGGATTTTGAACTGAATTGAACAGTCATGTAATGCTGTTTCCCACTCCGTGGAAAATTCCACTTCGTCTAATTTGAATGCTGGGATTTTTTTAATTCTAAGCCCCCTTGGGATTACATTATGCATTACATAATTATCCAACAAAATTAATTCATGCCATTCTTTTGCATCTGCAGTTAATAATTTTTCTAAAACTTTGAATGAAGAATGAGGATCTTCCACATTTTCACCACTATTACCTGCTTCTAACAAATTAATTGCTCTATTTCTATGTTGAAAATGAGTCATGTTTTCATTAGGGCCTGCTATACACTCTATAGTACTTTGAGCCATGCTGCTGTAATAGACCTACTATTCACAAAATAAAACTTACACAAAACTTACTGCGCTAGCTGCCTGTACAATTTGTAAAAAATAATTCACCCCAAATAAGTGGTGGTGGAAATACAACTTCAATAAGAGTGTAGAAATAAATTAATATCAATATTGGTACCTCCACGATTTTTATCTACCTTAAATAGACACAATATACTTGTTATAGATATCAAAATCAATATATTGGTAGTTAGATACACTTAGATAAAAAAAGAACCAACTGGCATTTCTTTCATGACTAAAGGAGTAGGGTAGAAATAATACCAGTAATGTTATAATACCAATAGGATCTCTTCTATCCTCTCAGTGGATTTCTCCTTAATTTTTGAAGTGGTGTTGCTGCTCCTTCTCACAGGGCACTCAGGGGTGCACTGACTTTAACAAACTGGAACAAAAAAAGCACAGAGCGCATCCACGACTCAAGGTGAATCAATAAACAATTTATTCAAAGCAATGAATATGTTGCACTTACAAGAAGTATTAAAAAATGACGCCTTAATAAAACAAATTTAACCCGTCAGCTCAATGGACTCTACTTCTACAGTAATCATCAGCTGGAAACAATGTCCACACTTTGTATCCAGAGTTCCTTACTTGTGGGCTTTTTCTCCCAACTTGTTTTGAGTTCCAATGTGGCTGCAGGAAATAGTAGTGAGTGTCTTAACAAACGACAGGCTGCTCCTCCGTCTATGCGTTTCGTCCCGCCTATTGGGACTTTTTCAAGACCCCGAGATCAGCTAATCCTGTGCAGCGGAATCCTCCCTTATGTATGCGCCCCCGACACACCTCTTATGTGTTACGTGGTGGCGTAGTGGTTTACTTGCTCACACAACCCTCTGGTTGACCATTGTGTGCTCAATATGTCAGAGCCTAATGTCCATTGAATGTCCCTGAATTTATTCTACATATTCTATATTCTATGACCACTATATGCAACCTATAGTGAAAAGAATTAGATCGTATGTGAAAGATACTATGGATATTATCAATAAACTAGAAGGTATGCAATGGGATGAGTCATATGTGTGGATAACTTGCGACGTGGCAGCCCTCTACACCAATATACCCCATGACAAGGAGGTAGAGGCTTTTTGTCATAACAGGAGGTCTGCGGGATTGTCTGAGAAACATTTGGGTTTCCTAGAAAATAGCATCAAATTCATTTTGAATAATAATTACTTTTGCTTTAATAATTCTTATTATAAACAAGTACAGGGTACTGCCATGGGTACTCCCATGGCACCCTCTTATGCTAATCTATACATGTCAACATTTGAGGATGAAATGATTTGGAACAACAACCCGAATGTGAACAATGTCGTCAGATACTATAGGTACATAGACGACATTGTTATCGTATGGCAAGGTGGCATTAGTGAGGCACAGAAATTTATACAACATATCGGGAACAATCATTTCAATCTCACATTCACGGACAAGATGTCTAAGACTAGTATTGAGTTTCTTGATATAGTTCTATTGTTGATTCCGCTTCCAACTCAGTAATGGTTAGAAATTACAGAAAGCCAACTGATAGTGATGGCTTCCTCAATGCCAACAGTGGACATTTGAAGATTTGGAAGCAGAATATTCCATTTGGACAGTTTCGTCTTATCAGACGAAACTGTTCAAAAATTGAGGACTATCAGGCAGAAGCAGAGATTCTTCAAAACAAACTAATAGAAAAAGATTATGACTTAGACTTAGTCACATGGGCCAGAGAAGACAATGCCACTTGTGAACGTAAGAATGCATTAATAGCCAATAAAGAACAAGAAGAAGCTAATATACGGAGTAGAGAGGGTAAAGATAGTATGAGGTTTATCACTACTTATAGTGAATGTGCAGGTTTTATAAAGAGAACATTATTTAAACACTGGGATATATTAAAAGCAGATCACATACTAGGACCCATTATTGGAGAAAAAACAATCATCACTTTCAAGAGAAATAGAAACTTAAAAAATATATTAGCCCCTTCGAAAATTGAAGGCCCCCTTAAGAGCAAGGTACACAATCCAGGAACCCTAGACCTATGGGTAACAGGTAAACCAGGAACTTTCAGATGTGGACGGGCCAATTGTTGCATGTGTTCTCATAGTCTGAATCGAGATTTTATTATGAACTGGAATGGTACTAAGAGAGTACCAATCAAATCTAGGGGCAATTGCCACTCCACATTTGTAGTTTATGGTTTAACCTGCGAATGTGGGAGGATCTATGTGGGCAGAACTAAGAGAAAAATAAAGAGGAGGTGTTATGAACACATCAACAACATAGAGAATGGGTTAAAAACACATAGTGTCTCAGAACATTTTAGGGTATACCATCAGCAAGACCCAAGTAGCCTTAGAATTAGTATTTTGGAAATTGTCCCAATAGCTGCTAATCCTCACCAAAGACTAACTATTCTCAGACGAAAAGAAACTAAATGGATACAGGAGCTGGGCAGTTTAACCCCTAATGGATTAAATATTGACCTTGATTTACAAGCATTTATGATCTAGAGAGGATAACATCTATTGTGATTTCGCATTTATTTAATTTTGATGAGGTTTTTGATATGGATGTTTTAATAAAATATGAGTGTTCATAATTTAAAATGATTGTGTATTTTAAAATGATTGTGTATTTTAAAAAGATTGTGTATATTGATGTTTTAATGGTAATGATTATTAGAAATTTTTGGCCATTCATGCATCTTCATGAATTTAAATTATTCTAATTTGTGTTGTTTTATGGTGATAAGCCACAATTAGTTTTACTCATATAATTTTTTTTTAAGAATGAAGTTTTTATATTAGTGGAATTTTTATTTGGTGTAATACTGGATATAAATGTAATATCAAATATACTATTGTTCGTTGATTTTATGAACTTTTAATGAAGATTTATGTTTTTATGTATAGCGCTTGTCCTCTGGTCTAACTGTTTTACCAGCTTGAAAACACTATGTAAGAATAACTGTTGATTCCCATATATGTTAATGCAAGTATCGTTTCAGGCAATATCACTGTGCAATATATTTATGTAGAATAAATACAGGGACATTTAATGGACATAAGGCTCTGATGTATTGAGCACACATTGGTCAAACGGAGGGGTGTGTGAGCAAGTAAACCACTACGCCACCACGCAACACGTAAGAGGTATGTCGGGGGGGAATAAATAAGGGAGGATTCCGCCGCACAGGATTAGCTGATCTCTGGGTCTTGAAAAAGTCCCAATAAGCGGGACGAAAGGTGTAGACGGAGGAGCAGCCTGTCGTTTGTTAAGACACTCACTACTATTTCCTGCAGCCGCATTGGAACTCAAAACAAGTTGGGAGAAAAAGCCTGCAAGTAAGGAACTCTGGATACAAAGTGTGGACATTGTTTCCAGCTGATGATTACTGCAGAAGTTGAGTCCATTGAGCTGACGGGTTAAATTGGTTTTATTAAGGCGTCATTTTTTAATACTTATTGTAAGTGCAACATATTAATTGCTTTGAATAAATTTTTATTGATTCTACCTTGAGTCGTGGATGCGCTCTGTGCTTTTTTCTTTCCAGTTTGTTAAAGTCAGCGCCCCCCTGAGTGCCCTGTGAGAAGGAACAGCACCACCACTTCAACAATTAAGGAGAAATCCACTTAGAGGATAGAAGAGATCCTATTGGTATTATAACATTACTGGTATTATTTCTACCCTACTCCTTTAGTCATGAAAGAAATGGCTGTTGGTTCTTTTTTTATCTAAGTGTATCTAACTACCAATATATTGATTTTGATATCTATAACAAGTATATTGTGTCTATTTAAAGTAGATAAAAATCGTAGAGGTACCAATATTGATATTAATTAATTTCTACACTCTTATTGAAGTTGTATTTCCACCACCACTCATTTGGGGTGAATTATTTTTTACAAATTGTACAGACAGCTAGCGCAGTAAGTTTTGTGTAAGTTTTGTGTTACTAATAATGATGGATTGCAATTTACCTATGAAATAAGTAAGGATAGGGTGACATTCTTAGATTTGGATATATCTGTGGAAGATAAATGTATACATACTAAAAAACACTTCAAAGAAGTGGATGCAAATAACTATGTGCATTCAGATAGTTGCCACTTACCAAGATAGATTAACAATATCCCAAAGGGACAATGTTTAAGAATCAGTAGAAATTGTTCCAGCTTAATGACTATGAGATTTAAATAAAAACCTTGAAAGACTGTTTCCTGGAGAGAGGCTATGACCAAGGTTGTAATAAAAACAGCTATTGATTACAGTAAAGAAATGGATGCAAAGTACAGACAAAAAAATGTTGGGGATGGAAAAGACAACACCAAGCTTAAGGTTCCATTAATAACAAATTTTAATAGTGACTATAAGGTAGTGGAAAGTATAGTTAGAAAACACTTGATCAGAAATCACCCAATTTTAGGTGATAAGATAACAGAAAAACCGAACTTTATATATAGAAGGGCAAGGAATATGAAGAGTACTCTGGCCCCTAGTGAATTAACTCAGATAAGCAATAAACAAGATGTAGATCTAAAAGGAAAACCTATTGTGGGTTTCTATCCGTGTTATAGTTGTAAAGTCTGCAAATATAGCAGCAAAATTAAGGAGATAAAATCAGTAAGCAACAACTATAAACACACAAATACTGAAACTATAAGGTGCAGTCATCAAGGTGTTTTTGATATACTCCAATGTACATGTAAGTTACAGTATTTGGGGGACACTACGAGATGTCTCCACACTCATATCCGAGAACATCTATGGGATATAGAGACAGGTGAGCAAGAAAACCATTGGTACGAAAACCTTAGAAAAGTACACAAAAATAACACTAAATATTTATTTTATTGGGGTATTAAGAAAGTTATGAAACAGTGGAGGAAACTTAGAGAAATTACTATTAAAGAAAGAAGCCGAGCTTACTTATAATATGGAGACCATTTTTCCTAATAGTCTGAATTCAGAACTAGACCTGAGTCCCTTTATACTCGATTAAACTTATAAGATAGGTGATACATAAGGACAATAAATGAGAAATGTTTTTTATACACGAAAATTCAATAATTCTGTATGTACAGTATATAACCCCTTATTAAATATAAACATCTGTTTAATAACTGGAGGTTGCAAAGTTTGGACGAGACTGCAGTTTTCCATTACGGCAGAGGGACTGGTATAGTATCGCTAGTTGATACTTGAAGGTAACTATATATACTTGAAGGTAACTATATATACTTGAAGGTTACTATATATACATACCAATGTTGCAACTCTACTCTAGTGTACGTCAAACTGACGCTGCAACACAAGTGAATACATATCCACACTGCATTGCATTGCACTAACTTCGACACATCGCTTCTCACTGATTGTTATAATAAGTGGTATTGAGAGACTTTCCTTTCAGACACCTTTTTAAGATTCCGGATCAACAATTTTAATAGAGGAGACATCCTCGTTATTAAAATTGTATTTTAGGTATTGTAATTGTACGTTTGATGTTTTAATTAAATATTTTAATGGTTATACATGCCAATTTTCATCTATTTTAATTTAGTAGGATTTACCATATTAATAGCTTAACCCCATATGCTTCTTAGTACTTAATAGTACTTGTTAGCGCTTTTGTTTCTTTCTACTTGTAATAATGTTTATAAACCACACCATGCAAAATACACTTCTGTGGTTCCACAAGGAGCAATGATGTAACTCAGCTCCACTGCTTCTGGAATGAGAGCTGATTTCTTATTACCTCTGTAGTTTCTTGGTCTTCACCATGTGCAATAGCACAAGAGAAAGTAATTCACAATATTTGCAAAACAATTAAAATGCACTTACTAGTTAAAAACATTGCCCATAAAATGTAATACGTCAGTCAGTGAAGCTAAAGACTCCCTGGTTTCACTGTATTGCCTCATCGGTGCATGCAATAAATCACACACAGTCCTGAGCCACAAACCCTGAACTGCTCTGTAAAATGAATCTCTTCATCGCTGCACTGCCTCTACTTATTTCCTCTGTGCTCGGCAGACTTTATCAAGAGTACTTTCAGTCTGCCTGAGTGCAGAGGAAATATGTTGAGACAGTGCAGCGAGGAAGATATATTTTTTTTTAAAATGGTGTGGCTTTGGACTGTGTGGGATCTATTGCAGGCACAGGCGAGGAGATACAGTGAAACCAAGGAGACTCTATCTACATGGACTAAATTATTATGTGCAATGGTCAACAATTTTATCTAGCAAGTACAATTTAATTGTTTTACAAATATTGTGAATAAATGGGTTACAGTGAGTCTTGGGTACACTTCCTCTTGTCCTATTTCTTAGATAAATATTTTTTAGGCATTTCAACATCGTTTGTTTCTCAAAGGGAAAAAAAAATGTTATTGAAGATGATTTTTCACCTTAAGAGCTTCAGTAAAATTGTATGTAATCACTTTGTAAGTGTACTGGGAGATTTGTGTTGCCTAAAGACATTCAAAAATCTTTCAAATGAAATAACTAAAGACATCTTAAATGTCAAATTCTGTGCATTCCACCTTATAGTGTTAAAAATGTCTAGACAGATCTTATACATATGTCTCTAATGCAATAATATATTTAGGTCATTAGAAAAATCTTCATAGTCACTTTGTAAAGCCATTAGGTCACAAGGTTGTTTCTCTTCTCCTTTTTTTTCCAGTCATCTTTTCTTTCTTACATGCAACAGACCAAAGTCACTTGTCCTTGTTAATCCTCCTTGGAGAGCTTCATGTTACTGGAAATGACACTAAACAGTAATTGCATATGTAGGACAATACTAAGGTCAAGTAAATCCACTGTGGCTATTCATACTGTAAAAGGCAACAACACATTTCCTTGAGAGGGTCTTTGGTAAAATAAAGGATTTAATTGAAAGCAGTGCATTTTTCCAAATGTTTTGTTATATTATCTATCTGACCTTTAGCAATACTAAGTAAAACAAACAAAGCTTACATTTGTATATCAATCTACAAAACTATTTATAATTAGGGCTATATTGTTGCTGGTATTAAGTCTTATAGTATTAACATGATCTTCTACATATATGTTCAGCGTAGCAAAGTCGGGAAAAAAAATCACTTTTTACATTTTAAAAAATTCCTAGAAATTATAAATGGAAATAAGACAAATAAAATGATATAAGCTATTTCTTGAACCATTTTGTTTAAGGTTGACTTTTCACTACTGAGCTCATATTTATTCATGTGTCATAAATTTTATTAGAATCTTTCATTATTTTCATTTGAACATTTTTTTTTTTTTATTTGTTAGCTGTTTAAATCATACATTGGATTCCAACTCTCAAGCAGCTCCTTTTGAGCCCTTGCAAGGCAGACTCATTCAAGTGGTGATCAAATGACTGACTACCTCTGAGGTTGTGGAGTTGAAACTTTTGCTTGGAGCGATTGACAAACCCTGGCCAAGGGATGACACTACACTGTTAAATGCGCCCACAATAGGCATACAACTTCTGCTGCCCATAATTTGCAATCATAAATAGACAGGTTTATTAGCTGAGAACTTTGTCCATCTGTTATTTAATAAATAGGGTACATTGCATTTTCAAAGCTCAGTGTTTTTTGATGATTTGTTTAAGCTTGAAGAAATATCATATATACATATTTTTTTATAATACAGATGCTTATTTAGAGTCACCAAAGCATACAATTATATTACATTGATGCTTTCACAGGTTTTTATTACATAAAAGCAGTAAACATAACTGCCTATGAAGCAATTTTGCCCTACCAAACTTGATAACTGGTCCTTGCCAGTTTTGGCATTGCATGTAATAAGCATGGAGCTCTTGTCCCTTTTTTTGTCTTAATTTAAAAAAAAAAATCTGAATCTATTATTTAAAATGATTATAATATATATATATGTGTGTGTGTCTAAATAATAATTCAATAATTATATTTAATAATGTGTTTTACTGTGTATTTACTGTAAATATTTGACATGCTGATTAGTGTACTCATGTCGGGTTTTGCTCACATAAGCTTAACTAAAGTACACTAATTACAAATATGTGTTAACCCGACATTAGTTATAAATAGGTGCACTATGTATTTATTAAACATAAAATATTGAAAATATTATAAATTCATGTAAATAATCATTATAAATATATTTAAAAATTCTAAAATATCAATATAATATATATCTATATTTTACAGCAACTAAAATATATCTATTTAAAATAAAAATAAAATTTTCCTGTATGTAAAGAAGACTGGAAGGTGAAATATTAATAACTCCTGACGAATATAGCGCTGTGGATTTAAGATTGTGTCTGGTTAGTGCAAGAGCGATAAGTGTTAATTTTTTCTTCTTCTGCACTCTACATTGAAGTTCATAGGGAGAATAAGTTATCGCAATCAGAATATCCAAAGTTCTTTAGTTAACGTGTGTTGGTTTTGTGTGCCATATTTTTCCTTTCAACTAATAGAAAATCTTTACTTCTGCCTGTCTGAGCGAAAGGGCTAAATAGCGGAGCCTGCTTCTTGTAATTTGGCCCAAAGTGTCTCATGTTAAAAGGAAGATTATTCTGATTGGCTGATCTTACTCCATTTTTCTATATATAATACACAGCAATCTTTATCGTTGCTATGGTCTTATATCCACAATTTTGTAATTCAGTTTTTTTTTTTGCTGTATTACAACTATGATAAAATGACATGATTTGAAATATTTTATTATATTGTATGTGTTCCTTTATGTTTCCTACAGTGTTTTCTATTAAGGATCTTTATTTTTTTAATAATATTTTTATTGAAAAATTTTAGGTTTTACAGAATATTCAAAACAATGTGTTTTTCAAGATACAGTGCACTGTCGATACTCAGCATTTTACATAGCTTTATACAATAATTGTAGAGTGTCCATTATAAACATCCCATGTGGTGCCAAATGACATCTGCTAGACAATCGTTGCGGTTGATACAATATTGCATACAGTAATAATGGAATAGTGAATAGCATAAATAACATACATGGTTCTCAGTACACCTATGGGTTGACATATCAAAATGGAGAGGACCTCTCAGCCTGGTATAGGACACTGGCCATCAACTAGATCACTGTATTCGTGCTAATGACATGTGCGTCTTGCTCTGGGCGTTTTTTTACTTTTAGTCCAATATTCTAACATAAGTTTGTGTGTGTCTATTGATCCCTGTTTAATGTGGTGATACCTTTCTAGGTGGATCAATGTATCTACCTGTCTTTGCCATTCTTCTATTATAGGGCTACCCGGGACTTCCCATGTTTAGGAATTAGTAATTTAGCGCTGTTCAGCATGACCAGCATCAAGGCTTTGTTCACTTTGTTAGCAAGCTTGGGAAGTGATAGATACAGCAGTGTTTTTGGACAGTTTTTTAGTGGTTTCCCTATAGTGTATTCTATGTGATTGAGTATTCCCACCCAGTAGTTGTCTAGTTTAGGGCAGTCCCACCAGATGTGTGTTGGCATTCCGTCTCCCCCACAGTCCCTCCAGCATTTGCCCGAGGCGTGTTTGTATATACATTGCAATCTACTAGGCATAAGATACCACCTTGTCAAGAATTTTTAGCGGGACTCTTGCACCTTTGTAGATATTGAAGCTGTTTTAGTGATTTGGAAAGCTATCTGACACTCTTTATACAATATCTCAGTTTGTAGCTCCTTCTACCATGCATTTGTGTATGAAGGGAGAGCGTGTGGGTCCTCCACAAGAAGGAGTTTATACGTTATGGATATTGCATGTGCTGTGGGTGTATTTCGTAGGCATATACTCTCTAATGGGGTGGGTTGCCTTGTGAGGTTATGTTTGTATTTATATTAAATATCTTTGTGATATAAAACAAAATATTTTAAAAAATATTTTGCATTGAAAATTCATTTTAATATTTTTTTAATCATATGTTACAGAGATCAATACATATCCACAAGGACCACTAGCAGACTGTATTTAAAGATTAGCTCTGTTTGAGCATATGTGGGTTAATCAGTAGAGCAGACTTAGATATGAACTAATCTTTGCTTTTAAGCACTCATTCCATTACATATGTTCAAAATTTATTATGCAAGAGTATTAAGTGCTTTATAAAGGAACAACAAATATAGCCATTATACCTGAATGCTCTTACATAAATCACATATTTATTCTGAAAAAAATATATATTTTCAGGGACTTATTTAAAACCCAAAATTTTTTTTTCATGATTCAGATAGAGAATACAATTTTAAACAACTTTCTAATTTACTTCAATTATCTAATATGTTTTATACTCTTGGTATGCATTGTTGAATGAGCAGCAATGCACTACTGGTTTCTAACTGAACACATGGGTGAGCCAATGACATTCAATTTAGATATGCAGCTACCAATCAACAGCTAGACCCTAGGTTCTCTGCTGTACACGAACTTGCCTAGATAAACATTTCAGCAAAGGATAACAAGAGAAAGAAGCACATTAAATAATAGAAGTAAATTGGAAAGTTGTTTGAAATTGTATTCTCTATCTTAATCAAGAAAGAAAAATTCTGGGTTTCATGTCCCTTTAAGCATATAAAATATATGAAAATGTACATATTTCTAAGTCCTTGTGGGCTCTTTTAGTTAACAGGATATGAAAGTTTAAATACAACTTTCACGATTCACACAGAGCATTCAATAATGAAAAAAACTTATTAATGTACTTTATTCTCTCTGTACACTTTCTTGAAGAGCATATCTAGGCAATTTCAGGGAAATACATGTGTCTTAAATGGACAGCAATATTTATTGTAATATAAAATACTTAATTTTGCATAATATAACATTTTTTGCAAAACAATTTCTTTATTTATTTTGCTCCCTTTCCTGCAATTTAATTCTAAACATTTATGATTTTCTAGCCCTGAAAACTGAAAGAGCACATGGCAGGCTGCATAGCAGGGTTCACAAGCCTAACCTTGGCCATACTGGTTGGATTTGTTGCCTCTGTATCATAGTGCTTTATCTTCCATGTCAGATTGGTGCACTGGCGTAGTACGTTTTTTTAAAGAGCTGTTTTTGGAGGGGGTAAGTATTTTACCTTTCTTCAAGAGCTCTTTATGGGGATATAATTATATGTTCTTGTTTTTTATGCACATTACTACTTTTGTAGTTTTGTGCTGTTATAGAGCCTTTTGTTTTCACAGTGTTACATGTGTTTTTTGTATGAAGGTTGAGGCATTACATCTAGCATATTTATACTTTACATGTTTTTTAAATCTTTGATTTATTCCTTACAGATTTTGCCTGGAGCTTAGGATTTCATTTGCTCTACTGTATCTGATATGTTGGCAGCTATGCCACCTTTAAAAAGAATAAAAGGTCAGTTTATAATTTACTTTTTATTAGCTCTGAGCTTACTGGGGTTAATGTTTCTGGGTAGGAATTTGCTAAAACCTCAAAGGGTAGGAGGTTTTCTCTGACAATTAGAGGTCTTCCTCTGCTTATGTTTTAAAGATTTCCTCTTTTCTGAATAAGGTTGAACTTATTTGTTCACTTTTAAAGAGATTTTGTTTACTTTAGAAGTTTAGGATCCTAAAGTAGCTGAGGTTAATCCTGTTATTTGTTAAGACTTAATTAATATTTCTATGGTTAAATTCCCTAAGGTTTTTTTCCTGTCCCTTATTATGTCTCTGAGATAGTTTATAAGAATAGACTAAGCCAGGTAAACGTTTATATTCTTTCAGCAAGGTTTAAGAAAGTGTATTCTTTGCCGGCTTCTAGTATTGAATTTTGTAAAACTTGGCTAAGTGTACTTTTAGGTAAAATTAAGTACCATCAAACTGGATGAGCCAATGAAAAAGAAATCAATTAAAATAAAAGTGTACAAAGTTCAATAAAATCATTGAGGCTAACTGACATGCCCCCATAGGTATCCTTCATGTTTCATGCCTAGCTCGGCACTTTATCAGGGATCCCTGATGAAGTGCCGTGCTACGCACAAAATTAAAGGATACACACTGAAAGGATACACAGTGTGATTCATACATGTATCAGTGTGTAATTCATATGTAACTGTACTTCTATTCCTTTTAAAACATTCCTTCCTGTTTTAGACCCATTAGATTTGAAGTTTGAATCATTTCATAAGAGGGTTTTTCAGCAAGCTATATTTTTAGACCATTAGTTTTTACTGATGGCTGTTGCTTTTTCCATTTGGTTCAATAGGTTTTCTAAGTAGTTTTCTGATGATTATGCTAGTGAAGTTTTTTTTTTTTTTTTTTTTGCTCAAATGTGCTTTCATTTGTGTAGCTTAATGGTTGTTTTGGCTGCCTTGTGTTTTTTCTCCTCTGTGCTTCCCAGGCTATCCTGATTAATTTAGTTTGGGTCTGGTCTGGTGTGGTTCGGATATCTAGTTACCCTCCTAGGTTTTTTCTTCTGCATTCGGACCTTTTTGTCTCAAGGTCCATTTTTTTCCATCAGGATCTTGATTCTATAAACTTAAAGGGACACTAAACCCAAAAAAAATATTTTGTGATTCAGTTAGAGAATACAATTTTAAACAATATTACAATTTACTTCTATTATCTAATTTGCTTGATTTTTTAGATATCCTTTGTTGAAGAAATAGCAATGCACATGGGTGAGCCAATTACACGAGGCATCGATGTGCAGCCACCAATCAGCAGCTACTGAGCCTATCTAGATATGCTTTCCAGCAAAGAATATCAAGAGAATAAAGCAAATTAGATAATAGAAGTAAATTAGAAAGTTGTTTAAAAATGCATGCTCCTCCTAAATCATGAAAAAAAAATATTGGGGTTTCATGTCCCTTTAAAGTGACAGTCAAGTCAAAATTAAACTTTAATGATTCGGATAGACCATGCAATTTTAAACAATTTTCACATTTACTTCCATTAACACATGGCTAGATTACGAGTCTTGTGTTAGCCTTAAAAAGCAGCGTTGAGAGGTCCCAACGCTGCTTTTTAACGCCCGCTGGTATTACGAGTCTTGAAGGTACAGGTGTACCGCTCACTTTTTTGGCCAGACTCGAAAATACCGCAAATCCACTTACGTCAATTGCGTTTCCTTTTTTTGCAATGGGATTTGCCTAACGCCGGTATCACGAGTCTTCCAAAAATTGAGCGGTACACCCTCTCCTGTCAAGACTGATACCACATTTAAAGGTCAGTAGTTAAGAGTTCTATGGGCTAATGCTTTAGCATAAAACTCTTAACTAAAGTGCTAAAAAGTACACTAACACCCATAAACTCTCTATTAACCCCGAAACCGAGGCCCCCCACATAACAATCACTAAAATAATTTTTTTAACCCCTAATCTGCCGAACCGGATATCGACACCACTATAAAAATATATTAACCCCTAAACCGCTGCACTCCAGCATCGCAAACACTAGTTAAATTTTATCAACCCCTAATCTGACGTCCCTAACATCGCCGACACCTAAATTAATTTATTAACCCCTAATCTGACACCCCCAACGTCACCGCAACTAAATTAAAGTTATTAACCCCTAAATCTAAGTCTAACCCTAACACCCCCCTAACTTAAATATAATTTAAATAAATCTAAATAAAATAACTATCATTATTTAAATTATTCCTATTTAAAACTAAATACTTACATATAAAATAAACCCTATGCTAGTTATCTTAGGATTTATTTTTATTTTACAGGCAACTTTGTATTTATTTTAACTAGGTACAATAGTTATTAAATAGTTATTAACTATTTAATAGCTAACTAGTTAAAATAAAGACAATTTTATTTATTTATTTATTTATTTATTTATAAAATATTTTACCAGGAAGGATACATTGAGATTTCTCTCGTTTTCAAGTATGTCCTGGGATCACAAAACATTGCATTGATACAATAGGGTACAATAAAATACAAAAACAATAATAAAAATACACATTATATGCAAACATTTAACATAGAGCAGGTATGAAATATTTAATCAACCATGACAGGAGCATTCTGTTTTGAGATATGTATAGAGGGATCTCTTAAAGGATTTTAGGCTTGGGGAAGTTTTTAAAGTGTGAGGGAGGTCATTCCATAATTGTGGCGCTCTGTAGGAAAAGCAGGATCGAGCTGCTTTTTTTTTGTATTGAGGCAAGCTAAATAATGTGCTGTTATTGGATCGGAGGTTATAGGAGGTGGGAATAGCAGGGGAGAGCATTCTGCTCAGGTAGGGTGGGAGCTTCCCAGAAAGGCTCTTAAAGACAAGGCAGGAAAGATGGAGGGTGCGTCTGGATTCCAGCGACAGCCAGTTTAGTTCTTTTAGCATGTCACAATGGTGGGTCCTGTAGTTACATTGTAGCACAAAGCGGCAGAGCGAGTTATATAACGTATTTAGTTTATTAAGGTGAGTTTGCGGAGCAGGTGCATATACTATGTCCCCATAATCCAAGATAGGCATCAGCATTTGCTGTACAATCTTTTCCTTTACTGTAGGGCTGAGGCAAGATTTGTTTCTGTACAGAGCACCTAGTTTTGGATAAAGTTTAGAGGCAATTTTTTCTATGTGGAGTCCAAAAGATAGATTGGGGTCTAACAACATACCTAAGTATTTAAAAGAGTGGACTGCGGTCAGCGTGCAATTGGATTTTGTTTTGATGTGAAGATGGGAATTTTGTAATTTATGTATTTTAGGTCCCGTTCCAAAGATCATTGTGATGGTTTTGTCAGTTTTTAGGAAGAGTTTGTTTTTCGAGATCCACTTTTCTACCTCTTTCTACCTCTTTTACCTGTAAAATAAAACCTAACCTAAGTTAAAATTACACCTAACACTACACTATAATTAAATTAATTACCTAAACTAAATACAATTAAATACAATTAAATACAATTATCTAAAGTACGGAAACCCCCCCCACTAAATTACAGAAAATAATAAAATAATTACAAGTTTTTTTAAACTAATTACACCTAATCTAATCCCCCTAATAAAATAAAAAAGCCCCCCAAAATGATGAAAAGCAATACCCTATACTAAATTACAAATAGCCCTTAAAAACGCATTTTTGCGGGGCATTGCCCCAAAGTAATCAGCTCTTTTACCTGTAAAAAAAAAGTACAATACCCCCCCAACATTAAAACCCACCACCCACACACCCAACCCTACTCTAAAACCCACCCAATACCCCCTTAATAAAACCTAACACTAACCCCTTGAATATCACCCTACCTTGAGAAGTCTTCACCCAACCGGGCTGAAGTCCTCAACGAAGCTGGGCGAAGTGGTCCTCCAGATGGGCAGAAGTCTTCATCCAAGCCGGGAAAAAGAGGTCCTCCAGACGGCAGAAGTCTTCATCCAGGCGGCATCTTCTATCTTCATCCATCCGGCGCAGAGCGGCTCCATCTTCAAGACATCCGACGCGGAGCATCCTCTTCAAACGAAGTCCAACTGAAGAATGAAGGTTCCTTTAAATGACGTCTTCCAAGATGGCATCCCTTGAATTCCGATTGGCTGATAGAATTCTATCAGCCAATCAGAATTAAGATAGAAAAAATCATATTGGCTGATGCAATCAGCCAATAGGATTGAGCTGGCATTCTATTGGCTAATTGGATCAGCCAATAGAATGCAAGCTCAATCCTATTGGCTGATTGCATCAGCCAATAGGATTTTTTCTACCTTAATTCCAATTGGCTGATAGAATTCTATCAGCCAGTCGTAATTCAAGGGATGCCATCTTGGATGACGTCATTTAAAGGAACCTTCATTCTTCAATTGGACTTCATTTGAAGAGTATGCTCCGCGTTGGATGTCTTGAAGATAGAGCTGTTCCACGCCAGATGGATGAAGATAGAAGATGCTGTCTGGAGGACCTCTTCTTCCCAGCTTGGATGAAGACTTTTGCCCATCTGGAGGACCACTTCGCCCGGCTTTGTTAAGGACTTCGGCCCGGTTGGGTGAAGACTTCTCAAGGTAGGGGATCTTCAAGGGGTTAGTGTAAGGTTTTATTAAGGGGGTATTGGGTGGGTTTTAGAATAGGGTTGGGTGTGTGGATGGTGGGTTTTAATGTTGGAGGGGTATTGTACTTTTTTACAGGTAAAAGAGCTGATTACTTTGGGTCAATGCCCCGCAAAAGGCCCTTTTAAGGGCTATTTGTAATTTAGTATAGGGTAGGGCTTTTTATTATTTTGTGGGGCTTTTTATTTTATTAGGGGGATTAGATTAGGCGTAATTAGTTTAAAAAACTTGTAATTATTTTATTATTTTCTGTAATTTAGTGTTTGTTTGTTTTTTGTACTTTAGATAATTGTATTTAATTGTATTTATTTGTATTTAGTTTAGGTAATTAATTTAATTATAGTGTAGTGCTAGGTGTAATTGTAACTTAACTTAGGTTAGGTTTTATTTTACAGGTAAATTTGTCTTTATTTTAACTAGGTAGTTATTAAATAGTTATTAACTATTTAATAACTATTGTACCTAGTTAAAATAAATACAAACTTGGCTGTAAAATAAAAATAAACCCTAAGCTAGCTACAATGTAACTATTAGTTATATTGTAGCTACCTTAGGGTTTATTTTATAGGTATTTAGTTTTAAATAGGAATAATTCAGTTAATTGTAGTTATTTTATTTAGATTTATTTAAATTATATTTAAGTTAGGGGGTGTTAGGGTTAGGGTTAGACTTAAGTTTAGGGGTTAAGAACTTTATTATAGTGGTGGCGACGTTGGGGGCAGCAGAATAGGGGTTAATAAGTGTAGGTAGGTGGCGGCAACATTGGGGGCGGCAGATTAGGGGTTAATAATATAATGCAGGTGCCGGCAATGTCGGGGGCGGCAGATTAGGGGTTAATAAGTATAATATTAGGGGTGTTTAGACTCGGGGTTCATGTTAGGGTGTTAGGTGAAGACATAAAAGTATTTCCCCATAGGAATCAATGGGGATGCTTTTTTGCAGGTGTTAGGTTTTTTTTTTCAGCCGGCTCTTCCCCATTGATTCCTATGGTGAAATCATGCACACGCACGTTTTACCTGCTCACTGCTAACGTAAGCAGCGTTGGTATTGAGGTGAGATGTGGAGTAATTTTTTGCATTCCGCTGACTTTTCTGCGGCTGACGCCGGGTTTCTAAAAACGCGTAATACCAGCGTTGTCTGTAGGTGAGCGGCGAGGGAAAACGGCTTGTTAGCACCGCACCTCTGTTGACGCAAAACTCGTAATCTAGGTGATAGTCTTTTAATATTTACACTTTTTAAGTCACCTCCTACTGAGCATGTGCATGAATTCACAGTATATGCATAAATGCATTTGTGATTGTCGGATGTAGGTCACATGATACAGAGTGGAAATATACATAACTGAAATTTGACAAAAAAAAGGTCTACTACTCATTTGAATCACTTTCTTGAAATGTTTTGTTTTCATTTGGCTATCTCTTCAGATATATATAAAAATATGTATTATGAATAAATAAAAATATATCATGCTACATGCAGAACATTGGATTTTGAAATATTCATATTTTCACTGCAGTTTAGTGCACTTGAGAATATGAAATCTTGTTTACACGGGAGTAGGGTGTTAGGATTTTGTTTCCCAATTGACTTCCACGTGGGGGGAATAGGTTATCGTGTGAGCAATATTCTAAGTTTATCTTTTTATGGGTGTTGGGTTAGCGAGCAAGAGAAAACAGTTTGCTTTCAACTTATAATACAAGCGCAACCCGACGCGCACAAAAAGCTTACTTTATGTGCAGTTAACGCTCGAGTGGGAGAGTTTAATAGCACTTCCCTTGTAATCTAGCCCTGTATTTATTTCTAGAATTATTCAAAAAGACTTCTTCATAACCTGGAAATTGTAAGGGCCTTTAGATATTATAAGGATTTCAGTTAGTTTGTCCACTTTTCTGCCTCCAGGAAAGGGCAGAACACTTCAGCCATTTCATTGGCTTCTTGATTGAAAATGTATTTGCTCATTGAGGCATACTTGGAGGTGGGACAGCCTCCACCTAGATGGTTTTCTTCTATTTTTTGTAGAGCAATATAAACTTACTGGGCTTTTTAGAATTAGGCTTCTGTTTACAAATTTTTGCAAGGTAGCATTTGGTCTTTTTTTGTATACTTTTTATACATTCTTGATATTTTTTGTTTCTTCTAATTTTTATTTGTTGGTCCTTTTAATTGATTATTACCCTGGTTTTTTTTTAGTTTTATTTGGGTTATGGATTTTGTTTCAATGTGAAAAAAAGATGTTATTTTTTTCTGATCAAAAACAGATTCCTTAAAACTTTAAGCTCCTATGTGGAGATACTGAGGCTGATCCTGAGTGTTTGAAGCTCATATTTACAGTAGACAGTGTAATGATTAACATTTACAGTTTAGAAGTTAGAATCCATCATAGAAGGTTTTTTTCAGCAAACTATATTTTTAGGCCAGCATCTTTTATTGATAGGGTGGCTGTTGATTTTTCCATTTGGTTCAATAGTCTTTCTAATCAGTTTTCTGATGATTCTGCTAGTGAAGTTTTTTTTAATTGTTCAAATGGGCTAATGTTTTTATTTGTGTAGCTTAGTGGTTGTTTAGGCTGGGTTATGTTTTTAATCCTTTGTTTCTGCTTCCCAGAGTGATTTAGAGCCAAGGTTGCTGACACCTGACTTATATGAGGGTCTGGTATGCATTTCTGGTTCAGATATCCATTAGCCCTCCTAGTTTTTTTCCCTCTGCATTTGGACCTTTTTTATCTCAATTTTTTTTTCCAACAGGATCGTTATTCTCTAAGCTTAAAGGGACAGTTATGTCAAAATTAAACTTTAATGATTCAGATAGACCATGCAATTTTAAACAACTTTCCAATTTACTTCCATTAACAAAATGTGCACAGTCTTTTTATATGTACACTTTTTGAGTCACCAGCTCCTACTGAACATGTGCAAGAATTCACAGAATATACATATATGCATTTGTGATTGGCTGATGGTTTTCACATGATACAGGAGGAATGGAATATGTAACTTTGAAATTTTTCAGAAAAAAAATCTACCACGCATTTGAATATCAGACCCTCAGAAGTGCTATTGCATTGTCTTTTTATCATGCATTTGTTGATTGTGCAAATCTACTGTATTAATGGCAGGGTGATCTATTAAATAGTCCTTTAATGGCAGGGTGATCTATTAAATAGTTGTCAGGCAGAAATTTCTTTTATTTTGTTGTGGAGACTTTGGTACAGATCTGCAAACCTGTGACTAGGATGATTTTTCATTAGGTCTGGAAGGTTGGTTTAAATAAGGGTTTATCTACCAGCTACTGTATTTGAAAGCTCAGATTTCTGCTCTTTCAGTTTTGTTCCCCAAGATGAGTGTTAATCTTTCTGTCATTCATGGTTTTTTTTCTAATTTTGGCTAGAATTTAACCTGTTTTTAAGCCTATTTCTCTTCCTTGGAAGGTTTTGTTTACATTTGTCTATTTCTTCTGCTAGAAGAGTCTTTGAGTTGTCTGCTTTCTCCTGTGATTCCTCTTATCTTCAGAATTTGTGGACAATATTTGACTTTTTTCCAAAGGTTGTGTCTTTGGATATATGTCGGTAAATTGTTGTCCTTTTTATTGTGTCTTAATTCTAGAATTCTTCAGAAAGGCTTCTTCATAACTTGGATATTGTAAAGGCCTTAAAGTATAATAAGGATTTTAGTAAATTTTCTAGTTTGTCTGTTTACTTTTCTGGTTCTATGAAAGGGAAGAAAGCTTCTGCCATTTCATTGGCTTCTTGGGTAAAACTTTTGTTCATTTAGACATTTTCGTCCCACCTAGACAGTTTATGTTCTTTTTTCTAGATTAGTTTACAATTGCTGGGGGTTTTAGAATGAGGCTTCTGTTGACCAATTTTGCAAGCTTCTTTGTCTTTTTTGTATACTTATTCTAAATTCTGGATTTTTTTTATTTGCTTCTTCTAAGGCTGCCTTTGATAGGAAGTAATGTTTCATGGACTCTCACCACCTGTGTGAAAGAAAGCATAATGTATTCTTACCTGATAAATTCCATTTCTTTCATGGTGGTGAGAGTCCATAAGACCCCACCCTGTTTTTTTTCTGTTTGTTTTTGTGTTTTTTGTTTGTTTTCAGCATTTTTTCCATGCTCTTATTATTGTGCCCTTATTACTTTTTCCTACCTCTTTTGCTTGGCTATATGTTAGACTGAATTTCCAGTGAGATGTGAGTAGTTATATAGAGTGCTTGAAGTTTGTGAATCTTTGCCTCCTCCTAGTGGCAGAAAAGAGCAATTCCAAGGTGTAATGGATTGTGGACTCTCTCCACCATGAAAGAACTTAATTTATCAAGTAAGTATAAATTATGTTTTTGTAATTGGGTATGTTACTTTATTTCACATTTTTTTTTAACAAATATATTTATTCTTTTATTATCATAGTTTTAAAAAAATTATATTTTTCACAATATTTGCATGATTTCTGAACTAGAGCACAGGTGAAATCAGCTGATTAATGAGAGTCAGTTAATAGCCATGATTACTGTGGCTACTGATCAGCTGATTATTTCACCTTTGCTCTAATTCAGATATCATGAAAATCTGAAGAAATGCAGAAGTAGTGGCGCTTACCAACTCAACGGTGTAGTAGAGGCAGCGTGTCTTCAGTGAGTGCAGATTGCAGCTATTGACGATGATCCTCAGGGGGGATCCCAATGTACAGCGTCATCGTCAAGACGCTACACCAAGACAGTAATATTAGAAACACCCTTAGCATCACCTGATCGCTGACGTTATCGAAAGGAAACAAACTTGCAGTATAGGGAAAAGAAACAATTGCAAAGCAAAAATGCAACAATAAAAAAGAAGTTTATTTGGTGTGCAGCATTAAAAACATAAAGCCAGACACGGCTCCAAACAGCATAAGGAGTTTAAAAAAGAACAAGAAACAGACATGTTTCATGCAGATACACCGCACTTGTTCACTGTATGATCCTGTTCTCCCTTAAAGGGACCCTAAACACCTGCTGGAAATGCTTTAAACTAACTTTTACTGATTATCCTAAGTAAACTGATTGTAATGCTGTATGCAGTCTTTATCTTACTGCATTCTATTGTAAATGAAAGCTTTACAATGTAAACGTTGATCTGCAGCATTGTATAAGCTATGCAAGCTGCCATCTTGTAACGCGCGTTCCTCAACACTGTGTCACATGATTAGCTATTACTAAATCATAGTGAGCCCTGCAGTGTCTGACAAGAACGGCTTCAGGCACTGTTATATTTATAAATAGCACGAGGAGGGAAGGGAGTGTGAGGGGGGAGGAGAAGTGGAGAGAGTGAGGCACAGGGGGAAGAAAAAAAGCAAACTCACGCTGCATAAAAATTGTAACAAGAGATTGATCTACCTTACATATGATCTCCGGAGCCTTCTTCCCCCTGTGCCTCCCTCTGTCTTCACCTCTCCTCCCCCTTACACTTCCTTTCCCTGCTCGTTCTATTTATAAACATAACAGTGCTTGAAGCCGTACTTGTCAGACACTGACTGCAGGGCTCTCTGTGATTTACTAATAGCTGGTGCCGTGTGCATCACGTGACACACTTGTGAAACCTACTTTAACAAATGGCAGCTTGCATAGCACATCCAATGCTGCAAATCAATGTTTAAATTATAAAGCTTTTATCAAAAATAAAATGCAGTAAGATGAAAAGACTGCATACAGCATTGCTAGTTAGTTTATTTTGCACAATTAGAAAAAGTTAGTTTAGAATATGTTAATCAGGTGTTGAGGTTCCCTTTAAACCACCATTTAAAGTTAATGAAAACACTAAAAACTATTAACTCTATTAACTACTTCATGCCAATTTTACACTTGTTACTGCATTATGTCAGACAACTCATCATTATACAAAGATAATAAATATGCATTTCATCTACATTTCATGGTACATGTTAAGTTACATTTTTGCTACATTCTTGGACAGTATTGCCATTTGCAAGGGTTAAGAAGGAATGATTCAAATGAAAATGTTCACATCACTCTCCATATGTATGCCTAAGGGGTGTCTTGTGTTTAGATAAAGGATCCTTTGTGCTTCCTCTTATGGGAGGGGACATAGTCAATAGCCTGTATGGATAATAGTGATTCCTCACCAGCATGCAATTTTTTTAAATGTTTAGCCACAGGTGCAAAAACATCAGGGTTTTCAATGTCCCTGATGTGTTCTAGAGCTCTATCATTTAACAGCTTCTTCACTTTACCCACATACTAAATGTTACACTTCCCTACAGGTGAGGAGGTAAATTACATGGTTGAATTGCAATTTAATCTATATCTGATTTCATAGGTTTTACCACATGTCTTGCACTTATTGGCCCTAAACTTATAAAAAACTTTTCTATTATCCAACCAGGTTTGGACATTTTTTTACACGGAGATCCGAAGGCGCTATGATGTTTCCAATGGCTTTACCTTTCTTGCCACATATTTATACCATTTGACAGCCTTTTTTTTCCAAAGTGGCATCAGCCGCAAGAATTTTCCCTAATCACATTACAAAATTGTCCATATTCCAAGCTATACCGGGTGCTAAATATCAGTATATTCTCAAATTTGGACTGTTTAACCTCTGTGATTTTTGTCTTTTATAGTGTAGGAGAGACTCACGTGGGGGTTGGTCCACCTCAGATCTAGTAGAATCTAACAAAGCACCAGGATAGCCCCTGTTAAGCAATCTTTCACTCAAAAGTTTGCACTATTCTAAATAAGTTGATTCTTTGGAACAGACTATTTGTGTTCTAGTGAATTGGCCTTACATAGTAGCTCTTAGGACATGTTTGAGATGACATGATCTATAGTTTAATATGGTGTTATCACCTGTTGGCTTTCTATAGAGACATGTTTCAAATTTTTGAGACCTATGACCTGCCCTCAATTCAATATCAAAAAAATTTGATATTATTAACATGTTGTTCACCTGTAAATTTTAAATTAATTGTGTGAGATTGTCTATATACTGTCCATTATATTTGTGTTCCGTGAGGGCGTTGCCATCTCCAAAGACGTGAAGCAATTCCCTAAAATCCTTAAAAAAGTTGGTGTAAAATGGGTCAATCTTGGCTCCCCTTACTGTACCACGCCTCTGGAGCTAGCAACACCCCTCAAACAGGAAAAAATTATGTGAGAGAAGAAATTCTATATATTTCGATATCATGAAAATCTGGCTTGTAAGGGGTCATGGGTTCTGGAATTGAGAAACACTCTCTATACTATTCTTTTTATAGTGTAATGTCTAGAGTGGTGGCTTGGGAACTAGTTATCATATATTCACAGGTTAAAAAGAGGATGTTGTTTTATCTGTATGTTGTTTTACTGTATATATATATATATATATATATATATATATATATATATATATATTTCTGTTATTCTTCATTGGATATGTTATAACAAGTGTGGATATCACATTCTATACACATTTGAAAGAATAAAGCAGCTCCTTATTTATAATTGTAGAAATGGCTTTGTTTTACAAAGCAATTTTTACATAGAGAAGTTTAAAAGCCCTATATTGTAAAGGGGAAGAGTCACAGCCATTTTTTCTGTGAGATATTAATATTTTGTACTGTTAATCTTGATTCTAGAGCAAAACATTGTTGTTTTTTTTACAATAAATAAGATTGAAAAAAAGATATAAAGAACAATCCAACAGCAAAATGCAAATAAATTGCACGTCCTACACAAATGCACTGTATACCCATTTGTGATTAATGTAATTGTATGAATAATTTACAAGTGTTGCTATTCTTTTGAAAGTGAAAAGGCTAATTGTACATAAGTAAATTGCTTTTGTCATTTCACACTGTACACGTGTAACCGGAAACTGGTTGATTTCTTGTACATTTTTAATGGAAACATGGTTTAATTCCTACTATGGTAACTTGTGTTGGAGTGATACTTGCACTTGAGTAAAAAAAAATGTTATTATTGACTTGTAATACTAACGCACAAATGTTTGTGGTACTTGCAGTATACATTTCACTCCAACACAATTAACACTAGAAGTCTCACATAAAATATATCTCCTCTTCTAATGTAGACTATATTTTTTATTTCAGTGAACTTTGTATTATATATTAGAACTGCATTTTATAAAATGGATGTTCTATCTGATTATGTAATGTGAGGGAAAAAAGGATGTAATTTCATCGAATGGCTTCAGAAAAGTATTCTTGAAAAAGCCACTGACATGGCAGAATATATAATAGAGCAAGGCTACTAAGTTTCAAGGAAGAGTGCACTGGGTCTAAGAGACTGAGTGATACTGCTTCTTTGTTGGTCTTAACAAGTTGTATCAATATTTTTTCTATATCTGAGTTCATAACTTGTTTTTTTATCACAAAACTTATCTCATTTAATAACCCCAAATGTTACTTTTATATGGCAGAAATATTAATCTTCAAAGTTTTGGGTTTTTATAGCATATGCTATAAAGTGACAGTCTAGTCAAAATTAAACTTTCATGAATCAGCTATTGCATGGAATTTTAAACAACTTTTCAAATTTATCATCAAATTTGAATTATTATCTTGGTATTCTTTGTTCAAAGCTAAACCTATGTAGGCTCATATGCTAATTTCTAATCCCTTGTTATCAGTTTTTCAAAGCTACACAGTGCTTGTCCATGTGTGCAATAAAGATAAAACTTGTACTCACTCCCGTGAAGTTATTTATGAGTCAACACTGATTGGCTAAAATGCAAGTCTGTCAAAAGAACTGAGAAAAGAGGCAGTCTGCAGAGGTTTAGGGTCAAGGTAATCACAGAGGTAAAATGGTGTATTAATATAACATTGTAGTTTATACAAAACTGGGTAATGAATAGGTTATAAAGGGATTATATATTTTTTTAAACACTAACAATTTTGGAATAGACTGTCCTTTAAAGCCATTGAAGCTTTATTTTGAAGCTGACCACAGTGATGTGTTTTTAATTCAGTATTATAATATGTTGTTCTCTTCTATCTCTCTGATGTGTATTTAACCGCAACATGGTTTAACTCTACAAGATCAAAAAAGTAAGTGGTTTGTTTATAGAGCAGATATCCCTTTTAACTGACTTATTAAGGTTAATTTACTCGGCCATTTGCACTTCAGAGTTTACTGTACAGTGTTTATATTCACATTGTTTTCTTTTATGACAATCCTCATAAGTATCTTTTATAAATTCATTGAGCACCTTTTAAAATAACATGTTTTCCACTGAAATACTGTTATAAGAGCTTTGACTCACCTTTCTTGTTAGTGAAAGAAAACATGCTTATAATTTAATGCTCAGTTTCGTATATATTTGTGTGTGGAAAAAAATAGAAAGGCTAATATTTTGTTTATTATTAGATCAAATATTAGAAGCATTCCATGATGTTTTTTTTCCCCATTAATACTGGATAAAAGTGGCATATACCACATACCCAGGGCAATAAAATGCTTAAAAGTTGTTTGAGTCAAGTATTGATTTTTAACTATCCATAGAATACATTATAAATCTAAAGCAAAGATTGAACTTCTGGTGAAAATGTTTGCAAAAGCCTTGACTATCAGTTTCATTAAATAATTATTTGTAGATACAGAAAGGAAAGTCTGGTATAAAACCTAAAAAAAAATATTGGATAGCATCCTTTTTTCTCTCTTCATTTAAAGCATTTTAAATTATCATTGTTAAGAATATTTAAAAAAGCCTATAATTCAATTTATCATAATAAAGATATTATGGAGCATTTTTAATTTATAAAGTAGTTTCAAATAATAAAACATTTTAAGCCAGAATACAAATGGAGTGTTATTTAATGCTCCAACTCGAGCGTTAACTGCACTACAACTAAGCTTTTTGCACTCAAGCTTTTTGCACTCGCAGGTTGCGCTCATGTTATGAGTTAAAAAGTAAATTGTTTTTACTTGTGCACTAATCTGACTAGTGCAAAATGCCGAACTTAGAATATTGTGCTCGTAATAACATATTCCCCCACAGAAGTTAATGGATCTAAAAAAAAGTGGAAAAAACACCCAACTCACGCTCAAACTCGATAGCATATTCTCATGTGCACTAACCCAACATGAATAAAATGTTCTATTTATTCATAAATACATATTTCTACATATATATTTTGTATTCCGTACAATATATATCTATACCTATATATATGATTATATATAGGTATAGGTATAGATATATGCAGATATAAATAGAAATATATATTTAGAAATATTTAGAACATAGGAATGTGAAATATCTACAGTAAATACATAGTTAAAACCTTTATTAAAGGGACACAAAACATGTTGAGATCTGTGCATATCCTAAAAGGGTTAATTACTTAAAAATAGTTTGCATAAAAAAATGTTTATATATTTTGTCTCTATCCCAACTTGTTTTATGTCACTTTAAATATGAGTATTGCATAAATGTTTTTTTTCATGTTTTCATCTACTTAACTGCAAAGGGCTCCAATGCACTTCTAGATACTTCTTTGTCTTTATGTGTTTATAAGTATATATGTTTGTAAATACATATATACTTATATAAATACATATGTATTTGTAAAGCAATGTTAAAAAAACAACAGTAATAGTCTGTTGCTTGTTATCTAACTATAACCAGATAGCTAAAATCCATCTAATTCATTTTGACTTCCACAATGTATCATGTTGATGATGCAATTGTTTCTCATTGAATGGGAAAGAAAGAAAGAAAGAAAGATAAGGTTTCCCTTCACACAGCCCCAAGTCTTGCTTCAGTCATTGATATTTATTTTATTTTTTCGGGATAGTAAACCACAATATGTTATTTTAGGATTCAGATAGAACATGCAATGTTAAACAAATGTGCAAATTACTTCTATTATCAAATTTGCTTCATTCTCTTATTATCCAGCATTGCACTACTGACAGCCAGCTGAACACATCTAGTTATCCAATCACAAGAGACAAATGTGTGCAGGCACCAAATATAGCAGCTCCCACTAGTGTACCATATGTGCATATTCATTTTTTAACAAGCGATACTAAGGAAGCATATTTGAAAATAGAAGTAAATTTAAAAGTGTCTTAAAATTACATGCTCTATGTAAATCATGCAAGTTTAATTTTGACTTTTCTATCCCTTTAAGTACTGACAGGTCCTTCAAAGATGGCCACCATCAGAAATTATGTTTGAGTGGTCACTGTCAGATTAATATATATATATATATATATATATATATATATATATATATATATATATATATATATATATATATATATATATATATATGTGTGTGTGTGTGTGTGTATCCACTATAGCGCACTCCTACAAACAATATCTCCACAGGACCAGGGTGCAATCTTCAATTTAAATAGCAATTCAAAACAAGATGAAGTCTCTGGATTTACCATGCAAAACTTTTATTGGGGTTGTCACCCCTTCCTCAGAAAAATGTTTTCCAAGTCTACTTAAATATCATCACATTGCATGCTATACCATATCAATCTAGGGGAGTGTCAAGTTTCACTATACACCAATCATAACGATAATATTCCTGATAGGCGTATAAAACCAGAATGTCAATCTAGGGGAGTGTCATATTACTACGTGTAAGCACAATCAGGAGAATCCCTTCACAAACCAACTCCTTCTTAAATTGTATATATACATATAAATATATATATATATCTACAAACATGTACACATGATTGTGCTTACACGTAGTTATATGGGTTTAGATATGTATATATATATATATATATATATATATATATATATATATATATATATATACATATTTCCGTAAGGGTCTTGAATTTGTGACCTCATATATCAACATTGAAGGCAGTTAGGACATTGTGGTCAATGTTAAGTGATGTGTGTGCATATTGTTTTTAACGTTAATATATTAAATAAGTTTTAATGTATTAATTTTACACTTTAGGTTATAACATAGAACACATAACACTCAATGTGGTGATACCAGGGGCCTGCAGTGGATCAGTGTTTTCAGTAATTAACAAAGCTATTGACATATGATCTATCTGTTGAGCTTAAACAATTTGTGCTCGATATGTGGAATGTTTTTAAGACGGGGATAATGTATTTCTCCCGGTGCTTAATGTGGAAGATGTTGATGAACCCACATAGGGATAACTATAGATACTGACTTGGGTGTATAACATGGATGCTGTCCAGTTTGACAATAGATATATGAGTATGCTAGGGGGAATCCCCTTCCATATTGAATGGGATCCAGAGATTTTAGATGGCTTATTTCCCTGTTAGAGTTTTGTATAGTGGTTGAAGTATATTAATAATCATGGTGATATTATTCCATTTAGGTTGAAGTGACATAGAACACTCTAATATGAGTTTATACTTGTATGAGGTCCCTACTTAGGTAATAGATGGTCGGACGAGTGTTCGGCATAGAGCGTTTACACATACTAGTATAGTATGTTTGTAGATGAGTATATTATATTTTACATGGTAGATAGTTATGAATTAAGACACAAGGTCCATTTGAAATGTGGGGTGATATCAACGCTGGCCAGGATGTTAAGCAGTTGTAAGTGCTGCACTGTGTGGTATAGCAGGGAGGTTTGCTTAATAGTGATGGGAGATATGAATAGAGAGTATAACTAATATTTTTTTTAATTATGTAGAGCTCAATATGGATATCACAATTTTGAGCATAGGAAGATGAGTAGAATATTAATATTATTGTTTTTTTAGACTAGACTGTGTTAATACCCACATGTAACAATCTTTGGCTTTTATAGGAATAGTGATAGACATATTTTGGGTTTGATCTTGTTCTCAGTGTATTCCTGATACATGTGAGCATGCTGGGTTGTTGACATTTTGATGTATACGCCTATCTTGGATGATACCAGAGCAATTTGATTAATGTGATTGGTGTACACTCTGGTTTTACACGCCTATCAGGGATAGTATTGTTATGATTGGTGTATAGTGAAACTTGACACTCCCCTAGATTGATATGGTATAGCATGCAATGTGACAATATTTAAGTAGACTTAGGGTTAGTTTTTGGCAATGAGGTGTGAAGGTATACTGGCGTGACCATAGTATGGTATCAGGCTTCATAGGGGTTGATGATGTGTGGTGTTTGTGAAATTACACACAAGAGCTTTGCGCTCTGCTTAGATTAAGGATGTACACGCCCATATTTTTGGCATGTTGTCAGTTAAATGGCATGGACAGGATGAGTCCGTGATAGTGAGAAATGAATCTAGAGTTCATTTAATGTGTTTCACATGCATAAAAGCATTCCACATTTCAAGGACAAATTGTTTAAGATCAACAGATAGATCATATGTCAATATCTATGTTAATTACTGAAAACACTGAACCACTGCAGGCCCCTGGTATCACCACACTAAGTGTTATGTGTTCTATGTTATAACCTAAAGTTTAAAATTAATACATTAAAACTTATTTAATCTATTAAGGTTAAAAACAATATGCACAGTTGCACACACATCACTTAACATTGACCACAAAGTTCCAACATCAGATAACTGCCTTCAATGTTGATATATGAGGTCACAAATTAAAGACCCTTACGGAAATATGTATATATATCTAAACCCATATAACTACATGTAAGCACAATCATGTATACATGTTTGCAGATATACATATATATATATGCATATATACAATTTAAGAAGGAGTTGGTTTGTGAATGGATTCTCCTGATTGTGCTTACACGTAGTAATATGACACTCCCCTAGATTGACACTCTGGTTTTATACGCCTATCAGGGATAGTATCGTTATGATTGGTGTATAGTGAAACTTGACACTCCCCTAGATTGATATGGAATAGCTTGCAATGTGACAATATTTAAGTAGACTTAGGGTTAGTTTTTGGCAATGAGGTGTGAAGGTATACTGGCATGACCATAGTATGGTAACAGGCTTCATAGGGGTTGATGCATGGTGTTTGTGGAATTACACACGAGAGCTTTGCGCTCTGCTTAGATTAAGGATGTACATGCCCATCTGTATATGCCCATCTTTTAAGCATGCTATCAGTTAAATGGCATGGACAGGATGAGTCTGTGATAGTGAGAAAGGAATCTAGAATTCATTTAATGTGTTTCATATGCATATTTTGATGAGAACAGATGGCGTTGTTAGGTAGCTATTATCTCAGATGTGAGGTTTGTGAACTGATCGTGCAATCAGTATGATGTGTCTTTTTGAAGAATAAGTCTAATTTTCGTTCCTTTCGCAATTTCAGGAACGGACCATCCTCGAACTCTGCAGCCTCTAGACAAGAGGGTAATGCTTCGCAAACCAAACCAGCTTGGAAACCGATGCAAGGCTGGAACAAGGGTAAGCAGGCCAAGAAGCCTGCTGCTGCTACCAAAACAGCATGAAGGAGTAGCCCCCGATCCGGGACCGGATCTAGTAGGGGGCAGACTCTCTCTCTTCACTCAGGCTTGGGCAAGAGATGTTCAGGATCCCTGGGCACTAGAAATAGTTTCTCAGGGTTATCTTCTGGGATTCAAGGAACTACCCCCAAGGGGAAGGTTCCACATGTCTCACTTATCTTCAAACCAAATAAAGAGACAGGCATTCTTACATTGTGTAGAAGACCTGTTAAAAATGGGAGTGATACACCCAGTTCCAACTGTGGAACAAGGAATGGGGTTTTACTCAAATCTGTTTGTAGTTCCCAAAAAAGAGGGAACTTTCAGACCAATTCTGGATTTAAGGATTCTAAACAAATTTCTCAGAGTGCAATCGTTCAAAATGGAAACTATTCGAACAGTTTTACCTTCAATCCTGGAGGGTCAATTTATGACTACCGTGGATCTAAAGGATGCGTATCTACATATTCCTATCCACACAGATCATCATCAGTTCCTAAGGTTCGCCTTTCTGGACAAACATTACCAGTTTGTGGTTCTCCCATTCGGGCTAGCCACTGCTCCAAGGATTTTCACAAAGGTACTCGGGTCCCTTCTAGCGGTTCTAAGACCAAGGGGCATTGCAGTGGCACCTTACTTGGACGACATTCTGATACAAGCGTCGTCTCTTTCAAAGGCAAAGGCTCACACAGACATCGTTCTGGCCTTTCTCAGATCTCACGGGTGGAAGGTGAACATAGAAAAGAGTTCCCTGTCTCCGTCGACAAGAGTTCCTTTCTTGGGGACAATAATAGATTCTTTAGAAATGAAGATTTTCCTGACAGATGTCAGAAAGTCAAAACTTCTAAACGCTTGTCAAGTTCTTCACTCTGTTCCACGACCTTCCATAGCTCAGTGCATGGAAGTAGTAGGGTTGATGGTTGCAGCAATGGACATAGTTCCTTTTGCGCAAATTCATCTAAGACCATTACAACTGTGCATGCTGAAACAGTGGAATGGGGACTATACAGACTTGTCTCCAGTGATTCAAGTAGATCAGAAGACCAGAGACTCACTCCATTGGTGGCTAACCCAGGATCACCTGTCCCAGGGAATGAGCTTCCGCAGACCAGAGTGGATCATCGTCACGACCGACGCCAGTCTAGTGGGCTGGGGCGCGGTCTGGGACTCCCTGAAAGCTCAGGGTCTATGGTCTCGGGAAGAGTCTCTTCTCCCGATAAACATTCTGGAACTGAGAGCGATATTCAATACTCTCAGGGCTTGGCCTCAACTAGCAAAGGCCAGATTCATAAGATTCCAATCAGACAACATGACAACTGTTGCTTACATCAACCATCAGGGGGGAACAAGGAGTTCCCTGGCGATGAGAGAAGTGACCAAAATCATAAAATGGGCGGAGGATCACTCCTGCCACCTATCTGCGATCCACATCCCAGGAGTGGAAAACTGGAAGGCGGATTATCTGAGTCGTCAGACATTCCATCCGGGGGAGTGGGAACTCCACCCGGAGATGTTTGCCCAGTTGACTCAATTATGGGGCATTCCAGACATGGATCTGATGGCTTCTCATCAGAACTTCAAGGTTCCTTGCTACGGGTCCAGATCCAGGGATCCCAAGGCGACTCTAGTGGATGCATTAGTAGCGCCTTGGGCCTTCAACCTAGCTTATGTGTTTCCACCGTTTCCTCTCATTCCCAGGCTGGTAGCCAGGATCAAACAGGAGAGGGCCTCGGTGATCTTGATAGCTCCTGCGTGGCCACGCAGGACTTGGTATGCAGACCTGGTGAATATGTCATCGGCTCCACCATGGAAGCTACCTTTGAGACAGGATCTTCTAGTACAGGGTCCATTCGAACATCCAAATCTAGTTTCCCTCCAACTGACGGCTTGGAAATTGAATGCTTGATTTTATCTAAGCGTGGGTTTTCGGATTCTGTGATAGATACTCTGGTACAAGCCAGAAAACCTGTAACTAGAAAAATTTACCATAAAATATGGAAAAGATATATCTGTTGGTGTGAATCCAAGGGATTCTCATGGAGTAAGATCAAAATTCCTAGGATCCTTTCTTTTCTTCAAGAAGGTTTGGATAAGGGATTATCAGCGAGTTCTCTAAAGGGACAGATTTCTGCTTTATCTGTCTTGTTTCACAAACGACTGGCAGCCAGATGTTCAAGCTTTTGTTCAGGCTTTGGTCAGGATCAAGCCTGTTTACAGACCTTTGACTCCTCCCTGGAGTCTGAATTTAGTTCTTTCAGTTCTTCAAGGGGTTCCGTTTGAACCTTTACATTCCATAGATATCAAGATGTTATCTTGGAAAGTTCTGTTTTTGGTTGCTATTTCTTCTGCTAGAAGAGTTTCTGAGTTATCTGCTCTGCAGTATAATCCGCCCTATCTGGTGTTCCATTCAGATAAGGTTTTTTGCGTACTAAACCTGGTTTCCTTCCAAAAAGTTGTTTCCAACAAGAATATTAACCAGGAAATAGTTGTGCCTTCTTTGTGTCCAAATCCAGTTTCAAAGAAGGAACTTTTGTTACACAATTTAGATGTAGTTCGTGCTTTAAAGTTCTATTTAGAAGCAACAAAGGATTTCAGACAAACGTTTTCTCTGTTTGTCGTTTATTCTGGCAAGAGGAGAGGTCAAAAAGCTACTGCTATCTCTCTTTCCTTTTGGCTGAAAAGCATCATCCGATTGGCTTATGAGACTGCCGGACGGCAGCCTCCAGAACGCATCACAGCTCACTCTACTAGGGTTGTGGCTTCCACATGGGCCTTCAAGAACGAGGCTTCTGTTGATCAGATATGTAAGGCAGCGACTTGGTCTTCCCTGCACACTTTTGCCAAATTCTACAAATTTGATACTTTTGCTTCTTCGGAGGCTATTTTTGAGAGAAAGGTTTTGCAAGCCGTGGTGCCTTCTGTTTAGGTAACCTGATTGGCTCCCTCCCTTCATCCGTGTCCTAAAGCTTTGGTATTGGTTCCCACAAGTTATGGGTGATGCTGTGGACCGGACACACCAATGTTGGAGAAAACAGAATTTATGCTTACCTGATAAATTACTTTCTCCAACGGTGTGTCCGGTCCATGGCCCGCCCTGGTTTTTTGATCAGGTTTGATGAATTTCTTTCTTTAACTACAGTCACCACGGCACCCTATGGTTTCTCCTGTTTTTCTCCTGTCCGTCGGTCGAATGACTGGGGTGGGCGGAGCCTAGGAGGGACTATATGCACAGCTTTTGCTGTGCTCTTTGCCATTTCCTGTTGGGGAAGAGAATATTCCCACAAGTTATGGATGACGCTGTGGACCGGACACACCGTTGGAGAAAGTAATTTATCAGGTAAGCATACATTCTGTTTTCTAAAGGACATACTAATACAAATATTAATTAATTAAAAAATTAATAAAACAAAGTTATTGCATATGAAATTAATGATATTAATAATAATCATAAAATAACTCATAAAAAATGACCTAATCTATTAATACTCATAAAATAGCTCATAAAAACGGATCTAATCTACAGGGAGTGCAGAATTATTAGGCAAATGAGTATTTTGACCACATCATCCTCTTTATGCATGTTGTCTTACTCCAAGCTGTATAGGCTCGAAAGCCTACTACCAATTAAGCATATTAGGTGATGTGCATCTCTGTAATGAGAGGGGGTGTGGTCTAATGACATCAACACCCTATATCAGATGTGCATAATTATTAGGCAACTTCCTTTCCTTTGGCAAAATGGGTCAAAAGAAGGACTTGACAGGCTCAGAAAAGTAAAAAATAGTGAGATATCTTGCAGAGGGATGCAGCACTCTGAAAATTGCAAAGCTTCTGAAGCGTGATCATCGAACAATCAAGCGTTTCATTCAAAATAGTCAACAGGGTCGCAAGAAGCGTGTGGAAAAACCAAGGCGCAAAATAACTGCCCATGAACTGAGAAAAGTCAAGCGTGCAGCTGCCAAGATGCCACTTGCCACCAGTTTGGCCATATTTCAGAGCTGCAACATCACTGGAGTGCCCAAAAGCACAAGGTGTGCAATACTCAGAGACATGGCCAAGGTAAGAAAGGCTGAAACACGACCACCACTGAACAAGACACACAAGCTGAAACGTCAAGACTGGGCCAAGAAATATCTCAAGACTGATTTTTCTAAGGTTTTATGGACTGATGAAATGAGAGTGAGTCTTGATTGGCCCGATGGATAGGCCTGTGGCTGGATTGGTAAAGGGCAGAGAGCTCCAGTCTGACTCAGACGCCAGCAAGGTGGAGGTGGAGTACTGGTTTGGGCTGGTATCATCAAAGATGAGCTTGTGGGGCCTTTTCGGGTTGAGGATGGAGTCAAGCTCAACTCCCAGTTTCTGGAAGACACCTTCTTCAAGCAGTGGTACAGGAAGAAGTCTGCATCCTTCAAGAAAAACATGATTTTCATGCAGGACAATGCTCCATCACACGCGTCCAAGTACTCCACAGCGTGGCTGGCAAGAAAGGGTATAAAAGAAGAAAATCTAATGACATGGCCTCCTTGTTCACCTGATCTGAACCCCATTGAGAACCTGTGGTCCATCATCAAATGTGAGATTTACAAGGAGGGAAAACAGTACACCTCTCTGAACAGTGTCTGGGAGGCTGTGGTTGCTGCTGCACGCAATGTTGATGGTGAACAGATCAAAACACTGACAGAATCCATGGATGGCAGGCTTTTGAGTGTCCTTGCAAAGAAAGGTGGCTATATTGGTCACTGATTTGTTTTTGTTTTGTTTTTGAATGTCAGAAATGTATATTTGTGAATGTTGAGATGTTATATTGGTTTCACTGGTAAAAATAAATAATTGAAATGGGTATATATTTGTTTTTTGTTAAGTTGCCTAATAATTATGCACAGTAATAGTCACCTGCACACACAGATATCCCCCTAAAATAGCTATAACTAAAAACAAACTAAAAACTACTTCCAAAACTATTCAGCTTTGATATTAATGAGTTGTTTGGGTTCATTGAGAACATGGTTGTTGTTCAATAATAAAATTAATCCTCAAAAATACAACTTGCCTAATAATTCTGCACTCTCTGTATTAAATGGCAACTTAGATATAATAAATTAAGACCTTGAGGGGTGAGAGTACCTAGTTTAAATATCCATTTACCCTCTTTTTAAAGAATTTGTTATGTAAATTACCACCTCTCCAAGATAGTTGACATTTATCTATCCCCATAAATTCATCAAACTCTAAAAAAAAGAAGCTATAAAATAGTTGGATGAAATGAGTTGTGAGCACAAGGAAATTATTTTAGATTGTGTTAGGTTGATTTTAAACCATGATTACTTTTCATTTATGGGCAATTTTTATAACCAGGATCAGGGAACTGCTATGGGGACCAGGTTTGTCCCCAGTTACGCAAATCTTATTATGTGTCTTTGGGAACAGTACTTTTTGTCAAATAGTGTGCTGGGGACAGGCCTGGTCACCTATAAACGTTATATAGATGATATTATAATGATCTGGCAGGGTGTGAAAACAGTTTTAATGACTATCTATGAATAATAATACAAAGACTACAATTTACTTGTGAAAAAAGCAAGTCTGTTATTCACTTTTTGGATCTAGAAATATTTGTTTTGGATAACAAATTGCATTCAAAATCATCTTTAAGAAGGTAGATGCCAACAATTATATTCATCAGATGAGTTGTCATCATAATCTATGGAAAAAGAACATCCCAAAGGGTCAGTTCCTTCTAATTAAGAAAAACTGTGGTGCTTTTTCAGACTATGATACCCAATCAAATATTTTAAAAGATAAATTCAAAAATAGGGGTTATGTAGAGGAAGAATTAGAACTAACAAGTAGGGATGACATGCTAAATAAAGCTAAAATGGACAAGTTAGGCAAAGATAAACTCTTTTTGCACTTTATAACTTCTTTAAGTGGAACAAACAGTTAATAGAAGGAATCGTAAGAAAACACCGGAGGGTTCTAAATAGTGATGATAAGATAGGTTACCTCTTGCCACAACAACCACAAATAGTATTTAGAAAAGCAAGGAACCTTAAAACTAGATTAGCTCCAACAGATTTTAAGAAAAGACAAATAGGCATGGATAGGGATTTATGGGGGAAGGAATTAAAAGTTTTTTTCCCCCTGTCACAAATGTAAATATTGTCAGTACGTCTTAAAAAGGAAAGACATAACATTGAATGCTACAAGAGAAACATATATACAGCATATTACAGCATATTATTAAATGCACTGATAGAAATGTCATTTATATAATAGAGTATAAATAAATGTGGTGCTCAATATGTAGGGGAGTTGGAAAGACCCCTACGAGACAGACTAAGGGAACATATCCTGTCTATTCAGCATCACAATAAACATAGAAATAAAGATCTGCCTGTCACTAAGCATTTCTCCAATTGTAATGGTGCTGATTTAAAAAGTTTCAAATATATGGGGATAGATAAATGTCAACTATCTTGGAGAGGTGGTAATTTAAATGAATAATTCTTAAAAAAAGAGGGTAAATGGATATTTCAACTAGGTACCTTCACCCCTCAAGGTCTTATTTTAGAATTAGTTGCCATTTAATAGATTAAATCCATTTTTATGAGCTATTTTATGAGTATTAACATGTTTTTAGTACTGAAATCTTACCCTAATACATTCTCATAGTCTGTCCAGCAGACTACCACCACAGTTAGAGGCTGTCCAAGTATAATAAGACACTATATTGACCACAATAAATAAGTTGAGCACACACATCTTACTATCTTTTCACAGGATATCAAAAAGGTAAGCAAGTTTATTGAACAACATGATAAAGAGCTGTTGAATAGGTTAATCTGTTCTGCCCCATATGGGTCGACCAAAGACTACTGTCCCAGGTTAATACTAGCCTCAAAATGATAAACCCACAGCTCTCTAGTAATCTGATGAGAGTTCCCAAGACTGTGCCACTTATCTAGGCCCAGTTACCTTGGTATCTTGCCACACTACCCCACGCATCTGTCTGGGACATCAACTTTCCAGTTCACCTCATGTGCACGACAGTATGGGATCCCTCCCAACTGCTTCCACCAGAGCAGCGCTAAATAATAATATCAGCCTAGCTTCACTTTTCTGTGAAGATCTCTTAAAGTATGGACTCACATCACCACAATGGAAAGGCAGAGAGGGTAATCAGAAGGAGACTCGGGAGTAGATTTAACAAATGGCAGGCAGACATGATTCAATCATGTCAATCATCCTAATCGTATCATCCTCTGAGGTGGGGGACGGGTTAAGGAGCAGTGTTCTTACAATCGCTGCTTCTTAAATCCTGATTCCGGCAAGCCCGGAAAGCTCTCATGGAATGAGAAGCACATGCTGCTTAATAAATTGGCCCCTAGGTGTTAGTACATCACTCACCCACTCTTCTGGGCTAATTTTAACTGATAGACTTAATTTTCAGTAGGTAGCCATCTGTGATATTTTAATCTGTATATCTCCCAGCTGTCCTGCTTTATATATAGAAGCTATTGTAGCCGATGATTTAAGGAAGTTTTCAATTCTCTTGCATAAGTCTTCCAATAGAGCTTTCACAAATATATAAACATCTACCATTGCTATTTAAAACATAACTGAAATATACTCTGATCTTAACAGTCCCTCTGCGACTATAGTGCTCAGAAGAATAATCTATCTCTAGCTGTCTCAGGGCTACAATACAAGTTGCACACTAACTGTTGCACACAAGATGTAAGGTGTATGTCATTGCTCTTTGGGTTGAAATAAAAACATTTGTTCGAGCGTAATTGAATTTAACGTGCATTGCGATAGTGTGACTTCAGAGCTCTGGTTAACTGTTATGCTTGATTAAAAGTTGCACAAAAAATGTCAAATACATTAAAAGTACAATTTCACTCATAATAACACTATCTAATAAAAAAAAAAATGCAATAAAATTATATAAGGGCTCAAAGATTTGAGGACTGCAAAGGGCTTTAAAGGGACAGTCTAGTCCAAAATAAACTTCCATGATTCAGATAGAGAATTTAGTTTTAAATAATTTTCCAATTTACTTTTATCACCAATTTTGCTTTGTTCTCTTGATATTCTGAGTTAAAAGCTAAACCTAGGAGGTTCATATGTTAATTTCTTAACCCTTGAAGGCCACCTCTTCTCTCAGGTCATTTTGACAGTTTTTCACCACTAGAGGGTGTTAGTTCATGTGTGTCATATAGATAACACTGTGCTCATGCACATGGAATTCCAGTGAGCCAGCTCTGATTGGCTAAAATGGATGTCTGTCAAAAGAACTGAAATAAGGGGGCAGTCTGCAGAGGTTTAGATACAAGGTAATCACAGAGGTAAAAAGTATATTAATATAACCGTGTTTGTTATGCAAAACTAGGGAATGGGTAATAACATAATTTATGCTTACCTGATAAATGTATTTCTCTTGTAGTGTATCCAGTCCACGGATCATCCATTACTTATGGGATATATTCTCCTTCCCAACAGGAAGCTGCAAGAGTCCACCCACAGCAAAGCTGCTATATAGCTCCTCCCCTAACTGCCATTACCAGTCATTCGACCGAAAACATGCAGAGAAAGGAAAACCATAGGGTGCAGTGGTGACTGTAGTTTAATGGAAAAATTACCTGCCTTAAAGTGACAGGGCGGGCCGTGGACTGGATACACTACAAGAGAAATAAATTTATCAGGTAAGCATAAATTATGTTTTCTCTTGTTAAGTGTATCCAGTCCACGGATCATCCATTACTTATGGGATACCAATACCAAAGCTAAAGTACACGGATGATGGGAGGGACAAGGCAGGTACTTAAACGGAAGTTACCACTGCCTGTAAAAAAACCTTTCTCCCAAAAATAGCCTCCGAAGAAGCAAGGTATCAAATTTGTTAAATTTGAAAAAGTATGAAACGCAGACCAAGACTCCGTCTTGTAATCTGTTCAACAGAAGCCACATTTAAAAAAGGCCCAAGTGAAAACCACAGCTCTAGTAGAATGAGCTGTAATCCCTTCAGGAGGCTGCTGTCCAGCAGTCTCATAAGCTAAATGAATTATGCTTTTTAACCAAAAAGACAGAGAGGTTGCTGAAGTCCTTTGACCTCTCCTCTGTCCAGAATAGACAACAAACAAGGTGAATGTTTGATGAAAATCTGTAGTAGCTTGTAAGTAAAACTTTAAAACACGAACCACGTCCAAATTGTGTAATAGACGTTCCTTCTTTGAAGAAGGATTAGGATACAAGAATGGAACAACAATCTCTTGAGTGATATTCTTGTTAGATACCACCTTAGGTAAAAACCCAGGTTGGTACACAGGACTACCTTATCCGTACGGAGAACCAGATAAGGAGAATCACATTGCAACGCAGATAACTCGGAGACTCTATGAGCCGAGTAAATAGCTACCAAAAAGGAACTTTCCAAGATAGAAGTTTGATATCTATGGAATGAAAAGGTTCAAATGGAACTCCTTGAAGAACCTTAAGAACCAGCTTTAAGCTCCATGGCGGAGCAACATTTTTAACCACAGGCTTGGTTCTAACCAAAGCCTGACCAAATGCCTGAACGTCTAGAATACCTGCCAGACGCTTGTGCAAAAGAATAGACAGAGTAGAAATCTGTCCTTTTAAAGAACTAGCTGACAACCCTTTTCTCAAAATCATCTTGGAGAAAAGATAATATCCTGGGAATCCAGACTTTACTCCATGAGTAACCCTTGGATTTATAACAATAAGATATTTACACCATATCTTATGTTAAATTTTCCTAGAGACAGGCTTTTATGCCTGTATTAAGGTATCAATTACTGACTCGGAGAAGCCATGCTTTGATAACATCAAGCGTTCTGTCTCCAGGCAGTCTATCTCAGATTAGTTATATTTAGATGGTTGAAAAGACCCTGAGGTAGAGGGTCCTGTCTCAGAAGCAGAGACCGTGGTGGAAAGGATGACATGTCCACCAGATCTGCATACCAGGTCCTGCGTGGCCACGCAGGCGCTGTCAAAAGCACCAAAGCACTCTCCTGCTTGATCTTGTGCCTACCCCTCCGGAGGGAATTCCCACTCCCCCGGATGAAAAGTCTGACGACTTAGAAAATCTGCCTCCCAGTTCTCAACACCTGGGATAGGGATAGCTTTTAGACAAGAGTGAGTCTCTGTCCAGTGAATTATTTTAAGACTTCTAACATTGCTAGGGAACTTCTGTTCCCCCTTGATGGTTGATGTAAGCCACAGTCGTGATATTGTCCGACTGAAATATGATGTACCTCAGAGTTGCTAACTGAGGCCAAGTCTGAAAAGCATGGAATATCGCTCCCAGTTCCAGAATATTCATTAGAAGGAGGGTCTCCTCCTGAGTCCACTATCCCTGAGCCTTCAGGGAGTTCCAGACTGTATCCCAACCTAAAAGGCTGGCATCTGTTGTAACAATTGTCCCATCTGACCTGCGGAAGGTCATACCCTTGGACAGATGGACCCGAGATAGTCACCAGAGAAGAGAATCTCTGGTTTCTTGGTCCGGATTTAACAGGAGAACAAATCTGTGTAATCCCTGTTCCTCTGGCTGAGCATGCATAGTTGCAGTGGTCTGAAATGTAGGCGTGCAAACGGTACTATGTCCCTTGCCGCTACCATTAAGCCGATTACATTCATGTACTGAGCCACCAAAGGGCGCGGATGGAATGAAGAACACGGCAGAAATTTAGAAACTTTGACAACCTGGACTCCGTCAGGTAAATTTTAATTTCTACAAAATCTATCAGAATCCCTAGGAGGGAAACCCTTGATATTGGGGATAGAGAACTCTTTCCTTGTTCACTTTCCACCCATGCGATCTCAGAAATGCCAGTACTACGTCCGTATGAGACTTGGCAACTTGGATGTTTGACGCCTGTATCAGGATGTCGTCTAAATAAGGGGCCACTTCTATGCCCCGCGGCCTAAGGACCGCCAAAGTGACCCCAGAACCTCCATAAAGATTCTAGGGGCTGTAGTTAACCCAAAGGAAAGAGCTACAAACTGGTAATGCCTGTCTAGAAAGGCAAACCTGAAAAACCAATGGTGATCTTTATGCATCGTAATGTGAGGATAAGCATCCTTCAAATCCATTGTAGTCCTCTATTGACTCTCCTGGATCATAGTTAAGATGGTACGAATAGTTTCCATCTTAAATGATAGAATTCTAAAGAATTTGTTTAAGATCTTTTAGATCCAAAATAGGTCTGAAGGTTTCCTTTCCTTGGGAACCACAAACCGATTTGAGGAAAACTGTGTCCCTGTTCCTCTATTGGAACTGAATGGGTCACGTACACAATGCAAGAATGTCTCTTTCTTTATCTGGTTTGCAGATAAATGTGAAAGGCAAAAACTCCCCTTTTTTGGGGGGGAAAGCTTTGAAATCCAGAAGATATCTCTGGGGTATAATTTCCAATGCCCAGGGATCCTGGGCATCTCTTGCCCATGCCTGGGCGAAGAATGAAGTCTGCCCCCTATAGGATCCGTTACCAGATAGGGGTCCGTTCCTCATGCTGTTTTAGAGGCAGCAGCAGGCTCCTTGACCTGCTTATCTTTGTTCCAGGTCCGGTTGTCTCCAGAACGCCTTGGACTGAGCAAAAGTTCCCTCTTATTTTGCCTTAGAGGAAGTTGATGCCACACCTGCCTTGAATTTTCAAAAGGCACGAAAATTAGGCCTTTTTTGTCCCTTGATTTGGACCTGTCCTGAGGAAGGGCATGATCTTTTCCTCCAGTGATATAAGTAATAATCTCCTTCAAACTAGGCCTGAATAGGGTCTGCCCCTTGAAGGGAAGTTAAGTAGCTTATTTATTAAAGTTACGACAGCTGACCATGATATAAGCCATAGCGCTCTGCGCGCCAGTATAGTAAAAAACAGAATTCTTAGCCGTTAGTCTAGTCAAAGGAACAAAGGCATCAGAAAACAAAGGAATTGGCTAGCTTAAGTGCTCTAAGCTTGTCAAATATATTCATCCAATGGAGCCTGTAAAGCCTCATCAAGAGACTCAAACCAGAACGCCGCAGCAGCAGTGACAGGAGCAATGCGTGCAAGGGGCTGCAGGATAAAACCTTGTTGAATAAACATTTTTTATCCATTGGATCTAAAAAAGCACAACAGTCCTCGCCAGAGGTAGTGGTACGCTTAGCTAGAGTAGAAACTCTTCTCTCCACCTTAGGAACTGTCTGCCATAAGTCCCGTGTGGTGGCAACTATTAGAAAACATTCTTCTAAAAAATAGGAGGGGAAGAGAACGGCACACCTGGTCTATCCCATTCCTTATGAAAAATTTTAGTAAACCTCTTTAGGTATTGGAAAAACATAAGTACACACCGGCACTGCATATTATTTATCCAGTCTACACAATTTCTCTGGCACTGCGATTGTACACATTCATTCAGAGCAGCTAAAGCCTCCCTGAGCAACAAGTGGAGGTTCTCAAGCATAAATTTTAAATGTAGAAATATCAGAATCAGGTTAAATCATCTTCCCTGAGTCACAAATATCACCCACAGACTAAGCATATTGTGAGGTAGTATCAGACATGGTTCTTAAAGCGTCTGTATGCTCTGTATCTACCCCCAGAGCTGTTTTGCTTTCCTTTAATTTCAGGTAGTCTGACTAATACTGCTGCCAGTGTATTATACACAACCTTTGCCATGTCTTGTCAAATAAACGCTATGGGCGCCATTGATATACTTGGCGCCATTTGAGCGTGAGTCCCTGGAGCGGGAGTCAAAGGGTCTGACACATGGGGAGAGTTAGTCGGCATAACTTCCCCCTCGACAGAATCCTCTGGTAAAATAAACGCTATGGGTGCCCTTGATGTACTTGGCGCCATTTGAGCGTGAGTCCCTAAAGCGGGAGTCAAAGGGTCTGACACGTGGGGAGAGTTAGTCGGCATAACTTCCCCCTAGACAGAATCCTCTGGTGATAATGTTTTTAAATACAAAAAATGATCTTTATTGTTTAACATGAAATCAGTACATCTGGTACACATTCTAAAATGGGGTTTCACCATGGCTTTAAACATAATAAACACAGAGCCTCCTCTATGTTAGACATGTTAGAACTAATAAAGAGACTAGTAAGCTTGGAAAACACTTTAAATCAAGTTAACAAGCAAATATAACAAACGTTACTGTGCCTTTAAGAGAAACAAATTTTGTCAAAATTTGAAAAACAGTGAAAAAAGGCAGTAAATCAAACGAAATTTTTACAGTACATGTAATAAGTTAACAGAGCATTGCACCCACTTGCAAATGGATGATTAACCCCTTAATGCAAAAAACAGATTTAAAAAAAAAACAAAAAAAAACGACATTTTTTTTAAACAGACACAACAAAACTGCCACAGCTGAGCTGTGGATTACCTTCCCTATAACTGTTTCTATGCAAAATTTAAGCCAGCCATGTGGAAAAATTAGGCCCCAATAAGTTTTATCACCAAACATATGTTAAAAAACGATTAAACATGCCAGCAAACGTTTTAAAACACATTCTTATAAGAGTATGTATGTCTATTAATAAGCCTGATCCAGTCGCTATCACTGCATTTAAGGCTTTACTTACATTACTTCGGTATCAGCAGTATTTTCTTAGTCAATTCCATTCCTTAGAAAAATATATTACTGCACATACCTTAGCATATATCTCTATCAATCAGCCTGGTACCAGTCGCTTTCACTGCATTTAAAGGCTGTACTTACATTACTTCGGTATCAGCAGTATTTTCTTAGTCAATTCCATTCCTTAGAAAAATATTTTACTGCACATACCTTATTTGCAGGAAAACCTGCACGCCATTCCCCCTCTGAAGTACCTTACTCCTCAGAATGTGTGAGAACAGCAACTGGATCTTAGTTACGTCTGCTAAGATCATAGAAAAAACGCAGGCAGATTCTTCTTCCAAATACTGCCTGAGATAAACAGCACACTCCGGTGCCATTTAAAAATAACAAACTTTTGATTGAAGAAATAAACTAAGTATAAAAAACCACAGACTCTCACGACCTCCTATCTATGTTGAGACTTGCAAGAGAATGACTGGTAATGGCAGTTAGGGGAGGAGCTATATAGCAGCTTTGCTGTGGGTGGACTCTTGCAGCTTCCTGTTGGGAAGGAGAATATATCCCATAAGTAATGGATGATCCGTGGACTGGATACACTTAACAAGAGAAAAAGGGATTATCTGTCTTTTTAAACAATAAAAATTGTGGTGTAGACTGTCCCTTTAATATAAAGACTCCAATACATGTCTAAATATGTATATATATATATATATATATATATATATATATATATATATATATATATACAAACACAAGATGTATAGGGATGGCGCAGTGGGAGCAAGGTGATAAGGATAGTTGCCTACTTACAGGCTATAAACATGTAATTCAATAAAAGAGAACCTATGTTCAAACAATAGATGCAACAGTAGTATTGTACATAAATATGAAAGGTACAAATGTATAAATGTATTAATATAGGACACAGTTAAGGAAATACACTTGGGTGTGACCTAAAAGTTCATAAGGTAATTAAAAGATCCCTTATAGTGTCCCAAAGTGGCAAGTGTATGCAAGAATTCAGATATTAGTTTCTTCAAATCTTCTATATTTCCCCTTAAGGGTGTGCACTTACATTAAAAACCCTCAATCAAATGAGGTAAGGGTGATTCAGAAATGCTGGACTTGGATGTCCCCTCTAGGATGTACCGTCACTGGTAGTTGAAACTTTCTTTTCGTGCTTTATAGGGTACTAGTGCCCTTCTTGGTATCCTGGTATATGGAAACTTTCGATTCTCAATCACTGTATCATGTAAGAAAGCCAGAAAGAGACATATAGTGTAATACAGTTTATTAATATTACATATATGTATAAGCAGACAAATGTAAACTCACATTTAAAAACCTCAGCATATGAGGTATGATAAAAGCATATATAAATAATTAGTCCCAAGTTTATGTGGTACTGATATAGTCGCAATAAAAGCAAGTCTGCACTCCTTATCAGAAGTTTAAAAAGTCCAAGTGCCGGTGTGCATAGAGGGCCTTACTCGCCCTGTATAATACCAGGTATTATACAGTCCTATATTAATACATTTATACATTTGTACCTTTCATATTTATGTACAATACTACTGTTGCATCTATTGTTTGAACATAGGTTCTCTTATATTGAATTTCATGTTTATAGCCTGTAAGTAGGCAACTATCCTTATCACCTTGCTTCCACTGCGCCATCCCTATACATCTTGTGTTTGTATATTTCTTTGGGAGATCTTGGGAACTGCTATGACTTTTTTGGGGACAGGCTGATAGTGGGAGCCTCAAAGGAATTTCATTACATATATAAGGGTATTTAAGAATTATAAATACGTGTCTCTAAACCTCAAGGGCGCTGTAGGGTTAGCTTGAAGGGTTCACCCTAAGAGCTTTCTGTCTTTCCTCATATATATATATATATATATATATATATATATATATATATATATATATATATATATATATATATATATATATACTGTATGTATATGTTTATATGTGGGTGCATATGCATTTATGTATTTATTTATTATGTGTATATGTGTATTTACAGAAATATATTAACACATAAATACATATGTACACACATATACACATAAACATATATTCATTGGGGCCTTTTGCAGTCAAGTAGCTGAAAACATGTAAAATTATATTTATCCAATATTAATTTTTAATAAAGTGTTTACATTTGTATTTACTGTAAATATTTTATATTTCAATGTTCTTCGAATAATGGAATATTTTCTATGTATTTTTAAATATATATTTCTATATCAAAAAGTCTCTGTCTAGCAGAGTTAACGCATGAGTGGTTGCGCAAACTACCTCTCTACTACTTGTAAGCTATTCCTCAGATAGCCAAAGATTCAAAGAAGTGCATTGAATCTCAAACCAGCAGTAATAGATGTGCCATGGCAATAAATATTAGTTGTGCTGATAGTGGATTTTATATATATATGTTTTTTTCTTTATACCCAGTTTCCTGGGGTAGGGGGTTGTTGAGGTATTTCCCAAACAGGTCCGCCAAAGTCCACAGTGATCCAGCCTGGACAGTCCATTATGTAAAAATGCATATATCTCCCAATGTTTGGTTCAGCAAAGTTTGAAGCAGGATAGACTAACACTGTTAAGATACAAGGCAGAATGTAAATCATTTTAAAGAGCTTCCAGTTTTGCTGCCATATTTGGCCAGACACTTCCCAATAAACTTATGTTTCTAATTCACATCAAGGGGCCTAGTTATCAAGCCGTCAACCTCAAATACGCTGGAATTCCGCATCGTATTTGTGGCGAGGCTGATACGCCTTAGTTATCAAAGGCTCGAGACCGGCAAAAGTAGAATTTTGAGACGTAAGCATCGATCCGCCGGACTCAGTCCGACACAGATCGATTCTTACGTCACTCCAGATGTGTGGCACATTCTCACTACTTTTGCTAGTTATCAAAAAACTAGCAGGTACGCTCGGCACTTTTACGGCTTTTATTTAATTAATATTTAAGTTAGGTGGGCGTTAGGGTTAGGGTTAGACTTAGGTTTAGGGGTTAATAATTTTATTACAGTGGCGGCGGTGTAGTGGGGGCAGATTAGGGGTTAATAAATTTATTATAGGTGGCGACGGTATAGGGGGGGCAGGATAGGGGTTAATAGGTTTAATATAGGTTGCGGCGGGTTCAGGGAGCGGCGGTTTAGGGGTTAAACTATTTATTTAGTTGCGGAGAGGTGCGGGATCAGCAGGATAGGGGTTAATAATTTTATAATAGAGGGCGACGGTGTAGGGGGGGCAGGATAGGGGTTACTAGGTATACTGTAGGTGGCAGCGGTGTCCGGGAGCGGCGGTTTAGGGGTTAATACATTTATAAGAGTTGTGGCTGGGTCTAGGAGCGGCGGTTTAGGGGTTAATACATTTATAAGAGTTGCGGCAGGGTCTAGGAGCGGCGGTTTAGGGGTTAGTAACTTTATTGAGTTGCGGGAGGCTCCGGGGGCGCCGGTATAGGGGGTAGAACAGTGTAGTTTAGTATGAGTGCTTAGTAACAGGCTAGCAATAAAGCTGGGAAAAAGCCGAAGGGCAGCGAGATCGGATGAGTGATAACTCTCACAGTCCGCTGCTCATCGCCCCGCGGCTTTTTGACAGCTTTATTTGATTACATAGGCGTATTTTTTCAGGTCCGCGGCGGCGATGTGAGGTGAGCTTAGGCGGGCGTATTGGGCCGGCGAAGCCAGAAAAGTAGACGGCTTGATAACTACCCCCCCAAGGGTTCTGATGGATGGGGGGTCCATGCAGGCCCCCCTTACCATTGGCCCTCAGTTGATGGCTGATAGTCCAAAAGGTAAGCAAGCCAATGAAATAGTTCTGTGCATACAATTATTCTTGAATTTATTCATATCTAACTTGAGATTTTGACCCTAGAGGATATCTTCTTGTGGAAACTTATTTTATTCTCACTTTTATTAAATAATTTAAAAATCCTGATGCTTTATATTATATCATATTTATCCTTTCTGTCTTTTTAACTATTCATATTAAAGTTGTGAATTATTATCCTGTAAATTTTATTTTTAAGAGTTTGGACCATTTTAGAAGCTTTCTACAGTGCAATATTCAGTGTAAAGCCTATCATTTGATAAATAAAAGCATAATCACCTCAATTTTTTTGTTGCTAATACATCTTTCTTTACAAACACTTACCTGCTGAGCCATCCTATTATTTACCTAACTTTAAATTTTCCAAAATAATAATTTCAATGTTTTAATCCCCATTTTTTACTGTTATTAAAATACCATTTAATCTATACTAAACCTTTGGGTTTTGTATCCTAAATGCATAATTTATTTATTTTGTGGCACTATATAATTATTTATTTTCTCAAATCCTATCTTTAAACTTATTCTAGTATTTTAATAATATTAAATTACAAAACATTACATTTAAAGGCTAGTTAAGAGTTAGTTAGTAAGCTAGAAATTATTTTAGAGAAAAAAAATATCTGCTACAAAGATTTCAAGAACTGTTTTATTTTTTAATTTACTTCACGAGGAATCATTTTTAAATGTTGTCATTGTTCTTTAGAAATACTATGCTAAATAAAACTACTTACCTTTATTTTATTTGCAACATTATGACAGCACAACTGTTCATCATAACTGCAGTTTAATTAGTTCCTCTCTCTTTGGAAATGCTGAGCTTTACAAAGTATTTTCTTCCCTCCCATTGAATCTCTTTCTGTCATGCTCCTGTCAAGGTTATGCGTTCCCTTGGAGTAGAGTACTCTTGGAGCCTTTAGGATTAAGACACCATAAGAGCTATTTCCCTTTTTATTCTTGACACAATTTTATGTCTTTTTGCTTTTCAAAGATTGATCATGACCTTGACAAAAGTCTCATAAGAGGGGTGATAGGCTTTTTCTAACAAAAAATAATGTGTAAATGTAGTGTATGAAGCAATTCTTTGGTTTAAAAAAAGGGTAACAGAATTAATTAGACATGTGCATTTCGTCTCGGCCAAATTTCATTTTTGGATGAATTTTGGCCAATTTGGAGATTCAAATGCATCCGAATTTCCGAATTGGAAAATCCCAAAAAATTCTGAAAATGAATAAATCAGTTTCCGAATTTTTGGATCCATTATTCATATTCGGAATTTTTCATTATTCTTATCTAAATGGCAGTTCCCTGACATTGCCGACACTAACTAGATCATGAGAGCTGCTTAAATCCTACTGGCTGTTCAAATCAGCCAAAAGGATTTAAGCAGCTCTAATTCCTATTGGCTGATTTAAATTTTTCAGCCAATAGGAATGCAACGGTACCCCAATATAAAAGGGGTACCTTGCATTGAATCATCAGTGTGCGGCGGGCGATCCCATGAAGAGGACCGATAGACCTCTGCCTGGACCTCCGCCTTTGTGCATTGACTGCTTCGCCTCCACAGGGATGAAGAAGATGCCGGTCCTGTGATGGATGAAGATGGAGCCACCTGGATGAAGATGCGTCACCGCTGGGATGAAGATCTTTCGCCAAACTTTAGCAACTGTGAGTACCGATTTTAGGGTTAGTGTTACTTATTTTTTGTTTTTTGGGGGGTGTTTTTTATGTTAGGGCTGAACAGAAAACAAGGGCAATAGGTAGATTTTTTTTTATTTTATTTTGTGGGTTTGGGGGGGTTGTAATGTTAGGGTGTGCTTGTCTTAATGTTTTAGAAAAAGAGCTGTTTAACTTTAGGACAATGCCCTACAAAAGGCCCTTTTAAGGGCTATTGGCAGTTTATTATAGAGTAGGGTTTTTTTGGGGGGGTTTAAACAGGGTATTAGAATAGGAATAATTTTTATTATTTTGGATAATTTTATTTGTTTGTTTTTAGTAATGGGATTTTTTTTATTTATTTTTAGAATACGCATTTTTTATTTTTAATGGGCCGAAAAAGAACTGAATGCCCTTTTAAGGGCAATGCCCATACAAATGCCCTTTTCAGGGCAATGCGTAGATTTATTTTTATTTTGTGGGTTCGAGGGGTGGGGGTTTGTAATGTTAGTGGGGGGTTTGCTTTTACATTTTTGCTGTTAACTTTAAGGCAATGCCCTACAAAAGGCCATTTTAAGGGCCCTTGGTAGTTTATTATAGATTAGTTTTTTTTTATTTGGGGGTGTTTTTTTTTTTCTTTAAAACGGGATATTAGAATAGGAATAATTTTTATTGTTTTGCTTATTTTTTGTAATGGTATTTTTTTTTTTTTTTTTGTTATATTAGTGTTTATTATTTTTTGTAATTGTAGTTATAATTTTTTAGTAATGTTAGGTTTTTTATTTTTTAGTAATGTTAGGTTTTTTATTTTTAGTAATGTTAGGTTTGATTAGTGTAAGCTTAGGATCTATTTGTATTTCACAGGTAAGTTTGTATTTATATTAACTAGGTAGTTAGAAAATAGTTATGTTATAGCTAGCTTAGGTTTTATTTTATTTCACAGGTAAGTTTGTATTTATTAGTTAGTTGATAATTGTAACTTTAATTTAGGTCTATTTAAATTATGTTAAAGTTAGGGGGTGTTAGGTTTAGGGGTTAATATAGTTTAATTTAGGTTGTTGCAATGTGGGGGGTGGTGGTTTAGGGGTTAATAGGTTTAGTTAGTGTTGGAAATGTGGCGGTGTGGTTTAGGGGTTAATAGGTTTAGGCAGTGTTGGCATTGTCGGGAATGGCGGCTTAGGGGTTAATAGTTTTATTTAGTGATTTCTTTAGTGTCGGCAATGTGGGGGTTCAGTTTAGGGGTTATTAGGTTTGGGTAGTGTTGGCGATGTGGGGAGACGGCAGTTTAGGGGTTAAAAGCTTTATTTAGTGATTTAGTTAGTGCTGGCGATGTGGGGGGGGGTATGGTTTAGGGGTTAATAGGTTTAGGAAGTGTTGACGATGTGGGGGGACGGCACTTTAGGGGTTAATAGGTTTAGTTAGTATCAGCAATGTCGTGGAATGGCAGTTTAGGGGTTAATAACTTTATATAGTGATTTAGTTAGTGTCGGCGATGTGGGGGGTGCGGTTTCGGGGTTAATAGGTTTAGGTAGTGTTGGCAATGTGGAGGGCCGGCAGTTTTTGGATTTTAATAGCTTTATTTAGTGTTGGCAGCGGTTTAAGAGAATTTTGTTTCGGCAATTGCCAGCATATTAGTTAAGTTAAATCATTTTTTTGTATCCTTTCGTGTTTTTGGATCCATTCGTTATTCATATGCATTATTCTAAACTTCAGAATAGAATAATGCATATAAATAAAGAATGGATCTGAAAAAAAGGAACAGATCTTAACAGATAACTTAACTAATTTTCTGAAACAATTTTATTAAGAAGTACTAATCTATGCTTTAATTCTATGTAATTTAAACAGACCATAACGTGTAGCCATGAGAGATATATATATGTCCCACTTTGTATAGCATAAATTATGATTGAAAGGTCATACATCTTATGGTTATATCTTACCAAAAACACCAAGAATAATGTGGTGTTTTTCATTAAAGGGAAGAAATACATGTTTTAATTGTTCTAACATTACCAACAGAAATATATATAAATACAGATGTCAATAGTAGCTTAAGTCATGAAAATAAAGAATAGTGTTACACTGTAGACAAAAGCCTAGATTCAATAAATATTGCTCATATAACTAAAACCTTGCCAAAAAAGTGACACAAAATTACAATTTGAAAATTGCAGAATTCAAATAGATCAGCTCCATTATTATCAACAGAGCCGATCCATTTTGCAACCATCAACCTCTCGCCTCATAGAATGAGCTCCACTGCCAAGCAGGATACCAGCATATAAAAGGACTTCAAAACCTTAGAAAATAAATGGATTAAGAAAAAAAAGAAGGATGCTTTGAAAAATGCAAGAAAAAACAAAAACAACAACAACATTGTCATCTGTGAAATAACAACACTTGACCATAAGGCAAAAAGGACAATAGAGACTTTATAAAATGTTCATAATTATAATAGATTAAATAACCTGTTTATGCCTGTATCACACTACTAACTAAAGTCTAGAAGAAATAGATGAACCAAGCCTTTAGGACTCTTGAACAAGATCTCTCTATAATAGCAAGGCCCCTCACCAGCCTGACAAGGGTCCATGGATCAAGCCTAATGAATAAACCTGGAAAGTACTCACAGGGAACAAAGTTAAAAGCTTATTTATTTTTTAATCAAACTAAACCATTCCAAAAAAGCCAGCATTTGTTTTTCATACTGAGCCTAGTAATAGTTACTATAAAGGAGGGATAAGTAAACCCTTCAAACAGTATCACTCACACTTTTTTAAATACATAGGTTTCCTGTGCTGAACAAAAGTTCATAATTAGAACTTGTGAGCTTTACTTATCCCTATATAAACATTAAACAAAGTTGCTCACAAATCTGCTAGTTTAATTCTAAACTAATAGATTTGACCTATTTCATAAAATAAATGACAGGCAGACAGACAGCTAGATAGATATATATTTAAATACATATTTAGGGCCAATTTACAAGTGGAGCACATTTAGTGCTTACACTAGAGTGGTAATTGCTCTATAAGTAAACTTTTTGCTCTTGTCAGGTTACGCTCATATTATGAGTTGAAAGTAAAAAGTTAGCGGTAAGAGGTGTGTAAGACCGGTGACTTTCCTTCTGTATATAGATGGCGATCCCCACAGGTGGCGGAAGAAATACTTTGTAGAGCAAGGGAAGTAAAAAAGTGTCTATTTTATTTAAAAACACACATAAAAATTGCAACGCGTTTCTCGGCCATATAGTGCCGTTTCATCAGGCTGTAGCTAACATAAAATTTCTTGCTCTAAATAAAGGACCCTCCAACTAATCATAAAGCAATAAATGTACACACCCCTCTCGGGAGATCTGCATTAGGAACAGGTGCAGGTGCAAACATTTAGTGATAATATGGTACTCAAAAAGGTACAATAATGGATGTACAATAATACAGCAATGCAATATTAAAAAAGTTCAGATACATAGTACTTATAGAGAGGCAATTTGATTCACATAGGGTGAACCTTAGCAACTAACATGTAGACCTTATAAAATATGCTCATACAAAAAAGTAGAACTAAAAATAAATAAATAAATAAATATCTGACTTTTTGTTTTAGTTTATATGTATGCTGTTTTGGGTGTCCTTGGTCACTCATTTATCTCTGTGGTCCACAGGGTATAGAGGATATCCCCTGTACCTAAGCCATTATTATCATTGGTTATAAGAACAATATTTTGATATTTCTGGGGCTTTATATGCTCCTCTTTGTTTGTGGGCCACAGATGATATTTAAAGTGTTTACATGGGCACCCTCATCTACTATGATTTGTGGACATTAGACTCATTTTCATTGCTGTGGAGATATGTTTTGATACATACATATCTCTACTATAAAGTTATCATGCGGTCCTGTTTGAACACCTGTGGGTTACTTGCAATACAGGTTTATATCTCCACTTGTTTATTTTGAGGGTTGTATACCTATAGCAGATAATTTATATACTGAATGTCGATATATCATCAATCTTATATCATTATGTGTTAATTTTATTTGTACCCCTTTATATGGGTTTTAGTATTACGCTCACAATATTTTGAAAGCATGTATTATTATTATGGCCTTAATATTTCTTTGCTCACCTATATCCACATCGTAATGTGATTGTTTATTTATTTATTTTTAGTTCTACTTTTTTGTATGAGCATATTTTATAAGGTCTACATGTTGGTTGCTAGGGTTCCCCCTATGTGAATCAAATTGCCTATATATAAGTACTTTGTATCTTTACCTTTTTAATATTGCATTGCTGTATTATTGTACATCCATTATTGTACCTTTTTGAGTACCATATTATCACTAAATGTTTGCACCTGCACCTGTTCCTAATGCAGATCTCACAAGAGGGCTGTGTACATTTATTGCTTTATGATTTGTTTGGAGGGTCCTTTATGTAGAGCAAGGAATTTTATGTTAGCTACAGCCTGATGAAACAGCACTATATGGCCGAGAAATGTGTTGCTATTTTTATGTGTGTTTTTAAATAAAATAGACACTTTTTTACTTCACTTGCTCTACAAAGTATTTATTCCACCATCTGTAGGGATCGCCATCTATATACAGAAGGAAAGTCACTGTTCTTACACACCTCCTACCGCTATTGTGGACTGCTGATTGGTGTTGGCACTAAGGATGTGTCCGGGCTTCCACTGCTATCTGGGCTTCCTTCTCCAGATTGGCTAGATTCCATCACGTGACCTGTTCCGTGCTCTGGGAGTGAGTTTGTCGGGCGACTTTTGAGGTTCCGACCTGCTGTGTTTGGCACCATATTGTGCCTTCTCCTATGTGAGTAGCCACCCGCTTGGGTTGCTATAGTTTTCTGTATAAAGCTTTTGCAGACGTTACTGCTCTATGGAACATCTCTGTTTCTGTTTCCACAGGACTTTAATTTAATCCCTATCCTCAAGAGTGCTGCCGTTTCCTCTGGATTTTTTCTCAACGACACCTGTTCTCATCATACTAGCGCACCTCCTTAGGGCCCCTGTGCTCCTAATTTTTTTACTATGTTGTACAATATATATCTATACGTATATGTATATATATATATATATATATATATATATATATACAAATACATACATGAATGTATATAGGTATAGATATATACATATATATATATATATATATATATATATATGAATATCTCTTTAAAAATAATATATATACATACACATAATATATATATATATATATATATATACACACACAGTATATTGTATATATACACACACATATATATATATATATATGTAGTGTATATACCGTATATATATATATATATATATATATATATATATATATTTATATATACACTATATATATCAATCTTTAGACATGTATGACATGTGTATGTATCTCAGTGTTAAAGATCTTTGACTGCCTTTTTTTCCTAACGCCTGAGATCTCCAATCTTTGAGCCCTTATAACTTTTGAGTGCAATATTTTTTTGTAAATAATTTTTATTATATAGTGTTATTATGAGTGTAACTGTACTTTGTAATGTATATGTGATGTGTTTTGTGACACTTTTTATTTTCACGAAATCATTCTAGCGTATGGAATCGAGTTTATGATTTTCGCTACAATTGTAATTTGGCAATTAATAGGCATAGTCACTGCTTTTTCATTTAAACGATGGAATGTTTTTTAGCTAATGATTCTTTAAATCAAATCACAGCCTTTTTTAAAAAAAAAAATAAAATCCACAATGGTCCAAATATGATAAAAGAAACAAAATTGTTTTCCAATACCTTTTTAAAGTCCAATTATCAAACTTAAAGTGATGCTTTGTTTCTAATGGTAAAGACACTGATACTGTCAAATGAGCCTTTGCCCATGAAATAAGTGAACTGTTTTTTTCTCGTAGACCTTTAAAATTCCCTGAAAAGCCCTCTGTATATAATAGTCTTAAAAGGAAGGTCATGCTCTTTTTCAGCCTTTGGGATTACTAGTCATCTCAAACGTTTTCTCAAATCGCTCCTTAGAGAAAAGTAAATTTTCAGTCATTTGACTACATCTAAACAAAGGAAGCATTGACCATTTTCTGATTTCTGATCCGGAGAAAAGGTATCAAGGGACATCCCATGTTACATCTTCAACCTATAAATACTTTTTAAAATAAATAAAGTTTTATTATTAATACAGCTTTTTTCTCTGGAAGGAACAAAAAAATCAGACATGTATCAGTTAACTTTTAATTGCATTGCTGTTCAGTATCTATTAAAACCTTTCCAAGAAAAACCATAAAGAGCTCAAGGCCTTGAAGGACCATTTAGTAAATGTTTCATATATGTATAGTGTATATCGGCAATTAAAGAATATATTCCAAAGAAAAAAGAAAATAATTTAACACTGTCATTTTTAATACCACAATGTACAAGGTTTTGCAAATGAAGAGCAGTTCAGGGACACAGCTTTTGAAAAACCTGACAGAATGTATGTTCCTCTTCTCATTTGGCAAATTAAGAAATAATATAAATGAGATTGTGCTTTGAGATGAACAATCACTGTGATTCAGATATATGTCCCCATGCTTACATATGATAGAATTATTTAAGCCTTCAGCCTTTCTGAAGTAAGTGGTACATGCACAGTTAGTATTAGTTAGTTAGTAATAGTAATACTTAGTATTAAGTCTAACTATAACTTAAATCTTTAATTTATATTTCAATGTGTTTTGCTATGCAAACTTACAAGCAATAATCATTTACTTCAGGTCTCAAAAAGCTCTAAAGTTTGTAATAACCGATTGTGGGTTATTCCAAACTCAAAAAAAAAAATGTACCTGAATTTTTGTACTTCATTTGTGATCTTAATAATAATAATTAAATATTAAATAAATACTACAATCTTAATGAAATATTTTATGGAAGTAAGATTATTGAGTTTTATATCCTTTTACCATATTTTTCGCTCCATAAGATGCACCTAACCATAAGACGCACCTAACCATAAGACACACCTAGTTTTTAGAGGAAAACAAGAAAAAAATATTCTGAATTAAATGGTGTAGTAAACTATTTAATAAACTATAACAGAATAATAGAACAGCAGTCAACAGTGGAATAAAGAAACATCATCAGTGTCAATAACAAATGGAGAGAGACTTTAAGGTAGAGTACTCTTCTAGTTTTCTGTGTACCCCAAGAACTCACCATCGCTAGAGTCAGTATTTAAGAAGCTCAGTTACTCATAATCCCTGACACCACTTTTGTTGATATCTTCAGATAAGAAACCATCTTCGGTTCTATCCAAAGCATTGTTAATGCCACATTTTTTGAATGACTGTACAACGATTGCCTCCTTCACTGAGTGCCATGATGTTTTCACCCATTCACAAACTTGAGTGATAGAGGGCCTCTTCATTCGTCCAGTAGGTGTCATATCATGATTACCAGCAGCCATCCATTTGTTCCACTCTTCTCTTAATTACAGCTAGATAAGTCATTACTTCTTTAAAGCACTTTTTTGTAGTTTCGCTAATATGTGCTCTAAATTGTTCAAGCACTAATAAGGCAGGTTTTTCAGAAGCCCTCTAGGTCATTTAGACCACACTTTTTCAAGCCATACTCTCATTCCATTTCCATCCATCCATCCTTTCTCATTAACATGTACAACAACTCCTCTTGGAATACAACCATGTAATGGGTTTTCTCATTTCCGAAGGTTTTTACAGTGATAGTTTTGGCACCTTTCAGATGAACAGTCCTATTAGATGGCACATGACAGGTTAGCAAGACTTCATCCATATTCCCAATGTGGCCAATTTCAAACCCTTTTTTCTTCCTAGCCTCAAATACAAATTTATGAAAAGACAGAGGGGCATATTTAAGAAGGTGCGAGCGGACATGATCCGATATTGTGGATCATGTCAGCTGTACATAGATAAATGCCGATAGCATACACACTCTGCATTTTCTAGTATTTGATCAGGTTGATTTCCGGCAATGTCTGTCCGCCTCCTTAGAGCAGGCGAACAGGTTTTGGAGCAGTGGTCTTTAGACTGCTGCTTCATAACTTGTGTTTCCGGCAAGCCTGAAGGCTTGCCAGAAACACAGAGCACCAAGCTCCATTTGGAGCTTAATAATTTGGCCCCAGAATCTTATCTTCATATTCTTTTGGCATTTTTTGCACAATTCTAGTTTTGGTGCGCATAGCAAGGCCACATTGCATCATAAATCTGTAGCACCACGATGGTGATCCAGTAAAATTGTGAATGCCTTTCTCTACAGCAATGTGAACCAAGTCTAACTGTGGCCACTTTGCAGCATTCCCACGAAAAGTTTTTTGCAGCTGATCCTCCTGTTTTCTCCACTCTCTTATCATTTTTACAGTTAGAGGTGGGCCAAAATGTCTCTCTGCTGCTCTGTTTCCATGCTGCTTTGCATAGTTTACTACCTCTAGTTTAAAAGGAATTTTATATGCTAGTCTTTTCTGCTTTATCATCTTTTTTATGTAGAATGGGTCAGGTTTTCTGCAAGAGAATACAGTGAAGAAAGAACTGTCAGTAATGTACCGGTATCTCCAATGGTTACCACTGAGAGCTGACCATTTGTGTTATCTCTGAGCATGGTCTTAATTCAATCAGAAAACACACTTTGGGGGCACAAATCAAATTGAATTGTATCCATATTAAAGAAACAGAATTTACAACATATGGCCTACTATCCTAATACTGCTTAAGAGACAGAAACCAACCAAAAAAATGGACTTTGTGCATCATATGTACAGTATACTGATAAACGGAGTCAATTATTACTTTATACATATGATGTACAAAGTACATTTTTTTTTGTTTGTTTATGCCCCTTACGTCAAATTGCAGCCAGCATTGTTTTTTACCTTAGCAAGGGACTGTGCTTGAAGAAGTGATGTAAAGAAAGGTGCAAATGTGCACTACTGTCCAGGTGAGACCAGTTGCTAGGTGACGAGCGGGAGAAAGCCATCTAGGTGACTATTATGGATCATTCTTCACCCTCCAAGCAGCGCGCTGCCGGACAGACCCGACACAGGAACAGGTACCTTAAGTTGAATTGCAGGGGCCTGCCTTCTTCCAGCACAGTAACCAAAGCAGCCTCCTCTCTGCAGCCTTCCCTCCTCCATGCCGCACAATCTCAGTATGCTTCCCGGACTTGGCGATTCAGCTCCAGGGCACACACACATTTGCTCCATAAGACACACAGACATTTACTCTTACTTTTGAGGGGGGGAAGTGCGTCTTATGGAGCGAAACAATCAGTAACACTAAGGGTGTGTTACTACTAGGGGGCGCACAGGACTCTATATGATTACTATTTAAATAGGCTAAGAGAGAAGCCTGATGAAACAGACAGCAGTCTGAGAAACGCGTTGCTTGTTCTTTTAATATCTAGTGTCATGAGACACTGAGATTTTTATTTTATTAATAAAATTTGGTTTTATGTAAACCTCTTTGTGAGAGTCTGAGCTCTATCAGTCCGGCAAGACGTTGGAGAAACCAGTTTCCTTGCAGTGTCATTGAGCTGGGACACTGTGAGATCCCAGTCTGTTTGATTTAGCACAATTGGGTGCTGCTCCACTTGTGAGTACCTTTTTGATAACCTAACAAATCTCTTTCACCAACTGTATTACACCAGGAGGTGCCTTTGTCTTTTTGTGATTTTTTTCACAGAGAAAACGTTATCTTTGTAAAGTGCCTGTATTTGGAACATTTTGTTTATTTATGAAGAACTATAAATTAGTTCTTGACTCCACAGAGCCAAACTTTGGAAATATTTTTTTTACAGACTAGGGTGTATTTTTTTAATTCTCTATGAATTACACCTGCTTTTAGTGAATATCCCACACATTTTCATAATAATTTAGCATGTAATATTTGCCTACCTACTATATTGGATGCCTTTTTTTTTTTTCTACTTTAATATAGAATTTGCTGATACAAGGTAAATTCTCAGTATAAAAATAATAATAGACTTGTATCTATATAATTGGAAAAGGTTAAAAGTTTGAAGAAGATACACATAACCTAAAAGTTTGAGCTCATTCCCTATAACCTACACAAAGTGTGCTTCAGTCTTTCAAAATCACTGATAGTCTAACATGCCCATGAGAATCATAAGTAAAGTTAGAAGGACATTTTGCAACAAAAGAATGGTTAGCTTAGTACAGACGTGGGAGTACAGGATGTTTTTAGTCGTACTTTATATGGTATTACAAGATCTTAATAGCTGGCCGGAAATGTTATAGCAACTGCTGATCAATGTAGTTTATTTTCTGTACCATATAAAATTGGTCTAGTTAACCCCTAGAGTGCCATCATACAGTACATCTATTGGATTAATGCCCATAAAAATTGGTATCAAACAAAAGTTTATATAAATGAAAAACAAAACACCCACAAAAAGCTAAAGTAGATTTGCACTTGAATTGTATAAAAATAAGGTAATAATTGTATAAAAAAGGTAGCAGTGACAGATAATGTGTGAACAGCAGAAAATAAATGGATTATATCAAACCATTGAGACTGTATAGTTTTTTGTTTTTTTTATAAATCATTCAATTATTAATTGAGGGTTGAAACACAATCTACATTCTAATATTGTCTTAGATATCAATATTTACAAGATGTTCAACTTTTAAAGGAATATTTTGGTAAAAAAAAGGTGTTGTTTTGGTCCAGTAATACCAACCATAGCTGGTGTATGTCAACATTTTAAAATGTATATATTAACTTGAGCTGCAACTTCAAGTGTTTTCTGAAAATGTATCCTGCTGTTCAGAAGTTGTAATTACTATTACAAATAAGGTAAATTTACTAAATTATTTCTGAAACAATATTTCCTTGCAAATTGTATTTTGTGATAATGCTCATGACATTATTTTAGGAAGTTTCAATTAGATGTTTGCAGTCTGTTGTTGAAGTCTGTAACAAAAGGTTTTTTTTTTTTAAAATAGGATTTTTCAATGGAATTTTTTTTTTATGTTTTGATTTGACCCCATTTTAATAAATTGTGTGGGTTAGTAGAATATTTGTTTTAAGATACCAATACATAATTAAAAATGTACTCTGGGTGATAAACATCCTGTTATCCCAGAAGTACTCTACATATTGAAACAAGGGCTATTATTTAACATCATGGGGAAAAAAAAATTCCATTTAGGTAATCTATAAGATTTCAGATGTCTACTTCCAAGAGTAAGCAAGGGTTTAAAAATACTGTGACATTAATTTATGCATATATTTTACTTGCTTCAACATATATAAGAGAAAATAGCAAGTCCCACCATGTCCTTTGACATACATATATACTATGAAAGCAGACTTTACTCAATTAATGAGAAGAATCTTGAAAAATTAAATAAACCCAGAGTAACCTACTAAGCCCATGATTGTTGAGTCACACCCACACAATTAAGAAATATGGCCTAAAAACCAATAAACTCTTTTGGGTTGTAGTGGACATCATAGGATTTATTTTACAATCCTTTAACCAGTAGGAAACTCTACATATCAATCGCTTTGGATTTATGGCCTAAATGGTGAACTTTTTGAACCACATTGGACCACCCACTTTATTCAAGGTAAGAATAGTAACCCTTTATCATTATATTCTTATAATTTTCCTACATTCATCTAACACCAGTAAATAAAGGGTTGAGTATAGTGCAATCATTCTTGAGTCTTGATTATCAAATGGCATGCATTAGATAATCTAAATGAAAACTGTTAGTCTTAATTGTCATTAAGACATCCCCTTCTGATTGAATGTGCAATTATTCTAATATATTACTAGCCAATAAAAAACAACAATGCCATTATATAAAAGATAATAATAATAATTGCAAGCTACATCCACACTTAAGGCCATATTACAAGTGGAACATAATCTTTTGCATGTGAGTGATTTGGGGTTTATCACAGGGGTTTGCGCTCACCGGGCTTACCACTCATATTATGAGTTAAAAGTAAACGCTATTATGCTAAAATAATTACTGCGACTTTAGAGCTCTGGTTAAATATTTTTCACTAAACTAAAAAGTGTCACAAAACACATAAAAAATACATTAGAAAGTACAGTTACACTCATAACAACTCTATGTAATAAAAAATATTTAAAAAAATATTGCACACAAAAGTTATAATGGCTCAAAGATATGAGATCTCAGTTATTAGGAAAAAAAGGCAGACAAAGGGCTTTAACATTGAGATACATACATATACACAGAGCGCCTCCTAAAAGGCTAAGACACTAGTAGTGACAAGATTATTGAATTTACCATGAAACTAGGAACATATATACAAAAATAGAATAAACTCAATAGTACTTCCAGGTCATCAGGAACAGGAAGTAGAGGTTATATTTTTTTACTTCCAGGTCAACAGGAAAAGGAAGTAGAGGTTATTTTTTTACTTCCAGGTCAACAGGAACAGGAAGTAGAGGTTATTTTTTGGCGCCAAAACAACACTGGCACTTATTGGCCAGTAATAGCTATAAAAGGAGCTACCATGCTAATCCATCTATAGTCTTGATAAAGGCCCAGTTCTTAGGGCCGAAACGCGTTGACATATATGGTAAGCTTCTTTTCAATTACTGACTAAGTTTGAATAGCAGTTTTGCACTATGTTACATTTTTTTTATTACAGGTATATCTTTGAATGAATTGATCCCTGAGACATAGGATCCATTTCTGTATTTTTTCATCGTTTACACACAGGAATAACTTTTTAGGAGCATCTCTTCACATCTTGTATTCACATAAGGGTCACTTTATAAGTGTGTTATTCACTTTAACACATCCTAAATATTCATTTGGATTATTTTTTTACATTTTTTCCTTTTTCTTTTTTCATTTTTGTGTACACACATTTTCTCCTGTTAAGTGTAGTCAGTCCACGGGTGATCCATTACTTATGGGATTATATCTCCTCCCTAACAGGAACTGCAAGAGGATCACCCAAGCAGAGCTGCTATATAGCTCCTCCCCTCTACGTCATACCCAGTCATTCTCTTGCACCTAACTAATAGATAGGACGTGTGAGAGGACTGTGGTTGTTAAACTTAGTTTTTATTTCTTCAATCAAAAGTTTGTTATTTTAAACGGCACCGGAGTGTGTTGTTTCTTCTCAGGCAGCATTAGAAGAAGAATCTACCTGAGTTTGTGTATGATCTTAGCGGTCGTAACTAAGATCCACTTGCTGTTCTCGGCCATTCTGAGGAGTGAGGTAACTTCAGAACAGGGGATAGCAGGCAGGGCTCTCCTGCAAGGAGGTATGTTGCAGTATATTATTTTCTAAGGAATGGAATTGACTGAGAAAATACTGCTAATACCAATGTAATGTAAGTGCAGCCTTAAATGCAGTAGTAGCGACTGGTATCAGGCTGATATGTATGTATGTATACACTGAGGTATTTCTGGGGAATGGAATTTCACTAAGAAAATACTGTATATATTTAAGTAATATTTGAGCCTCCACTGCAGTGAAAGCGACTAGCAGCAGGCTTATTAATAACATTTCATAATTTTATTTTTAAAACGTTTACTGGCATGTTAATCGTTTTTTTCTGAGGTACTTGGTGATAAAACTTTATGGGCATGATTTTTACCACATGGCTGTCGTTTGTTTCTGAATAAAATCAGTTTACTGAGCTTCCCCACTGTTGTAATATGAGTGGGAGGGGCCTATTTTAGCGCTTTATTGCGCAGTAAAAATTTAGTCACAGTCTTCCTATTTCTTCCTCCATGATCCAGGACGTCTCTACAGAGCCCAGGGGTCTCCAAAACTAGTTTTGAGGGAGGTAATCACTCACAGCAGACCTGTGAGAGTGTGTTTTGACTGTGATAAAAACGTTAATATTAAATTGTTATCCGTTTTTGGGTACTAAGGGGTTAATCATCCATTTGCTGGTGGGTGCAATCCTTTGCTAACTTAATGCATTTACTGTGAAAATTTGGTTGCTATAACTAATTTGGTTCATTGTTATTTCAACTGTGACAGTTTTTTTGTGCTTCTTAAAGGCACAGTAGCGTTTTTTATATTGCTTGTAAATTTATTTGAAAAGTAATTTCCAAGCTTGCTAGTCTCATTGCTAGTCTGTTTAAACATGTCTGACACAGATGAATCTCTTTGTTCAATATGTTTAAAGGCCAATGTGGAGCCCAATAGAAATTTGTGTACTAATTGCATTGATGCTACTTTAAATAAAAGCCAATCTGTACATGTAAAGAAAATTTCACCAGACAACGAGGGGGAAGTTATGCCGACTAACTCTCCTCACGTGTCAGTACCTTCGCCTCCCGCTCAGGAGGTGCGTGATATTGTGGCGCCAAGTACATCAGGGCGGCCCATACAAATCACTTTGCAAGACATGGCTAATGTTATGACTGAAGTACTTGCCAGAATTTAGGGGTAAACACGATCACTCTGGGGTAAGAACAGAGTGTGCTGATAATAATAGAGCCATGTCTGATACTGCGTCACAATTTGCAGAACATGAGGACGGAGAGCTTCATTCTGTGGGTGACGGATCTGATCCAAGTAAACTGGACTCAGACATTTCAAATTTTAAATTTAAGCTTGAGAACCTCCGTGTATTACTAGGGGAGGTATTAGCAGCTCTGAATGATTGTAACACGGTTGCAATTCCAGAGAAAATATGTAGGCTGGATAAATATTTTGCGGTACCGGCGTGTACTGACGTTTTTCCTATACCTAAAAGGCTTACAGAAATTGTTAACAAGGAGTGGGATAGACCCGGTGTGCCTTTTTCACCCCCTCCTATATTTAGAAAAATGTTTCCAATAGACGCCACCACACGGGACTTATGGCAGACGATCCCTAAGGTGGAGGGAGCAGTTTCTACTCTGGCTAAGCGCACCACTATCCCGGTGGAGGATAGCTGTGCTTTTTCAGATCCAATGGATAAAAAGTTAGAGGGTTACCTTAAGAAAATGTTTGTTCAGCAAGGTTTTATATTACAACCCCTTGCATGCATTGCGCCTGTCACAGCTGCGGCGACATTCTGGTTTGAGTCTCTGGAAGAGACCCTTAGCACAGCTCCATTGGATGAGATTATAGACAAGCTTAAAGTCCTTAAGCTAGCTAATTCATTTATTTCTGATGCCGTAGTACATTTAACTAAACTTACGGCTAAGAACTCCGGATTCGCCATTCAAGCGCGTAGAGCGCTGTGGCTTAAATCCTGGTCAGCCGATGTGACTTCTAAATCTAAATTGCTTAACATCTCTTTCAAAGGGCAGACATTATTCGGGCCCGGTTTGAAAGAAATTATCGCTGACATTACTGGAGGTAAGGGCCATGCCCTGCCTCAAGACAGGGCCAAACCAAGGGCTAAACAGTCTAATTTTCGTGCCTTTCGTAACTTCAAGGCAGGAGCAGCATCAACTTCCTCCGTTCCAAGACAGGAAGGAACTGTTGCTCGCTACAGACAGGGCTGGAAACCTAACCAGTCCTGGAACAAGGGCAAGCAGGCCAGAAAACCTGCTGCTGCCCCTAAGACAGCATGAAGTGAGGGCCCCCGATCCGGAAACGGATCTAGTGGGGGGCAGACTTTCTCTCTTCGCCCAGGCTTGGGCAAGAGATGTCCAGGATCCCTGGGCGTTAGAGATCATATCTCAGGGATATCTTCTGGACTTCAAAGCTTCTCCTCCAAAAGGGAGATTTCATCTTTCAAGGTTGTCAGCAAACCAGATAAAGAAAGAGGCGTTTCTACGCTGTGTACAAGACCTTTTACTAATGGGAGTGATTCACCCAGTTCCGCGGTCGGAACACGGACAAGGGTTTTACTCAAATCTGTTTGTGGTTCCCAAAAAAGAGGGAACCTTCAGACCAATCTTGGACTTAAAGATCCTAAACAAATTCCTAAGAGTTCCATCGTTCAAAATGGAAACTATTCGGACCATCTTACCTATGATCCAAAAGGGTCAGTACATGACCACAGTGGATTTAAAGGATGCCTACCTTCACATACCGATTCACAAGGATCATTACCGGTATCTAAGGTTTGCCTTCCTAAACAGGCATTACCAGTTTGTAGCTCTTCCCTTCGGGTTAGCTACAGCTCCAAGAATCTTTACAAAGGTTCTGGGCTCTCTTCTGGCGGTACTAAGACCGCAAGGAATAGCGGTAGCTCCGTACCTAGACGACATTCTGATACAAGCGTCAAGTTTCCAAACTGCCAAGTCTCATACAGACTTAGTTCTGGCATTTCTAAGGTCGCATGGGTGGAAGGTGAACGTAGAAAAGAGTTCTCTATTGCCACTCACAAGAGTTCCCTTCTTGGGGACTCTTATAGATTCTGTAGAAATGAAAATTTACCTGACAGAGGACAGGTTATCAAAACTTCTAAATGCTTGTCGTGTCCTTCATTCCATTCAACACCCGTCAGTGGCTCAATGCATGGAGGTAATCGGCTTAATGGTAGCGGCAATGGACATAGTACCTTTTGCACGCCTGCATCTCAGACCGCTGCAATTGTGCATGCTAAGTCAGTGGAATGGGGATTACTCAGATTTGTCCCCTATGCTAAATCTGGATCAAGAGACCAGAGATTCTCTTCTATGGTGGCTTTCTCGGCCACATCTGTCCAGGGGGATGCCCTTCAGCAGGCCAGATTGGACGATTGTAACAACAGACGCCAGCCTAATAGGTTGGGGCGCTGTCTGGAATTCCCTGAAGGCTCAGGGATCATGGACTCAGGAGGAGAGACTCCTTCCAATAAACATTCTGGAATTAAGAGCAGTTTTCAATGCTCTTCTGGCTTGGCCTCAGTTACCAACTCTGAGGTTCATCAGGTTTCAGTCGGACAACATCACGACTGTGGCTTACATCAACCATCAGGGAGGGACAAGGAGTTCCCTAGCGATGATGGAAGTCTCAAAGATAATTCGCTGGGCAGAGTCTCACTCTTGCCACCTGTCAGCGATCCACATCCCAGGCGTGGAGAACTGGGAGGCGGATTTCCTAAGTCGACAGACTTTTCATCCGGGGGAGTGGGAACTTAATTCGGAGGTGTTTGCCCAACTGCTTCATCATTGGGGCAAACCAGATCTGGATCTCATGGCGTCTCGCCAGAACGCCAAGCTTCCTTGTTACGGATCCAGGTCCAGAGACCCAGGAGCGGTACTGATAGATGCTCTGACAGCACCTTGGGTTTTCAACATGGCTTATGTGTTTCCACCCTTCCCGATGCTTCCTCAATTGATTGCCAGGATCAAACAGGAGAGAGCATTGATGATTCTAATAGCGCCTGCGTGGCCACGCAGGACCTGGTATGCAGATCTAGTGGACATGTCGTCCTGTCCACCATGGTCTCTGCCTCTGAGACAGGACCTTCTGATTCAGGGTCCTTTCAAACATCCAAATCTAATTTCTCTGAGGCTGACTGCATGGAGATTGAACGCTTGATTCTATCAAAGCGGGGATTCTCAGAGTCAGTGATTGATACCTTAATACAGGCTAGGAAACCTGTTACCAGGAAAATTTACCATAAAATATGGCGTAAATACTTATATTGGTGCGAATCCAAGAGTTACTCATGGAGTAAGGTTAGGATTCCTAGGATATTGTCTTTTCTACAAGAAGGTTTAGAAAAGGGTTTATCTGCTAGTTCGTTAAAGGGACAGATCTCAGCTCTGTCTATCCTTTTACACAAACGTCTGTCAGAAGTTCCAGACGTTCAGGCTTTTTGTCAGGCTTTGGCAAGGATTAAGCCTGTGTTTAAGACTGTTGCTCCGCCGTGGAGCTTAAACTTAGTTCTTAACGTTCTGCAAGGTGTTCCGTTTGAACCCCTTCATTCCATTGATATCAAGCTGTTATCTTGGAAAGTTCTGTTTTTAATGGCTATTTCCTCGGCTCGAAGAGTCTCTGAGTTATCGGCCTTACATTGTGATTCTCCTTATCTGATTTTTCATTCAGACAAGGTAGTTCTGCGTACTAAACCTGGGTTCTTACCTAAGGTAGTCACTAACAAGAATATCAATCAAGAGATTGTTGTTCCATCATTGTGCCCTAACCCTTCTTCAAAGAAGGAACGACTTCTGCACAATCTGGACGTCGTCCGTGCCCTGAAATTTTATTTGCAGGCAACTAAGGATTTTCGTCAAACTTCTTCCCTGTTTGTCGTTTATTCTGGACAGAGGAGAGGTCAAAAAGCTTCGGCTACCTCTCTCTCTTTTTGGCTTCGTAGCATAATACGTTTAGCATATGAGACTGCTGGACAGCAGCCTCCTGAAAGGATTACAGCTCATTCTACTAGAGCTGTGGCTTCCACTTGGGCCTTTAAGAATGAGGCCTCTGTTGAACAGATTTGCAAGGCTGCAACTTGGTCTTCACTTCACACTTTTTCAAAATTTTACAAATTTGACACTTTTGCTTCTTCGGAGGCTGTTTTTGGGAGAAAGGTTCTTCAGGCAGTGGTTCCTTCCGTGTAAAGATCCTGCCTTTCCCTCCCGTCATCCGTGTACTTTTAGCTTTGGTATTGGTATCCCATAAGTAATGGATGACCCGTGGACTGACTACACTTAACAGGAGAAAACATAATTTATGCTTACCTGATAAATTCCTTTCTCCTGAAGTGTAGTCAGCCCACGGCCCGCCCTGTTGTTTACGGCAGGTCTAAATTTTTAAATTAAACTCCAGTCACCACTACACCCTATAGTTTCTCCTTTCTCGTTTGGTTTCGGTCGAATGACTGGGTATGACGTAGAGGGGAGGAGCTATATAGCAGCTCTGCTTGGGTGATCCTCTTGCACTTCCTGTTAGGGAGGAGATATAATCCCATAAGTAATGGATGACCCGTGGACTGACTACACTACAGGAGAAAGGAATTTATCAGGTAAGCATAAATTATGTTTTTGATTATTCACGCCCACTTCATCACATCATCTTTTCAGGATTTTTTGGATATTCACAATAATTTTTTAAATTTGATTTGAAAACCACTACGTTTTTCTTTTTTACACACTTCATCATTTCACCGTTTATCGAGGGATATATAAGGATAACTGTTTTAAAATAGAATCTTCATATTGGACATTCACTCTCTGGAAAGAATTTAAAGTTTGGGACCTACATATTTATGGAGACCTACTCAGTAAATTGATGTTTTTATATTTATTTTTTATCCAACCATCAACAGCTGTTTTATTGTAATTTATTTTGTGATTAAGATTGTATATTGTTGTGGTTTTTAACCACAATTGTATTGTTTTTTATATAGATATATGCATATTTTATTGTTAATTTTAAGTGGATCCACTTTTGTATCTTGTTTGTATATTTTAGCTATAAGTAGCTTATAAAATATTTTATATACCCCTATAGAATTTCAATATATTTTTTATTTAAATAATCTTGTCACTACTAGTGTCTTAGCCTTTTAGGAGGCGCTCTGTGTATTTATTTTGAGCACTACATTCACCTTTTTGGGGGCGCTGGTACCCACAATACTAGGAGCTACAGACACAAGGTTGAGCGCTGTCAGATTTTAACAGATTTTTATACATACATATACATCTCTAAAGATATATATATGCACATACACCTAGATTACAAGTTGTGCATTTGTGCTTTAACGCTGAAAAAATGGTAATTTCAGCGTTAAAACAGCACTGCAGCCATTACAAGTCTTGTCAGTATTGCTGTACCGCAAGCCTTTTAGCCTGTAACGCAACGTCAGTCCCACACACGTAAATAGAGCTAAATTAAAGTTACAAATATTAACTAAATAATACCTATTTAAAACTAAATAAAAACTTACCTGTGAAATAAAAATAAAACCTAAGCTAGCTACAATATAACTATTAGTATTATTTAGTTAATAACTATAGGTATTTTTTAGTTAATAATTGTATCTTTAATTTAGCTCTATTTTAATTTTGTTAAAGTTAGGGGGTGTTAGGGTTAGGGTTACGTTAGGGTTAGGGGTTAATATAGTTTAATTTAGGTTTTTGCAATGTGGGGGCTGATGATTTAGGGGTTAATAGGTTTATTTAGTGGTAGTGATGTGGGAAGCCAGAGGTTTAGGGGTTAATAACTTTATTTAGTGTCTGCGATGTTGGGGAGCGGCGGAACTGGGTTTATTAGATTTATTATAGTGTGGGCGATGTTGGGGTGCAAGTGAATAGGGGTTAATAACTTTAGTATAGTGGCAACGATATCGGGAGAGGCAGATTAGGGGTTAATGGATTTATTAAGGTGGCAGCGATATCGGAGAGGCAGATTAGGGTTTAATAACATTATGTAGGTATCGGCAATGTCGGGGGCAGCAGATTAGGGGTGTTTAGACGTGAGGTTTATGTTAGGGTGTTAGGTTTAAATGTAACTTTTTTTCCCTATAGACATCAATGGGGCTGCGTTATGGAGCTTTAAATTCCGCGATCGCAGGTGTTTTTTTCTAACCTGCTCTCCCCATTGATGTCTATGGGGGAAACGTGCACGATCACGTCAAAACAGCGCTTTTCTGTTTGTGCGGAATGGAGCTCAACGCAACCATATTGCACACACAAGCCGGGTGTTTAACCCCATAACGACGCATGTCGTACAGGGTACGTCTTACACAAGCTGGTCTTTAAAGACCAGCGACGTACCCTGTACGTCGTTAAGGGTTTCAAGCGACTGGAAGCGATCCTGATCGCTTCCAGCCGCTTTCAAGGTATTGCAGTGATGCCTCAATATTGAGGCATCACTGCAATACCTTTTTAGGCACACCGATGCAGAGAGAGCCACTCTGTGGCCCTCTCTGCATCGGCCAGTGATGGTGCCTGATCGTTGGTGGGTGGGAGCCATTGCAGGGAGGTGGGTGGGTGGCCCATCACTGGGGAACTTCCTTCCGGCTGTTTACTATGCCGGGTGCGCGCGGGAGCTGGAGGTGAGGGGCGGGTGCGCATTCGCGATCGCGCGTGCGCACGCGCGATCGTGATCTAACACAATTGTTATGTGAAATTTTTTTGGCTGGAAGAGGGTGGAGGCGTGATCAAGGAGTGATCTGGGGGTGATCTGTGAGGGGGAGGGTGTAGGGTATGGAGGGGGGCAGCTACACTACAGAAAATGTTAGGTTTAAAAAAAAAAAAAGTTAATAACTATTTAATAGCTATTGTACCTAGTTAAAATAAATTGAAATTTGCCTGTAAAATAAAAATAAATCCTAAGATAGCTACAATATAATTATTATTTATATTGTAGCTATATTAGGGTTTATTTTAAAGGTAAGTATTTAGTTTTAAATAGGATTAATTTAGTTAATAAGAGAAATATTATTTAGATTAATTTAATTAATATTTAAGTTAGGGGGGTGTTAGGGTTAGTGTTAAACTTAGGTTTAGGGGTTAATAAATTTATTACAGTGGCGGCGGTGTAGTGGGGGGCAGGATAGGGGTTAATAAATGTATTATAGGTGGCGACGGTGTTGGGGGGGCAGATTAGGGGTTAATAAATTTAATATAGGTTGCGGCAGGGTCAGGGAGCGGCGGTTTAGGGGTTAAACTATTTATTTATTTGCCGCAAGGTGCGGGATCGGCAGGATAGGGGTTAATAACTTTATTATAGAGGGCGGCGGTATAGGGGGGCAGGATAAGGGGTTACTAGGTATAATCTAGGTGGCGGTGGGCTCCGGGAGCGGCGGTTTAGGGCTTAATATGTATAGTGTAGCTTGCCGTGGGCTCCGTGAGTGGCGGTTTAGGGGTTAATCATTTTATTTAGTTGCGGCAGTGTAGGAGGGACAGATTAGAGGTGTTTAGACTCGGGGTACATGTTAGGGTGTTAGGTGTAGACAGCTCCCATAGGAATGAATGGGATGTCTGGCAGCAGCGAACTTGTACTTTCGCTATGGTCAGACTCCCATTGATTCCTATGGGATCCGCCGCCTCCAGGGTGGCGGTTTGAAAACCAGGTACGCTGGGCTGTAAAAGTGCCGAGCGTACCTGCTAGTTTTTTTATAACTAGCAAAAGTAGTCAGATTGTGCCGCACTTGTGTGCGAAACATCTGGAGTGACGTAAGAATCGATCTGTGTCGGACTGAGTCCGGCGGATAGATGTTTACGTCACTAAATTCTACTTTTGCCAGTCTCTAGCCTTTGATAACTAAGGCGAATCAGCCTCGCCACAAATACGCTGCGGAATTCCAGCGTATTTGAGGTTGACGGCTTGATAACTACCCCCCATTGTGTACATAACTCTATACATAACGGGGTTGCACTATTATCGTTCTCCACTTTCTTCTCATCCATTTATGTGAGCGGAACATCTGAAAGGAAGACAGTAACAAGTTTGGGGACACCGGATAAACAAAGGAAAGTTTCTGATTCTACTTACCCTGCGCGACACTTACCTCATACGGATTGAGGTTAAGGAGAGTAAGTAGAATCCACTGAGGGGAATGTGTGATTCCTAACACTGGGATTCCCCCTTTTGGCTTTCCACACAGCATCACTTATGGACTCTAACCTCATCTCATACTGCATGTTTTGACTTTGTGCTTAATATTCTACTAGTCACAATTGGTGTTTAAAGTTAACTAGCTCAACTTTCTGTCCATTGCGAAGATCTGTCAATTAAGATTTTGTATTTAGATCTTATTTACCTGGTATTGTTATTAACATATATATTTTGTATTTAGGTAACTGCTCTAGTATATACATTGTAACAATCACTGTGTGAACACCAACAGCTGTCTAACACTGAATGTCTATATCTTTATAAGTACTGTGAAAACAACTATCTATATAGGGATACTTGTTTTGTTTGATATATTGTGCCAATGGTATTGTATTGGTAACTTCACAATTATTTTTGGTTTAGTACCTATAGTATACTTATATTTTCAGCCTGATACACTGAGCGCCCATTACATTTTACTATTCCTTGGTTTAATATATATATATATATATATATATATATATATATATATATATATATATATATTGTATATAGTACCAAAATAGCATCATATATATGTAGAAATATGTATTTATGAATAAATATATCATATTCTTGTATCTGAAGAACATTGGAATGTGAAATATTCATACTTTCATGTTGGTTTAGCGCACATGAGCATATGCGATTGAGTTTGCTCGAGAGTGGGGTGTTTTTCCCCCTACATATTTTCTCCATTTGCTTTTATGATCAGATACGTGAATGCACACAATATTCTAAGTTGAGCTTTTTGTGCTCATCGGGTTAGCACGTGACTTAAAACGGTTTACTTTCAACTCATAATACGAGTGCAACATGAGGAGGGCAAAAAAAGCAGCATTAATTAGTGCTGTACTTGTAATCTGGCACTCAATTTTTTGTAATATTAATTTGCAAATTCATATAAGAAAAGCTTACTTAATGAAGGGATCCATAAGCATTTGTAATTGATCATATTTAAAATGCTGTAAATGCTGGTAGTGACAAAGGTTGTACTATTTTTAAAAATAATTTCCACAGGGGTAATGGCCAAGCTACAATTTTATAATTTTACATGAATTTTCCACATATTTAAATTTACATAGAAAAAAAAAAAGAAAGAAAATCCTTATCTAATTTTCAGGCTAATTAATCATCCAATATTATTGTGTTATGATTTAAATAAGTTAGGTAACAGTTAACGTTTTGCTGTTTTTACCATGAATGCGAAATTAATTTGCTGCATAGTGTTTTTAGTTGGGATATGATCATCAAATCATGAAGGGAGGTTTGTTATTTTGTTCTGAATCTGACTCCCACAAATACGATAAATATCTGCACTGGAAAATCAACAGTGCTGACACATATTAATTATTCATATTCTAAATTGAGCCTTGATAACTTTTCTTCAAAATTGGAAGGTGTTTTATATATAATGAATTATGCTTAAAGTATCAAAAATTGCTTTAATTTAGCTTATTTTGCTCAGTTTACATACGATATTAGAGATAATCATATATTATTGAATATCAAAGGCAAGATTACATATACGGCGTCTCCCACAAAAGCCAGCGACGCCGGTTTTTACTCGGTTTTGGTATCACATATACAGTGCCGCATATAAATGTGGCGCATATATTTCACCCGTCGCCGGCAATTTTTACTCCCATAAGCTAACATAGAACTGCATCGTAAATTGGTATCACATATTCAGCGCAAGGTCTTATGCAGCAAAAATGGAGAAATCTTACTCCATGTTCACCTTGCCACACAGGCGCAGCAAGCCTTACGCTGAAAATGTGAGCACAGTAACTCCTGTAACTGCCTGAAAATATATACACTAACATCTAACGCATGTGCATTATCTATCTAACTGTCATCCGCCAACCCCCACCGCAATAACTAATAAAATATATTAACCCCTAATCCGCCATTAACTAGCATCACAATAAACCTAATTAATGTATTAACCCCTAATCTGCCATTAACCCACGTCGCAATAAACCTAATAAAACTATTAACCCCTAATCCGCCATTAACCCACAACACAATAAACCTAATAAAACTATTAACCCCTAATCCACCAAACCCACACAATGCAATAATCCTAATAAATCTATTAACCCCTAATCCACCAAACTGTTTAAATCAGCCAATAGGATTTCAGTAGCTCTCATCCTATTGGCTGATTTGAATTTGAAGAATCAAATCAGCCAGTAGGAATGCAAAGGACGCCATATTTAAATAATAAATACCTTGAGTTCACTATTCAGTGTACGGCCTTGATCGTATGAAGAGGATCCTCCACCCTCCATTGCTCCATGGTCACCAGTCCTGCTCCGCACTCATCTCCGCTCTGCATCAACTTGGTCCTTGATGAAGAAGGAAGAGGTCCCCGCTTGGAAGAAGTTGTCCGCCGTTTGGAAGAAGCCTGGAACAGGACCTTCTCTGCCGGACTTCAGGAACGGTGAGTACCTATTTGGGGGTTAGACTTAGGCTTTTTTTATTTTTTGGGGTTTGTTTTTTTAGATTAGGGATTTATTTGGGTACTCTTAAAAGAGCTGAATACCCTTTTAAGGGCAGTAAAAGAGCTGAATGCAATGCCCATACAAATGCTCCTTTAGGGGCAATGGGTAGTTTAGTTTTTTTTGTGTTAGTTTTTTTTTTTGTTGGGGGGTACTATTAGATACTATTAGAGGGGGGACTTAGTATTTTTTTAATGTAAAAGAGCTGTTTAAAGACCCTTTTAAGGGCTATTGGTAGTTTAGTATTAGATTAGGGGGTGTTTTTTTTTGGGGGGGGGTATTTTCATAGGGATTAGGTTTCATTTTTTTATTTTTGATAATTTGGTTTATTATTACATGTAATGTTAGACTTTTTTATTTTTTGTCATCTTATTTTTAAGTAATGTTAGCTTTTTTATTTTAATTGCAACTTAGTATTTTTTAATTTAAGTAATTAGGGTTAATTTAAGGGGTGTTAGGTTGGTAATTTAATTAGTTAATTGCATTGTGGGGGGTTGGCAGATTAAGGGTTAATATATATATATTTATTAGGTTTGTTGCAATGTGGCTTTGGTGGTTTAGGGGCTAATAGATTTATAGATTTATAAGGTTTGTTGCGATGTGGGTTAATGGCGCATTAGGATTTAATAGTTTTAATAGGTACTTTGCGCTTTGGGGTTGGTGGATTAGGGGTTAATACTTTATTAGGTAGATTGAGATGTGGGTGAATGGCAGATTAGGGGTTAATACATTTATTAGGTAGATTGCGATGTGGGTGAATAGCGGATTAGGGGTTAATACATTTATTAGGTAGTTTGAGATATAGGGGTTGGCGGATTTAGGGGTTAATAAATTTATTATTAGTTCTGATAATAAATTTAAATTTATGATATAGGGGTTTTGACATGTTGGGTTTATTTTTAGGAGGCGGGTTAGACTTTTACAGGAGATCTAACTTTTTTTTTTCTTAAGCGCCGGCAGTTTCTAATGTGCGGTAAGTCAATGGCAACTCCAGAAATTTGTATTTATGCACATTTCTGGACATCGCTAGTTTATCCGATTTACGGCACTTTATGAACTGCAGGCGCCGTATATGTGATTCCCCAATGTGCGAGGGGAAATTACGGGTGATGCAGGTTTCAACAGTTAAACTGAAGCCTGCGCCGCATATGTAATCTCACCCCTAGTTGTATTGCATGCTTTTAAAGAGCTTAGGAATGTAAACCATTTAAGAACAATTAAATAAAGATTAATTTCCTAACAGTAGAAATATTTTAACAAATGGTGCTTCACATAGTCACTCTAGAAATGCTTGTTAATTTATATTCATTAAAACCATTACTGCAGAAATTTACTGAATGCAATATTTATGTAATTGAATAAATAAGCTTAAGCAATGCATATTTTGACACAGTAGTTGCCTGAAAAATGAAACATTGTTGAACAATGTTTGTGTGTGTGTACATACATTTATATATGTACGCTTTTTAAAAATGCTTAGATTTATAAAATTGACAAAAAATAAATAAACTGAAAATTGTTAGCTTTAAAGGTATAGTCTATTTAAAAAAATGTTTATTGCTTTAAAGGATAGCTAATTCCTTTATTACCCACTATTTCTAAAGCCCATGTGCACAGGCAATTTTCTGCAGTGCAGCGGTCCCGCCTGGTCCCACCCACCTGCCCCCGCCCCCTGCACACCTACTCCCGCCCCCATCATGCCTGCCCCTTCACGTCCCCTTTTGCACCCGGCCACATTAGCGTGTGCTGGTATTACTAAGTGGAGTGCTATTATCATTTTTAAGAAAGTGAAATGTATTTCTCCGCTTGTAATCTGGCTCTTAATCTAATCTAATAAAGATCTTGATTACATTTTGTAGGCATCATCTCCTATTGTGGTAGGGTGATAACCGTAATAGTGATAAGAACTGTTTTCTCTATTTATTGGTTTTGTTAATCAAATTTTGTTTTCATTCCCCTCTAAAGGACAAGTAAATATAGCTCTAGAGATTTTCCCTAAACATCAATTAAAGGCAACACACACTTATCATGTGACATATCAAGATCTTGATATAAGCACTCTTTTTCTGGAATTTCATCAGATTTCCTTATTTAATGAGAATTTCTTCAAAGTCTATTTTTAAAAACAAACTCTTGTAGCACAGATTTCTCAGGGTTTTAGCCAGCATTATGACCTCCATTTAAGAATCACTGGGTGGACAAGGGCAGACACTGAATCTGTCTGCTCAACAGTGTGGCTATCAGGCAGCACTATACTACACCCATTTAACAATGCCAATCACATGTTAGCAGGAGCTGTCAATCACCCTGTAAACCATGACAATTGCATGGCTACCAAACATACTTCAAAGTAATAAAACACAAATAGAATGGAATGTGAACTCAATTTCTTGCCAAAATGAAAACTATACACATCCATGGGGACATTATTATTATTAAACTTTATTTATGAATAGTGATTTCCCGAACTGTTCGCCCGCGAACGGTTCACAGCGAACATAGGTTGTTCGCGTTCACGTTTGTGGGCGAACACATGGCGATGTTTGATCCGCCCCTATATGTCATCATTGTGGAAACTTTGACCCTTTATGTCACAGCCGCCTGACACATTAGAGCCAATCAACATCAGACACTCCCTCACAGACACTCCCAGCTACTCGGAATCCTCCATTTTAGACTTATAACGACCTTGCTTTTTTAATGAGAGGACGTGTTGTGTTTTTGCTCCTGACATTAATAGGAAAAACATAGCTAAGCTAGTGTATTTACAGTCCAGAAGGACTCCACTCACCTCTGCTGCAAGCACAGCGCCCCAAAAAGCCCTTTTTAGGGCTATATTTCGTGCCGTTTTTTTTTTTTTTTCTTTTTTTTTTTTATTAGCATTTGCCTGGCTTTCAGCTGTGTGTTTAAGGCTCACAGCATATGCTGTGACTACTGCCACCACTGATATCTCCCTAACAACATTAGTTTAAATTTAACTAACCCAAAAATATAATTATTTTTCTAGTGTAATTTTTTTTTCATTTTCTATCAGGCCAGTGTCACACAGCATATACTCTGGTTCATTGCTCTGTGCCAGCCAGCAGCCAGCAGTGTTAATATCCGTTTATAACATTATTTTTAATTTAAAAAAAAAACACAAAAAAATATTTTTCTAGTGTAATCTAATTACATTTACTATCATGCCCGTGTCTGTCAGGCTCACTCAGCATTAATATACCTCTTTTTTTTTCAGTCTTTTGGTTAATTGGTCTGTGCCAGGCAGCCACCCAGCACTCATATCTATTTTTCTTTCACCTTAATTTTAATATATAAAAAAAAAAAAAAAAGTTTAAATTTGTTTGCTAGATTAATCTAACATAATTTTCTGTCCGGCCTGTGTGTTTTGCTGACATAGAGAGCCTACTGTGTTTACTTGCTGCCCTCCCTAGTCTATGAGCCACGACTCATATGTGTTTAACCTTTTTTTAATTTCCCCCCCAAAAAAATAATTTCAATCATTTTTCTAGTGTAATCTAATAGTATTTTCTATCAGGCGTATGTGTATCCGACATACAGAGCCTACTGTTTTTAATAGCTGCCCTTCCAAGGCTATCAGCCACGACTCATATGTATGTGCTTAACCTTTTTCTTAAAATTTCCAAAAAAAAGTCTTTAAATCATTATGCTAGTGTAATCTAATTGTATTTTCTATCAGGCCTGTGTCTAACTCTCTATCTGACTTACACAGCATAATGTTGTTATAATTGCTGCCCTACGTAGCAGACAGCCAGTGCGACCACTCATAGAGTCATATGTGCATTGCACTTCTTAACATAATTTTAATATTAAAATCTAAAATTTTAAAATATTTTGCTAGTGTAATGTAACTTAATTTTCTATCAGTCCTGTGTTTTTGTCACTTACACAGCATACTGTGTTAAATTGCTGCCCTACCTACCATCCACGACTCATATCTGCCAGCCTGTCTGCCAGGCCCAAGTAGCCAATTAGTGGCACCAATCACAATTCTTGTAACAGTAATAAAAAAAAAAAAAACATAATTTTTTGGACTGCAAATATTCAGTCTCCTAGGGCCATTTAATTTAATTTACCTCCTGCCTGCCACTGCCAGCCTTTTGTGCCAGGCCGTCTAGCCAACTATTTACACCAATCATAATTGTTGTCACAGTCAGACAGTATAGTTATTAATTTAAATAAAAAAATTTTTTAGTGTTGATCTTAACCCTCAGTTTGCTCGTGCCTTTGAATTGCACTTTTCTACAGCCTTCCAAGCCTGTGTGCCAGGCCTACTTAAAAAAATATTTACACCAATCATATTTGTTGTGACAGTATTCTAATAATTAAGAATTAAAATTTTTGGTAATAGTTGCTGTGATTTGAATCCTCAGTTTGCTGGTGCCATTGAATAGCACTTTCCTCCTGCCTTGCAGCCTGCTGTGAGCCAGGCCCACCTAGCCAATTGTTGTCAGCAATCATATTTCTGTTAACAGTATTACAAAAATTGTCAATCATCACTGTTTAGACTGTCAGTAATCAGTCTCCTAGTGTCCTTGAATTGCATCTCCCTCCTGCCTGCCATCCTTTTGTGCCATGCCGTCTTGCCAACTATTTACACCAATCCAAATTTTTTGTCACAGTATAGTTACTAATTAAAATTAAAAAATCTTTATTGTTGATGATCTTAACCCTCAGTTTGCTCGTGCCTTTGAATTGCACTTTTCTACAGCCTTCCAAGCCTGTGTGCCAGGCCTACTTAAAAAATATTTACACCAATCATATTTGTTGTGACAGTATTCTAATAATTAAAAATTAAAATTTTTGGTAATAGTTGCTGTGATTTGAATCGTCAGTTTGCTGGTGCCATTGAATAGCACTTTCCTCCTGCCTTGCAGCCTGCTGTGAGCCAGGCCCACCTAGCCAATTGTTGTCAGCAATCATATTTCTGTTAACAGTATTGCAAAAATTGTCAATCATCACTGTTTAGACTGTCAGTAATCAGTCTCCTAGTTTCCTTGAATTGCATCTCCCTCCTGCCTGCAATCCTTTTGTGCCAGGCCGTCTTGCCAACTATTTACACCAATCCAAATTTTTTTGTCACAGTATAGTTACTAATTAAAATTAAAAAAATCTTTATTGTTGATGATCTTAATCCTCAGTTTGCTCGTGCCTTTGAATTTCACTTTTCTACAGCTTTCCAAGCCTGTGTGCCAGGCCTACTTAAAAAATATTTACACCAATCATATTTGTTGTGACAGTATTCTAATAATTAAAAATTAAAATTTTTGGTAATAGTTGCTGTGATTTGAATCCTCAGTTTGCTGGTGCCATTGAATAGCACTTTCCTCCTGCCTTGCAGCCTGCTGTGAGCCAGGCCCACCTAGCCAATTGTTGTCAGCAATCATATTTCTGTTAACAGTATTGCAAAAATTGTCAATCATCACTGTTTAGACTGTCAGTAATCAGTCTCCTAGTGTCCTTGAATTGCATCTCCCTCCTGCCTGCCATCCTTTTGTGCCAGGCCGTCTTGCCAACTATTTACACCAATCCAAATTTTTTGTCACAGTATAGTTACTAATTACAATTAAATTTTTTTTATTGTTGATGATCTTAACCCTCAGTTTGCTCGTGCCTTTGAATTGCACTTTTCTACAGCCTTCCAAGCCTGTGTGCCAGGCCTACTTAAAAAATATTTACACCAATCATATTTGTTGTGACAGTATTCTAATAATTAAAAATTAAAATTTTTGGTAATAGTTGCTGTGATTTGAATCGTCAGTTTGCTGGTGCCATTGAATAGCACTTTCCTCCTGCCTTGCAGCCTGCTGTGAGCCAGGCCCACCTAGCCAATTGTTGTCAGCAATCATATTTCTGTTAACAGTATTGCAAAAATTGTCAATCATCACTGTTTAGACTGTCAGTAATCAGTCTCCTAGTGTCCTTGAATTGCATCTCCCTCCTGCCTGCCATCCTTTTGTGCCAGGCCGTCTTGCCAACTATTTACACCAATCCAAATATTTTGTCACAGTATATTTACTAATTACAATTAAAAAAAATCTTTATTGTTGATTATCTTAACCCTCAGTTTGCTCGTGCCTTTGAATTGCACTTTTCTACAGCCTTCCAAGCCTGTGTGCCAGGCCTACTTAAAAAATATTTACACCAATCATATTTGTTGTGACAGTATTCTAATAATTAAAAATTAAAATTTTTGGTAATAGTTGCTGTGATTTGAATCGTCAGTTTGCTGATGCCATTGAATAACACTTTCCTCCTGCCTTGCAGCCTGCTGTGAGCCAGGCCCACCTAGCCAATTGTTGTCAGCAATCATATTTCTGTTAACAGTATTGCAAAAATTGTCAATCATCACTGTTTAGACTGTCAGTAATCAGTCTCCTAGTGTCCTTGAATTGCATCTCCCTCCTGCCTGCCATCCTTTTGTGCCAGGCCATCTTGCCAACTATTTACACCAATCCTAATTTTTTGTCACAGTATAGTTACTAATTACAATTAAAAAAATCTTTATTGTTGATGATCTTAATCCTCAGTTTGCTCGTGCCCTAGAAAAGCACTTTTCTACAGCCTTCCAAGCCTGTGTGCCAGGCCTACTTAAAAAAATATTTACACCAATCATATTTGTTGTGACAGTATTCTAATAATTAAAAATTAAAAATTTTGGTAATAGTTGCTGTGATTTGAATCGTCAGTTTGCTGGTGCCATTGAATAGCACATTCCTCCTGCCTTGCAGCCTGCTGTGAGCCAGGCCCACCTAGCCAATAGTTGTCAGCAATCATATTTCTTTTAACAGTATTGCAAAAATTGTCAATCATCACTGTATATCTATGTATCAATCTATGTATATCTATCCTATCTATCACTATCAGTCTATCTTCTGTCCGGGATGTTTTGAGACAGCCACTTTGGGAATGTTAGTTGATTTAGACCCATTATGGCTTAAAAGCAGACTCTGCATCAACTATGTAATTTTCCATGGGAAGTTTTCCAGGGATCCCCCTCCAGCATGCAACAGTCCAGGTGTTAGTACCCTTGAAACAACTTTTCCATCACTATTGTGGCCAGAAAGAGTCCTTGTAGGTTTTAAAGTTCGCCTGCCTATTGAATTCAATGGCGGTTCGCGCGGTTTGCGCGTTTGCGAACAATACCAGAAGTTCGAGTCCGCGGTTCGCGAACCGAAAATTTTAGGTTCGCGACATCACTATTTATGAAGCGCCAACATATTCTGCAGCACTGTCCATGGATACAATTAATTTAAATAAAACAATACAAGACTTGTAAGAGACAGGACAAAAATTACAAACACATACAGGAGGGATTGAAGGCTCTATTCCCGTGGGAACTTACAATCTAAAAGGGTAGGAGGTTGAGAAACAGGAGGTGAGGACTGCAAGATTGGGAAAGATGTTAATACAGAGTTAGATGAGGGAAATGTTAGGTAAGTGATATTAATTTATTATTGAGTTGGGTGGTAGGCTTCCCTGAACAGAAAAGTCTTCAGGGAACATTTAAAGGATGACAGATTAGGGCAAAGCCTGACAGCACGGGGGAGAGTGTTCCAGAGGGTAGGTGCAGCATGACAGAAGTCCTGCAGTCTAGCATGAGAGGAGGTGATAGTTGCGGATGCAAAGAGCAGGTCATTGTTGGATCTTAGTGGATGGGCTGGAGTATACTTGTGTATTAGAGAGGAGAGGTAGAGGGGAGTGGCATTGGTGAGAGCTTTGTATGTAATGGTGAGAATTTTGAATTTAATTCTGCTGTGAATGGGGAGCCAATGAAGGGACTCCCAGAGAGGTGCAGCAGATACAGATCGACGGGAAAGTTAGATCAGCCTTTGCAGAGGCATTTAGGATGGATTGAAGGGGGAGAGGCGGGAAAGAGGAAGGCCAGTGAGTAGGTTATTGCAGTAGTCAAGTCGGGAGATAACAAGGGAGGGGATTATTTGCTTTGTGGTGTCAGTGCTCAGAAAAGGGTGAATTTTGGAAATATTGCGTAGATGGTTGCAGCAGGATGTAGAAAGTGATTGGATATGGGGAGCAAAGGATAGATTTGAGTCAAGTGTGACTCAGAGCCGCAGACTTTGAGCGATGGGGAAATGGTGATGCCGTCAACAGGGATAGAGAAGTCAGAAGTCGGTGTAGAGCTTGAGGGGGGGATAAGAAGGAGCTCAGTCTTGGGCATGTTAATCTTTAGGTGGTGAGAGGCCATCCAGGAAGAAATACCAGATAAGCAGTCAATGACATGAGAAAGGACAGAGGGAGAGAGAGTATGGGTGGAGAGGTAGATCTGGCTGTCATCAGCATAGAGGTGATATTTGAAGCCATAACTGTTGATAAGTTTACCTAGCGCAGAAGTATAGATGGAGAAGAGTAGAGGACCCAGCACAGATCCTTCAGGTACTCCAACAGACAGAGGCATAGGAGAGGAGGAGTTGCCGGCAAATGACACATAAAAAGACCTGTGAGAAAGATAGGAGTGAATCCAGGAAAGAGCAGTGTCACAGAGGCCAAAGAGATAAGGGTCTGTAGGAGGAGGGGGTGGTCAACTGTGTCGAAGGCAGCTGAGAGGTCGAGAAAGATGACTATAGAGTAGTGGCCAATATTTTTTGCAGAGAGAAGATTGTTTGTAACCTTGGTAAGGGCAGTTTCAGTTGAGTGTTTTGGGCTGAATCCGGATTGCAGTGGGTTAAGAAAGGAGTTGGCAGACAGGAAGTGGGTTAGGCAACTGTAAACTAGTTTTTCAAGGAGTTTTGATGTTAGTGGAAGCAGTGATATGGTGCGGTAGCTTTCAGGAGAATTAGGGTCGAGGGAGGGTTTTTTGAGTATGGAAGTGACATTTGCGTGTTTTAAAGAAGATGGGAATGAGCTGGTAGAGAGAGATAGGTTGAAGATGTGGGTAAGAGCAGGAGTGAGGGTGGAAGATAGGGAGGGTATTAGATGAGAAGGGATAGGGTCGAGTGGGCAGGTAGTGAGGCGTGAGGAAGATAGTAAGGAAGAAACTCCATTCTCAGTGGTTGGATGGAAAATAGAGAGGGTGGCAGAGCGAGTCATTTGGCCTGTTGTTGGAATATTGCAGGTTGGTGTTTGGATGTTGCTTCGGATAGTACGTGTTTTGTTTAAAAAGTAGTCTGCCAGGGCTTGAGCACTAAAGACAGATGGGGTTGGTAGAGCAGGCGGGTAGAGGAGACAATTAAAGGTGGAAAAGAGTCGTTAAGGGTTTGAAGAAAAAGTAGATATGAGAGAAGAGAAGTAGGTTTGCTTGGCTAAGTGAAGGGCAGAAGTGTAGGAATGAAGAATAAACTTATAGTGCATGAAATCAGGTTCAGGGTGAGTTTTCCTCCAGACACGCTCAGCAGTACGAGAGCATTTTTGCAAATAGCGTGTTTGCTTAGCATGCCAGGGCTGTAACTGACTGTGTGATGTTTTGCGTAGCTGGGGAGGGGCAAGTGTGTCTAGTGCAGAGGAGAGAGTTTTGTTATAGTGGGCTGTAGCGAGATCAGGGCAGGTTATAGTGGAAGTGTAAGGGAGGGGATTTTGAATGATTTTTGAAAATTGGAGCGGGTCCACAGCATGTGTATTTCTGCAGGTGCGGGGGCGGGATGGAGAAGTGGGTTTAGGTTTTGCATTAATATTATAGGTGACCAGGTGATGGTCTGAAATGGGAAAAGGGGTGACAGGTCGTGTCAGATAGAGGTAGGAAAATACCAGGTCGATGGAGTGTCCATCACGGTGAGTCGGGAGTAGGGTGGATTGTGAGAGACCGAAGGAGGATGTGAGTGCATTAAAAGAAGTGAGTGCTTTAAAAGAAGAGAATCTCCACTTTACAAGATGCATCTCTAGGAAGTTTATTATAAAATAGAAATTATTTAATTTACTAAACACTAGTTTTAGTCTAATAACTAAAGATGGGCTACTAAAACTGTGTGCCAAGGTTCAAACTCATATCCACATCAAGACCCTCTATTTGAAAAAGGAACAATCATTGCAACAACATTTCTATTGTATTTTATAATTTATTTTCACATGGAAATCATATTAGACCTTAGACTGCCTTACACCTCTTTGATAATGCTTTATTTAGTTCTTGAAAATTATGTTCCTAAACGGCACTCACATCGCTTAAGGTATGTAATATAATAAAATAATAAACACTTAAATACATCATTCTTTAAACCAACAACAGAATACCTATATATAGAAAAAAAAGAAAAAATATAATTATATGATATGAGATTACTATAAAAGGAATTTCCTTTTTTTAACTTTATTAAGTTGTGCTCACATAAATTTGACAATTGCTAGTGCTATGTGCTTAAACAAAAATAGCTAGCAAAAGTTTACAACTATGAGATAGCATAAACTGTATCTAACACGTAAACGTTGAAATTTGACACTAAAAAAGAAAAGAAAAAAAGTTCCAGCTACTACAAAAATAGCAATTTTTAGCACAACGTTAAACCACATCTATTATGTATAGACAATGTTTAATGCATCATACTGTTGTTATAAACAGTGAATATTTGTGTATATTAGTTCATGAATAGAACTGTTTCTGTATATATAAAATAAATGTTTATATTTGCAAAATCTGCCCTATTTGTATGAAACACGAGCTGTAGGATTGGTGTAACATACAGACACGCTTTATTTCATTGTTTTGTATATGTTTCTTTAGACATAAACACGACTCCTTCAACTGCCAAAAAAAAAAAAAAAAGAACTGCAGAAAATGGGAATATAATAGCTACTTTCACACAAACATTTTAGGTATCCTCTTAAAGCTTTTTCTGTCACTTTCTCCATTTGCTTGAGGCATCTTCATAGTTCCTTTGAGTAAAGAAAGGCTCTGATGTTCTTAAACTGGTACTTTATTACAGTGAAAGTTAAAGGACCACTGGGTAAAATATTTTCTAACAATATTGTTGTGCTCTCTGTTTTTCCTTCAAGGGTTTTAATTTGGATAGACTACTGAGATATTTGCTCTGTAGGCCTTTAAACAAGACTTGTGCTGAGATCTCTTTGAGTTTAAAATCATACAACAGTTTCACATATTGTAGTCCTTTTATATCAATCTCTTTCAAGACAACTGGTAAAAAGCATTGTTCGGATATATTTTAGCATTTTTACAAAAGCTACAACAGAGATCATTTCTATAAATGTCTATCTTTTATCTACATGAAATTCTGTCAGTATGCCTGTATATACGGTGTGTTTGTCTGTCCTGTTTCCTGATTTGTCTATCTACCTGAATTTTTGTATTTTTAGTTTTAATACTTTTAAATGTAATCCACCCAGATTTTACTATTGATGTAAACTATAGCTCCTAATAAAATATAAATATGATATAATTAATAATTGAAATACCCAAATCATATATTTTTTCTGTTACTTATTAATAATATTTTTAATCTTAACTATCTTAATTTAATAATATAAACATTTTACTTTCAGGTTCGTATAGGTGTTTCACATGACATAAATTGGCCTAACTAATGGAATACTAGTATATGTAACTAAATCACATTTTATAATGATCAATGCAACATCAAGGAATTTTTTTTTTTTACAAACTTCATTAAAACACTGCATTCTATTCATTTGCCTTCTCTAACATATACAGAAATGTGCATTTCAGCAGTTCCCTATTTGCTATGACAGCAATGCCAACCCATTTCTTATCCACACCTCTTATTGAAATTAAATCAGCTGACTGGTAAATTGCCTACATTATAGATATACTGTAAGTAGCATCCAAAATAAATGGGTATCCTTTGATTAACCAGATACTATCATGCTCTATTACCAAAGCACCACACTTAAAGGGTCAGTAAATATACATACTTTGCTTGTAACTAATAACTTTTTTAATATAAGTATATATCATATGCAAAATATTTTTTTTTTTTTTTTTATATTTTTTCCTTTAATTGTTATGACCTGATCTGTTAAAACTTCATTATCCCCTCACCCTCTGCATTCAAAAGAGATCTTAAAAGGGCTTTTGTGCTAGCCCACAAACATTGTGCCCGCCACTCACTTATCCTCCCATGTAATTTGCTCTTAACACTTGCCGGTCACTCTTCTCCTGTAATAGAGCAAGCACCTGTGTCAGCCAGTGCTATAGAGCAGTGGGAGCCTCAGACAAAGAGAGCGATAAAATAGATAAAAGCGCATGCACCACATGACTGCTCTGCAAAGCCAGACAGATTGAATCCTAGTCAAAAAGAGTGATCTGAAGTAATCAATGACTCAAGACTAGTCATCCGAAGCCATCGTGAAGAATGTCCCCAGGCCAAAATATTTAATTGAGATGATTTTAGAGTCATTTACTGGCTTTTCATTGTTGTGAAGTAATCAGTAAGGCAATAGGCTATTTTTTCTGAAGTCATCACCCAGAATTTGTTACCTTAGCTGATGACTTTACAAGCCTGATGATGTCTGATGATGTGCAAATGACTTCTAAAGTAGTTTGATGATCATCAAATTATTCCAGGATGGCTGTAAATAATGATGTTTGTCTTAGTAAGTGAACAAGTGTATGCCTGAAACAGCTGAGCAGGATTGATATTCATCTGATTGGCTGGTAATCAAAAAAATGTTGGGTGAAAACAAAAATGAGTGGGAATTAGGGTAGCCAGATGACACTCCCACACAGTAAATTTGAAAGCATTTTTTAACAACTTTAAATAAAGATTGCACAGCAAATAACACAATGTATATGTATTATTAAGGCATGTTTAAAAATAAGGGTTTTGTTTAGGTTGTCTGTCTCTTTAAATTTAATTTCTTAAAGTACAATTTATAGGCAGAGAATATTTTTCTAAATAATTCCTGGAGAAGCTACCAGGCCCCAACCACATACAATTAGACTTGAACTAACTAGGCCTCAACTAGAGAAAATGGTCTTGAGGACCAGAGATTAGCTCACCCATGCTTTGCTCACCTTTTATGCCAATTAACAAATTCAAATAAGAAATTACATCACAAGATATCCACTTTTCATGTCTTCATCTTGTCTATAAAAAGGTAGAGCAATTTCCCCCCTTTACATTCAAGCTACCATTAAAGGCCTAGATTACAAGTGGAGCACAATTGCTGGTATTATTATTATTCTTTATTTATAAAGCGCCAACAGATTCCACAGCGCTGTTCATAGGTAACAAAGATAAAAGGACAGTACAATATGAGACACCAGACAAAATTTAACAAACAAATACAGGAGGAATTGGAAGCCCTGTTCCCATGGGAACTTACAATCTAAATGGGTAGGAGGGTGAGAAACAGGAGGTGGGACATTTTAATACATATTTTAATTAGTCATTTGTATTTTAAATACAGTTTTCAATAGACTTGTTATATTGCTTATTTTATTGAGGACTATATTTGTAAAGTATGTGGCTCTCCTCATACAGAAATGTGGTATATTCCTCGTAGCTAGATACAAAGCTATGAAGGTAACATTTATTGGGTCCTTTACCTGATTGGTTAGCAGTTATAGACAGTTCTTAAAGAACTTACATTCGAAAAATATAATGTTAGTGATAATCTTTTTTCCTGATTTAGGGAAATTAAACACTTTTTTTGTATTATAAAGAAAGAGGGATTATAACGCATTACATTAAACAACAACAACAACATGTTTTTGGGCTAAAAAACAAACAAACAAACAAACTATTTTTCACCAAATGAATTTGCAAATTACCAATATAGACTGAGTCTGTGGCAAAACCTGAGGGAAAATTATCCCAAGTTCAATAGTTGGCACTAAGGAGTTCAAGCTAAAACATAACTTATTATAAGATTATACTTAATTAAAATGGGTATACAATGAAAATTGGTTATACCTAAATTATTAATGGCTGTGTACAATTGATTGATGCTTCTATATATATCATCTGTATCATGTGTATCTATTATATTTTCATTATCATACAAGTATGTTGGGATAACAGAGCACATTAGTATGATTACAATATGTTCCCATCTATAATATTTATAGTCTGTGTAACGCTACATGTAACATTTTAATTCAATGTAATATAATTGTAATGCAGTCTCATCAATAATGTTGTAAATAAATTGCTCAATTTATTCTGATTTGCAGCATATATAGGTGACAATTGGCGCGTTGACATATTACCATACACATTTTAGAGCAATACATCTGGGCTACATTGTATGTGAGTGGGGATAACTTAACACTCTTGTTCAGGGCGATAATTATTGTTTGTATTAGTCAGTATCATAGCTTACTATTATATGTATGTGTTTTATACACAAGTAAAATCAATTTTATTGTGGCAAAATGCTTATTATTGCTTATATGTTTTGCTGTGTATCCTGTACGCTGAGTTCCAGTAAAAAGTTAATCTGGGCAGCAATTATTCATTGTATTAGTCAACTGAATGATGTACTAATATCTCTTTATGTTATAGTATCCAGTAACTGTATTATAGCAAGATGTTTGTTATTGCTGTTGTGCTTTGCCAACAGTCTGTGTATCATAAACATTATGATAGTGTGGGGACATACAGGGTCTCTTTTTTAAGCATCAGTTATGCCTAGTAGTGATAATGAATATGTGGATATGATAACAAGAGCATAAGCGGCTATTAGCCTAAACTTAATCTAACCAATGCTGTGTTGATAAAATTGATACAAGAGTGGGGGAGGTTATGAACCGGATATATACTCAATGGATCAGAGGGTTCAAATAATTGAGACTATGATGGCTAACCTAACTGTGATTTGATAATAACACTTGAATCAATAAGCAAACACAGTAACATAGCTAAGCTATTATATATTGCTACACTATCACTTAGACATTTATTTACTAAGCAACTAGCACTGTTACAATATTGGTACTTTATAGCATAACTTAGTGTTAAACAGACCATTGGCAAAGCACAACAGCAATAACAAACACCTTGCTATTATACAGTAAATTTTATCTGGGTACTTTAACATAAAGAGATATTAAGACATCATTCAGTTGACTAATACATTGAATAATTGCTGCCCATATTAACCTTTTACCGGAACTCAACGTACAGGATACACGGTCCTTTGGCAAAACATATTAGCAATAACAAGCATTTTGCCATAATAAAATGGATTTTACTTGTGTATAAAACACATACAGATATTAGTAAGCTATGCCGCCGACTAATACAAACAATAATTATCACCCTGAACAGGAGTGTTAAGTTATCCCCAATTCATGTACAATATAGCCCAGCTGTAATGCTGAGAATTGTTTATTGTCTAAAATTTGTATGGTAATATGTCAATTTACCGATTGTCACCTATATATACTTCAAATTAGGACACTGCAAATCAGAATAAATTGAGCAATTTATTTGCACTATTATTGATGAGACAGCGTTACAATCATATTACATTGAATGAAACTGTTACATGTAGCATTACACTGACTATAAATATTATATATGGGAACATATTGTAATCATACTAATGTGCTCTGTTATCCCAACATACTCATATGATAATGAACATATAATAGATGCACATGACACAGATGATATATATAGAAGCATATATCAATTGTACACAACCATTAATCATTTAGATATAACAACTTTTCATTTTTATACCTATTTTTAATTAAGTATAATCTTATAATAAAAGTTATGTTTTAGATTGCACTCCATAGTGCCAACTAGTGAACCTTGCACTCCGGAGTACTAGAAAGTGTATACTTGTGTCAGTACTGAGACTGACAGTTTGAATAGTTGAATTTATATACACAGCGCCAATCCTTATTTATTCCATAGAGATCGATATGTATAAACATAATTAACTATTTAAGCATATTAATATATATATATTTATATATATATATATGGGAAACTAAGCGCTACCCACATACAATTAAGTGCATCTCTGTTTTATTCTATAGAATTAAACAAACTATTTTTGCCTATATACTTGTGTAGGCATGCCTCACACCAAAAGACAGAAATGTGAACATTGTTGTCACCATTTAGTCATCAAGTGATAGTCAAATAAATTGTGCACAAGCATACAAATCATGTTACCAGCAATATCAGTTTATGCAGTTTTATATTTTCTATTAAAAAATAGAATGCTTAAATGTAAATTTGCTGTTTTATTTTAAAGTCTCTTTAAGCTTCTGCTGATACGACATGTTTAATTACAGCATTCACATTTACAAGAATTTTACACATAACGCTTAAACCAGCATGTCAGACTGCAATTTAATTATGCTATATCTTTTATTTATACATGTGTATGAGTGTGTGTGTGTGCTGCTATTTTAATAGCATTGACAATGCACTTGCTTACTCAGGACATTCCAATGAAAAAAATAGAAAGCATTTAAAACAACTTGCAGGGAAAGATCTGTAGGTAATTATAAAGAGTTATTTGGGCATTAGTCAAAATCTAATAAGGGCTGGACTATTACTATATGCCACCTACTGTAAGATTCATTGATTCAATAACCAATTCTGTACAGCACTGCTAAATATATATCTATAAAAAAGCAATGCTGACCAGTAAAACTGAAAACATGAAAAGTAAACATTTAAAGGCACTCTGCAAAACAAGAGAAACATCACAAACCTAATTTTATTTTTATGAACAGCTACATTTTTCATTAAGCAACATAAAGCTCTACAGTTAATATTTATTAGGGCCCAGTTTCCATTGCTGTTTTAAACTGTGTAAATTGGTGGCAACAAGTATCTCCATTAATGTTTATGGAGGTGTTTAATGTTACCAACAAAGGGTTCTCAATTCTTTTTCAGAGACACAGGGCTCCCTTTGACATCATGTGGGTGGACGAGTTGTGCACAAGTGGGGGCTGTCAATCATCCCAGTTAGATCTGATCGGGATGATTGAAATCTGTCACACTTTAGGTAGCATTGAGGTTAAATAGCATTGGTCTTAAGACTGCTGCTATTTATCTAGCATTTCAGGCTCACTCCTGAAACACTTGGGCTCAATAGCTGCTATTGCAGCTTGATAAATTGAGCCAATGGATCTAGTTTCCACTGCTATTGTAAAAAAACAGTGGAAACTAGTCCTATGTCTCTGAAAAAAACTTGAAAACACTTTGGTTTTATTTATTTTACACACATATTGGCCTAGATTTGTATCAACCAGTCTGGGTAATAATATTTCACAGAAAACAAATTGTTGCAGCTTCACAGATTGCTGAATTTTAAGAGATTTGCCCTTGCCCCTTACCACAGCTATGAGTTATGAGTCCAGCTTCAAAACCAATGAAGCAGCAACCTTTTCAGCATAGATAGATTTCTAATGTCAATGTTGCCAGCATCACAAAAAAATCTTCCATATGTTAAATAACAAACTCATTAAATGAGTCAGCTTTGCAGTTTTTTAATAACGAAGCACAACTGAGTGATAAGGTACTTCATAGGTGCAATAGAGTTTTTATGAATTTAGCATGATTTGCCAAGATTTAAAGGGAGAGTCAACACCAGAATTTTTGTTGTTTAAAAAGATAGATAATTCCTTTATTACCCATTCCCCAGTTTTGCATAACCTCTGTGATTACCTTGTATCTAAGCCTCTGCGAACTGCCCCCTTATTTCAGTTGTTTTGACAGACTTGCATTTTAGCCAATCAGTGCTCACTCCAGGGAAACTTCACGTGCATGAGCTCAATGTTATCTATATGAAACACATGAATTAACGCCCTATAGTGGCGAAAAACTGTCCAAATGCCTTCAGATTAGAGGCGGCCTTCAAGGTCTAAGAAATTAGCATGCGAACCTCCTAGCTTTAGCTTTTTACTAAGAATACCAAGAGAACAAAGCAAAATTGGTGATAAAAGTAAATTGGAATTTGTTTAAAATGACATGCCCTATCTGAATCATGAAAGTTTTTTTTTGGACTTGACTGTCCCTTTAAGTAAAAAATCCCAATCAGATCTCTGTAATACCCTAGGTTGTCTAGTTTTTGGGGTAGAGTCAGCCCCTCCTTCTGTGAGGTTTCTGAGATGCCTCTTCTTTGATCCACAACAAACCAGGAACCTGAATATTCCACACTTACAAACATTTATATTTACCATGTTTCAAGCAATACTTCCGAAGTTGTTGCTGTTGCAATAATACTTCCGAAGTTGTTGCTGTTGCAATTATTCAGCTTCAACAACTTTTTCCAGGTTTTTGTGTGAGATTTCTTGTATTGGGCACTTTACAGCTATGTCCAAAAAATACTGTAATTTTTATTTAAATATGTATTTTCAGCAGGACATTGTGTCATCATGTGATGTTGTAGACCAAACCAGAGAATCAGTATGCAACAACATGTTGTAGTTATATTTAATTCAATTAGAGAGTTATGGTTACATATAGGGTTTAAATGACTGAAGTTAGATACAAACAGGGGTTTTCAGGTATCCCTAACAGACCAGATTTTCAGGATTACCTTGGGTGAGAGCAGGTTAATAACCAGGTTTACTAATCAGCTGATTATTATTTAAACTGTGCTCCATTTCAGATATCCTGAAAATCTGGCCTGTAAGGGAGGCTGAGGACAGATTTGACCCCTGGAATAGAATGAGTAGCTGAGGGTTAATTCAGTAGGTATGAGGTTTATAGGGAGTGTGGCAGGTCCCCAAAAAATTAAAAGTAAATACATGTAAGTCATCCCCAAATATACATAAAAGTGTGTTGCAGTACAACATTAGGAAAACATGTGACATCTCCTGACAATGTCAATTAAAATCCCATAGGTGTGTCATACTATAATGCAATGAAGGTATGTCATGTAAAGTGAAATGATACGATGGGGCAGATTTATCAAGCTCCGTATGGAGCTTGATGCCCCTCTTTTTGTGCGAGCCTTCAGCCTCGCTGGAAACAGAAGTTATGAAGCAGCGTTCTAAAGACAACTGTTCTATAACTTGTCCGCCTGCTCTGAGGCCACGGACAAAAGGGCATTTGGATGGGCATTACCCTTAAAAGGGCATTTAGCTATATTGCAGTCCAAATTCCTAACATTAAAAAATAAACCCACCCAATACACCCTTAAAAAAACCTAACACTAACCCCCTGAAGATCGATTTACAGTTCTGAAGACTGGACATCCATCCTCAAGTAAGCGGCAGAAGTCTTCATCCAACCGGGCTGAAGTCCTCAATGAAGCCGGGAGAAGTCAGCATCTTCTATCTTCATCCATCCGACGCAGAGCGGGTCCATCTTCAAGACATCCAACGCGGAGCATTTTCTTCATCCAAAATCTTCAGCCAATCGAAATTAAGGAAGAAAAAATCCTATTGGCTGATGCAATCAGCCAATAGGATTTAAGTGCAATCCTATTGGCTGATCCAATCAGCCATTAGGATTGAGCTTGTATTCTATTGGCATTCTATTGGCTAATTGGAACAGCAATTCCCATCCAAATGCCCTTTTCAGGGCAATGGGGAGCTTAGGTTTTTTTAGTTAGTATTTTATTTGGGGGTTGGTTGTGTGGGGGGTGGGTTTTACTGTTGGGGGGTTGTTTTTATTATTTATTTTACAGGTAAAAGAGCTGATTACTTTGGGGCAATGCCCGGCAAAAGGGCCTTTTAAGGGATATTGATAGTTTAGTTTATGCTAGGGTTTTTTTATTTTGGGGGGGGGGCTTTTTTATTTTGATAGGGCTATTAAATTAGGTGTAATTAGTTTAAAGATCTGTAATTTGTTTTTTACTTTCTGTGTTTTTTTGTAATTTAGCTAATTTAATTTATTTAATTGTTTTTAATTTAGTTAATTTATTTAATTGTAGTGTAGTGTTAGGTGTTATTGTAACTTAGGTTAGGTTTTATTTTATAGGTACTTTTGTATTTTTTTAGCTAGGTAGTTATTAAATAGTTAATAACTATTTAGTAACTATTCTACCTAGTTAAAATAAATACAAAATTGCCTGTAAAATAAAAATAAACCCTAAGCTAGCTACAATGTAACTATTAGTTATATTGTAGCTATTTTAGGGTTTATTTTACAGGTAAGTATTTAGTTTTAAATAGGAATTATTTAGGTAATGATAGGAATTTTTAGTTATATTTATTTAAATTATATTTCAATTAGGGGGTGTTAGGGTTAGGGTTAGACTTAGGTTTAGGGGTTAATACATTTAGTATAGTGGCGGTGACATTGGGGGCGGCAGGTTAGGGGTTAATAAATGTAGATAGGTGGCGGCAATGTTATGGACAGCAGATTTGGGGTTAATAATATTTAAATAGTGTTTGCGAGGCGGGAGTGCGGCGGTTTAGAAGTTAATATGTTTATTATAGTGGCAGAGATGTTTGGGCAGCCGATTAGCGGTTAATAAGTGTAGGTAGGTTGTGGCGACATTGGGGGCGACAGATTAGGTGTTAATAAATATAATCTAGGTGTTGGCAATGTTGGGGGCAGCAAATTAGGGGTTAATAAGTATAATGTAGGTGGCGGGGGTGTCTGGAGCGGCAGATTAGTGGTTAATAAGAATAATGTAGGTGGCGGCGATGCTAGGGGCGTCAGATTAGGGGCTAATAATATTTAACTAGTGTTTGCGAGGCAGGAGTGCGGCGGTTTAGGGGTTAATATGTTTATTATAGTAGCAGCGATGTCCGGAGCGGCAGATTAGGGGTTAAAAATTTTATTATAGTGTTTGTGATGCGGGGGGGGGGGGGGCTCGGTTTAGGGGTTAATAGGTAGTTTATGGGTGTTAGTGTACTTTTTAGCATTTTAGTTATGAGTTTTATGCTACGGCGTTGTACCATAAAACTCTTAACTACTGACTTTAAAATGCGTTACGGTTCTTGGAGCTAGAGGGAGTACCACTCACTTTTGGTCTTCCAGGACAGACTCCTAATACCAGCGCTATGGAAGTCCCATGGAAAAAAGGGTTTACGAACTTTACATAAGTTGTTTTGCGGTAAGGCCAAAGAAGTGTGTGGTGCCTCTAAACCTGCAAGGCTCGTAATAGCAGCGGTAGTGAAAAAGCAGCGTTAGGACCTGTTAACGCTGCTTTTTCAGCCTAACGCATAACTTACTAATCAGCTGATTATTTCACCTGTGCTTTAGTTCAGATATCCTCAAATTCTGGCCTGTTAGGGAAGCCTGAGGACAAGTTTGGAAACCTATGCACTAGAGAGTAATAAGATAAGGAGGTATACTCTCCCTTTAAGCTCAGCTCATATAATAAGCTCTATATTCTGCTTTGACATTATGACTTCTTATTTTTTTCATTATTATCATTATTATTATTAATAATAATAATAATAGTTGAAAGTCTCATTGGATTCATAATTAAACATTTATAATATCTGTATTAGTATGATTTAATTTTGTTTTATTTTAGTTTAACTTTCCTGCTTTCATAAAGACAAGAAATATAATATAAATACATTTACCTCTTTCATTTTGTAACAAACTCAGCCAGCGTATTCTGTTACAGCCTTTAAATATTTTGTTCTGCTTATACAAACCAAGGACCTTGCTTTGTAGGCCGTATTATTAAACGTGGTGCTAATTTATATGTCAAGTTGCATTTATTTAATAATGCCGTGATTTTATTTCAGTTTTTTATGAAATTGATATGTGAAATAGGTTTGTTTTTTTATTGTTGATGCAAATGTGAAATTTAAAATGACAGATTTCTTAAATGTATTTATTGCTATTCTTATTTATAAAAGGGTAACACATTTCCTCCTTATTTTCAGATTTTTTTTTTTATTAAATTATTTTAACTTGATGAACCTTGTCACTTCTTAATGGTATCTGTCATAAATTGCAAATCCTGATATGATACAATGTAATGTAAATTCAAATATTGGATTAAATGAAAATAAAAAACATCTAAAATATTTTCATCTGTGCTTCACTCTGTCTTAATTCATATCCGATGACAGGATTTGCATTTTTGTGTGTTTTTTTATCATTAATTGCCTAAATTGCATATCACAGTAGAGACATCTTTCTCTACGCACAGTGCGCCTTTTTGAACTGTGACCTTCTTTATCAAAGAAAGAACTCTAATTAAATGAAATTGAAGAGTAAAATTAATGCATTCCATGTAACATGATATAATAATTTATATTTTCAACCTGCTGCTATTGTAACATTTAAGTTTCTGGCAGATAGAAAAAAGAAACAAGAAATTTTAATAATTATTTTTGTATTAATAAAATAAGTGAGTGGTAATTAAGTAGATCTATATGTAGGTCTATGTATGTTTATAATTGTGTAATTTCCTTTTTAATGTGACAGCAATGGACAAAATGTTTTACAAGTTAATACTAGGTATATGTAAAACAATTAGGAAATAATAAAATCAAAATTACCTATGAAACTAGTACATACATAAAAAGTATGACCCTACCCTAAGCAGCTTAAAATATTAAGGTAAAAATTGGAGAGTATTTGTATTATCATTATTGATATTATTATTATTATAAATATCCTTAGTAGACCCATCACTCACATATTTGTATAGGAATCCTTCAACATGACTTCCGGGGCGGAGCTTAGGCAACACGCCAGCGTACATGCCGACGGAGCAACCTGAGCTAATCTTCCAGCACCGAAGCGCCTATAGCCCTTGTTTGGAAGACACCTACACCAAATTGGGCGTGCAAACCAGCGTTTGTGGCTGGCAGGCGCCAGAAGTCTGAACCGAGGCGTTGGGCCGATTTCGCCACGACCAGTTGTTTGGAATACTGGGAGCCCAGGTAAAAGACGGTCCGCCACAACATAGAAGGCGAGCCGATATTAGCCATACTCACTGTTTTAAACAGAAGCACCGCAGGAGCACCCGATGGGAGCACGAGGGATCTGAGACACACGCTGCCCAAACCCTTGGTAACCAGGAGACAGCTACCCACAAGTAACAAGAGGCTGCATCACAGAAGATCCATGAAACAGAAAGAAAGGGTGCCTCCTAGTGTAGCCAGTAATATATTGAGATAGATAGAATGAGATATAAATTTTATACTCACATATAATAAAGGCAAAGATAATGCCTAGGTAAGCAGTCTGGAAACTTAACAGTGTCCCAGTTGACTGTGCATCAAATTTCAATGGCAGCTCCTCTTAGTAGATTTCCAAAACCATCTGAAAGAGTAGAGAGATATACAGAGGGCGACTCCTAGTGCAGATTAGTAAGCAAAGTGTAAACCCACCAGCTTAACCCTTCAGTGAGATACTCACAGAGTATAAAGCATACTGTAGTGCTAATGCAGCAAGCTGGGTATATTACAGTGGTCCAGCGCACATACCACTCCGGAGTTGAATGATCCAAGGTGTTTAAAATCCTCAAATGAAAAAATAGGAGACTCCAGAAGTATATAAAAACACTTTATACATAAAAATATAACAGTTTACATTAAAATATCAGTAATTACGCTACGCGTTTCTCAGAAGATCACAGAAGATCCACTGGGGCACCCCCCTGAGTCACCGCAAGTATATTTTTTTATTAAGAAGACTTTGTGTTGTGCATATCACTTGATTCTGGGTACGTCTATAGTATAATCTACAATAGGCGTAAATTCCCATCTGAGGATTAAAAAGCCGGAACAGGCGAGGCCAGAATCCACACATTGCAACATGTTGGGAATACAGGCAATAGTAGTGGTAGCCTCGGCCTATAGGTTATGGTCTAATAATATAACTCTAAGGGGGGTGCAGGATCCTCAAGGACCTCTCAAGAGGAACTACCAAAGAGGACAGTTTGCAGATTAATTACTGTGGGCACACTACGTATTATCTTTTGCCCCCCCCAAAAAAAGGGGACAGCACCTGTTAGGCGGTATCTGATTGCAGAATTGTCTAAGGACGGGTTAACATATAGGTAGATACCACCCAGAATACAGGGACTTCGCCACAGGATAGTACATAAGGGTTATAAGGAGCCTGAAAGTATGAAAGATCCAAAAGTAGAGGAAGTTTGATGTGAAAAGAGAAAGAAGAAGATAGATATACAGAAGGGAAAATAGAGAGACTCTGTTGGACATAATTTACTGTGCAGTGATTAGAATAGTATTCCAGTCTTTGACTTGGCTCACTATTTTTGCTATTTTCCTCATACCTTTCTATAAAGTTTGAACTATCCTCCAAGAGGCATGAAGGCATATAGGTCTGATGTAAAGTGAAATAAAGGTAATACAATAGGGGCAGGCTCAAAAGCTCTGAAGCATTATTTAAATTTGGCAACACAAAGCCTTATTGGATAGACGGCTATAGATGCTATGCAAAAATTGAGCAATGCTGTTTTAATTATAAGATAAGAGATTGGAAGTGTGTTAAAAGGAAGTGACATACTTGGTGTTGCGAGATTATGAGCTAGACTATATTATAAGTGGGTAAGGGTCTGCAATCTAAGATCTTGGTCTGTAGGGGCAAGATAAGCTCCAACAAGGGTCACTTATTTTTTATTTAGATACTTCTGTATAACACTACACACACAAAAAAACCTCACTTATAATTTGGTCAGCAAAGTAAGCTGACCAGAAGTTTAATGGTTTTTTATAATTTTGTAGATTTTGCACTTTAGTTGTTTGCTTTTGAAACAATAGTTAAGATTGGGTTTTGTGAACACAGAGAACACAATAACACGATATAAGGTGTTGATTCTGTACACATGATCTAGACTCCCGCTAGGGGAGAGAAACATAATTTACTATCCACGTCGGATACCTCTACACAGATTTTATTTGTTTTTGTTTGTATTTTTTGCACATATATGGAAAAATTTATCAAAACTAGATCACCAGCCATGCCTCCTAAAACCAAAGATAAAAAAATAGTTAGTAAAGGTACTGAACAGGTTGCAGAAATTAATTTAGACGACTCACAAATAAATACTACAGATCCTCACTCACTCATGCAACAAATTTCAGACTTAATATTACCTCAGTTTAACAACATAAAATTAGAGATAGCCACTCTATCTAACGAAATTAGACAATACGCTAACAGATTAAACAAAGTAGAATTGAGGATTTCTAATGTAGAAGATCAGGTATATAATTTAGATCAAACAATATCCACACACAAAACAAACAAATGCTTGCCATGCAGAATAAAATAGAAGATTTAGAGGACAGAGCCCGTAGGAATAATATTAAGATAGTGGGGCTGCCTGAATCAAGCAAATTTAAAGATTTAATAACTTTTGTGTCCCAAACCTTACCACAATATTTAGGCATTCCTACAGAGGATCTTCCATTAAAAATAGAAAGAGCACATAGAATAGGTATCAGGAGATCAGAGCAAGACCATATAAAAGGGAGACCTATTATGATCAAAGTATTACATTTTCAGGATAAGGTCACCCTATTAAGACAATACCGTAAACAACACAAATTTATGATAGCCAACAGCCGGATCTATCTATTTCAAGACTTCTCTGCAGAGACTAGTAGCAAAAGATGTGAGATGGCTCCTTATTGTACCAAGTTGATTGATGCTAAATGGCCAGCACGGATGATTTATCCAGCTAAAATCTGTGTGGAAATTAACGGTACAATGAGGTCCCTTCTGACAACTACCGAGGCCAAAGATTTATGTTGTGAACAAGGTCTGGGATATGTATATATATTGAATTAGCGGAAGAACTATGTGGGCAGGATGTTGACCAAACAAGTGATGTTTTTGTTGTTTTAAATTTTTTCTGAAATGTACTGGAACGTTAGGCGGAAACCATTTTATGTAATGTTGTGTGGATTTTTACCAGAAAGATGGCCGAGTGTTCCGGAGGGGGGAGGGGTGAGCTATTCAAACTAGCTAAAGTGAGGGCTCTAGATCAGTGATTTTTAACCTTTTTTTGCTGTGGCACACTTTTTTAAATTAAAAAATCCTGTGGCACACCACCATCCCAAAATTTAAAAAAATCACACGTAGCCTAATACAGCATATATATATACACATACACACAAACACACACATACTGTATGTATTGTGCTGTTATGACATGCCTCCTACAAACTACCCCTGCACTGGGAGTAAAAAACAAGCAAAGTTTAAAAAATATGTCACACTGTTGTCAGTCTGCCGTGGCACACCTGAGGATCTCTCACGGCACACTAGTGTGCCACGGCACACTGGTTTTAAAACACTGCTCTAGATTAATTAAAGGTTAAACTAGAATGATGGAGAAAATTAATTTTATATCCTGGAATGTAGGTGGTATCTCATCTCCCATAAAAAGGAAGTTAATCCTAAAACATCTAGGACAGTTTAAGCCGAGTGTGGCTCTGCTGCAGGAGACACATTTAAAACCTTCTGAAGCTGAGAAATTTAAAAGCAAGTGGGTAGGACAAGTAGTAGCTTCACCGTATTGTGGTAGGAAAAAAGGGGTGGCAATACTATTTAATAAGAATTGTGAATACAAAATAATAAAACAAGAAATAGATACCCAGGCAAGATATATAATCATAGATATGCAAATTGATAAATTAAATGTGGTAGTGTGCTGCGTATATGGCCCAAACAAAATAGAGGATGAGTTCTGGGGGGAGCTGAGTAACAAACTGATGAAATATATTGGGAAGAACATTATCATAGGGGGGATCTTAATTTGACACCAGTGCCCTTAATAGACAGGTTCAAATGTAGTCAAACCAGGAACATTAAAAAGGAAGGTAGAATAATGAAACATTTCATGAAAGGGCTTAGAGTACAGGATATATGGAGAGATCAAAACCCCGATGTACGCAAATTTACGTGTGTGTCCAAAACATTTAAGACTCTCTCTAGAATTGATCTCTTTTTAAGCTCAGAAAACATGCTGAGTTTGAATTTGAAAACAGATATTAAGGATATATGCATTTCAGACCACGCGGCTATAACACTGGAAATTCAGAATAGAACTCAAACAGGGAGGGGCGACGGTAGAATTAGATACCCTAGACATCTATTGTATAATATTCATTTTAAGAATTACATTTTAGAAAAATGGAAGGAATACAAATCTTTCAACAGCAGCTATGTTGGTAAATGGGAGATATACTGGGAAACAGCTAAAGCATATATAAGAGGGAACATCAAAGCATACATGTGTAAATGGAAGAAGAAAAATAAGGAGCGGGAGTGTCAGCTCAATAACCAACTTAAAAATGCATACAGAGCTTATATAAGTAACGCCAATCCGCAGACCTGGCTTAAGTATCAAAGTAGTAAACAAGAGAAGGATATATTTGCAAAACAAATGGCTATCCAACAAGATGAGAAAGATAGAGCCAAATACAGAGGTTTTAATGGAAGATCTGCTAAATATATAGCCTGATTAATTAAAATGCAGTAGCAAAGGAATTATATATCAGCTATCAAGCTAGGGCCAGATAGAGCAAACACGACTAAGGAAGTAAAACAGCTAATGTTTAAATATTTTGAAGAGCTCTATACGAATTCTGTAGTAGATATCCAGTATAAAATAGAGTTTTGGGATCAACTAGAAATTAGGAAACTTGAGGAAACAGATAGAGATATGTTAAATTTACCAATAACGGAAGAAGAAGTAGCCCGGACTATTACTCAGTTGAAAAGTAATAAGGCACCGGGACCTGATATGCTCCCGGCAGAATTTTATAAAATGTTAGGTAGCAGTATCATACCCACTCTCACCAATCTATACAATAGTTATTTCTTAAAAGGGGAAATGCACTCTAAATATTTTGCTGCGTCCTCTATCACGTTAATCTTAAAAAAAGGCAGAGAGTCAGAAGACCCAGGATCCTATAGACCGATATCACTGCTAAACAGCGATTACAAGATTTTAACTTCTATCATAGCAAACAGACTTAAAAAAATATTACATAAAATTATACATATAGATCAGGTAGGTTTTATGACTGGACGCAATCCAGCTAGAAATATCCGCAAAGTTCTCATTACATTAGACCAATGTTATCAAGATATAAAGCAAAAGCCTAATGAGGATAGCCAAGATCTAGTGGTGCTAGCGATAGATGCGGAAAAAGCTTTTGACGCTATAACCTGGGATCACCTATTCACAGTATTAGGGAAGTTCGGAGTACAAGGGAATATTGAGTCTTTTATTAAACTTATATATAGGGTGCCGACATCTAACTTAATTATTAATGGGGAATTTACACCAGATATTGTGCTTAAGAAAGGCACAAGACAAGGCTGCCCCTTATCTCCCATGCTGTTTAACTTAGCAATAGAACCATTAGCTATCAGGTTAAGAAAAGAACTAGTAGGCATCAAAATCCATAAGCAGAAGATAGTCCTCTCTTTGTTTGCGGACGACCTGCTTTTATTTCTATCGGATACTCAAAACAGTATTAAACAACTCTTAGATATTAAAAAACAATTCAGTTCATTTTCTGGATACAAAGTTAACGTAGATAAGTCGGAGATCATGTGGTTACGTGGGTTAAGTCAGAAGCACAAAAATTGTCCTTTTAGAGAAGTAGACCAGATCAAATATTTAGGTTTAATCATTACGAGGAACCCGAAACAATGGTATGGCAAAAATATTACACCATGCCTGGACAAATGCAAAGCAGACTGTAAAAGATGGAGTAATCTATCAATTAATATCTCTGCTAGAGTAATGTTAATCAAAACAATAATCTTTCCCCGAATATTATATCTGTTGCAGAATTTACCTATTATAATAACACAGAAAGATTGTATCAGGTTCAATAGGATGTGTAATAGTTTTATCTGGGCAGGAGGGAAAATAAGATGTTCAGCAGAGATAGTAACTCTCCCTCTCAAAGCTGGGGGACTAGCACTCCCGAATCTTCAAGCATACAATTTAGCCGCATTGGTGAAATATGCGATAGATTGGATTATTGAGGGGAACTATGTCTCTTATGGAGTGTTAGAATCAGAGGTATGTGCTCCCTATTTGTTGAAAGCACTTCTGCATTGCGAGACAAAAAATCTCCCAAAAAAGATTAGGCAGCGGCTAACGTTCAATAATATAATAATGGCCTGGCATAAACTGGGTAAAGGAGTAGGAGTAAATACGTATAAGTCAAGACACCTACCGATTTTAGGGAACCCTAAATTTAAAGCAGGATGTAGTGAAAATGGAGTTTTCCACAGGTGGCGTAGGAAGGGTGTGGTTAATCTGATGCAACTCGAGGATAACAGAACCCATATAGTTAAATCATTTGATGAATTAAAAGAGGAGTATCAGCAAAAGAACACAGACTTCTTTGCCTATTTGCAAATTAGGCATTTCCATAGTGAGCTACAGGCTAACTATGGGAATGATTGGTCACTAGGAGGGTTAGATGAAATTATAACAGTGTTTGCACAAAAGAAATACGCAATTAGTATGATTTATACGTTTTTAATGAACTATAAAATAGAAACACATCTACAGACGCTGAAAGGGAAATGGAGGAAAACGCATGTCATAGTGACAAGGGAAGAATTAGTAGACAGTTTTAACACTGCAATTAGGACTACCAAGGTTACCACCTGGAGAGAATCACACTTTAAAATAATTAATTAACTGTATATTACACCTAGTAAAATAGCAAGATGGTATAGGAATATGGATATAGTATGCTATAAATGTGGTGCTAAAGAAACAGACTTAGAACATTGCTTATGTGTATGCCCAAAAATTCGGCAGTTCTGGCAGCAAGTACAATATTGACTAAACAGGTGGTTAGACCAAAAACTACAAATAAACAGTAAAATGGTTTTGTTTTTATATCAGGGTACAGACTGGCGAGAGAATTCTAGTCTCATTAACACAGCAATCCTACAAGGTAGGATACTGATTCTAGACAACTGGAAAGATTCTAAAGCTCCTAGCATTAAACAGTTTATGAAGGGGATAAAAAATCAGATGATTCTGGAACAACATGACATCCACTTAGATGCTAAGAAACATATAAAAAGGTTTTTCCATAAATGGCTAAATATAATAGAAGCTGAGTCTGTAGATGTCCAATTCCAAATTATTAAACCTCTAATTAAGTCAAAGATAGTGAAAAATATGATTGCTAAGGAGGAACTACCGAGCCTCTGGAGCAGTGTGATATAGGAGGCTAGCCCCCCCCATTCCCCCCCCCCTTCTGAACACACCAGAAGTAAGGCTGACCGGTGGGAATCCACGCCTGTGTTGGGTCTTTATTGGCTGATATGTTTTTCATTTTTGTACAGGTAATTCTTTATTACCTTCAGTTGCTCCGCAGTTCCAGTGAAGCCTGATTTACTGTTTTTTTTTTTTTTGGTTTTTTTTTTCTGTTTGTTATGTTTATTTTCTAACTTTGGCAGATGTGTATGCTTTTTCCTTTATATATTTCTTTTTTTTTGTTTTTTAATTATGCGTTGTCTAGGTAATTCATGAGGCCAAACAAAGAGGGCCTCGAGAGAAGGATGTATACTTCTGTTTATTGCAGGGGGCAAGGAAATTTGTATTACTACAAGAAGATCTGTACTTGTATTTGCCTTGAGAAAATGATCTTGACCCCCTAAATGTATTCATATGTATAAGATTATATAAGCTAATAAAAAAAGATATTTAAAAAAAAAAAAAAAAAAAAAAAAAAGGAATCCTTCAACATATTTCCATAGTGCACCCACTTATAAGGGTCCTGCTACTCCTTAGATAAATAACAAGTAATAGTGACAGTGTTTCTTCCAAAAAAAAAAAATCCTTTATTGGAGTAACATAGCTTAAATACAGACAAAAAGAGTAAACTTCCAAATCATTTACTTCACTTCTCTTTCTAAAGTCTACATCTGCTTTCACTAAAAAAATTCTCTCAGTTTGTTTCCTCTTTTAAAAGATTGTACTGGGGGACATTTAAATTATTCTATAACCAGATTACTTTTATGTAAAATATATCAGTGCTTACTAATAATACAAAAAAAATATTTTACTCTTCAGATTATACTCTGAGATGAAAATAGGTCTACATGTTTATCCGATTGTACCTTCTCTTTCACAACATCTTTAAGTGCCTCATTCTTGCCCTTATCAACTAAATGTGGTGGATACCCTCGCTCAACAAATGTATTTAACATCTGGTCTATTTTTTGTATAGAATCAACTGCCCTTTCTAGATAACAGTAATAACTGTTATAATGCAGAATAGTTTTGTGGTCCATTTCCTTATAATATAAATCTAAAAACAGTTGTACACCCTTTTTATATACTGATGTGTCCACAAAGTTAACCTGTTTTTTAGATGCAGATAAAGTGAAACGTAAGAAGATTGTTTGATTGTTCAAATATTCTACAAATGATATTTAAGACTATAATGTATGCCGCCACATGCCAAATATACATATCTCTTGATTTTTTTGACAAGTATAAATTGTCTTTTCTTCAAAATGTCTCATAAATAAATTGGTGTATGATGGGTCCAGATTAGAGTCCATGGCCTCTATTTATGTAAGGTCTTGCGGACCTGATCCGACAGTGCGGATCAGGTCCACAAGACCTCGCTGAATGCGGAGAGCAATACGCTGCTGACTCGTGGCCAATCGGCTTCAAGCAGGGAGGTGTCAATCAACCAGATCGTAATCGATCGGGTTGAATTGCGGAGATTCCTGTCCACCTGCTCAGAGCAGGCGGACAGGGTTATGGAGCAGCGGTCTTTAGACCGTTGCTTCATAACTGCTATTTCTGGCGAGTCTTCAGACTCGCCAGAAACTCAGGTTATCAAGCTCCATTCGGAGCTTGATAGATAGGCCCCCATGGCTGTACCTTGTCTTTCCTGATAATATGTGTCTTGGAACAGGCAATAGTTTAAATATGCCAATATATTTAAAAAAATTACACTGTTGTGCTTGTATAACGTTTCTCCTTTTCCAATAGATTGAACACATCTTATTCTTACCTCATGGGTGAAGGAGGTATATAAACTTGCTGCATCTAGTGTGAATAAGATATCCTCAGTGTCACAAACCAAATGTATGATATGTCCAAAGACATCACCAGTATCTTTTATATAAGATCTTTGTTTGATTATCAAAGGATTAAGTACTTTGTCCAAAAAGTTTGCCATATTTGAAAATACAGACTCTGTCCCAGTAACAATTGGTCTCCAAGAAGGCTTTTTTAAAATGTATGTGGGTTTTTGGAAGAGTAGAAAACTGGCATAACGGGATCCACGTACACCAAAAAGTTGCCAGATCTTTTGTTATAATATTATATGCCAGTGCTCTACCCACAACCACTTGAATGTATTTATGTACATCATCTATAGGATCTTGTTTTAAAATGTGATAAACAGATAGTAATAATAACACGGTCTGATACATATAGTATTGATATTATTATATTTATAAAGTGGCAGAATTTTACACTACAGTATACAAATATACATGCTACCAGAACTACATATTTTGATGGAGCTTTATTATTAATAACAATAATAATAATAATAATAATAATAATAATAATAATAAAGATTACATAAATAAGACAGCCAATATGCATAACAAATTAAAGAGACATAAAACCAAAAAAGGTAATATCATGATTCAGATAGAGCATACAATTTAAAGGCCCTTTCAATTTAATTCTATTATAAAATGTTGTTCATTTTCTTGGTATCCTTTGGTGAAAAGCAGAGAGGCAAGTATGCACTTGTCTGTAGCACTATATTGCAGCATCACTGCAGGGATGTTACACATTTGAAAGACCACTAGATGGCAGCACTTTTTCCTGCCATGTAGTGCTCCAGACATGCACTGCTACCTACACTTCAACAAAGAATATCATGAGAATTTAAAAAAATTAAAGTAAATTGGAAACTTATAAATTTGTATGCTCTGAAGAATTGGGGGTTTCATGTCCCTTTAAAGGGACAGTACAATAAAAATTACATGATTCAGATGGAGTTTGCAATTTTAAATGACTTTTCAATTTACTTCTATAATCAATTTTTATTTGTTCCCCTGTTATCCTTTGTTAAAGGGATATGAAACCCAATTTTATTTATTTCATGTGCTAAAAATAAATACACAGAGCGCCTCCTAAAAGGCTAAGACACTAGTAGTGACAAGATTATTTAAATAAAAAATATATTGAAATTCTATAGGGGTATATAAAATATTTTATAAGATACTTATAGCTAAAATATACAAACAAGATGCAAAAGTGGATCCACTTAAAATTAACAATAAAATATGCATATATCTATATAAAAAACAATACAATTGTGGTTAAAAACCACAACAATATACAATCTTAATCACAAAATAAATTACAATAAAACAGCTGTTGATGGTTGGATAAAAAATATAAATATATAAAAACATCAATTTACTGAGTAGGTGTCCATAAATATGTAGGTCCCAAACTTTAAATTCTTTCCAGAGAGTGAATGTCCAATATGAAGATTCTATTTTAAACAGTTATCCTTATATATCCCTTGATAAACGGTGAAATGATGAAGTGTGTAAAAAAGAAAAACGTAGTGGTTTTCAAATCAAATTTCAAAAATTATTGTGAATATCCAAAAAATCCTGAAAAGATGATGTGATGAAGTGGGCGTGAATAATCAAAAATGTGTGTACACAAAAATGAAAAAGGAAAAAATGGGAAAAAATAATCCAAATTAATATTTAGGATGTGTTAAAGTGAATAACACACTTATAAAGTGACCCTTATGTGAATACAAGATGTGAAGAGATGCTCCTAAAAAGTTATTCCTGTGTGTAAACGATTAAAAAATATAGAAATGGATCCTATGTCTCAGGGATCAATTCATTCAAAGATATACCTGTAATAAAACAAATATTACATAGTGCAAAACTGCTATTCAAACTTAGTCAGTAATTGAAAAGAAGCTTACCATATATGTCAACGCGTTTCGGCCCTAAGAACTGGGCCTTTATCAAGACTATAGATGGATTTAGCATGGTAGCTCCTTTTATAGCTATTACTGGCCAATAAGTGCCAGTATTGTTTTGGCGCCAAAAAATAACCTCTACTTCCTGTTCCTGTTGACCTGGAAGTAAAAAAATAACCTCTACTTCCTGTTCCTGTTGACCTGGAAGTAAAAAAAATATAACCTCTACTTCCTGTTCCTGATGACCTGGAAGTACTATTGAGTTTATTCTATTTTTGTATATATGTTCCTAGTTTCATGGTAAATTCATGCTATGTTTCAAATAAAGTACATGTTCATTTTTATTTGTTTCATTAATATTTGAAAGATAATATTTGCCTAAAATCGGCAAACCGGAAGTGTGTGTTCAGTCATTTATCACCATGGAAACCAATATAAGAGTGAATGAATAGAACAATTTTCAGTCATATATTTAGATTTACCATGCCTGATCTGAAAATAGGCTTAATCTATCCTAAGGTAACTAGCTATTTTTGAAAATTGTAAGGCTGCTTGTTAGGCCCTTCTTTGACAGAAAAGACGAGTGAATGAAAAATGTATTCTACTTAGGGAAGACATCAAAGTAATAAGTATTATAGTGGATATGACACTATTGAGGAATAAAATAAAATAGAAGATTCTTATTTAAAAAATATAACAATCTAAAAGGGTCCTAAAATGTAAGCAATAATATCACTGTCCCTATAGAGATATCTATTTAGGAAAAGCGTATAGAATGTCTTCTGGAATGTCATAAAATATCATATATTTTTTGATTTATAGAAATATCAAGAAACCTATTAAGATAAACATTGTCACATAGCCTCCTATATGGAGATGACCCAGGGCTAAAAAACATTGGAATGATAAACATGATAAAAACTGTGGGATAATGAACATCGATTGTAAACATAATTAAAATATAATTAGATTGTTCGAATGATAAACATGATAAAAACATTAGGATAATGAACATCGATTGTAAACATAATTAAAATATGTAAAAATTAGAATATTCAAATATTTCAATATTTGAAACTCTCCATCAGTAATAGTAATGCAAAGTGGCAGGTGAAGAGGGGGGGCATGGTTATATTAACAGAAGTACTTGAAATCACAATTACAATAAGACCTATCTCTTTCAAATGCCTACATATACTCTATGTGGGGGTGTGCCTAATCTATGCTAGTATGAAAATACATGCACCTATTTAAGCTACACCTATAGGATAGAATAATAACAGCGGCTATAATCTTAAATTAAGAGGATGAGATAGATCTTCTTTGTTATTAAGACCCTTAGGGTAAAGGCAATCTAAATTGAAAATCCATTTTGATTCAGCAGTTAATAGTTTCTTTTCATAGTTCCCCCCTCTCCAATTGGCTGTAACCAATTGGATGCCTATGTAGCTAAGATCTTTTTGTCTTCCCTGATGTTGCTGCGTGAAATGCCGATATAGTGGTGTGTCTACATTTTTATGCTTGATTTTTAACAGGTGTTCTTTGATTCTGTCTTTCAAAAGTCTGGAGGTCTGGCCTACATATTGTAGACCACAGTTACATTGTATCATATAGATGACCCCCTTACTTGTACATCTTATTGTATCTTTAATTTCATACTTCACTTTAGAATTGTGTGAAATAAAGTTTCTTGTTTTTATTCCCCTTTCACATGCTTTACAGTTTATACAAGGAAAGAAACCCCTTAGGTTTCTACCAAAGACATCTTTGCTAGTTGTTTTCGGAGTCTTGGGAACACTAGGGGACAATATGTTCTTGAGATTATTGGCTTTCCTGTAAATAAATGTGGGGTTAGGTGGAAGTTTTTCTCCTATAATTTCATCGTCTTTCAGGAGTGGCCAATGTTTTCGGATTATTCTTTCTATTAGATATCTATTTTCGCTATATCCTGTAATGAATGGGACAATAAGAGTATCTTCACTATTGGTTGACAAGCCCATCTTATTTTTGTTTTTATTTTTATAATTCAATAAGTCTCTTCTATCTTTATTCCGGACTTCTTCCATATTTTGGTTTAGGCTATCCTCTTCGTAGCCTCTCTCTAAAAATTTCCCTTTAAGTATTGTTGCTTGTTCTTCCCATTTTTCTGGGTTTGAACAATTTTTCTTAAGGCAAAGAAATTGTCCCTTAGGAATATTGGATTTCCACTTGAAATGATGGCAACTCTCCTGGTGGATATAATTATTACAGTCCACTTCTTTGAAGAACGTGGATGTTTCCAATATTCCATTTTTCACCTCAATTTTCAGGTCTAGAAATGTAATTTCCTTGGCACTGATTTCAAAAGTGAATCTTAAGTTTTTGGTATTATTGTTCATAACCTGTATTGTGTGTAATAGGTCCTCCTTTGTGCCTTTCCATATCATTAAAATGTCGTCAATATAGCGTGCATAGAGGACCAGGTCCACGCTAGCTGGACAGGATTCCCAAAATATGTGTTCCCACTGCCCCATATATAAATTAGCATAGCTCGGCGAGAACCTGGTCCCCATCGCTGTGCCACACGTCTGTCTGTAAAAAATACCCTTATGATTAAAATAGTAATGTGTTAAAATATATTTTATCGCATCAAGAATAAAATTTCTCTGTAATTCTGGTACTTCTTCATCTTTTTTCAGGAAAAGTTCCACCGCCTCTATACCTCCCTCATGGGGTATGCTAGTATAGAGGGATGTGACGTTGCATGTAGCTAATATGTAATTGTCATTCCATTCTATATTATTCAATATGTTCAGAACCTGGGTTGAATCTTTAAGGTAGGATGGTAGTCCCATAACATATCTCTGAAGGTTTCTGTCAACATATTCTGACAGATTGCTTGTCAATGATCCGATGCCTGAAATTATTGGTCTACCCGGTGGGTTCACCAAGGACTTATGTATCTTAGGGAGGTAGTATATTACCGGAGTTATTGGGTCTTTTGTCCCTATATACTTGAACTCCTTATCGTTCAGTATTCCATTGTTTTTGGCTTCTCCTAAGAGTCTGTCTAACTCCCTTTTGTAACCCTCAACCGGGTTCTGTTTCAATACTTCATAAGTTTGGTCATCAGATAAAATTCTATGACATTCTTGATCGTAGTCTTCTTTATTCAGGACAACAATCCCCCCACCCTTGTCCGCTGGTTTGAGGACCACATTGTGGGTTTTTTCCAATTTCCTACTGGTGTGCAGTTGTTCTTTAGACAAATTATGTTTGTATTTGTTCAATTTTTTAGGTTTTATGTCTCTTATTTCTTTGACTACCATTGTCTCTAATGTTTTGATGGCATTACCCTTACTAGTCACTGGAAAAAAGACGATTTGGGTTTTAGATCGGTGTGTTGATATGGGCTCAACCTTAAATCATTGTTAGCTACATCTATATTTCCATAATAAGATGTATAAGATTCTAAAGGAGATTTTATGAAGTGCCTTTTTAAGGTCATTCTTCTGATGAATTCCTTTGCATTAACAAAGGTTTCAAATTTTTTTAGGCCTTTAGAAGGAGCAAAGGACAAACCATAATTTAATATTGAAGTTTCCTTTTCTGATAGTATTACAGTACTTAAATTATAGATTCCTCCGGATGATGAAACAGTATTGCATGTGTTCTTTTGCTTATTTTCGTTCTCATGTGTATTCTTATTTACCCTTTGATTTTTATTCTTATTCAATTTCTTTCCTCCTCTCTTGCTTCTACAAGTTTTCTTTTTTCCGTAGGTGTAAGAAATTATTGGCCAGTAATAGCTATAAAAGGAGCTACCATGCTAAATCCATCTATAGTCTTGATAAAGGCCCAGTTCTTAGGGCCGAAACGCGTTGACATATATGGTAAGCTTCTTTTCAATTACTGACTAAGTTTGAATAGCAGTTTTGCACTATGTTATATTTGTTTTATTACAGGTATATCTTTGAATGAATTGATCCCTGAGACATAGGATCCATTTCTATATTTTTTCATCGTTTACACACAGGAATAACTTTTTAGGAGCATCTCTTCACATCTTGTATTCACATAAGGGTCACTTTATAAGTGTGTTATTCACTTTAACACATCCTAAATATTAATTTGGATTATTTTTTCACATTTTTTCCTTTTTCATTTTTGTGTACACACATTTTTGATTATTCACACCCACTTCATCACATCATCTTTTCAGGATTTTTTGGATATTCACAATAAAATTTGAAATTTGATTTGAAAACCACTACGTTTTTCTTTTTTACACACTTCATCATTTCACCGTTTATCAAGGGATATATAAGGATAACTGTTTAAAATAGAATCTTCATATTGGACATTCACTCTCTGGAAAGAATTTAAAGTTTGGGACCTACATATTTATGGAGACCTACTCAGTAAATTGATGTTTTTATATATTTATATTTTTTATCCAACCATCAACAGCTGTTTTATTGTAATTTATTTTGTGATTAAGATTGTATATTGTTGTGGTTTTTAACCACAATTGTATTGTTTTTTATATAGATATATGCATATTTTATTGTTAATTTTAAGTGGATCCACTTTTGCATCTTGTTTGTATATTTTAGCTATAAGTATCTTATAAAATATTTTATATACCCCTATAGAATTTCAATATATTTTTTATTTAAATAATCTTGTCACTACTAGTGTCTTAGCCTTTTAGGAGGCGCTCTGTGTATTTATTTTTAGCACTACATTCACCTTTTTGGGGGCGCTGGTACCCACAATACTAGGAGCTACAGACACAAGGTTGAGCGCTGTCAGATTTTAACAGATTTTTATTTATTTCATGATTCAGATAGCACATGCAATTTTTATTGTTAGATTGATATACTTTATAACATTTAAACCTCTAAATTTCTGCCTATTTCAAAGGATTTATTGACAGCCTATTAATCACCTGCTTTTGTATTTGCTTTTCACAACAGGAGACTGCTAGTTCATGTTGGCCATATAGAAAAATGTGCTCACGCCCAAGAAGTTATTTAAGATTTAACACAATACTAAATGCAAGTCAATAGATAATAAATACAAAGTCATGTGATCAGGGGGCTGTCAGAAGATGCTTAGATACAAGGCAAACAGAGGTAAAAAGTATATTATTATAGCTGTGTTGGTTATACAAAACTGGGGAATGGGTAATAAAGGGATTATCTATCTTTTAAAACAATAACAATTACATTGTGGACGGTCCATTTAAAGATTTCATGTTAATAGAAAGCTGTTTAAATTATGTCTAACTACCAATATACCATTTCAAAAAACTATCGCCTAGATTTAGAGTTCTGCGTTAGCCGTCAAAAGCAGCGTTAAGGGCTCCTAACGCTGCTTTTTACCACCCGCTGGTATTTAGAGTCTAACGCTCACTTTCCAGCCACGACTTTTCCATACCGCAGATCCCCTTACGCCAATTGCGTATCCTATCTTTTCAATGGGATCTTCCTAACGCCGGTATTTAGAGTCTTGGCTGAAGTGAGCGTTAGAACTCTAACGACAAGACTCCAGCCACAGAAAAAAGTCAGGAGTTAAGAGCTTTCTGGGCTAACGCCGGTTCATAAAGCTCTTAACTACTGTGCTCTAAAGTACACTAACACCCATAAACTACCTATGTACCCCAAAACTGAGGCTCCCCCACATCACTGTCACTCTAATAATTTTTTTTAACTCCTAATCTGCCGACCGCGCACCGCCGCCACATACATTATCCCTATGTACCCCTAATCTGCTGCCCCTAACATCGCTGACCCCTATATTATATTTATTAACCCCTAAGCTGACCCCCCCAACGTCACCGCTACCTTACCTACACTTATTAACCCCTAATCTGCCGACCGGACCTCGCCGCCACTATAATCAATGTATTAACCCCTAAACCGCTGCACTCCAGCCTCAAAATCCTATAATACATAGTATTAACCCCTAATCTGCCCTCCCTAACAGCTTTGACACCTATCTTCAAGTATTAACCGCTAATCTGCCGACCTGACCTCGCCGCTACTCTAATAAATGTATTAACCCCTAAAGCTAAGTCTAACCCTAACACTAACACCCCTCTAAGTTAAATATAATTTTTATCTAACAAAATAAATTAAATCTTATTATATAAATTATTCCTATTTAAAGCTAAAATACTTACCTGTAAAATAAATCCTAATATAGCTACAATATAACTAATAATTATATTGTAGCTATTTTAGGATTTATATTTATTTTACAGGCAACTTTGTATTTATTTTAACTAGGTACAATAGCTATTAAATAGTTAATTAACTATTTGAGCTCGCATTCTATTGGCTGATCTGAACAGCCAATAGAATGCGAGCTCAATCTGATTGGCTGATTGGATTAGCCAATCTGATTGAACTTGAATCTGATTGGCTAATTCAATCAGCCAATCAGATTTTTCCTACCTTAATTCCGATTGGCTGATAGAATCCTATCAGCCAATCGGAATTCGAGGGACACCATCTTGGATGACGTCATTTAAAGAAACCTTCATTCTGACTTAGGACGTCATTAGAAGAGGATGGATCCGCGCCGGCTGCTTCAAGATGGACCCGCTCCGGATGGAAGATAGAAGATGGCGCCAGGATGAAGACTTCCGAGCCTCTGAAGGACCTCTTCTGGCCGGATAGGATGAAGACTTCGGACCCTCTGGAGGACCTCTTCTGGACGGATCGGTGATACCCGGCTGGGTGAATACAAGGTAGGGAGATCTTCAGGGGCTTAGTTTTAGGTTTATTTAAGGGGGTTTGGGTTAGATTAGGGGTATGTGGGTGATGAATTGTAATGTTGGGGGGGTATTGTATGGTTTTTTTTACAGGCAAAAGAGCTGATTTCTTTGGGGCATGCCCCGCAAAAAGCCCTTTTAAGGGCTGGTAAGGTAATAGAGCTGTTAACTTTTTATTTTAGAATAGGGTAGGGCATTTTTTTTATTTTGGGGGGCTTTGTTATTTTTTTAGGGGGCTTAGAGTAGGTGCATGTAATATGAGTTAAGAGTAAATGCCTTTGCTTGAGCACAATTAAATTTTACATGCGTTGGGATAGTGCGTCTTCAGAGGTCGAGTAGAAAGTTGCACAAACATAAAAAATCAATTTAAAAGTATAGTTACACCCATAATAACAATAATTAATAAAAAATATTAATACAAAATTGCATATAAAAGTTATAAGGGCTGAAAGATATGAGGTATCAGGTGTTACAAAAAAAAAAGACCTGCAAGGTGCTTTAACATAGAAATACATACATGAATGGATCACTTTTTTCTTTTTTAATTATTATTATTCTTTATTTAAAAAGCTCCAACAGATTCAGCAGCACTGTCCATGGGTAACAAAGATAAAAGGACAGTACAATATGAGACACCAGACAAAATTTAACAAACAAATACAGGGAGGGGGGACCTGTTCCAGTGGGAATTTACAATCTAGATGAGATTAATTTAAGCTCAACTGGAGCTTTTTTTTGTAAGTATATTAAGATTTTTATAGGTTGAACTCCATGGACTTATGTCTTTTTTCAACCTCATCCAATATGTAACTATGTAATATGTGTATATATATGTATTTACAGACATTATTATACATACTAGTTGATAAACCTGCCCAGAGGGCAGTCTACTTATTTGTTAAACTACAGATGTAGAAACAACCTATTTGGGGGGTTTGTTTTATTTAGATTAGGGATGGGTAGTAAAAGAGCTAAATGCCCTTTTAAGGGCAATGCCCAAGCAAATGCCCTGTGGGCATGGGTAGTTTAGGTTTTTTAGTGTTAGGTTCTTTTATTTTTGGGGTGGGGGGTGTTTACTGTTAGGTGGACTTTGTGTTATTTGTAAAAGAGCTGATTATCTTGGGGCAATGCCCTGCAACACGCCCTTTTAAGGGCTACTGGTAGTTTTTATTGGGGGGGGGGATTTTTTTATTTTCATAGGGATTAGGTTTAATTTTGTTAAATTTGGTAATTTGATTTTTTATTTTCTCTAATGTTAGCCTTTTTATTTTTTGTAAACTTATTTTTTTTTTTTGTAACTTTAGAATGTATTAGTTTAAGTAATGTGGGTTAATTTAAGGGTGTGTTAGGTTAGGGGTGTTAGGTTAGGGTACTTAGTTATTTACATAGTTATTTGTGTTGTGGGTTTTGCCGGTTTAAAGGGTTAATAAGTTAATTAGGTTTATTGCAATGTAGGGGTTTTGCATTTTAGGAGTTAATAGGATAATCAGGTTTATTGTGATGTGGGCGTTTTGCGGTTTAGAGGTTAATAGGGTAATTAGGTGTATTCCGATGTGGGTGGTTGACAGTTAAGTGATTAAGGGGTTAATTACTTTATTATTTAGCGATGTGAGGGTTTGCGTGTATGGGTTAATACTTTGTGTAGGATTTTTTTGTTATATTTTGTGCGTGCAGTGTTTTTTTTAATACTTGATGCGGTCGGTTAGTTTTTTTTTTTTAATACTTGATGCGGGCGGTTAGTTTTTTTTTTTTTTTTACTACTTGATGCGGACGGTTAGTTGTTGCTTTTGTAATGCTCCGTTTCCCTTTGCAACATCATAAGCTGCATCCCGGTGGATTCCGAAAATGGCTGGGTGTTGAAAGAATCCACCCTGCCATTTTCAGAATTCACCTGGATGCAGCATCGCTGCATACAGGTGAATTCTTTTGTCCTTGTGCTGCCAACATTCCATTGAGGATGCGTGTGTAACTGCCGATGGCGACGGACATTATAAACACAATTATAGTATAGATAAACACATGAATACATATACACATATAAATATTAATGCATTGGTGCCCTTTGCAGTCAAGTAGCTGAAAATCATATTTATGCAATATTCATTTTAAATAAAGTGTATATATATATATATATATATATATATATATATATATATATATATTGGTAAAGATATCTATTTCACACCAAAAAAATCATATATATATATATATATATATATATATATATAATTACATGTGTATTTAAAAAATAAATAGAACATATTCTTCTATGTGAAACATTTTGGAATATGAAATATTCATATTTCATGTCCGGTTAGCAGACTTGAGAAAATGTGATCTGGTTTACACATAAGTAAGGATGTTAGGTTTTTTTTCTATTTGAAGTCTATGTAGGAATATGTTAATGTGCTTGCAATATTCGGGCTTCAGCTTTTTGCACTCATGCAAAATCTTTTTACTTTCAACTTGTAATATATGCTAGCCAACGGGCACAAAAAGCCTCTAGCGAAGTAAACATGATAGTGGGAGCGCAAACTACCACTCCACTCATAATCTAGACCTAAAATGGTAGGACATTAAAAAAACACATCATAAAAGATTAAAAAAGCAAAACACACTGCTCCATTATGAAAGTTTTTGTCAGCATATTAAAATATTAGCGCACACATATCACTAAAAGATTTATCCAGGCTTCAAATACAAATGTAAGCTCTATGAATTCTGGGGCATTGGCCAATTGTGATATTATACAGCTTAATTTAACATATGGATTCCCAAGGCAAATGTATGTTACTGGTTTAATTCATTTTTATTCTCAAATTACGCAGTTTATTGAGCAGTTTGGAAGCTTTCCAAATAGTATGCTGGATTATAAGAAACTCTTGCTGTAGAGACTGATCATCAGTTAAGTGTGCTGTTCTTTGATTTAGCTGTACAGTTTGTGTCACTCTTTTCTGTAAGACATTCCAGTCTCTGATGCCTGCTACCAAATGCTCATTAAAAAAGTGTTAATGAAATAAAAACTATAAACAAAATCATTAAGATTTACTCTTGACCTGCAATGATACTGAGCAGGATCTGTGACACTGAATTAATCTTTAATCATCCCTAATGTGCTCGTACATATTTAATGCATGCTCTAGTTACCATTTCCCCCAAAGGGAGTCCTCAATTATGTTCCCTTTTTTTGCTGCATTTTAGGCATGGTAAAAAATGTTTACAGAAAACAGCATTATATATAAAGGTATATATATATATATATATATATATATATATATAGTTAGTGTAGATAGCATAAGGAGATTATATATAGTTAGTATAGATAGCATAAGGAGATTATTTATAGTTAGTATAGATAACATAAAGAGATTATATATAGTTAGTATAGATAGCATAAGGAGATTATATATAGTTAGTATAGATAGCATAAAGAAACTATATATAGTTAGTATAGATAGCATAAGGACATTATATATAGTTAGTATACATAGCATAAGGAGATTATATATAGTTAGTATAGATAGCATAAAGAGATTATATATAGTTAGTATAGATAGCATAAAGAGATTATATATATAGTTAGTATAGATAGCATAAAGAGACTATATATAGTTAGTATAGATAGCATAAAGAGATTATATATAGTTAGTATAGATAGCATAAAGAGATTATATATAGTTAGTATAGATAGCATAAGGAGATTATATATAGTTAGTATAGATAGCATAAAGAGATTATTTATAGCTAGTATAGATAACATAAAGAGATTATATATAGTTAGTATAGATAGCATAAGGAGATTATATATAGTTAGTATAGATAGCATAAAGAGACTATATATAGTTATTATAGATAGCATAAGGACATTATATATAGTTAGTATAGATAGCATAAGGAGATTATATATAGTTAGTATAGATAGCATAAAGAGATTATATATAGTTATTATAGATAGCATAAAGAGATTATATATATAGTTAGTATAGATAGCATAAAGAGACTATATATAGTTAGTATAGATAGCATAAAGAGATTATATATAGTTAGTATAGATAGCATAAGGAGATTATATATAGTTAGTATAGTTAGCATAAGGAGAATATATAATTAGTATAGATAGCATAAGGAGATTATATATAGTTAGTATAGATAGCATAAAGAGATTATATATAGTTAGTATAGATAGCATAAGGATATTATATATAGTTAGTATAGATAGCATAAAGAGACTATGAACTTTACTTTGATTATGTGAACCATTACATCAAATTTGTTAAATAGAAATGACACTGTAATCTAATTTCTTTATCTTCCCTTTAATTTAAACATGCTATAACTTTTTTTAAAAAAAAAACATAGCTTATAATATTTTATATAATAGGCCAGATTACGAGTGGAGCGCAACAATTTGAGCACAATCAACAAGGGGTATGTGGTTGATATACTAACTATATATAGTTAGTATAGATAGCATAAAGAGATTATATATAGTTAGTATAGATAGCATAAAGAGATTATATATAGTTAGTATAGATAGCATAAAGAGATTTTATATATAGTTAGTATAGATAGCATAAAGAGATTATATATAGTTAGTATAGATAGCATAAGGAGATTATATATAGTTAGTATAGATAGCATAAGGAGATTATATATAGTTAGTATAGATAGCATAAAGAGATTATATATAGTTAGTATAGATAGCATAAGGAGATTATATATAGTTAGTATAGATAGCATAAGGAGATTATATATAGTTAGTATAGATAGCATAAAGAGATTATATATAGTTAGTATAGATAGCATAAAGAGATTATATATAGTTAGTATAGATAGCATAAGGACATTATATATAGTTAGTATAGATAGCATAAAGAGATTATATATAGTTAGTATAGATAGCATAAAGAGATTATATATAGTTAGTATAGATAGCATAAAGAGATTATATATATAGTTAGTATAGATAGCATAAGGAGATTATATATAGTTAGTATAGATAGCATAAAGAGATTATATATAGTTAGTATAGATAGCATAAAGAGATTATATATAGTTAGTATATATAGCATAAAGAGATTATATATATAGTTAGTATAGATAGCATAAAGAGACTATATATAGTTAGTATAGATAGCATAAAGAGATTATATATAGTTAGTATAGATAGCATAAGGAGATTATATATAGTTAGTATAGATAGCATAAAGAGATTATATATAGTTAGTATAGATAGCATAAGGACATTATATATAGTTAGTATAGATAGCATAAAGAGACTATATATAGTTAGTATAGATAGCATAAGGACATTATATATAGTTAGTATAGATAGCATAAAGAGATTATATATAGTTAGTATAGATAGCATAAAGAGATTATATATAGTTAGTATAGATAGCATAAAGAGATTATATATATAGTTAGTATAGATAGCATAAAGAGACTATATATAGTTAGTATAGATAGCATAAAGAGATTATATATAGTTAGTATAGATAGCATAAAGAGATTATATATAGTTAGTATAGATAGCATAAGGAGATTATATATAGTTAGTATAGATAGCATAAGGAGATTATATATAGTTAGTATAGATAGCATAAAGAGATTATATATAGTTAGTATAGATAGCATAAGGAGATTATATATAGTTAGTATAGATAGCATAAAGAGATTATATATAGTTAGTATAGATAGCATAAGGAGATTATATATAGTTAGTATAGATAGCATAAGGAGATTATATATAGTTAGTATAGATAGCATAAAGAGATTATATATAGTTAGTATAGATAGCATAAGGAGATTATATATAGTTAGTATAGATAGCATAAAGAGATTATATATAGTTAGTATAGATAGCATAAAGAGACTATGAACTTTACTTTGATTATGTGAACCATTACATCAAATTTGTTAAATAGAAATGACACTGTAATCTAATTTCTTTATCTTCCCTTTAATTTAAACATGCTATAACTTTTTTTTAAAAAAAAAACATATCTTATAATATTTTATATAATAGGCCAGATTACGAGTGGAGCGCAAAAATTTGAGCACAATCAACAAGGGGTATGTCGTGGATGTTTGCGCTCATCTTGCTTATTGCTTGTATTACGAGTTAAAATTAAGCGCAATCGCTTGAGCGCAATCGCAATTTATGCTACAATGATTACCACAACTTCAGAGCTCTGGTTAAAGGGATACTAAACCCATTTTTTTCTTTCATGATTCAGATAGAGCATGTAATTTTATGCAAAGTAATGCAATATTCATTTTTAATAACAGTTTTAACTATGTATTTACTGTATATATTTCACATTCTGGTGTTCTGCACATAGCACAATATGTTCTAAGTGTTTCAAAATAGATATTTATATACCTATATAATCATGTATATATGTATGTATATATATATATATATATATATATATATATATATATATATATATATATAGTAGTAAGCAATTTCCAGTTCAGCCCACCAGTAGCCAACTCGCCTGGGTGCAATGATATACCATGAAATAAAAAGCAAAAAAAATGCACTCTCAGGACTTTTCCACAAAAAACCAATTTAATGGAACGTTTTCGGGGTTCACAACCCCTTCATCAGCATGCAAAACAAACAAAATTCAACTCATTTATAGTGTTACATATCAATTACAACATATCAACCTAAGTGTCTCTCCAAAGGAAAAGTGCGCCAATTTTTCGAGTTTGGAACGCATATTGCGTTCCACAGTGCTATCCGAAACCGGAAGTTGTATTACCTCACTTCCGGTTTACGGATTCAACAGACAGAACGTGAAAGTAGTGTACTCTACAATTTCAAACGTATTAATGTGACATACTAGTTTGGGGGACTTATTATAACAACAGTGTGCCACATTCTAATAAGTGCCAAGAAAATTGTGATGGATATACATTGTCGAACGTTGCTACATCCGGTCGGCATAGAAACAGTAACCATGGTAATCATAAACAATTCTGATTGCCAAGAGGTGCCATAATTTACAATGGTATGCCAGCTGAATGAAACAACAATTTTCATAGTGCCATAAGTAACGTGTACTGAATTATATACAATCATATTGTATATATAAAAAAAGAATACTAATTTAAAAATTGAATAGTTAAAAAATAAAACATTAAAGTTGGACCATATGACAGTACCATTGATTGGAATGGCAAGTTACAAACGTAATGTTGCAAATGTGAGTGCTGTGACTCATAATGTATCGCTAGTATATTACAGCAAAGTGGCGTTAAACATATATAATGCTACACTAAATTCGCAAGCAAATGAAGCTCAGATTAGAGCAGTAGATATATATAACAGTATTGTAGGGCTGTGCTATTTGGGCTGCTTTTTCGTTAGGGCACAATTTTCAATTAGATTAAATTTTGACCATTAGGGGGTAATGGCTTACGACGGCCAAAATGTGCCAACAATCAAGTGGCATAACGTTCCGGGATCATTACAATCCCTTTGTCAAATGCTCATACAATCCACTGCAGTGAATCTAAAAACATGTGTTTACCTGAACCGCCTGTTCAGCTTAAGAGCCCCTCAGGGAACCGCAAACTTCATTAGCGTCCCATACATGTGACGTCATCACGTGATGCCCCTTACGCACATACCCACATGGAGGACGGTAACCATAGTGACATCTCAAGTAGAACAGACGCAATGCGCACGCATCCTCCCTGGCAACGCCAACCTTCATGGCAACATCTCAAAGTGACGCCCCAGAAGGGAGGTGGAGATCAGGGACAGAACAGGTGCCATGGCAACAAGACGCATTCGCCTTACTTGGCGATACTTACACATAAATCTATTATAACATTGAATATCTGTTTACACATATTTCATCTAACAGACAATACATTTATCTGACTGCCCACAGAGTCCTATATCAAATTAACAACATAATGTATACAATATATGCAAATGTTACCCTTATTAAATAAGCAAATTCACAGTGATACAAATTACTGCAAATTAAGAGCTACGTGTCTGTTGGAGAAACAAACAGGCTGCCTAAATATGTTTAATTTTCATATCCAAATATAATCATGATAGAGATTCCAAACTAAACTAAGCCAAAGGAGCTAACCATCTCTCTTATGTATTACCGGTCTTCCATGCCAATTAGAGAATGGTAGAAAACAGTGAGATTCTACTAGATCATACAATCATGTATAATCCTGCTGGTATAGCCATACAATAGTATTGATTAATTGCCATAAAAAGGATTGAAATCCATATACGTGTTTAGACTTCTGGGTATTACCGTATCCAGGTCATGAATCCATCTTGACTCTCGACGTAGCAGCAAATTGCTCCTATTACCACCTCGTGGCAGAGGTGGAACATGATCATAGTACGTATACTAGATATGCTATGTTTCATTTGTAAGCAGTGTATCATGACTGGTTGGTGAGATTCACCCTCTTTCAGCTCCTTACGGATAGTTGAACGATGATTCGCCATTTGTTCCTTAAAGGAGGTCACCGCCTTGCCAACATATACCAGGGCACAGGGACACATTAAAATATATATCATGTGGTCGCTGGTACAGGTGAGTCTGTGGCGAATAACATTCCTCTTGTTGGTATGAGGATGCTGGAAAGTCGCACCTTTCAGCATGCTATTGCATGTAATGCAGCTTCCACAGGGGAAACATCACTTCTTTGTTGATTGTAGCCACGTGTCTTTCTGGTAACAGGCCCTTGGGTCCGTTTTCACCAGCACCTCCCTCAAGTTCTGTGTTCTATGGTAGACCATCCTCGGTGTCCTCACGTTGTTAAATGGTAGGAATGAATCCGATTCAACCAGTCTCCAATTTCTACGTATTGAGTTGGATAATCTTTGATGTGATACTTCATGGGTAGTTACAAAGTTAACTAATGCTTGTTGGTCTATTCTCCTTTCTCTTGGTTGTCTCTTAGGTTGCTTTAATAGGTCCTCCTTAATACCTGGAACCAACTGCATGTTATATCCCCTTGTGATTAGTTTCATGGAGTTGTGCTAGCATAGTAGAATAATCACTGTTATTACGTATTACTCGAGTGAGTTGAGAGGTGACTATACTTTTCTTCTGGTGATAAGGGAGAAAACTGGTAGCAAATAGTAATAAATTGCAGTCTGTATCCTTAGTATACAATGAGGTGCCAAACCTACATTTGTTCTCTTCCATTGTTTTGAAGATATTCAAATCCAAAAAGTGTACAATATTAGTATCAAATTCAAGTTTAAATCAAATTGGACTCCTAATTTTATTAAGGCCATCTACCCACTCAGTCAATTTCGGTGGCAGTACCACTCCATATCAGGAAGACATCATCAATGTACCTAGTATAATACCCTATGTGACCATTGTTCCAAGGTTTCTGTATGAGCTGCTCATACCAGGCCATATAGATATTCGCATAGCTAGGGGCCATATTAGAGCCCATAGCCATGCCAGACACTTGTAAATAGTTCTCTTTTTCAAATTTGAAATAATTATTTTCCAGGCAAAGTTGTAGCAGCTCACACAAAACAAAAACTCAATGGGGGACCTTCATATACGTCACTCTCAGACACTACCAGTCTGACAGCCTCCACACCACCGTCATGTGGGATGGAGTTGTAGAGACTGTCGACGTCCATGGTCACAAGGATATCAAACTGGTGTAAATCAGAAAATGTTCGTAGAATATCCAACAAACTAGCAGAGTCTCTCAGGTATGAGGGGGTACTTTTTACCACCAGTTGTAAGAAATGATCTATATATCTAGCCATATTGGACAATAGGGAATCCCTAGCCAACACAATCGGCCTACCTGGTGGCTTAATCATACTTTTATGTATTTTAGGCAACAAATATAGAACCGGGATTTTCGGTGTATCACATATTAGAAAATTCATATCATTTTCAGTTACAATACCCATTTCAAGCCCTCTTTGTAAATATTGATCAATTTGTTTTTTTAATATCATTGTGGGATTACCTCTAAATGTTGTGTATGTTTTCTCATCTGATACTTGCCAAAGAGCTTCATCTCTATAGTCTGCATAATCCTGAATGACAATAGCACCACCCTTGTCTGCTGGGCAGATGATGATGCTATTGTCACTAGTAAGATTAATAAGGGCAGCATTCTCTGCATTAGTCAAATTGGAATAAACCTTGGTATCTTGGATGGTGTTATAATCCTGACAGAGCATACATGTAAAATGTTTGATCAATGCATTTGTAGTGTTAGGCTCAAAAGTGGAAGCTTTTCTAAAAGGTGTTGTAGTTTCACTAACAGAATCTTTAAAGTGATCCCTTAACTTTAACTGACGTTGAAACTTGTGTATGCCTATCATTGTGTCAAAAGTATTCTCCTTAGGGGTGGGTATAAAAGATAACCCCTTATTAAGTTGAGATACTTCATCGTTGCTAAGGGGTCTACTGCTTAAATTGTAGACAATTGTAGACCCCTTAGCAACGATGAATTATCTCTACTTAATAAGAGGTTATCTTTTATATCCACCCCTAAGGAGAATACTTTTGCTGCCCTCAAGTAATTATCTAAAAAAAGGGGTTGTCCCTGTAAGTTGTGAGAGATTCCCCATAGAAAGTAATGTAGCTCACTGGAAAGGGAATCCTCAATGGGAGAACAATGCAAGCAGGCAGCAAGGATCATACTTTAAAACTTTAAAAATTAACTACTGCAGCCAATACAAAGCAGATTACTTTGCTTTCAATGAGCAGCATCTTAAAAAAGGACCTCTATTTCCACATACATGTGTTTTTATTTTAATTGTGCCATGTTTTAGCTTGTGAGATTAACCCCTTGAGTGCTAACGATGGCTCTGAGCCGTCGCAGAGTTTCCCACTCTGGTGCTAACAACGGTTTAGAGTCGTCGCTATCACTCTCCCACCTTGAGGGAGATCTGGGTTCTCCAACCCGCTCCTACCCATTTTGCATGGTGACGTCATGCGCAATAACGTAATGACATCACCACGCAACTTTATTTATACTTAACAATGCTAAGTATAGGAGCAGGGGGCATGCTGCTTAGAAGCCTGTATGTCAGGCATCTAAGCAGCTACAAACCCCCAAGACCCACCATTGGAAAGGCAATCAGGGGTCTGAAAAAATTAAAAAAAAAGTTTATTTTTTTTAATTCAAAACATAAAAAATAAAAAAAAAACATTAAAAAATCTTAGCACCCAGGTGGGAAAGTGCTTAGCACTCAAAGGGTTAAACTGCAAGTTCTGTAGGAGGAAAATGTTTAGAGAATATCTAAGACATTGCAGAGAACATTTATCTACCTCTATAGAATGTCCCTCTTCAGCCCACTAGCAGAGACAGAGAATAATATTTAAGATTTTTTCAATATGCTTTAAATTTCATATTATAAATATAATTTGTAATTCAACATTTTTTGCATGAGTAGTGTAGTTTTATTACTACGTATTTCTTTAAAAGACGATTTTTGAAGGACAAGTTGTTATGATTTTAATGCTATCAAAAATACAATTGTTGCTGCAAATTTTAATTTCAATATTTTATTTATTCATGTTATATTACTGTTAAACTACAATTTTTTTGTGAGCCCAATCATAATTTATGCCTCGCCATACATAAAAGAAGTGAAACCCCTTTGTTAGACTGCAATGCATCCCCCTGCTTGCTGGCAGCCAATCAGCAGCTAGCTCTCAATCAAGCCGATCATATCGGGGTGATTTCATTCTGCCTCTTTTTAGGTGGCACACAGATTAAGCAGCAGTGTTTTTAAGACTACTTAACTATCTTTTCAGGCAAGCCTGAAATGCCAGTGCCCCAATGATGCTTTTGCAGCTTGATAAATGGGGCCCCATAAGTATTTATATATATTTTTTTTTAAAAAAAATTATACATAGTTTTGTTCTTAGCCACAAAGTATTTAGAACTACACCAAACATAGCAAAATATGGCCTAGATTTGGAGTTCGGCGGTAAAAGGGCTGTTAACGCTCCGCGGGCTTTTTTCTGGCCGCACCATAAATTTAACTCTGGTATCGAGAGTTTAATCAAATGCTGCGTTAGGCTCCAAAAAAGGAGCGTAGAGCATTTTTACCGCAAATGCAACTCTCGATACCAGAGTTGCTTACGGACGCGGCCGGCCTCAAAAACGTGCTCGTGCACGATTCTCCCATAGGAAACAATGGGGCTGTTTGAGCTGAAAAAAAACCTAACACCTGCAAAAAAGCAGCGTTCAGCTCCTAACGCAGCCCCATTGTTTCCTATGGGGAAACACTTCCTACGTCTGCACCTAACACCCTAACATGTACCCCGAGTCTAAACACCCTAACCTTACACTTATTAACCCCTAATCTGCCGCCCCCGCTATCGCTGACCCCTGCATATTTTTTTTAACCCCTAATCTGCCGCTCCGTAAACCGCCGCAACCTACGTTATCCCTATGTACCCCTAATCTGCTGCCCTAACATCGCCGACCCCTATATTATATTTATTAACCCCTAATCTGCCCCCCTCAACGTCGCCGACACCTGCCTACACTTATTAACCCCTAATCTGCCGAGCGGACCTGAGCGCTACTATAATAAAGTTATTAACCCCTAATCCGCCTCACTAACCCTATCATAAATAGTATTAACCCCTAATCTGCCCTCCCTAACATCGCCGACACCTACCTTCAATTATTAACCCCTAATCTTCCGATCGGAGCTCACCGCTATTCTAATAAATGGATTAACCCCTAAAGCTAAGTCTAACCCTAACACTAACACCCCCCTAAGTTAAATATAATTTACATCTAACAAAATAAATTAACTCTTATTAAATAAATGATTCCTATTTAAAGCTAAATACTTACCTGTAAAATAAATCCTAATATAGCTACAATATAAATTATAATTATATTATAGCTATTTTAGGATTAATATTTATTTTACAGGCAACTTTGTAATTATTTTAACCAGGTACAATAGCTATTAAATAGTTAAGAACTATTTAATAGTTACCTAGTTAAAATAATAACAAATTTACCTGTAAAATAAATCCTAACCTAAGTTATAATTAAACCTAACACTACCCTATCAATAAAATAATTAAATAAACTACCTACAATTACCTACAATTAACCTAACACTACACTATCAATAAATTAATTAAACACAATTCCTACAAATAAATACAATTAAATAAACTAGCTAAAGTACAAAAAATAAAAAAGAACTAAGTTACAGAAAATAAAAAAATATTTACAAACATAAGAAAAATATTACAACAATTTTAAACTAATTACACCTACTCTAAGCCCCCTAATAAAATAACAAAGCCCCCCAAAATAAAAAATTCCCTACCCTATTCTAAATTAAAAAAGTTACAAGCTCTTTTACCTTACCAGCCCTGAACAGGGCCCTTTGCGGGGCATGCCCCAAGAAGTTCAGCTCTTTTGCCTGTAAAAAAAAACATACAATACCCCCCCCCAACATTACAACCCACCACCCACATACCCCTAATCTAACCCAAACCCCCCTTAAATAAACCTAACACTAAGCCCCTGAAGATCTTCCTACCTTGTCTTCACCATCCAGGTATCACCGATCCGTCCTGGCTCCAAGATCTTCATCCAACCCAAGCGGGGGTTGGCGATCCATAATCCGGTGCTGAAGAGGTCCAGAAGAGGCTCCAAAGTCTTCCTCCTATCCGGCAAGAAGAGGACATCTGGACCGGCAAACATCTTCTCCAAGCGGCATCTTCGATCTTCTTCCATCCGGAGCGAAGCGGCAGGATCCTGAAGACCTCCAGCGCGGAACATCCATCCGGACCGACGACTGAACGACGAATGACTGTTCCTTTAAGGGACGTCATCCAAGATGGCGTCCCTCGAATTCCGATTGGCTGATAGGATTCTATCAGCCAATCGGAATTAAGGTAGGAATTTTCTGATTGGCTGATGGAATCAGCCAATCAGAATCAAGTTCAATCCGATTGGCTGATCCAATCAGCCAATCAGATTGAGCTCGCATTCTATTGGCTGTTCCGATCAGCCAATAGAATGCGAGCTCAATCTGTTTGGCTGATTGGATCGGCCAATCGGATTGAACTAGATTCTGATTGGCTGATTCCATCAGCCAATCAGAAAATTCCTACCTTAATTCCGATTGGCTGATAGAATCCTATCAGCCAATCGGAATTCGAGGGACGCCATCTTGGATGACGTCCCTTAAAGGAACAGTCATTCGTCGTTCAGTCGTCGGTCCGGATGGATGTTCCGCGCTGGAGGTCTTCAGGATCCTGCCGCTTCGCTCCAGATGGAAGAATATCGAAGATGCCGCTTGGAGAAGATGTTTGCCGGTCCGGATGTCCTCTTCTTGCCGGATAGGAGGAAGACTTTGGAGCCTCTTCTGGACCTCTTCAGCACCGGATTATGGATCGCCAACCCCCGCTTGGGTTGGATGAAGATCTTGGAGCCAGGACGGATCGGTGATACCTGGATGGTGAAGACAAGGTAGGAAGATCTTCAGGGGCTTAGTGTTAGGTTTATTTAAGGGGGGTTTGGGTTAGATTAGGGGTATGTGGGTGGTGGGTTGTAATGTTGGGGGGGGGTATTGTATGTTTTTTTTTACAGGCAAAAGAGCTGAACTTCTTGGGGCATGCCCCGCAAAGGGCCCTGTTCAGGGCTGGTAAGGTAAAAGAGCTTGTAACTTTTTTAATTTAGAATAGGGTAGGGAATTTTTTATTTTGGGGGGCTTTGTTATTTTATTAGGGGGCTTAGAGTAGGTGTAATTAGTTTAAAATTGTTGTAATATTTTTCTTATGTTTGTAAATATTTTTTTATTTTCTGTAACTTAGTTCTTTTTTATTTTTTGTACTTTAGCTAGTTTATTTAATTGTATTTATTTGTAGGAATTGTGTTTAATTAATTTATTGATAGTGTAGTGTTAGGTTAATTGTAGGTAATTGTAGGTAGTTTATTTAATTATTTTATTGATAGGGTAGTGTTAGGTTTAATTATAACTTAGGTTAGGATTTATTTTACAGGTAAATTTGTTATTATTTTAACTAGGTAACTATTAAATAGTTCTTAACTATTTAATAGCTATTGTACCTGGTTAAAATAATTACAAAGTATTAATCCTAAAATAGCTATAATATAATTATAATTTATATTGTAGCTATATTAGGATTTATTTTACAGGTAAGTATTTAGCTTTAAATAGGAATCATTTATTTAATAAGAGTTAATTTATTTCGTTAGATGTAAATTATATTTAACTTAGGGGGGTGTTAGTGTTAGGGTTAGACTTAGCTTTAGGGGTTAATCCATTTATTAGAATAGCGGTGAGCTCCGATCGGAAGATTAGGGGTTAATAATTGAAGGTAGGTGTCGGCGATGTTAGGGAGGGCAGATTAGGGGTTAATACTATTTATGATAGGGTTAGTGAGGCGGATTAGGGGTTAATAACTTTATTATAGTAGCGCTCAGGTCCGCTCGGCAGATTAGGAGTTAATAAGTGTAGGCAGGTGGAGGCGACGTTGTGGGGGGCAGATTAGGGGTTAATAAATATAATATAGGGGTCGGCGGTGTTAGGGGTAGCAGATTAGGGGTACATAGGGATAACGTAGGTGGCGGCGCTTTGCGGTCGGAAGATTAGGGGTTAATTATTTTAAGTAGCTGGCGGCGATGTTGTGGGGGGCAGGTTAGGGGTTAATAAATATAATACAGGGGTCGGCGGGGTTAGGGGCAGCAGATTAGGGGTACATAAATATAACGTAGGTGGCGGTCGGCAGATTAGGGGTTAAAAATTTTAATTGAGTGTCGGCGATGTGGGGGGCCTCGGTTTAGGGGTACATAGGTAGTTTATGGGTGTTAGTGTACTTTAGGGTACAGTAGTTAAGAGCTTTATGAACCGGCGTTGGCCAGAAAGCTCTTAACTCCTGCTATTTTCAGGCGGCTGGAGTTTTGTCGTTAGAGCTCTAACGCTCACTTCAGAAACGACTCTAAATACCAGCGTTAGAAAGATCCCATTGAAAAGATAGGCTACGCAAATGGCGTAGGGGGATCTGCGGTATGGAAAAGTCGCGGCTGAAAAGTGAGCGTTAGACCCTTTAATCACTGACTCCAAATACCAGCGGGCGGCCAAAACCAGCGTTAGGAGCCTCTAACGCTGGTTTTGACGGCTACCGCCGAACTCCAAATCTAGGCCTATGTGTGGTAGAAGATGTTAGAACTGTTTAAATAATATCTAATATTTGTGTCATACCTATAGCTGAAGAGTGATTTTTACAATTTTTACTTAAGTCTGAGGTAAATTATTCTGCTAGCAGGCCATATGATACAAAGGTGAATTCTTTGTTGCTTTGTAACAATATATTCATGTGTTTTCCATATTTTAAGGTTTGATGACAGCATGTGAAATATCGCTCATTTTTACTTTTACGTTCAGCTTGAAAGCCCTTGTTCATTATAGATATATCCAAAATATTCTAGCAATTTGTTAAACAACAGGAATTATCAGATGTTATATGTACCTTTCCACTACTATCACACTCTGTTTAAACTAACAATGCAAATTGTTGAGAATCCTGCTGTCAAAGCTGCCTGTATTCTTGAACAAAACTGTCAGATTGCTTACTTTTCAAAGACCCAAAATTGCAAATGAAAACTATACCTTCTTTTGATCTCAGATTTTGTTGAAATAGATGTGATTTAAAAACACAACACATTTACTTTAAGTGGCAAATAAGGAAAATGTATGTCATTTTGTTTTGCCACTTTATATTTTCTCAATCCACTTTATCTCTTTGAAGAACATACAAAGAAGAAAAAGGCCAAAGTGAACTGGATAAATTAATGAAAACAGAGATAGAACATTGGTTCTTTGTCTATCCATGTGTCATTATGATGGAAAACTCTAAGTGCACCTTTGTTACTCATAGACAAGAAGGGTGACTCTAATGAGAAGCATTCATTTCAATTCTTATAGTTGTATTAAGCAATGGTTACTTTGCAATATAATGAGTAAGAATATACAGAAGTCCTTCTACATAAAATAATAAATGTTTGGTAGTGCATCTACTTTTATTTAATTGTACTACACACATCAATGTTTTTAAACAGCAATTAAATGGATTAACCTTCTAGAACATAAGTGCTTTATACATTGTTTGTTACCGTATCTATATTGTGAAAACTGTCCAAGAGCTTCATTGTTAATTATTTTGTTAGCATTACAAAGATCAAAGATGCATCTACTCTTAAGCGTTCAATTATTTTTCATAAACAGTTCTACTAAGTAAAGGTTAATTCAACTGGCATGAATGCATGCTGAAGAACAAAAGGGAATGTGTAAACTAGAGTAATGAAAGAATTCTATGACTAAGCCATTGTTACCATCTTCAAATATGTTATTGAAGAATCATCTATCAAACTATGATTGTATGTAAGCAAAATATTTGACTAGAGACAGTTTAAATAATGAGGAACAAAAATAAAGTATAAAATACATATATAAATAATGCTGAAGTGAGCTTCATATGTTGAACATATTTCATAGTTATACTGATAAAGGGCCAGATTATAAGTGTAACGCTATTTAAAACTCCTGCTCGAGTGTAAAAAGCGAAATTAGAATATCGTGCACACGAAAACGTATTCCCCCATAGAAATCAATAGAACAAAAAAAAGTGGAAAAAACAGAGAGAGAGATACAGATATATATAGGAATATCTATTTAGAAATAAATAGAACATATTCTGCTAGGCACAAAACACTTTGGGCCAGATTACGAGTGTAGTGCAAGGTTTGTGCCCAAGCCATAAAGAGTATATATAGCAAGGGTTTGCAATCATCAGGCTTACCATTCATATTACGAGTTAAAAGTAAAGACAATCTCAATCTCGTTAGCGTCGTCGTAATTTATGCTAGAATTATTACTGCAACTTCAGAGCTCTGGTTAACTGTTTCGCAAAACAAAAAAGTGTCACAAAACTCATCAAAAATACATGACAAGGTGCAGTTACACTCATAATAACGTAATCTATTAAAAATATATTATCTAATTAAAAATATTGCAGATAAAAGAAATAAAGGCTCAAAGATAGAGGATCTCAGGTGTTAGAGAAAAAGGGCAGGCAAAGGGATTTAACATTAATATTATAAATATACATCTCTAAAAATTGATATGTATATATATATATATATATATATATATATATATATATATATATATTTGTGTGTGTGTGTGTGTGTGTACATATGTATTCATGTATTTATATGTTTATATATGTATTTACAGACATATAAACACTCTAATACATATGTATACATATATAGACATATTTAGAAGTGCATTGGAGCCATTTGCTATTAAGTAGATGAAAACATGTAAAAGCATATATATGTAATATTCATATTTAATAAAAGTATTTATTATAAATATTATACATTCCAATCTTATTCACATAGTAGAATAAGTATTTATAAATAGATATTCATCTATCTATCTATCTATCTATCTATCATCTATCTGTATTTATGTATACATATACAGTATATATAAACATCTATATACTATTGGGTATAAATATATATATAGGTATAAATATATATTATACAAAAAATACATCAGATATATGTAGAAATATTTATTTATGAATAAATAGAACATATTATGTTATGCATAGAACACTGGGATATTAAAGATTCATATTTTCATTTTAGTTTAGGGCAAATGAGAATATGCGATCATGTTTGCACAAGAATAAAGTGTTTTTTCCCACTTTTTCTTCTCCATTGTCTTATATGGGGGAATACATGAGCACACATGCAATATTCTAACTTCAGTTTATACAGTAAAACTGTTTACTTTCAACTCATAATACGAGCGCAACCCAACAAATGCACTGGAACACGACTATTACATGTTTTTATCTAATTAACTACAAAGGGCTCCAATGCATATATATATATATGTGTGTACATATGTATTTATGTGTTTGTATGTGTGTATATATATATATATATATATATATATATATATATATCTGTAAATACATTTGTATAATTTGACAACATAGTGGGTGCCCCACTCAGTATCACTAGAATATTCTGAATCTGTGTTATGTTTTGTCATATGCACTTAGAATGATGTTATAAATACACAATTTTTTGCTTGCAGCCTCTGGAGTGATCTTCCTTTTTGTGCCACACTTTCACTTAGATTACGAGTTTTGCGTCAACAGGGGTGCGGTGCTAACGAGCAGTTTAAGCTCATTGCTCACTTGCAGAAAGCACTGGTATTACGGGTTTTTAGAAACCCGGCGTTAACCACAAAAAAGTCAGCAAAGAGCAAAATTTAGCTCCACATCTCACCTCAATACCAGCGCTGCTTACGTTAGCGGTGAGCAGGTAAATCGTGCTCGTGCACGATTTCCCCATAGGAATCAATGGGGGAGAGCCGGTTGAAAAAACCTTACACCTGCAAAAAAGCAGCGTTCAGCTTCTAACGCAGAACCATTGATTCCTATGGGGAAACATATTTTATGTCTACACCTAACACCCTAACATGAACCCCGAGTCTAAACACCCCTAATCTTACACTTATTAACCCCAAATCTGCTGCCCCCGACATCGCCGACACCTGCATTATATTATTAACCCCTAATCTGCCACTCCGGACACCGCTGCAACCTACATTATACTTATGAACCCCTAATTTGCCGCCCCCAACATCGCCAACACCAACATTTTATTTATTAACCCCTAATCTGTCGCCCCCAATGTTGTCGCAACCTAACTACATTTATTAACCCCTAATCTGCCGTCCCCTATGTCGACACCACCTACCTACATTTATTAACCCCTAATCTGCCGCCCCCAACGTCGCCGCCACTATAATAAAGTTATTAACCCCTAAGCCTAAGTCTAAATCTACCCCTAATACCTCCTAACTTAAATATAATTAAAATAAATCTAACGGCTAGATTTAGAGTTCTGCGGCCAAAGGGGTGCGTTAGCTATGCATGTTTTTTTTCCCCCGCACCTTTTAAATACCGCTGGTATTTAGAGTTCACAGAATGGCTGCGTTAGGCTCCAAAAAGGGAGCATACAGGCATATTTACCGCCAGTTCAACTGTAAATACCAGCGGTGCTTATGGACGCGGCCAGCTTTAAAAACGTGCTTGTGCACGATTCCCCCATAGGAAACAATGGGGCCATTTGAGCTGGAAAAAAAACTAACACCTGCAAAAAAAGCAGCGTTCAGCTCCTAACGCAGCCCCATTGTTTCCTATGGGGAAACACTTCCTAAGTCTGCACCTAACACCCTAACATGTACCCCAAGTCTAAACACCCCTAACCCCTAATCTGCCGCCCCCGCTATCGCTGACCCCTGCATATTATTATTAACCCCTAATCTGCCGCTCCGTACACCGCCGCAACCTACGTTATCCCTATGTACCCCTAATCTGCTGCCCCTAACACCGCCAACCCCTATATTATATTTATTAACCCCTAATCTGCCGCCCCCGCTATCGCTGACCCCTGCATATTATTATTAACCCCTAATCTGCCGCTCCCTACACCGCCGCAACCTACGTTATCCCTATGAACCTCTAATCTGCTGCCCCTAACACCGCCAACCCCTATATTATATTTATTAACCCCTAATCTGCTACCCCCAATGTTGACCCCACCTACCTACAATTATTAACCCCTAATCTGCCGACCGGACCTCACCGCTACTATAATAAAGTTATTAACCCCTAATCCGCCTCACTCCCACCTCAAAAACCCTATAATAAATAGTATTAACCCCTAATCTGCCCTCCCTAACATCGCCGACACCTAACTTCAAGTATTAACCCCTAATCTGCCGACTGGACCTCGCCGCTACTCTAATAAATGTATTAACCCCTAAAGCTAAGTCTAAACCTAACCCTAACACCCCCCTAAGTTAAATATAATTTTTATCTAACAAAATAAATAAATCTTTTTAAATAAATTATTCATATTTAAAGCTAAATACTCACCTGTAAAATAAACCCTAATATAGCTACAATATAAATTATAATTATATTGTAGCTATTTTAGGATTTATATTTATTTTACAGGCAACTTTGTATTTATTTTAACCAGGTACAATAGCTATTAAATAGTGAATAACTATTTAATAGCTACCTAGTTAAAATAATTACAAAATTACCTTTAAAATAAATCCTAACCTAAGTTACAATTAAACCTAACACTACACTATCAATAAATTAATTACATACAAATACCTACAAATAAATACAATTAAATAAACTAACTAAAGTACAAAAAATAAAAAAAGAACTAAGTTACAAAAAATAAAAAAATAATTTACAAAAATTATAAATATATTACAACATTTTTAAGCTAATTACACCTACTCCAAACCCTAAAAAAATGCCCTACCCTATTCTAAAATAAAAATTGAAAAGCTCTTTTACCTTACCAGCCCTTAAAAGGGCTTTTTGCGGGGCATGCCCCAAAGAATTCTGCTCTTTTGCCTGTAAAAAAAAAACATACAATACCCCTCCAACATTACAACCCACCACCCACATACCCCTAATCTAACGTAAACCCCCCTTAAATAAACCTAACACTAAGCCCCTGAAGATCTTCCTACCTTATCTTCACCACGCCGGGTATCACCGATCCATCCAGAAGAAGGTCCGAAGTCTTCCTCCTATCCGGGCGATGTCTTCATCCAAGCGGGGCTGAAGAGGTCCATCATCCGGCTGAAGTCTTCATCCAAGCGGGGGCTGAAGAGGTCCATCATCCGGCTGAAGTCTTCATCCAAGCGGGGGCTGAAGAGGTCCATCATCCGGCTGAAGTCTTCTATCAAGTGGCATCTTCAATCTTCTTTCTTCCGGCTCCATCTTCATCCCGCCGACGCGGAACATCCATCCTGGCCGATGACTTCCCGATGAATGAAGGTTCCTTTAAGGGACGTCATTCAAGATGGCGTCCCTCGAATTCCGATTGGCTGATAGGATTCTATCAGCAAATCGGAATTAGGGTAGGAAAATTCAGATTCAAGTTCAATCCGATTGGCTGATTGGATCAGCCAATCAGATTGAGCTTGCATTCTATTGGCTGATCGGAACAGCCAATAGAATGCAAGCTCAATCTGATTGGCTGATTGGATCAGCCAATCAGATTGAACTTGAATTTTCCTACCCTAAGTCTGATTGGCTGATAGAATCCTATCAGCCAATCAGAATTCGAGGGATGCCATCTTGGATGACATCCATTAAAATAACCGCCATTCGACGGGAAGTCATCGTCCAGGATGGATGTTCCACGTCGGCAGGATGAAGATGGAGCCGGAAGAAAGAAGATTGAAGATGCCGCTTGATAGAAGACTTCAGCCAGATGATGGACCCCTTCATCCCCCGCTTGGATGAAGACTTGACCCGGATGATGGACCTCTTCAGCCCCCGCTTGGATGAAGACTTGAGCTGGATGATGGACCTCTTCAGCCCCCGCTTGGATGAAGACTTCAGCCAGATGATGGACCTCTTCAGACCCCGCTTGGATGAAGACATCGCCCGGATAGGTTCGGACCCTCTTCTGGACGGGTCGGTGATACCCGGCGTGGTGAAGATAAGGTAGGAAGATCTTCAGGGGCTAATTTCTAGGTTTATTTAAGGGGGGTTTGGGTTAGATTAGGGGTATGTGGGTGGTGGGTTGTAATGTTGGGGGGGTATTGTATGTTTTTTTTTACAGGCAAAAGAGCAGAATTCTTTGGGGCATGCCCCGCAAAGAGCCCTTTTAAGGGCTGGTAAGGTAAAAGAGCTTTTCAATTTTTATTTTAGCATAGGGTAGGGCATTTTTTTTTATTTTGGGTGGCTTTGTTATTTTATTAGGGGGTTTAGAGTAGGTGTAATTAGCTTAAAATTGTTGTAATATTTTTATAATGTTTGTAAATTATTTTTTTATTTTTTGTAACTTTATTTTTTGTAATTTTTTGTATTTTGTATAACTTTTTTGTTATTAACTATTTAATAGCTATTGTACCTAGTTAAAATAAAAAAAAAGTTGCCTGTAAAATAAATATAATTAATTGTTATATTGTAGCTATATTAGGGTTTATTTTACAGGTAAGTATTTAGCTTTAAATAGGAATAATTTATTTAATAAGATTTTTTTTATTTCGTTAGATTAAAATTATATTTAATTTAGGGGGTGTTAGTGTTAGGGTTAGACTTAGCTTTAGGGGTTAATACATTTATTAGAGTAGCAGTGAGGTCTGGTCGGCAGATTAGGGGTTAATAATTGTAGGTAAGGTAGCAGCGACGTTGGGGGGGCAGATTAGGGGTTAATAAATATTATGTAGGGGTCGGCCAATAGGATTGAGCTTGCATTCTATTGGCTGATTGCATTAGCCGATAGGATTATTCCTACCTTAATTCCAATTGGCTGATAGAATTCTATCAGCCAATCAGAATTGAAGGGACGCCGTCTTGGATGACATCACTTAAAGGAACCTTCATTCGTCGGGTAGTCGTCGGCCGAGAAGGATGCTCCGCGCTAGATGTCTTGAAGATGGACCCGCTCCGCGCCGGATGGATGAAGATAGAAGATGCCATCTGGATGAAGACTTCTGCCCATCTGGAGGACCTCTTCTGCCCGACTTGGATTAAGACTTCTGCCCGTCTGGAGGACCACTTCTGGCCGGTTGGGTGAAGAGTCAAGACGTCTCACAGTAGGGTGATCTTCAAGGGGTTAGTGTTAGGTTTTATTAAGGGGGGATTGGTTAGGTTTTAGATAGGCTGACCATATTGCCACTTTAAGAAGGAACACATATGAAAAATACATATGTGAGGGTTCTTATACAAAACCATTTCTTTAAACAGCCCTGAAAACAACCCTAACATATGTATTTTTCATATGTGTCCCTTTTTAAAGCGGCAATATGGTCAGCCTAGTTTTAGAGTAGGGTTGGTTGTGTGGGAGGTGGGTTTTAATTTTGGGGGGGTATTTGTAATTTTTTTTAAAGGTAAAAGAGCCGATTACTTTGGGGCAATGCCCCGCAAAAGGCCCTTTTAAGGGCTATTTGTAATTTAGTGTAGAGTAGGGCTTTTTTATTTTGTTAGGGGGATTAGAATAGGTGTAATTAGTTTAAAAATCTTGTAATTTGTTTATTATTTTCTGTAATTTAGTGTGTTTTTTTGTACTTTATTTATAATTAAATTAATTATAGTGTAGTGTTAGGTGTAATTGTAACTTAGTTAAGGTTTTATTTTACAAGTAAATTTTTCTTTATGTTTACTAGGAAGTTATTAAATAGTTAATAACTATTTAATAACTATTGTACCTAGTTAAAATAAATACAAAGTTGCCTGTAAAATAAATATAAACCCTAAGCTAGATGCAATGTATCTATTAGTTATATTGTAGCTAGCTTAGGGTTTATTTTATAGGTAAGTATTTAGTTTTAAATAGGAATTATTTAGGTAATAATAGTAATTTTATTTACGCTTAGATTTAGAGTTCTGCGTTAGCCATCAAAACCAGCGTTAGGGGGACCTAACGCTGGTTTTGTACTACCGCGGGTATTTAGAGTCAGTCAGGAAAGGATCTAACGCTCACTTTCCAGCCGCAACTTTTCCATACCGCAGATCCCACTAAGCCAATTACGTATCCTATCTTTTCAATGGGATCTTTCTAATGCTGGTATTTAGAGTCTTGGCTGAAGTGAGCGTTATAATTCTAACTACAAAACTCCAGCCTCAGAGAAAAGCCAGGAGTTAAAAGCTTTCTGGGCTAACGCCAGTTCATAAAGCTCTTAACTACTGTGCTCTAAAGTACACTAACACCCATAAACTACCTATGTACCCCTAAACGGAGGCCCCCCACATCGCCGCCACTCTATAAAAAAAATGTAACCCCTAATCTGCCGACCGCACACCGCCGCCTACACCTACATTATCCCTATGTACTCCTAATCTGCTGCCCCTAACACCACCCGACACCTACATAATATTTATTAACCCCTAATCTGCCCCCCCCAACGTCGCCGCTACCTACCTACAATTATGAACCCCTAATCTTCCGACCGGACCTCACCGCTACTATAATAAATGTATTAACCCCTAAAGCTAAGTCTAACCCTAACCCTAACACCCCCCTAAGTTAAATATTATTTTTATCTAACAAAATAAAATAAATCTTATTAAATAAATTAATCCTATTTAAAGCTAAATACTTAAATGTAAAATAAACCCTAATATAGCTACAATATAAATAATAATTATATTGTAGCTATTTTAAGATTAATATTTATTTTACAGGCAACTTTGTATTTATTTTAACTAGGTACAATAGCTATTAAATAGTTATTAACTATTTAATAACTACCTAGCTAAAAGAAATACAAAATTACCAGAAAAATAAATCCTAACCTAAGTTACAATTAAACCTAACACTACACTATCATTAAATAAATTAAATACAAATACCTACAAATAAATACAAATAAATACACTAACTAAAGTACAAAAAAAAAAAAAAGAACTAAGTTACAAAAAATAAAAAAATTATTTACAAACATTATAAAAATATTACAACAATTTTAAGCTAATTACACCTACTCTAAGCCCCCTAATAAAATAACAAAGCCCCCCAAAATAAAAAAATGCCCTACCCTATTCTAAAATAAAAATTGTAAAGCTCTTTTACCTTACCAGCCCTTAAAAGGGCCTTTTGCGGGGCATGCCCCAAAGAATTCTGCTCTTTTGCCTGTAAAAAAAACATACAATACCCCCCCAACATTACAACCCACCCCCCACATACCCCTACTCTAACCCAAACCTCCCTTAAATAAACCTAACACTACCCCCCTGAAGATCTTCCTACCTTGAGTCGTCTTCACTCAGCCGAGCCGAATTCTTCATCCAATCCGGGTGATGTCTTCATCCAAGCGGGGGCTGAAGAGGTCCATCATCTGGCTGAAGTCTTCATCCAAGCGGGCCTGAAGAGGTCCATCATCCGGCTGAAGTCTTCTATCAAGCGGCATCTTCAATCTTCTTTCTTCCGGCTCCATCTTCATCCCGCCAACGCGGAACATCCTTCCTCCACGACGAACTCCCAATGAATGAAGGTTCCTTTAAGGGACGTCATCCAAGATGGCCTCCCTCAAATTCCGATTGGCTGATAGGATTCTATCAGCCAATCAGAATTAAAGTAGTAATAATCTGATTGGCTGACCAATAGAATGTGAGCTCATTCTGATTGGCTGATCCAATCAGCCAATCGGATTGAACTTGAATCTGATTGGCTGATTCAATCAGCCAATCAGAATTTTCCTACCTTAATTCCGATTGGCTGATAGAATCCTATTTTTGGAGCCTAACGCAGCCCTTCTGTGAACTCTAAATAACAGCGGTATTTAAAAGGTGCAGAACTCTAAATCTAGCCGATAGATAGGTATATAGATATTAATATATAATTAATATATAATTATATATATATATATATATATATATATATATATATATATATATATATATACCGTATATACACATCTTAAAAAAAATAAAAAAATATATATATTTGAAATTTATATATATATGTTATTTTTAAATATATACTGTATATACATCTATATATATATTTTAAAACTATGTATATATAAATGCATTTTAAAATTATTTATTAATGGCTAAGTTTTACCTTTTTTCAGCGAGTGCCTTTTTTTCTATTAATGGATATTGGATATTTTTTCAAGTGCACTCTGGAGGTTGTTATATTATATGGAGTGCCTATTCTAATGACTCTGATATATATATCACCCGTTCTGAAAAGGATATTCAGTGAAAAAGTTATGGAACACCTGACAAACAAAGTACAAGCAGGTGAACCAGTGCATGGAACCCAAAGACTATAATATGAATTAAAAAAGAAAAGCAATTAGATGGGTTAGTCCGGCACACACTAATTTTAAATTAGTGTGTGCCTGACTAACCCATCTAATTGATTTTCTTTTTTAATTCATATATATATATATATATATATATATATATATATATATATATATATATATATATATATATATATATATATATATGTATAATATATATATATATATATATATGTATAATATATATATATATATATATATATATATATATATATATATATATATCAATGAGTATATTAACAGAGATATATACAATGGTATGAATAAAGTTGCAATAAGAAGACTAAAATGTCTTCATTTGATAGATATGCAAGGTAAAGAATTAGATAAATAAGGATATTCGCGACATCAAGTCCGATGCTCAGTCCAATGCTCATCACGTCGGACTTAATGCGCTTGTTTTCGACATGTTTTTTTATAAATAAGGGTATCATATGTAGGTTCATGGCAGTTCATGTCTGGTGAGCGTGTTAACACTGGGGAATGCATCATAGTTGACGCAATGATAAATATGACCCAAAGACTAAGATGTCATGATTTGAAAATAATTGGAAGAGCCTTGAAGAAGAACCTTGATAGGGAAATCAACATAGGAATGTTTATGGACTAAACTTAATACTGTATTTAATTTTAAATAAAGGGGATATCATGATATCCATTAAAATAAAAAAAAATGTATGTATGAATATATATATATATATATATATATACAGGGAGTGCAGAATTATTAGGCAAATTAGTATTTTGACCACATCATCCTCTTTATGCATGTTGTCTTACTCCAAGCTGTATAGGCTCGAAAGTCTACTTCCAATTAAGCATATTAGGTGATGTGCATCTCTGTAATGAGAAGGGGTGTGGTCTAATGACATCAACACCCTATATCAGGTGTGCATAATTATTAGGCAACTTCCTTTCCTTCGGCAAAATGGGTCAAAAGAAGGACTTGACAGGCTCAGAAAAGTCAAAAATAGTGAGATATCTTGCAGAGGGCTGCAGCACCGAACAATCAAGCGTTTCATTCAAAATAGTCAACAGGGTCGCAAGAAGCGTGTGGAAAAACCAAGGCGCAAAATAACTGCCCATGAACTGAGAAAAGTCAAGTGTGCACCAGTTTGGCCATATTTCAGAGCTGCAACATCACTGGAGTGCCCAAAAGCACAAGGTGTGCAATACTCAGAGACATGGCCAAGGTAAGAAAGGCTGAAAGACGACCACCACTGAACAAGACACACAAGCTGAAACGTCAAGACTGGGCCAAGAAATATCTCAAGACTGATTTTTCTAAGGTTTTATGGACTGATGAAATGAGAGTGAGTCTTGATGGGCCAGATGGATGGGCCCGTGGCTGGATTGGTAAAGGGCAGAGAGCCCCAGTCCGACTCAGACGCCAGCAAGGTGGAGGTGGAGTACTGGTTTGGGCTGGTATCATCAAAGATGAGCTTGTGGGGCCTTTTCGGGTTGAGGATGGAGTCAAGCTCAACTCCCAGTCCTACTGCCAGTTTCTGGAAGACACCTTCTTCAAGCAGTGGTACAGGAAGAAGTCTGCATCCTTCAAGAAAAACATGATTTTCATGCAGGACAATGCTCCATCACACGCGTCCAAGTACTCCACAGCGTGGCTGGCAAGAAAGGGTATAAAAGAAGAAAATCTAATGACATGGCCTCCTTGTTCACCTGATCTGAACCCCATTGAGAACCTGTGGTCCATCATCAAATGTGAGATTTACAAGGAGGGAAAACAGTACACCTCTCTGAACAGTGTCTGGGAGGCTGTGGTTGCTGCTGCACGCAATGTTGATGGTGAACAGATCAAAACACTGACAGAATCCATGGATGGCAGGCTTTTGAGTGTCCTTGCAAAGAAAGGTGGCTATATTGGTCACTGATATGTTTTTGTTTTGTTTTTGAATGTCAGAAATGTATATTTGTGAATGTTGAGATGTTATATTGGTTTCACTGGTAAAAATAAATATTTGAAATGGGTATATATTTGTTTTTTGTTAAGTTGCCTAATAATTATGCACAGTAATAGTCACCTGCACACACAGATATCCCCCTAAAATAGCTATAACTAAAAACAAACTAAAAACTACTTCCAAAACTATTCAGCTTTGATATTAATGAGTTTTTTGGGTTCATTGAGAACATGGTTGTTGTTCAATAATAAAATTAATCCTCAAAAATACAACTTGCCTAATAATTCTGCACTCCCTGTATATATATATATATATATATATATATATATATATATATATATATATATGGAATACCTTGTCTTTCTACAGTGAAAAATTTAAATAAATAAAAGAAACGTTCCACGCCTTGAAGAACCCGCACAGAATATCTCTGGCGGCGAAACACGTGTAGCGTTGTATGCATAGTGTACCTCAGCTAGGCCAGCTGAGGGCTCTGGATCCATTCACCGCTGGAAAAAATATACACAGTTTCCAATTATACAAGTGACCGCAGCAAAAGGACAACAGCCACCTGACTGAATTTGGCCACAACATTGAGGAGAAGCGAGATCACCAGCACCAGCACTTTACCAGAATACGGCTCTACATATGAATGACGGTCGCTACCGAAAACGGGTGAGATCAGTACATACTGCTGTCTTTCTTTAAGGGTCCCTTGGAGCGAGGGTGTATCCCTTAGAAGGTTGTACCCCATAACGAGTATACCCAGGAATCCCTGGAAGTATTTACTAACACTCGCTATACTAATAGACTGTATCCCCCCTAATTGTTTGACCGCTATAACACTATACTGGTGATTAACTATCTCTATCCCCTGCTTGGCATAATCTATATAAACTGCTGCTGTTGATAATCACTATTACTATTTGGTCACTGCTTGGAGACTGTTTGTACTTTGGGACTTTTTTTTTGCTACCAATCTACTCATTCTTATGATGTTCAAGATATTAGTATGTTAAAGCAATAAATTTATAATTTTTATTATGGCATTACTAGTGTTTTTTGCATGTTTATAGGAGAGGGGCTTATTTCTCCTGTGCCTACAGGTTTGATATCCAGCCTTTTACAACTTACTATCTATACGGAGCTTGATAAATTGACCCCCTTAACTCCCTAATTCGTCCACCACCTTTTAGGTGGTGGACTGCAATCATCCCGAGTGACCCACGACTATTCAGGGGGTGGCATTGCACAAGCATTTCACCAGTATGCTTTTGGCATTTAGCGATGTCGGCATTTCTCTACAGCGAATCTTGTCCACCCACCATTTGATCAATCGGCCTACTCATATCTGATTAGTGTGATTTATATATTTCCTCAATGTTCTAATGTTCTAATTTAAAATTGCATTGCAGTAAATCTTTAATTGTTTAATCCCATATACAATCTGCCTATTTTGATTGACAATAAATTAATTTGTTTACAGCAAAGAAAGACTTTAGCAACCTAGAAAAATGTGTATTTGTATAAGCTAATTAGGCTACAATAGAAACATCCACTGCTACAGAACACAATACTCTATAATTCTCGTTAAAGGTTGTTTGTTAAACTTGTATCTTGTGAAAAAAGATTCACAACTACATCGCAAAAATTGTGGAATTCATAAATACCTTTAACTGCCCCTCATCACATCTGCAAATTGAGACACAAGTTTAACTTTTTGGAAAAAAATGCACAATTCTATGTGTGAAGGTAAAAAGATACTGCACACCTATACCTAGAGCTCATCCCAACTGTGAAATATGGTGGAGGGAGCACCATGGTTTGAGGCTTCTTTGCTGTCTTGGGGTCTGGACACCTTGCATTCATTGAGAGAACAATGAATCCAAAAGTGTATCAATATATTTTACAGGAGAATATCAGGGCAGCAGTCAATGACCTTAAGCATAAGAGAGGTTGGGTGATGCAACAAGATTATGAAAAGTACAGGATGTAACACTTTCTTCAATCCAAAGTATTCTTTAATTTGGTTCCAAACAAAGTAGCAACAATATTTCAAGACTATAACCCAAGCCCCACAAGTAAATAAACTAAAAGAATAGCTTAAAAAAGAAGATTCATGTTTTGGAATGGCCAAGTCAGACTCCTGACCTTAACCTAATTGAGATGCTGTGGCATGACCTTGACCCTGAAATATTTATGAAGTCAAACACATTTGTAGAGAAATACCACCTGGATGTTCCACAACACTTACAATTGGTCTTATTAAAGGGACATGAAACACAAAATATTTATTTCTTTATTTATTTAGAACATACAATTCTAACTTTGAGTTTACTTCTATTATCAAATTGGCTTCATTCTCTTGATATCCTTTTTTGAATGAGCGGCCATTCATTACTGGTAGATAGCAGAACACATCGGGTTAGCCAATGACAAGAGGCTTTTTTGGGTTGCATATCACTTTAATATGTTTTTAGAGAAGTTGCAAAACACTTAGGGCCTGAAGTGGCAAGCTAACAGTTAAGCGCAAGCGATATCGGGTTTATTGTGGCTTTTTGCAATCGTCGGATGAAGCGATCATATTACAAGTTGAAAATAAATGCAAACACAGGAGCGCAATCGCGATTTAGGCTAGATTTTTTTACCTTGTCTTCATACATTAAAAAACACAGTTACAATCATAATAACACTATATAATAAAAATTATAAAAAAAAAATATTGCACTAAAAAGTTATGGGGCTCAAAGACATGAGGTCTCAGGTGTTAGAGAACAAAAGACAGGCAAAGCGCTTTAACATAGAGATACATACTGTATATATATATACATGTCTAAATATTTATATGTACATATATATATATATATATATATATATATATATATATATATATATATATATATATATAAATATATGTGTGTGTGTGTATGTATGTATTTATGTATTTCTGTGTGTATATTTGTATTTACAGACATAAATATCGTAGCTGCACTAAACATCAAATATAATAAAATGTAGGGTTGTGGCTTGCAAAAAATATGTATATATATATATATATATATATATATATATTAAAAAAACCTGAAGAGTAAATCTGAAGTATTCCTAACGCACCTTTGGCTTTAGTTCAGTTGGCCTAGCCCACCTTTGGGTTAATTTGTGAGTGATTAAAAGAAAAACAGAATTTATGCTTACCTGATAAATTACTTTCTCCAACGGTGTGTCCGGTCCACGGCGTCATCCTTACTTGTGGGATATTCTCTTCCCCAACAGGAAATGGCAAAGAGTTCCAGCAAAGCTGGTCACATGATCCCTCCTAGGCTCCGCCCACCCCAGTCATTCGACCGACGGACAGGAGGAAATATATATAGGAGAAACCATATGATACCGTGGTGACTGTAGTTAGAGAAAATAATTCATCAGACCTGATTAAAAAAACCAGGGCGGGCCGTGGACCGGACACACCGTTGGAGAAAGTAATTTATCAGGTAAGCATAAATTCTGTTTTCTCCAACATTGGTGTGTCCGGTCCACGGCGTCATCCTTACTTGTGGGAACCAATACCAAAGCTTTAGGACACGGATGAAGGGAGGGAGCAAATCAGGTCACCTAAATGGAAGGCACCACGGCTTGCAAAACCTTTCTCCCAAAAATAGCCTCCGAAGAAGCAAAAGTATCAAATTTGTAAAATTTGGCAAAAGTGTGCAGTGAAGACCAAGTCGCTGCCTTACATATCTGGTCAACAGAAGCCTCGTTCTTGAAGGCCCATGTGGAAGCCACAGCCCTAGTGGAGTGAGCTGTGATTCTTTCAGGAGGCTGCCGTCCGGCAGTCTCATAAGCCAATCGGATAATGCTTTTAAGCCAAAAGGAAAGAGAGGTAGAAGTCGCTTTTTGACCTCTCCTTTTACCAGAATAAACAACAAACAAGGAAGATGTTTTTCTGAAATCTTTAGTAGCCTCTAAATAGAATTTTAGAGCACGGACTACGTCAAAATTGTGTAACAAACGTTCCTTCTTTGAAACTGGATTCGGACACAAAGAAGGTACAACTATCTCCTGGTTAATATTTTTGTTGGAAACAACTTTCGGAAGAAAACCAGGCTTAGTACGCAAAAACACCTTATCTGCATGGAACACCAGATAGGGCGGAGAACACTGCAGAGCAGATAACTCTGAAACTCTTCTAGCAGAAGAAATTGCAACCAAAAACAAAACTTTCCAAGATAATAACTTAATATCTACGGAATGTAAGGGTTCAAACGGAACCCCTTGAAGAACTGAAAGAACTAGATTTAGACTCCAGGGAGGAGTCAAAGGTCTGTAAACAGGCTTGATCCTAACCAGAGCCTGAACAAATGCTTGAACATCTGGCACAGCTGCCAGTCTTTTGTGAAGTAAAACAGATAAAGCAGAGATCTGTCCCTTCAGAGAACTTGCAGATAATCCTTTCTCCAAACCTTCTTGTAGAAAGGATAGAATCTTAGGAATTTTTATCTTGTTCCATGGGAATCCTTTAGATTCACACCAACAGATATATTTTTTCCATATTTTATGGTAAATTTTTCTAGTTACAGGCTTTCTAGCCTGAATCAGAGTATCTATTACAGAATCTGAAAACCCACGCTTTGATAAAATCAAGCGTTCAATCCCCAAGCCGTCAGTTGGAGGGAAACCAGATTCGGATGTTCGAATGGACCCTGAACAAGAAGGTCCTGTCTCAAAGGTAGCTTCCATGGTGGAGCCGATGACATATTCACCAGGTCTGCATACCAAGTCCTGCATGGCCACGCAGGAGCTATCAAGATCACCGAGGCCCTCTCCTGATTGATCCTGGCTACCAGCCTGGGGATGAGAGGAAACGGTGGGAATACATAAGCTAGGTTGAAGGTCCAAGGTGCTACTAGTGCATCTACTAGGGTCGCCTTAGGATCCCTGGATCTGGACCCGTAGCAAGGAACCTTGAAGTTCTGACGAGACGCCATCAGATACATGTCTGGAATGCCCCATAATTGAGTTATTTGGGCAAAGATTTCCGGATGGAGTTCCCACTCCCCCGGATGGAATGTCTGACGACTCAGAAAATCCGCTTCCCAATTTTCCACTCCTGGGATGTGGATCGCAGACAAGTGGCAGGAGTGATCCTCCGCCCATTGAATTATCTTGGTCACTTCTTTCATCGCCAGGGAAGTCCTTGTTCCCCCCTGATGATTGATATATGCAATGGTCGTCATGTTGTCTGACTGAAACCTTATGAATTTGGCCTTTGCTAGTTGAGGCCAAGCTCTGAGAGCATTGAATATCGCTCTCAGTTCCAGAATGTTTATCGGGAGAAGAGACTCTTCCCGAGACCATAGACCCTGAGCTTTCAGGGATTCCCAGACCGCGCCCCAGCCCACTAGGCTGGCGTCGGTCGTGACAATGACCCACTCTGGTCTGCGGAAGCTCATTCCCTGTGACAGATTGTCCAGGGTCAGCCACCAACGGAGTGAATCTCTGGTCTTTTGATCTACTTGAATCGTCGGAGACAAGTCTGTATAATCCCCATTCCACTGTCTGAGCATGCACAGTTGTAATGGTCTTAGATGAATTCGTGCAAAAGGAACTATGTCCATTGTTGCAACCATCAATCCTATTACTTCCATGCACTACGCTATGGAAGGACGAGGAACAGAATGAAGTACTTGACAAGAGCTTAGAAGTTTTGATTTTCTGACCTCTGTCAGAAAAATCCTCATTTCTAAGGAATCTATTATTGTTCCCAAGAAGGGAACTCTTGTTGACGGGGACAGAGAACTTTTTTCTTTGTTCACCTTCCATCCGTGAGATCTGAGAAAGGCTAGGACGATGTCCGTATGAGCCTTTGCTTTTGACAGGGACGACGCTTGAATCAGGATGTCGTCCAAGTAAGGTACTACTGCAATGCCCCTTGGTCTTAGAACCGCTAGAAGGGACCCTAGTACCTTTGTGAAAATCCTTGGAGCAGTGGCTAATCCAAATGGAAGTGCCACAAACTGGTAATGCTTGTCCAGAAAAGCGAACCTTAGGAACTGATGATGTTCCTTGTGGATAGGAATATGTAGGTACGCATCCTTTAAATCCACGGTAGTCATAAATTGATTTTCCTGGATAGTAGGTAGGATCATTTGAATAGTTTCCATTTTGAACGATGGTACCCTGAGAAATTTGTTTAGGATCTTTAGATCCAAAATTGGTCTGAATGTTCCCTCTTTTTTGGGAACTATGAACAGATTGGAATAAAATCCCATTCCTTGTTCTCTTATTGGAACTGGATGTATCACTCCCATCTTTAACAGGTCTTCTACACAATGTAAGAATGCCTGTCTCTTTATTTGGTTTGAAGATAATTGAGACCTGTGGAACCTTCCCCTTGGGGGTAGTTCCTTGAATTCCAGGAGATAACCTTGAGAAACTATTTCTAGCGCCCAAGGATCCTGAACATCTCTTGCCCAAGCCTGAGCAAAGAGAGAAAGTCTGCCCCCCACTAGATCCGGTCCCGGATCGGGGGCTATCCCTTCATGCTGTTTTGGTAGCAGTGGTAGGCTTCTTGGCCTGCTTACCCTTGTTCCAGCCTTGCATTGGTTTCCAGGCTGGTTTGGGTTGTGAAGTATTACCCTCTTGCTTAGAGGATACAGAATTAGAGACTGGTCCGTTTCTGCGAAAGGGACGAAAATTAGGCTTATTATTAGCCTTAAAAGACCTATCCTGTGGGAGGGCGTGGCCCTTTCCCCCAGTGATGTCTGAAATAATCTCTTTCAAATCAGGTCCAAATAATGTTTTACCTTTGAAAGGAATGTTAAGCAATTTTGTCTTGGAAGACACATCCGCTGACCAAGACTTTAGCCAAAGCACTCTGCGCGCCACGACAGCAAACCCTGAATTTTTCGCCTCTAATCTAGCTAATTGCAAAGCGGCATCTAAAACAAAAGAGTTAGCCAAATTAAGTGCTTGAACTCTGTCCATAACCTCCTCATACGAAGATTCTTTACTGAGCGATTTTTCTAGTTCCTCGAACCAGAAACACGCTGCCGTAGTGACAGGAACAATGCATGAAATTGGTTGTAGAAGGTAACCTTGCTGTACAAAAATCTTTTTAAGCAAACCCTCTAATTTCTTATCCATAGGATCTTTGAAAGCACAACTATCTTCGATAGGAATAGTAGTGCGTTTGTTTAGAGTAGAAACCGCCCCCTCGACCTTGGGGACTGTCTGCCATAAGTCCTTTCTGGGGTCGACTATAGGAAATAATTTCTTAAATATAGGGGGGGAACAAAAGGTATGCCGGGCCTTTCCCACTCTTTATTTACTATGTCCGCCACCCGCTTGGGTATAGGAAAAGCGTCGGGGGGCACCGGAACCTCTAGGAACTTGTCCATCTTACATAATTTCTCTGAAATGACCAAATTGTCACAATCATCCAGAGTAGATAAAACCTCCTTAAGCAGTGCACGGAGATGTTCTAATTTAAATTTAAATGTCACAACATCAGGTTCAGCTTGATGAGAAATTTTTCCTGAATCTGAAATTTCTCCATCAGACAAAACCTCCCTCATGGCCCCTTGAGATTGGTGTGAGGGTATGTCAGAACAGTTATCATCAGCGTCCTCTTGCTCTTCAGTGTTTAAAACAGAGCAATCGCGCTTTCTCTGATAAGTAGGCATTTTGGATAAAAGATTTGCTATGGAGTTATCCATTACAGCCATTAATTGTTGCATGGTAATAAGTATTGGCGCACTAGATGTACTAGGGGCATCCTGTGTGGGCATAACTGGTGTAGACACAGTAGGGGATGATGTAGTATCATGTTTACTCCCCTCATTTGAGGAATCATCTTGGGCAATATCATTATCTGTTGCATTACTGTCCTTACTTTGTTTGGACACTATGGCACAATTATCACATAAATTTAAATGGGGAGACACATTGGCTTTCATACATATAGAACATAGCTTATCTGATAGTACAGACATGTTAAACAGGCTTAAACTTGTCAACAAAGCACAAAAAACGTTTTAAAATAAAACCGTTACTGTCACTTTAAATTTCAAACTGAAAACACTTTATTACTGAATATGTGAAAAAGTATGAAGGAATTGTTCAAAATTCACCAAAATTTCACCACAGTGTCTTAAAGCATTAAAAGTATTGCACACCAAATTTCAGAGCTTTAACCCTTAAATTAACGGAACCGGAGCCGTTTTTACATTTAACCCCTATACAGTCCCAGAATGAGGCTCTGTCTATAACTAGAAAGGCCCCATCTGAAAAAGGTGTCCAACACAGTGCCTGCCGTTTTTCTAAACGTTCCCCAAGATTATAATACCAATAATTAGTTAGAATCTGCATAATATGCCTAGTAAAGCAATTGTTTTAGCCCAGAAAAATGTCTACCAGTTTTTAAGCCCTTTTTGAAGCCCTTTATTCTTTTATGTTTAACTAAGAAAATGGCTTACCGGTCCCCATGAGGGGAAATGACAGCCTTCCAGCATTACATGGTCTTGTTAGAAATATGTCTAGTCATACCTTAAGCAGAAAAGACTTCTAACTGTTTCCCCCAACTGAAGTTACTTCATCTCAACAGTCCTGTGTGGAAACAGCAATCGATTTTAGTTACTGTCTGCTAAAATCATCTTCCTCTTACAAACAGAAATCTTCATCCTTTTCTGTTTCAGAGTAAATAGTACATACCAGCACTATTTTAAAATAACAAACACTTGATAGAAGAATAAAACTACATTTAAACACCAAAAAACTCTTAACCATCTCCGTGGAGATGTTGCCTGTGCAACGGCAAAGAGAATGACTGGGGTGGGCGGAGCCTAGGAGGGATCATGTGACCAGCTTTGCTGGGACTCTTTGCCATTTCCTGTTGGGGAAGAGAATATCCCACAAGTAAGGATGACGCCGTGGACCGGACACACCAATGTTGGAGAAATACCTTTTTAGAATGGCGAAATGGACTTGCGATATCCAACCTCAAGATGTTAGCTTGCTTTAGACTTTCGCTCTTCCACTAAGAGCTAGATTACAAGTGGAGCGCTAATTTATTATGCATCTGCAAATGGACAAATTGGCCATTTGTGGGCATGCAATAAAATATCAGCCATTACAATTGGCTGGTTATTGCTACCCCAAGATCGCAGTAGCAATTAGCGCTTATAACATTAACCAGAGATCAGATCTCTAAAATTAAAATACTGGAGTATAGAGTTGCGCCCTAAAATTTGTATTAAGGCTGAAGGTTAAAATGTTCTATGATCTAAAAGATGAGAAACCTTATTAGAAAACTCACAAGGTATATAAAAAACTATTTCAAAATGACTTATATGAAAATTCCAAGTGCAAGCTTGTAATCAATCAGTTAAATGAATATTAAATGAATATTTAATAAAACATACAGAACAATACATATGAAACAGTACACTTTTCAAAAAATATATAGTTGTGGCCACAACTTAAACCAAGTTATGCGAACATTTTTATGGGTCTTTTTTTAATTAGAAAATATTATGCAATCAAATTGGAATAATAATCTAATTATGTTCAAAAGGTTCATAGATGATATTTTTATTATATGGAAAGGAGGAGAGGAACTCCTTAATTTTTTTATACAGGACTTAAATCAAAATACTTGGGGTTTGACTTTTACACATGAATTGAGCACAAACAAAATCAATTTTTTAGATATCCATATTTATATAGAAATTAATCGGATTTTAACCAAAACCTTTTTTAAGGAAGTGGATGCTAACAATTATATCCACTTCCAGAGCTGTCATTTGGATTTATGGAAAATTAATATCCCTATAGGGTCAATTTTTACGGTTAAGAAAAAATTGTACAGATGTAATAACATATAAGGAACAAGCCATAATCCTAAAAGAAAAATTTATTGAACGGGGATATGATGAGAATATTATAAATGCAGCAATGCTGGATGCAGAACATAAAGACAGGAGGAAACTTTTAGAACCTAAAAATAAACAAAATAATATGAAGGATCAAGATTTCTCCATTAAAGATACAGCTTTTATTACAAGTTTTAGTTCAGATCACAAGCTTATTAAGAAATGTTTAAATAAACATTGGTATTTAGTCAAAAAGGATCCTCTATTATGTGACCAAATTAGTGAAAGGCCAAAAATAATATATAAAAGAGCAAAATCCTTAAAAAATATTCTGTCACCGAGTGAATTCTGCCAAAAAAAAGGGTATAAGAGAGATATAACTTTAACAGGACAAAAGATAGAAGGTTTTTTTCCTTGCTTAGGCTGTAAGGCCTGCAAGTTTAGTAACAAAACTAAGGCCTAGATTTAGAGTTCGGCGGTAGCCGTGAAAACCAGCGTTAGAGGCTCCTAACGCTGGTTTTAGGCTACCTCCGGTATTTGGAGTCACTCAAAATAGGGTCTAACGCTCACTTTTCAGCCGCGACTTTTCCATAACGCAGATCCCCTTACGTCAATTGCGTATCCTATCTTTTCAATTGGATCTTTCTAACGCTGGTATTTAGAGTCGTTTCTGAAGTGAGCGTTAGAGCTCTAACGACAAAACTCCAGCCGCCGGAAAATAGCAGGAGTTAAGAGCTTTCTGGGCTAACGCCGGTTCATAAAGCTCTTAACTACTGTACCCTAAAGTACACTAACACCCATAAACTACTTTTGTACCCCTAAACCGAGGTCCCCCCACATCGCCGCCACTCGATTAAAATTTTTTAACCCCTAATCTGCTGACCGCCACCTACGTTATACTTATGTACCCCTAATCTGCTGCCCCTAACACCGCCGACCCCTGTATTACATTTATTAACCCCTAACCTGCCCCCCACAACGTCGCCGCCAGCTACTTACAATAATTAACCCCTAATCTGCCGACCGCAAAGCGCCGCCACCTATGTTATCCTTATGTACCCTAATCTGCTGCCCCTAACACCGCCGACCCCTATATTATATTTATTAACCCCTAATCTGCCCCCCTCAACGTCGCCGACACCTGCCTACACTTATTAACCCCTAATCTGCCGAGCGGACCTGAGCGCTACTATAATAAAGTAATTAACCCCTAATCCGCCTCACTAACCCTATCATAAATAGTATTAACCCCTAATCTGCCCTCCCTAACATCGCCGACACCTAACTTCAATTATTAACCCCTAATCTGACGACCGGAGCTCATCGCTACTATAATAAATGGATTAACCCCTAAAGCTATCTAACGAAATTAATTAACTCTTATTAAATAAATTATTCCTATTTAAAGCTAAATACTTACCTGTAAAATAAATCCTAATATAGCTACAATATAAATTATAATTATATTATAGCTATTTTAGGATTAATATTTATTTTACAGGCAACTTTGTAATTATTTTAACCAGGTACAATAGCTATTAAATAGTTAAGAACTATTTAATAGTTACCTAGTTAAAATAATAACAAAATTACCTGTAAAATAAATCCTAACCTAAGTTATAATTAAACCTAACACTACCCTATCAATAAATTAATTAAATAAACTACCTACAATTACCTACAATTAAGCTAACACTACACTATCAATAAATAAATTAAATACAATTCCTACAAATAACTACAATTACATAAACTAACTAAAGTACAAAAAATAAAAAAGAACTAAGTTACAAAAAATAAAAAAATATTTACCAACATTAGAAAAATATTACAACAATTTTAAACTAATTACATCTAAGCCCCCTAATAAAATAACAAAGACCCCCAAAATAAAAAATTCCCTACCCTATTCTAAATTAATAAATGTAAAAGCTCTTTTACCTTACCAGCCCTGAACAGGGCCCTTTGCGGGGCATGCCCCAAGAAAATCAGCTCTTTTGCCTGCAAAAAAAAACATACAATACCCCCCCCAACATTACAACCCACCACCCACATACCCCTAATCTAACCCAAACCCCCCTTAAATAAACCTAACACTAAGCCCCTGAAGATCTTCCTACCTTGTCTTCACCATCCAGGTATCACCGATCCCTCCTGGCATCCGGTGCTGAAGAGGTCCAGAAGAGGCTCCAAAGTCTTCCTCCTATCCGGCAAGAAGAGGACATCCGGACCGGCAAACATCTTCTCCAAGCGGCATCTTCGATCTTCTTCCATCCGGTGCGGAGCGGGTCCATCTTGAAGCAGCCGACGCGAATCCATCCTCTTCTTCCGTTGTCTCCCGACGAATGACGGTTCCTTTAAGGGACGTCATCCAAGATTGCGTCCCTCGAATTCCGATTGGCTGATAGGATTCTATCAGCCAATCGGAATTAAGGTAGGAATATTCTGATTGGCTGATGGAATCAGCCAATCAGAATCAAGTTCAATCCTATTGGCTGATCCAATCAGCCAATCAGATTGAGCTCGCATTCTATTGGCTGTTCCGATCAGCCAATAGAATGCGAGCTCAATCTGATTGGCTGATTGGATCAGCCAATCGGATTGAACTTGATTCTGATTGGCTGATTCCATCAGCCAATCAGAATATTCCTACCTTAATTCCGATTGTCTGATAGAATCCTATCAGCCAATCGGAATTCGAGGGACGCCATCTTGGATGACGTCCCTTAAAGGAACCGTCATTCGTCGGGAGACAACGGAAGAAGAGGATGGATCCGCGTCGGCTGCTTCAAGATGGACCCGCTCCGCACCGGGTGGAACAAGATCGAAGATGCCGCTTGGAGAAGATGTTTGCCGGTCCGGATGTCCTCTTCTTGCCGGATAGGAGGAAGACTTTGGAGCCTCTTCTGGACCTCTTCAGCACCGGATGCCAGGACGGATCGGTGATACCTGGATGGTGAAGACAAGGTAGGAAGATCTTCAGGGGCTTAGTGTTAGGTTTATTTAAGGGGGGTTTGGGTTAGATTAGGGGTATGTGGGTGGTGGGTTGTAATGTTGGGGGGGGGTATTGTATGTTTTTTTTTACAGGCAAAAGAGCTGATTTTCTTGGGGCATGCCCCGCAAAGGGCCCTGTTCAGGGCTGGTAAGGTAAAAGAGCTTTTACATTTATTAATTTAGAATAGGGTAGGGAATTTTTTATTTTGGGGGTCTTTGTTATTTTATTAGGGGGCTTAGAGTAGGTGTAATTAGTTTAAAATTGTTGTAATATTTTTCTAATGTTGGTAAATATTTTTTTATTTTTTGTAACTTAGTTCTTTTTTATTTTTTGTACTTTAGTTAGTTTATGTAATTGTAGTTATTTGTAGGAATTGTATTTAATTTATTTATTGATAGTGTAGTGTTAGCTTAATTGTAGGTAATTGTAGGTAGTTTATTTAATTAATTTATTGATAGGGTAGTGTTAGGTTTAATTATAACTTAGGTTAGGATTTATTTTACAGGTAATTTTGTTATTATTTTACCTAGGTAACTATTAAATAGTTCTTAACTATTTAATAGCTATTGTACCTGGTTAAAATAATTACAAAGTTGCCTGTAAAAATAAATATTAATCCTAAAATAGCTATAATATAATTATAATTTATATTGTAGCTATATTAGGATTTATTTTACAGGTAAGTATTTAGCTTTAAATAGGAATAATTTATTTAATAAGAGTTAATTAATTTTGTTAGATTTAAATTATATTTAACTTAGGGGGGTGTTAGTATTAGGGTTAGACTTAGCTTTAGGGGTTAATCCATTTATTATAGTAGCGATGAGCTCCGGTCATCAGATTAGGGGTTAATAATTGAAGTTAGGTGTCGGCGATGTTAGGGAGGGCAGATTAGGGGTTAATACTATTTATGATAGGGTTAGTGAGGCGGGTTAGGGGTTAATAACTTTATTATAGTAGCGGTGCGGTCCGCTCGGCAGATTAGGGGTTAATAAGTGTAGGCAGGTGTCGGCGACGTTGAGGGGGGCAGATTAGGGGTTAATAAATATAATATAGGGGTCGGCGGTGTTAGGGGCAGCAGATTAGGGGTACATAGGGATAATGTAAATTGCGGCGGTTTACGGAGCGGCAGATTAGGGGTTAATAATATAATGCAGGTGTCAGCGATAGCGGGGGCGGCAGATTAGGGGTTAATAAGTGTAAGGTTAGGGGTGTTTAGACTCGGGGTACATGTTAGGGTGTTAGGTGCAGACGTAGGAAGTGTTTCCCCATAGGAAACAATGGGGCTGCGTTAGGAGCTGAACGCTGCTTTTTTGCAGGTGTTAGGTTTTTTTTCAGCTCAAACAGCCCCATTGTTTCCTATGGGAGAATCGTGCACGAGCACGTTTTTGAGGCTGGCCGCGTCCGTAAGCAACTCTGGTATCGAGAGTTGCATTTGCGGTAAAAATCCTCTACGCTCCTTTTTTGGAGCCTAACGCAGCATTTTATTAAACTCTCGATACCAGAGTTAATTTTATGGTGCGGCCAGAAAAAAGCCTGTGGAGCGTTAACAGCCCTTCTACCGCCAAACTCCAAATCTAGGCCTAAGATTGTAGAAGCCAGCCCTTCAAATTTTAAATTCTACATTAAAGAAATTATAAGGTGTACTGACAGTAACATAGTATCTATAATTCAATGTCCGTGCAAACGGCAGTACTTAGGTCAAACGAGTCGCCCATTAAGACGAGATAGGATAAGACTACATCTACTAAATATTGAGTGGGGCTTCGAAGATCACTTATTATCAAAGCATTTTAAAGACTGTCATAACCAGAGTACGAATGGGTTAAAATATTGGGGCTTGAAAAAAGTAAGTCTACATAGAGGGGGCAATTTGACTAATACACTCCTTTTCACCGAAGCAGAACGGATTTTTAAATTCAATACCCTAACCCCAAATGGCCTGAATGCTGAATTGGATTTAAACCCCCTTATTTAATAATATTAATACCATTCCTCTTTATTAAACTAAATTATTATTTTTAAATAAAATTATTTTTATAAAGTTTTTTTTTAAAAAATCTAAACATTTTTTTTTTAATTGTTCAAATTGTTTTTTAAAATGTTTTATTATTTCAAATAATTTAAAGAGACTGTACTACTAAATTGTTTCTCTTGCAAAGCATATAAAGTACAAACAATTGTGTATAAAATTAGCCTGTATGAAATTAGCCTGTAAAGTAAGATCAAAATCCAAGTTTTTTTCACATACCCTTTAAGAGATTGCTTTAAATTGAAATTGAAAGCTTACTTAAAGAAAGAATCGTTGTAAATAAAGCCTTTTTTTCTAAATATCGTTAAAGGTGTGAAGATATTAAGCAGAATAAGTTATTATCTGAATAGAAGATATTATCTGAATATCAGTATCGCCCATAAGAGATTTTATTTGAAAAACAACAGTTTTGAAAATATGACCTTTTTAGAAAAACCTTATTGAGTATATATATATATATATATATATATATATATATATATATATATATATATATACATAAGAAAATGTTATATGAATTTTAAATGATTATGTATTTATAAAATGCAAGCTTTGAATGATTGAGATAAAATTTCTTCAATTATTTTTATATTCTTTTGATTGATTATTTATTATTTTTGAGTTTCTTAAAATTCTAATACAAAAGGCACCTCCAATCAATTGGACTATAAACCTTAAATAAATAAAAGAAATGCTGAAATAAATAAACTGTATGAATTTGGAAACATTCACAAGAGATACATATCAAATAAACAAAAGAACATCCTTTTAAGACTGAAATAAAATGTCCCTTTAATCAATAGATATAAAAGATGGATCCCAGCTAACTTCCTGTCATCTTGATAAAGGCATCTGTATGATGCTGAAATGCGTAGAAGTAAAGGAAGTTGTGACTTATTTGCTTAAACAGCTGATACAATTTCAGTGGTGCTCAGAGGAAGCTAAAGATTATCTGATACTACAAAGAAGGTGAACGTCACCCCCAGCCTGGAACGGATTTCCACAAAAAAGCTGCAGCTTAAACATCTAATCTACAAATCTACACGGGCACTTCCAGGATACCCGGTAACTTAAGCGGAAGGCTCAGGTAAGGCTTGAACTAAGAAGCCCCCTCAGGGATACATAAGACACATATGAGGTAACAGCCCCCCTTACAGTTACAAGTGGTTAGAAAGTTGCAATTACAAGAGACTTCTTTGGAAAAGTATAAAGAGAACTTTCCGGTCGTGTGTACAACACTGATATCTTGTTGAGAAAGACAAAATCATTACCAGTATTTTAAAAAGGGAACTGTTAGAATATGAACAGCCGATTGGCTAAACTATATCTGAGCTGATCAAGAGTGTATAACGGCTAAGGAGACGCCAAACTATATAAGTATAAACTGCTACAAATTAATGGTTCAAGAGTCCACTACAAATAAAAACAAAGTTTTTGCAATCTACAAAATATTTATTCAGCGCAAATTTATTGCAATACTGAAATATTTTACGGATCTATAGAGACATTTTTTTGGAAGTTTTAACGCATCTATAGAGATAAATGTATTGAAGTTTTTTATGAATCTATAGATATACATGTACTGAAGTTTTTTAATACACATGTTGTATATTTCATGTTATTTGCTGAGAATACTGCATGATTATAACATCCGATTTAAGTTGTGGCCATAACTATATATTTTTTGAAAAGTGTACTGTTTAATATGTATTGTTTTGTATGTTTTATTAAATATTCATTTAACCCCTTAATGACCAAGGACGTACGCCACACGTCCTCAAAAAAAATACAGTTAATGACCGAGGACGTGTGGCGTACGTCCTTGGTCTGGAAAGCAGCTGGAAGCGATCCTGCTCGCTTCCAGCTGCTTTCCGGTTATTGCAGTGATGCCTCGATATGGAGGCATCCTGCAATAACCCCCCTTGGCCATCCGATGCAGAGAGAGCCACTCTGTGGCCCTCTCTGCACCGGACATCGGTGGCCGGTATCGTTGGTGGGTGGGAGCAAGTCTGGGAGGCGGGTGGGCGGCCATCGATGTGATCGATGAAGAGAAGGGGGGCGGGATCGGGGGCGGAAGCATCGGGAGCGCGCACAGGAGCGCGCACGTGCACGGGGGCGGCAGGGGGGCGCGTGCACGGGGCGGGAGCGGGAGGGAACCGCTACACTACGGAAAAGTTGTGTGTGAAAAGTTAAAATAAAAAATGTTAAAATGTTACAAATAAACAGCTAAGGGATCTGGAAGGGGTGGGGGGATGGTCTTGGGGGGGGGGAAAGCTACACTACAGAAAAGGGATTTTTAAAAAAAAAAAAGGCACATTTGTTACTAAACTGGGTACTGGCAGACAGCTGCCAGTACCCAAGATGGCGCCCATTAAGGCAGAGGGGGAGGGTTAGGGAGCTGTTTGGTGGGGGATCAGTGAGGTTGGGGACTAAGGGGGGATCCTACACAGCAGCATATGTAAATATGCCAAAAAAAAACAAAAACAAAAGCCCAAGTATAGCTTTTATTTTAGTACTGGCAGAGTTTCTGCCAGTACTTAAGATGGCGGGGACAATTGTGGGGTGGGGGAGGGAAGAGAGCTGTTTGGGAGGGATCAGGGGGTCTCATGTTTCAGGTGGGAGGCTGAGCTCTACACTAAAGCTAAAATTAACCCTGCAAGCTACATAATTAACCCCTTCACTGCTAGCCATAATACACGTGTGAAATGCAGCAGCATTTGGCGGCCTTCTAATTACCAAAAAGCAACGCCAAAGTCATATATGTCTGCTATTTCTGAACAAAGGGGATCCCAGAGAAGCATTTACAACCATTTGTGCCATAATTGCACAAGCTGTTTGTAAATGATTTCAGTGAGAAACCTAAAATTGTGAAAAATTTAACGTTTTTTTTAATTTGATCGCATTTGGCGGTGAAATGGTGGCATGAAATATACCAAAATTGGCCTAGATCAATACTTGGGGTTGTCTACTACACTACACTAAAGCTAAAAGTATCCCTAAAAGCTCCCTACATGCTCCATAATTAACCCCTTCACTGCTGGGCATGATACACGCGTAGTGCGCAGTGGCATTTAGCAGCCTTCTAATTACTAAAAAGCAACGCCAAAGCCATATATGTCTGCTATTTCTGAACAAAGGGGATCCCAGAGAAGCATTTACAACCATTTAAGCCATAATTGCACAAGCTGTTTGTAAATAATTTCAGTGAGAAACCAAAAGTTTGTGAAAAAATTTGTAAAAAAGTGAACGATTTTTTGTATTTAATCGCATTTGGCGGTGAAATGGTGGCATGAAATATACCAAAATGGGCCTAGATTAATACTTTGGGATGTCTACTAAAAAAAAATATATACATGTCAATGGATATTCAGAGATTCCTGAAAGATATTAGTGTTCTAATGTAACTAGCGCTAATTTTGAAAAATAATGGTTTGGAAATAGCAAAGTGCTACTTGTATTTATGGCCCTATAACTTACAAAAAAAGCAAAGAACATGTAAACATTGGGTATTTCTAAACTCAGGACAAAATGTAGAAACTATTTAGCATGGGTTTTTTTTGGTGGTTGTAGATGTGTAACAGATTTTGGGGGTCAAAGTTAGAAAAAGTGTGTTTTTTTCGATTTTTTCCTCATATTTTATAATTTTTTTTATAGTAAATTATAAGATATGATGAAAATAATGGTATCTTTAGAAAGTCCATTAAATGGCGAGAAAAACGGTATATAATATGTGTGGGTACAGTAAATGAGTAAGAGTAAAATTACAGCTAAACACAAACACCGCAGAAATGTAAAAATAGCCTTGGTCCCAAACGGACATAAAATGGAAAAGTGCTGTGGTCATTAAGAGGTTAATATTCATTTAACTGATTGATTACAAGCTTGCACTTGGAATTTTCATTTTGAAATAGTTTTTTATATACCTTGTGAGTTTTCTAATAAGGTTTCTCATCTTTAAGATCATAGAACATTTTAACCTTCAGCCTTAATACAAATTTTAGGGCGCAACTCTATACTCCAGTATTTTAACTTGAACGTTTCTGAGGGGATAACGTTTTATTTGAGTGTGCATAGAAGGTACTATTCATTAGTGAGATCTAGAGGAACCCATTGTATGATTTAGAGATCAGATCTCTGGTTACTATTTTAAATGTGTTCCAAATGCTCCCAAAATACAGTGGCGTGCATTTTATTAAAAAAATACAAATTCTAGTATTTTTATTTTTCAAGAAAATAACTGCACCAGGCAGTTTTTGGGGGCTAATGTTGGCGGGTGTTGCGTGTTAGAAAAAAAAACTGCTGTGTGTTCCCAGTAAATAAATGTATATTTTTATATACCTATATTTTTAAATGTTATTATGTGTATATACACATATAAACACATAAATATATACTGTATGTATATAAACATATACATATATATTTACAATTTGTTCCCATCTCTGCGGAACTTTGGTTCTGTGTCGTGTATGGGGGCATGAGAATGAGGTTCCCATTGGAGCCTATGGAAGCATGTTCTTATGAGTGCAATGCTTCCCTGTAATGCAAACTTGAACTCGCATTCGCATTTCTGTCAATTTGTAATACCAGTGCACATTAGCATGTGCTGCAATTACTCAGTGGAGATAATAGGAGAGAGAGAAACAGAGGTATCATATGACACACTTGGGTTGAGAGCCTAAATTAACATATACTGGGCTAGCACAAAGATAATAGTAATTAAAATATAACTTTTATTAATTCATATAAAATAGCGCCTTTGACAAAGCAGTTGGCGAAACGCGCGTCAGGCATTCGCACTGCTTCTCCTGAGATATCTGTTAATAGAAAACTTTATGGGAATTTAATATTTTTTGGCCTTTATTGGCATCTTTTTCTTAAGCTTGTGGGGTCATGTTAAGACCGGTGGTACTTATACTGCTACAATAGCGGAAACATAGTGGTTTAAATGTAATAGCGGCTAATCTGATAATTGCACTGTTACATATTATCAGTGCTATAAATATGTTAACGTTTAAACCACACTATTTGGGTAACTAACTCGCTCAGTACCCGGTATTTTTCTTACTTACCACTAGATCACACAAGCTCTGTTACATAGGATCACTAATTTAAGTTTCAGGAAAATTATTTTTCCTTTTTTCTCAAGAGAAGTTAGTTTCATTTCACAAATACAAGGTGTTCCTTCTTTGGGACAGACCTTTTTAATCTGACTTACCAAACCAATGTCATATTCTGTCATTTTTAGGGATACATTGTAGCTCATCTATATGAGATTATAGCAGTGCTACTCTATTAAGGTTCTAAAATTGAACTATTCCAACAGTAATACGTAGTAAATGTATTGAGATACATGATGTCTCTATGTATATCACTCACACTCTTCATATGATTGTATAGAGGCAGGAAACACTACTTATCTAATTGGAAATTGGATGGTTATTACCTTAACACTTTATCAACTACAATTATACACTATTTTAAGCTAATCTTTTTTATTTTATATGAATTAATAAAAATTATATTTTAATTACTATTATCTTTGTGCTAGCCCAGTATATGTTAATTTAGGCTCTCAACCCAAATGTGCCATATGATACCTCTGTTTCTCTCTCTCCTATTTTTTACATTTATAACTGGTATCCAGGCACTGCCCTCCAGAGATACACAGGCTTACCCTGCAGGTAATCTGGCCCTAAATTTTTACTTTTAATTTGTAATACCAGCACTAACATGGGAGTACTATTGACTTACCTTGAGCGCAGATAGCACTCAAGAGTGATACAAATATATTGCTCTATTTGTAATCTAGGATATAGCAAAGAAAGAAGAATTTGTTAACAATAAATCTAACAAGAGAGCATTGTTGTTCTTACACTAAAATGTTGTTTTAACTGCAGAAACCTAAAAAACCTCTGTTTCAAAACCTCATTACACAAAAGCAAGTTCAAAGGATCATGTTATTAACAGCTCTTCATTTCAATAGTTGACAGATATTAATATTAGACATGTGCGGTTCGATTCGGTCCGAATTCAAATTCGGATGAATTTGTTGAATTTGGAGATTCGGATCAATTCGAATTTCCAAATTGCGGTAGTGCCGAATCTACCGAATAAATCAGAATCGATTCAAATTTATTCAGTAGATTCGGATGGATTCGGATGGCCGTGTATTACACTAGTACTGTACAGTATACTAGTGTAATACACAGCACATCCCACTTAACACTGACCGAAATTCCGAATCGATTCTAACTGAATCGAACCGAATAGAACTGAATTTTTCACAAATCCGAAAGAATCCGAATGAATCCGACACAAATTAATTCGATCCGAATCGATCCGAACCGAAACAAATTTTTCTAAGCTGCACAAGTCTAATTAATATATATTCACAGAAATAATCATTTTTAATATAGCACTATGAATTTACACTTATACCCCATTACCCATTAAGAAAATAAGGATTAATTATTTTCAAGGTTAATTTTTGTGTTACAGAACTGTTTTTGCATTTTTATTATTTTAATAGAAGTGATGTTTTAACTTGAAGTCATGCTCAAAATCATTTAGGGGTATTATTAAAGAAATTGTGCTGTGGGAGCTATCAGTGTATTCTTGAATGTCTGATTCTAAGCCCCGCTCACGTTGTCATGATTGTCACTAACAGCACAGGCATCTTGATAACCAGTCTTTAATAAAGGATTGCTTAATTGTGAGTTGAAAAGGAACGTATTGCAATTCAATTCAATCCTTACTATTGCTTAAACAAATGAATTCCATTTTTATATGGGCTTAATGGACTGCACCATTTCATTACTCATATACTGTGACCGAAACCCCAAAAACAGAAATATATAACTTTTACATAGTGTTTTTAAGTATAACGGTTTATGACAATCTATCTTTAGCTAGTTTTTAGCATGTGCATAGTTACAGACGAGCCCTTTACGATGTTGATGCAATACAATAAGCTATTTTATCACAAAGCACTTTTTTCATTATTTGTTATGTGAAAAATGGTCCTATACTTAGCATGTACGTGTAATTTTATGATCCCAATCTCTCCTCTGTTTGATCTAGAATGACATGTGATTTCTCATTAAAAGGGTAGAAACATTTTCACATAAGAGGTCACTTGTCCCCTATGATACATGTAAGTGCCATTAAAAAGGAAGACCACATGCACCAGTGTAAACCTTTATTTTGTTCTGTGGAGAAGGGGTCTATTATATAGCCCCTTTCTCCCATGGCTTAAACACAGAGGAATATGACTCTTTAAATAGGACATTTGCATGTTTTAATTGTGGTTTTATATGCTCCTTCTAATTTGGAGCCCTAGGTACCAGGAACGTGTTTATGAAGGGGGAAAGATGGTCTTTTATAATCCCTATCACCTAGTAAGTGATTGCCATAACATTAAAATACCTTAATTAACATACGGCTAGATTACGAGTTTTGCGGTGAGAGCTGCTCGGTACTAACTTGCAAGTTATTGTCACCGCTCACCTCCCTACAGCGCTGGTATTACAGGTTTGCAAAAACCCGGCATTAGCAGGCATAAGTGAGTGTAAAGCAAAATTGAACTCCATACCACACTCCAATACCAGCGCTGCAGTGAGCTGGTTTTACGTGCTCGTGCCCGATTTCCCCATGAAGATCATTGGGGAGAGCTGACTGAAAAAAAGCCTTACACCTGCAAAAAAGGAGTGTAAAGCTCCGTAACGCAGCCCCATTGATTTGTATAGGGAAACTGAATGTATGTTTACACCTAACACCCTAACATGAACCCTGAGTCAAAAATACCCTTAATCTGCTGCCCCCAACATCACCAACACTTACATTACACTTATTAACCCCTAATCTGCTGACCCCGACATCACCGCCACCTACATTACACTTATTAACCCCTAATATGTCACCCCTGACATCGCCCCGACATCGCCACCACCTACCTACACTTATTAATCCCTAATCTGCCATACCCAATGTTGCCCCACCCACCTACACTTCCGCCCCCAATGTCGCCGACACTATACTAACGTTATTAACCCCTAACCTTAAGTCTAACTCTAACACCCACTAACATTAATGTAATTAAAATAAACCTAAATAAAACCTACTATCAATAACTAAATAATACCTATTTAAAACTAAATACTTACCTGTAAAATAAACCCTAAGCTAGCTACAATATAACTAATAGTTACATTGTAGCTATCTTAGGTTTTATTTTTATTTCACAGCTAAGTTTGTATTTATTTTAACTAGGTAGAATAGTTAGTAAATAGTTATTCATTATTTACTAGCTATCTAGCTAAAATAAATAAAAATTTACCTGTAAAATAAAACCTAACCTGAGTTACACTAAAACCTAACCTTACACTACAATTAAATAAATTACATTAATTAAATACAATTAACTAAATAACAAAAACCCCACTAAATTACACAAAATAAAAAAGAAATGATCAATTATTTAAACTAATTACACCTAATCTAATAGCCCTATCAAAATAAAAAAGCCCCTCCAAAATAAAAAAAAACCTAGCCTAAACTAAACTGCCAATAGCCCTTAAAAGGGCCTTTTGTGGGGCATTTCCCCAAAGAAATCAGCTCTTTTACCTGTAAAAAAAAATACAAACAACCCCCCAACAGTAAAACCCACCACCCACACAACCAATCCCCCCAAATAAAATCCTAACTAAAAAAACCTAAGCTCCCCATTGCCCTGAAAAGGGCATTTGCATGGGCATTGCCCTTAAAAGGGCATTTAGCTTTTTTTCCACCCAAATCCTAAGCTAAAAATAAAACCCACCCAATTAACCATTAATAAAACCTAACACTAACACCCGAAGATCCACTTACAGTTTTTGAAGACCCGACACCCATCCTCAACGAAGCCAGGAGAAGTCTTCATCCAAACGGCAAGAAGTCCTCAGCAAAGCTGGGAGAAGTCTTAATCCAAGCGGCAAGAAGTGGTCCTCTAGATGGGCAGTCTTCATCTAGACGGCATCTTCTATCTTCATCCATCCGGCATGGAGCGGCTCCATCTTCAAGACATCCGGCGCGGAGCATCCTCTTTTTTCCACGGCTCTTCTCTAATGAAGGTTCCTTTAAGTGACATCATCCAAGATAGCGTCCCTTGAATTCCGATTGGCTGATTGAATTCTATCAGCCAATCAGAATTAAAGTTGAAAAAAATTGAGCTTGCATTCTATTGGCTGTTCCAATCAGCCAATAGAATGCGAGCTCAATCCTATTGCATCAGCCAATATAATTTTTTCACCTAATCTGTTCCTGTTCCAATCAGCTAATAGAATTCTATTAGCCAATCAAAATCTAAGGGACGCCATCTTGGATTACGTCATTTAAAGCAACCTTCATTCGTCGTTAGTCGTCGGAATGAAGAGGATGCTCCACGTCAGATGTCTCGAAGATGGACCCACTACACGCCGGATGGATGAAGATAGAAGATGCCGTCTGGATGAAGACTTCTGCCTGTCTGGAGGACCACTTCTCCCGGCTTGGATGAAGACTTCTCCCGGCTTCGTTGAGGACTTCTTGCCGCTTCGTTGAGGACTTCTCCCGGTTTGTTGAGGATGGATGTCCGGTCTTCAAAACTGTAAGTGGATCTTCACGGGTTAGTCTTAGGTTTTTTTAAGTTTTTTTTTAAGGGTTTATTGGGCGTGTTTTATTTTTAGGTTATTGTTTGGGCCGCTATAGAGCTAAATGCCCTTGTAAGGTCAATGCCCATACAAATACCCTTTTCAAGGCAATGGGGAGCTTATTTTTTTTTAGTTAGGGTTTTATTTGGGGGATTGATTGTGTGGGTGGTGGGTTTTATTGTTCGGGGTTGTTTGTATTTTTTTTTACAGGTAAAAGAGCTGATTTCTTTGGGGTAATGCCACACAAGAGTTCCTTTTAAGAACTATTGGTAGTTTAGTTTAGGCTAGGGTTTTTTTTTTTTGTTTTTTTTTAATTATTTTTTATTGAGACAACTTATTAAACAACAATATTGCCAACAAATACTGGGTTAATAGTACATTGAGATGTCATTGAGGTATACAGATAAGTATATTAAAAAAAAAAAGAAGAGAAAAAATAAAATTGAATACTTTTACATGAGAAGGAATGAAAATAAGTGAAGGTAAGCATGAAGGCAAGTCTGTATATTAGATGGGTCTCTTTTTTAGAGGCAACATGTAACAGATATAGGTTTTGCAATTGAGTCTGTGTCTAGAAATAGAATTGGTACTCATCATCAATCAGGTATGATATGCTGGGGTTGGTATAAGATGGACATAAAGGGTGAGAGAGGGAGGGGGAAGAGGGAAGAGAGAGAGAAAGAAGAAAAAAAAAAAAAAAAAAAAGGGGGAAGGGGCAGAGAGGGGTGCAGGAAAAAGAGAGTGGGAAAGGATTGATATATCTATAGTGTGGTTTGAGGACTTGAGGACCAGTTGGGGAATATTGTGAGCCATGGGAGCCAAATTTCATGGAAGGCATTAGTGTTGTTAAGAACTCGATACGAGTATTGTTCCATTTGACCAATGTAATGTGTACAAGAAATTACCTGGGAGAGAGTTGGTGACCCCTTCTCTCTCCAGGCCCTCGCTAGGGACAGTTTTGTGGCCATGAGGACATATATCGTGAGTGCTTCTTGAGAGGTGGTGAGGTTGGGCATCTGCATGTGTAAGAGGGTGACTTCAGGGGTGAATGGGGGAGTCATGCCCAGTGCTCGGAGAAGTACAAATACTTTCTTCCATAGTGGTTGAATTACGGGGAGAACCAAGCGACTTGCATCCTCTCCAACACTCTGGGGATTGGGAGTAATAAATCTTGTGTAGGATAGTTGGTACATGGTGCCAGCGGACTAAGATCTTATAGTGTAGTTCCCAGAGTGTAGCACAATGAAGGATCTTTTTGGTTATTTTAATTCTGGCATGCCAATCCTCTGGAGTGAGAGTGGTACCAATTTCCCTCTCCCAAGCCTGGTGTTGTGAGATTTTGTGTAAAGGAGCCGGGTTGATAAGTATATTGTAGTGGAGAGACAGGAGATGTCGGAGAGCGTGAGCTCCCTGCCATGCTCTCTCCCAAGCAGTTAAAGGGCGTAGTGTTTGTTTGGGGTACCCCCATGTGCGTAAGCGGGTGCTCAGTCGGAATCCCTCAAAATGCAGTCTGGGTGGGAGTTGTAATTTCGCGCACATTTCTGAGTGTGAGAGCCAAATGTCCTCTTCATAGAGGTCCGAGACTTGTAGTGTGTGCGCTTGTGGCCATAGGTCATAGTGGGAATCTGGGAGGCAGAACAGAGCAGCAGGAATTGTCATGACGGGGGAGGGGTGTGGGGATATGTCTGGGTGGTGTCTGATCTGATCCCAGAATCGAAGTGTATGTCTGAATATGGTGTGTAAGCCATCAATATCTCGTCTGTGGTGGGGGGGGATCCAGATTATGTCGGGGAGGTTAATATTCGAGGGAAGGAGTGAGGACTCTAGGGAGTACCAGCTAAGATGTCTCTCAGGATCATTCCAGCGGAGGATGTGTGAGAGTCTTGCGGCATTGTAATATGAGATCATGTTCGGAAGAGCGAGGCCTCCCTGCAAGATCGGTTTTTCAAGTGTGCGACCTGATGTTCTCGGTCGGCGGTCTCTCCAGACATATGAAGTGATTAGACTTTGGAATTTGTTAAGTAGTGGTCTCGGGATATTGTAAGGGATAGATCTAAAAAGATATGTAACCTTGGGAAGAAAGGACATCTTTATCGCGGCAATGCGGCCTGTCCAGGAGATCTCCCGGAATTCCCACGAGTCAAGAAGCCTTCCAAACTCCGGGAGTCTGTCAGTATAATTCTGCGAGATGGTGGTGTTGGGATCTGGGCTAAGGTGAACTCCTAGAATCTTAAACGAGGAAGATTTCCATTGAAAGTGATAAGTGGATTGTAATAAGGAAAGAGTTTGTGGGGGAATGTTTATGGGAAGGGCCTCAGTTTTGGTTACATCGAGTTTGTAAAAACATAGTGAACCGAATTTCTCTAGGAGAGTGAAGACCGCAGGGAGAGAAGTGTCAGGAGAGGTGAGGAAGAGAGTGATGTCATCAGCATAAAGGGAAATTTTGTGGACATGTGGTCCTATGGTCAGTCCTGTGGTCTGAGGGTCTAGTCTAATAGATTGGGCTAGAGGCTCTATAGTGAGGGCAAACAAAAGTGGGGAGAGGGGACACCCCTGTCGGGTGCCATTTGCAATTGTGAATTTGGGGGATTGGAACCCAACTCCACGGACAGTGGCTGTTGGATGATTATAAAGGGCTTGGACTGCGCTCACAAAGGCGGTAGGAAAGCCAAAGATGGTCATAGCCTCCCATAGGAACTCCCACCTGACCCTGTCAAACGCCTTTTCTGCGTCTAGTGACAGGGCCAGGAAGGGAGTTTTTCGACTATCTGCGAGATGGAGGATGTCTAGGATTCGCCTGGTTGCATCAATTCCCTCTCTATTTGGGATAAAACCCACTTGGTCGTTCGCTATAAGGGAGGGGATGACTTTTGAGACTCTATTAGCCAGGAGTTTGGCGTATATTTTTGTATCGATGTTAATCAATGAAATTGGGCGATAGCTGCTACATAGATCAGGCGGTTTACCAGGTTTTAAAATGGTAACTATAGTAGCTTCTAAGAATTCATCTGTGAGGGGGGTACCTGATAGTACTTCTTGGAAGAACTTGCTAAGGAGAGGGGTAATCTGAGGTGAGAAGGTTTTGTAAAACCTAGCTGTAAAGCCATCTGGGCCGGGTGCTTTCCCTAATTTTAGGTTGCGTATAATTTTAGAAATTTCTTGTGTGGTGAACGGGGATACCAGAGGGGAGGAATCCTCGGGTGGTAGTGAGGGTAGCTCAAGGGATCTGAGAAATTCAGAAATATGTTGGGCTGTACAGGTCGGGGATTCTAAGTTGGATTCAATATTGTAAAGGTCGGAGTAGTATTGCCTGAATGTATCGCCTATTTCACGAGGGGCGGTGACCTGTATCCCTAAAGGGGTGCGCATGGACATGATTCTGGCTTGGGCTGTTCGATTTTTAAGTTTGTTGGCTAGGAGTGTGGAAGCTTTGTTACCGAAATCGTAGTAGATTTTTTTGTACTTCTCTAACATGGATTGGGTTTTCTGGAGTTCTAGAGTTTGGATTTGTTTCAGTGTTTCTGCGATTTTGTCATTGAGAGAGGGGGAGTATGCGTGAGATATGTCCACTCTAAGTTGGCGAAGCTTAATATTCAGGGAGGATAAGGTGGTCCTGCTTTTTGCCCGAACCTCCCCTTCAAATTGAATGAGGTGGCCCCTCACTACTGCCTTCAAGGCGGCCCATTGATTTTGAGCTGATGTCTGGTCATTGTCGTTGAGGGAAATGTACTCTGTGATTATGTTCTGTAGAGTGGTCTTAAGGTGTGGGTCTGTAAGAGTCCAGTCCTGTAGGCGCCAGGTAAACGGAGGTGGGCGAGTGTGTGGGCCTATTTGTATGTGAAGTGAGTCATGGTCTGACCACGAAATGGGGGATATATATGCAGAGTGGACCTCGTCAAGGAATTTAGGATATACAAAAAAGTAATCTATGCACGTATGTGATCTATGTGGGGAAGAGTAGAAGGTGAATTCCTTATCCTGTGGGTGGAGGGCGTGCCAAGCGTCATATAAGTTATGTAATGCTATCAGTGATTGGAGGGCTGAAGAGAGGGAGTGAGTTGCTCTATCGTTTCTAGAGAGTGGAGGTCCCAGTCTGTCCATGTGGACATCCCATATGAGGTTGAAATCTCCTCCCAGTATGAGGTCTCCCTGCTGTATGGGAGCTATAGACTTGAGTATAGTTCTGAGAAAGTTAACTTGTTTACTATTCGGTGCATATATATTAAGGAGGGTCACTAGGTGGGTATTAATTCTACAAACAGCAATAATGTAGCGTGCTTGGGGATCTGATTCAAAATGGATCTGATTATAATGGACATCCTTGCCTATGTAGATAGCCACTCCTCTGGATTTCGATGGGAATGTTGCATCTAAGAGAGTCGGGTAGTGTTTGGAAGTGTATCATTTGCTAAGTTCAGGTGTCCAGTGTGTCTCCTGGATGAAAGCAATGTCTATGTGATTTTTGCGTAGGTAGTTGAATAGAAGGCTGCGTTTAGTAGGAGAATTTAAACCCTGAGCGTTAAGGGTTATGAGATGTAGGCCTTTCATGGTGTATCTGGGTTATGATCTGTGGGTGTGGTAGAGAGAAGAGGAGGGAGGGGGAAAGAGAGAAAGAGAGGAAGGTAGAGGAAAGAGAAAAAAAAAAAAAAAAAAGGGGGTGGGTGGGGTCCGACAGGTGTCGATGAGTACCAGCTAAAACAACAGGAGTAAGAGTTAACTTCACTTACTAAAATGTGTTTTCCGGGGGAAGGGAGACAGCGGGCCAGAGCCGCTTTGTTTAAAAGGAGGATAGGGATATAGGTAATAGAGGAGTATGGAGTTATGGTAGGAGCTCTTGAGTTAGGGAAGCGTAAATGGAGGGGTACAAGGTGGGGGGAGGGGAAGGGGGCGGAGACAAAAGTGTGTATTGAATGGGGGGTTAGTGTAAGGAGGGATGGGACGTTCTACTGATCATGAAAGGAGAGGGTGGTAATATAAAGTGGGGTTAGTGATGAGGAAGAGAGGTAAATGAGGGGAGATAGGAGAGGGAGATGCAGTCCCGTGGGAAAGTGTGGGGGGAGTGACTGTGCGTGAATAGAGGGTAAAGAAGAGGCGCGGGGGGCCAAAGGGGTAGCGGGGGCAGGGCCCCCCAATACTATATGAAAAGGCGTGTGGGGTGGTTCAGCAGAGGTTGGTGGTGTGAGGAGTATTGAGGGCTGGATGAGTAGAGATTTGTATGGAGGCTATTCTGTGGTAAGAGATAGGATTTAGAGTATTGTGAAGAAGAGGTGAGCTGTAAAGGAGGGAAAAAAAGGTAGCAAGAGGTAGGAGTAATATGAATATTGGCATGGGGGTTAACGGAAGAATCATGACAAACAGGAAAATACAGATAAGAGTTTGAAGGTGGTGTGAACATCATGTACCTAGGAGTAGATATGATCATGTTGACTAGAACATTGAACCTGGGATATGAAGTCTGACAGAGGCCTCTTAATTAAATTATATTAAGTGTACTGTTAGGAGAAGACAATAAAGTGTGATAATCGCGGGGAGAAGGTAGGTCCTCTGTGGGGAGAGATTAGGGTCAAGTGAGAGAAAGTACAGTGAGATACAAAATATTAAACAAACAATGCATGTGTCATGTCTGAATACATTGAGCTTACCACCTCTTCCAGAGCAAAACAAGGGTTTAATGCAGTAACTTAGTAGCAGAAAAGAAAAAAGGTACCAACTAGGTGTGTAACATTTCGTGCATTTAACTAAACATAGATAAACTTAGATATGATCATGTTGACTAGAACATTGAACCTGGGGCATGAAGTCTGACAGAGACCTCTTAATTATAATAAGTGTGTTGTTAGGAGTAGACAATAGAGTGTGAGAATCACGGGGAGAAGGATAGAGTAGGTCCTCTGTGGGGAAAGATTAGGGTCAAGGGAGAGAAGGTACAATGAGAAACAAAATATTAAACAGATAAAACATGTGTCATGCCTGAATACATTGAGCTTACCACCTTTTCCGGAACAAAACAAAGGCAAAATGCAGTAACTTATTAGCAGAAAAGAAAAGGGGTAACAACTAGGTGTGTAACATTTCGTGCATTTAACTAATCATAGGTAAACTTGTGATCTATAAACTTGTCATAAAAAGTCTTAATTATAACCATGTAGGTAAGTAAGGAGCCATGAGCCGAAAATAGAGTAAGATGTGTACCCGTGTGTGGGCTCTAGGCTTACCTGTCCGTCGAGCGTTCATAACAAAGATCCAGCCTAGGAGATCATGGATGGGGGAGTGAAAAAAAAAGAGAGTAAGATATGTACCCGTTTGTACACTCCCCGTCCTGGAATGACCTCTGAGGATCAGTCTAGAGGGGTGACTGGAGGAAATAGTCTCTCAAAGGACGAGCAAGTAGAATGTCAGTGTTGCAAATGACCGCAGGTGGGGTATCAGGATAGGTCTGAGGGTGGTGGGGTGGAGGTCCTGGAGTGCCACTCTGAGGCTGAGGGGTCCAGATCGCTTGTTTTTCCTTTTTTCCTGGGAGGCATGTCATGGGGGCCCACAAGTCCCCAGGTAGAGAGAAGTTTCATACCTTGTTCTAAGGAAGAGACTGTGTGGGAGGAGTCTTGGTGCTGTACATGTAGTTTCACAGGAAATCCCCATCTGTATTTGATCTTGTTTTGTCTGAGGGCCAGTGTGAACTGATGGAAAATCCTCCTTTTGTTGAGAGTGTATGGGGACAAATTGGGGAAGATCTGCAATTTATTGTATGGTTCCATAAGGGGTCTGTTGGTAAAGGAGGCTCTCATAATCTTCTCCTTAGTGGTGAAGTAGTGTAGGCGCACAATAACGTCTCTGGGAGTGTTAAATACAGAGTTACGAGGGCGTGTGGACCTATGTGCTCTGTCCATTAGGAGATCTTGATCAGTGGAGGAGTCGAGGATAACCTTAAACAGTGCAACCAGATATGGTTGAAGGTCTGAGGCAGAAACATCTTCCGGGATACCGCGTATCCTGAGGTTATTGCGGCGGGATCTATCTTCGTTATCTGCCATTTTGGATTCGAGATCAGAGATTTGCTCAGCTAGTGATTGAGAATAGGCCAGGAGATTGGCGTGATCAGTTGCGAGATCCTCATGTTTTCTCTCCAGTATTTCAGTTCTCTCTCCTAAAGAGGAGATTTCACGTTTCAGTTCGCCAACTGATTGGCGGAGCTCTTGTCTCAGGGATGAATAATGAGTGTCCATCTTATCGGTTAAGATTCTGATAGATTCCAAGAAGGTTGATTGTGAGAGTGTAGATTTATCTTTGCGAGGTGCCAGAGTTCTGGGATTATCTGCCCCTGGAGCCGCTGAGTCTCTAGAGTCTTCTCCTGAGAACTCAGGGTCTGAGAAGTTCTTGCTGTGGAAATGATCCGTAAGCGTCCTCTTAGGGTTTTCCTGGTGCTTTGGTTTTCTTTTGATAGACTGAGCCATATTATAGACTGAAGGCTGTCCAGAGAGTCGTGTTTAAAGATATAGACCTGGGGCTGCTGAGCCAGTGATAGATGAATATTGGGGAGATACTGCCCCCGCCTCCCTGAAGCCGGGTGCCTTAGCCCATCATCCTCTCCATGTCTAGGTGTAAATAGGAAAGTCAGTAATCCTCTACTAGTCTGTAGTATAGATGGACGAGACCCCCTCTCCTGGGGTTTTACCACCTCTGGACGAGACCGGCAAAAGGAGAGAGGATATGACCCACGCCCTAGTAGTGGGCGCGGGAAAGGGAGGAGAGGGGGACGTCCAGGAGGGTGGAAATACAGCTTCTGTGTGTATAAGAAAAGTTTTCCCTTTTTCTTTCTCTTTTTTGTTTTCCTTAAGCTAAGACTTAAGAGTGATAATAAGTGACTTGATTATGACACAGGTTCTGTAGACTATAGCAGGAGCAGAGGAGTGTGGATGGCTGCAGGTGTTCTGTGGGAAGATAGTATTCCTGGGTATTAGGGATGTGGCCCACTAGATCAATAAACTATATTGTAGGTGGAGGTTGCAGCTGTCAGGGAGATATGTAAGTAGTTGTATGCTGCTGCAGTGTTATGCCAGCCTTAGATAGGGGGAGCTGAGTTACAAATCACAACTTCACAACAGAGAGGGTTAAATATGTTGTGTTAAGGAAGTTTCATAGAAAGGGGTTTTTTTTTTAATTGGGGGGGGGGGGGCTTTTTTATTTTGATAGAGCTATTAGATTAGGTGTAATTAGTTTAAATATCTTGTAATTTGTTTTTTATTTTGTGTAATTTAGTGTTTGTTTGTTTTTTTTATGTTAGGTAATTGTATTTAATTTATTTAATTGTATTTAATTTAGGTAATTTATTTAATTGTAGTGTAGTGTTAGGTGTTAGTGTAACTTAGGTTAAGTTTTATTTTACAGGTAAATTTGTATTTATTTTAGCTAGGTAGTTAGTAAATAGTTAATAACTATTTAGTAACTATTCTACCTATTTAAAATAAATACAAACTTACCTGTGAAATAAAAGTAAGACTTAAGATAGATACAATATAACTATTAGTTATATTGTAGCTAGCTTAGGGTTTATTTTACAGGTAAGTATTTAGTTTTAAATAGGAATTATTTAGTTATTAATTGTAGGTTTTATTTAGATTTATTTTAATTATATTTAAGTTAAGGGATGTTAGGGTTAGACAGGTTTAGAGGTTAATAAATATAGTATAGTGGCGGCGACATTGGGGGCAGCAGATAAGGGGTTAATAAATGTAGGTAGGTGTCGGCGATGTTAGGGACAGCAGATTAGGGGTTAATAATAACATAATTTATGCTTACCAGATAAATTTATTTCTCTTGTAGTGTATCCAGTCCACGGATCATCCATTACTTATGGGATATTAACTCCTCCCCAACAGGAAGTGCAAGAGGATTCACCCAGCAGAGCTGCTATATAGCTCCTCCCCTAACTGCCATTACCAGTCATTCGACCGAAAACATGCAGAGAAAGGAAAACCATAGGGTGCAGTGGTGACTGTAGTTTAATGGAAAAATTACCTGCCTTAAAGTGACAGGGCGGGCTGTGGACTGGATACACTACAAGAGAAATAAATTTATCAGGTAAGCATAAATTATGTTTTCTCTTGTTAAGTGTATCCAGTCCACGGATCATCCATTACTTATGGGATACCAATACCAAAGCTAAAGTACACGGATGACGGGAGGGACAGGCAGGCTCTTTATACGGAAGGAACCACTGCCTGAAGAACCTTTCTCCCAAAAACAGCCTCCGAAGAAGCAAAAGTGTCAAATTTGTAAAATTTGGAAAAAGTATGAAGAGAAGACCAAGTTGCAGCCTTGCAAATCTGTTCAACAGAAGCCTCATTCTTAAAGGCCCAAGTGGAAGCCACAGCTCTAGTAGAATGTGCTGTAATTCTTTCAGGAGGCTGCTGTCCAGCAGTCTCATAGGCTAACCGTATTATGCTACGAAGCCAAAAGGAGAGAGAGGTAGCCGAAGCTTTTTGACCTCTCCTCTGACCAGAATAAACGACAAACAGGGAAGACGTTTGTCGAAAATCCTTAGCTGCCTGTAGATAAAATTTCAGGGCACGGACTACATCTAGATTGTGTAGCAGACGTTCCTTTTTCGAAGAAGGATTAGGACACAAAGATGGAACCACAATCTCTTGATTGATATTCCTGTTAGTGACCACCTTAGGTAGGAACCCAGGTTTAGTACGCAGAACTACCTTGTCTGAATGAAAAAACAGATAAGGAGAATCACAATGTAAGGCAGATAACTCAGAGACTCTTCGAGCCGAGGAAATCGCCATTAAAAACAGAACTTTCCAAGATAACAACTTGATATCAATGGAATGAAGGGGTTCAAACGGAACCCCCTGTAAAACATTAAGAACTAAGTTCAAACTCCATGGTGGAGCAACAGTTTTAAACACAGGCTTGATCCTAGCTAAAGCCTGACAAAAAGCTTGAACGTCCGGAACTTCTGACAGACGTTTGTGTAAAAGAATGGACAGAGCTGAAATCTGTCCCTTTAAGGAACTAGCGGATAAACCCTTTTCTAAACCTTCTTGTAGAAAAGACAATATCCTCGGAATCCTAACCTTACTCCATGAGTAACGCTTGGATTCGCACCAATATAAGTATTTGCGCCATATCTTATGGTAAATCTTTCTGGTAACAGGCTTCCTAGCCTGTATTAAGGTATCAATAACTGACTCAGAAAAACCAAGTTTTGATAAAATCAAGCGTTCAATTTCCAAGCAGTCAGCTTCAGAGAAATTAGATTTTGATGTTTGAAGGGACCCTGGATCAGAAGGTCCTGTTTCAGAGGTAGCGACCAAGGTGGACAGGATGACATGTCCACTAGATCTGCATACCAAGTCCTGCGTGGCCATGCAGGCGCTATTAGAATCACTGATGCTCTCTCCTGTTTGATTCTGGCAATCAATCGAGGAAGCATCGGGAAGGGTGGAAACACATAAGCCATCCCGAAGGTCCAAGGTGCTGTCAAAGCATCTATCAGAACCGCTCCCGGATCCCTGGATCTGGACCCGTAACGAGGAAGCTTGGCGTTCTGTCGAGACGCCATGAGATCTATCTCTGGTTTGCCCCAACGTCGAAGTATTTGGGCAAAGACCTCCGGATGAAGTTCCCACTCCCCCGGATGAAAAGTCTGACGACTTAAGAAATCCGCCTCCCAGTTCTCCACTCCCGGGATGTGGATTGCTGACAGGTGGCAAGAGTGAGACTCTGCCCAGCGAATTATCTTTGATACTTCCATCATTGCTAGGGAGCTTCTTGTCCCTCCCTGATGGTTGATGTAAGCTACAGTCGTGATGTTGTCCGACTGAAACCTGATGAACCCCCGAGTTGTTAACTGGGGCCAAGCCAGAAGGGCATTGAGAACTGCTCTCAATTCCAGAATGTTTATTGGTAGGAGACTCTCCTCCTGATTCCATTGTCCCTGAGCCTTCAGAGAATTCCAGACAGCGCCCCAACCTAGTAGGCTGGCGTCTGTTGTTACAATTGTCCAGTCCGGCCTGCTGAATGGCATCCCCCTGGACAGATGTGGCCGAGAAAGCCACCATAGAAGAGAATTTCTGGTCTCTTGATCCAGATTCAGAGTAGGGGACAAGTCTGAGTAATCCCCATTCCACTGACTTAGCATGCACAATTGCAGCGGTCTGAGATGTAGGCGTGCAAAGGGTACTATGTCCATTGCTGCTACCATTAAGCCGATCACCTCCATGCATTGAGCTACTGACGGGTGTTGAATGGAATGAAGGACACGGCATGCATTTTGAAGCTTTGTTAACCTGTCTTCTGTCAGGTAAATCTTCATTTCTACAGAATCTATAAGAGTCCCCAAGAAGGGAACTCTTGTGAGTGGAAAGAGAGAACTCTTCTTTTCGTTCACCTTCCATCCATGCGACCTTAGAAATGCCAGTACTAACTCTGTATGAGACTTGGCAGTTTGAAAGCTTGAAGCTTGTATCAGAATGTCATCTAGGTACGGAGCTACCGCAATTCCTCGCGGTCTTAGTACCGCCAGAAGAGCACCCAGAACCTTTGTGAAGATTCTCGGAGCCGTAGCCAATCCGAATGGAAGAGCTACAAACTGGTAATGCCTGTCTAGAAAGGTAAACCTTAGATACCGGTAATGATCTTTGTGAATCGGTATGTGAAGGTAAGCATCCTTTAAATCCACTGTGGTCATGTACTGACCCTTTTGGATCATGGGTAAAATTGTGCCGAATAGTTTCCATTTTGAACGATGGAACTCTTAGGAATTTGTTTAGGATCTTTAAATCCAAGATTGGCCTGAAAGTTCCCTCTTTTTTGGGAACCACAAACAGATTTGAGTAAAACCCTTGTCCTTGTTCCGACCGCGGAACCGGATGGATCATTCCCATTAATAAAAGATCTTGTACGCAGCGTAGAAACGCCTCTTTCTTTATTTGGTTTGTTGACAACCTTGACAGATGAAATCTCCCTCTTGGGGGAGAGAATTTGAAGTCCAGAAGGTATCCCTGAGATATGATCTCTAACGCCCAGGGATCCTGGACATCTCTTGCCCAAGCCTGGGCGAAGAGAGAAAGTCTGCCCCCCACTAGATCCGTTCCCGGATCGGGGGCCCTCGATTCATGCTGTCTTAGGGGCAGCAGCAGGTTTCCTGGCCTGCTTGCCCTTGTTCCAGGACTGGTTAGGTCTCCAGCCTTGTCTGTAGCGAGCAACAGCTCCTTCCTGTTTTGGTGCAGAGGAAGTTGATGCTGCTCCTGCTTTGAAATTACGAAAGGAACGAAAATTAGACTGTCTAGCCTTAGTTTTGGCTCTGTCTTGAGGCAGGGCATGGCCTTTACCTCCTGTAATGTCAGCGATAATTTCTTTCAACCCGGGCCCGAATAAGGTCTGCCCTTTGAAAGGTATATTAAGCAATTTAGATTTAGAAGTAACGTGAGCTGACCAGGATTTTAGCCACAGTGCTCTGCGTGCCTGAATGGCGAATCCGGAATTCTTAGCCGTAAGTTTAGTTAAATGTACTACGGCATCTGAAATAAATGAGTTAGCTAACTTAAGGGCTTTAAGCTTGTGTGTAATCTCATCTAATGGAGCTGATTCAAGTGTCTCTTCCAGAGACTCAAACCAAAATGCTGCTGCAGCCGTGACAGGCGCAATGCATGCAAGAGGTTGCAATATAAAACCTTGTTGAACAAACATTTTCTTAAGGTAACCCTCTAACTTTTTTTCCATTGGATCTGAAAAGGCACAGCTATCCTCCACCGGTATAGTGGTACGCTTAGCTAAAGTAGAAACTGCTCCCTCCACCTTAGGGACCGTTTGCCATAAGTCCCGTGTGGTGGCGTCTATTGGAAACATCTTTCTAAATATCAGAGGGGGTGAGAACGGCACACCGGGTCTATCCCACTCCTTAGTAACAATTTCAGTAAGTCTCTTAGGTATAGGAAAAACGTCAGTACTCGCCGGTACCGCAAAATATTTATCCAACCTACACATTTTCTCTGGTATTGCAACTGTGTTACAATCATTCAGAGCCGCTAACACCTCCCCTAGTAATACACGGAAGTTTTCCATCTTAAATTTAAAATTTGAAATATCTGAATCCAGTTTGTTTGGATCAGAACCGTCACCCGCAGAATGAAGCTCTCCGTCCTCATGTTCTGCAAATTGTGACGCAGTGTCTGACATGGCCCTAATATTATCAGCGCACTCTTTTCTCACCCCAGAGTGATCACGCTTACCTCTTAGTTCTGGTAATTTAGCCAAAACTTCAGTCATAACAGTAGCCATATCCTGTAATGTGATTTGTAATGGCCGCCCAGATGTACTCGGCGCTACAATATCACGCACCTCCCGAGCGGGAGATGCAGGTACTGACACGTGAGGCGAGTTAGTCGGCATAACTCTCCCCTCGTTGTTTGGTGAAATATGTTCAATTTGTACAGATTGACTTTTATTTAAAGTAGCATCAATACAGTTAGTACATAAATTTCTATTGGGCTCCACTTTGGCTTTAGCACATATAGCACAGATATCTTCCTCTGAATCAGACATGTTTAACACACTAGCAAATAAACTAGCAACTTGGAAATACTTTTCAAGTAATTTACTATAATATGAAAACGTACTGTGCCTATAAGAAGCACAGAAAAAGTTATGACAGTTGAAAATTAATAAACTGAAAAGTTATAGCATCAAATCTTTGTAAAAAACACAATTTTAGCAAAGGATTGCTCCCATTAGCAAAGGATAACTAACCCTGATAGCAGAAAAAAAAAAAAAAATACAGAAATAAACGTTTTTTTTATCACAGTCAACTACAATCTCACAGCTCTGCTGTGAGTGATTACCTCCCTCAAAACAAGTTTTGAAGACCCCTGAGTTCTGTAGAGATGAACCGGATCATGCAGGGAAGACAATAAACTTCTGACTGAATTTTTTGATGCGTAGCAAAAGCGCCAAAAAAAGGCCCCTTCCCCTCACACATAACAGTGAGAGAGATCAGTAAACTGTCATAAATTAAATAAAACGACTGCCAAGTGGAAAAAAAATTTTCACCCAGTACCTCAGAAAATTAAACGATTTTACATGCCAGCAAAAAACGTTTAACATTAATAAATTGAGTGTTATTAAAAAGCCTGTTGCTAGTCCCTGCAAATTAGGCTAAAGTTTTATGCATACAGTATAATTCCAGTGAAGTGCCATTCCCCAGAATACTGAAGTGTAAAATATACATACATGACAGCCTGATACCAGTTGCTGCTACTGAATTTAAGGCTGAGTTTACATTATATCGGTATGGCAGAATTTTCTCATCAATTCCATTGTCAGAAAATAATAAGCTGCTACATACCTCTTTGCAGATTAATCTGCCCGCTGTCCCCTGATCTGAAGTTTACCTCTCCTCAGATGGCCGAGAAACAGCAATATGATCTTAACTACTCCGGCTAAAATCATAGAAAAACTCAGGTAGATTCTTCTTCAAATTCTACCAGAGAAGGAATAACACACTCCGGTGCTATTATAAAATAACAAACTTTTGATTGAAGGTATGAAACTAAGTATAATCACCACAGTCCTCTCACACATCCTATCTATTCGTTGGGTGCAAGAGAATGACTGGTAATGGCAGTTAGGGGAGGAGCTATATAGCAGCTCTGCTGGGTGAATCCTCTTGCACTTCCTGTTGGGGAGGAGTTAATATCCCATAAGTAATGGATGATCCGTGGACTGGATACACTTAACAAGAGAAATTTAACTAATGTTTGCGAGGCGGGAGTGTGGCTGTTTAGGGGTTAATATGTTTATTATAGTGTTAGCGATGTCTGGAGCGGCAGATTAGGGGTTAATAATTTTATTTTAGTGTTTGTGATGCAGGAGGGCCTCGGTTTAGGGGTTAATAGGTAGTTTATGGGTGTTAGTGTACTTTTTAGCACTTTAGTTATGAGTTTTAAGATACGACTTTGTAGTGTAAAACTCATAACTACTGACTTTAGAATGCGTTCTGAATCTTGCGGGATAGGCTGTACCGCTCAGTTTTTTGCCTAAAAAAAAAAGCTTGTAATATCGGCGCTATGGAAGTCCCATTGAAAATAGAATATAAGCAAATTGCAAAAGTTGATTTGTGGTAAGGCCAAAAAAGTGTGCGGGACAGCTGTACCTATAAGAATTGTAATAGCAGCAGTAGTATAAAAGCAGCATTATGAGCTTTAACGCAAGAATCGTAATCTAGCCGTATGATAGCTACAATGTAACTATTAGTTATATTGTAGCTAGCTTAGGGTTTATTTTACAGGTAAGAATGTAGTTTTAAATAGGAATTATTTAGTTATTAATAGTAGGTTTTATTTAGATTTATTTTAATTACATTAAAGTTAGGGTTAGGGTTAGATTTAGGGTTAGGTTTAGGGGTTAATAACTTTAGTATAGTGGCAGCAATTTTGGGGGCAGCAGATTAGGGCTTAATAACAGTAATGTAGGTTGTGGCGATGTTAGGGACAGCAGATTAGGGGTTAATAATATTTAACTAGTGTTTACAATGCAGGAGTGCTGCGGTTTAGGGGTTAATATGTTTATTATAGTGGCGGCGATGTCCGGAGCAGCAGATTAGGGGTTAATAATTTAATTTTAGTGTTTGTGATGCGGGAGGGCCTCGGTTTAGGGGTTAATAGGTAGTTTATGGGTGTTAGTGTACTTTTTAGCACTTTAGTTATGAGTTTTATGCTACATCTTTTTAGCGCAAAACCTATAACTACTTACTTTCAGTTTACGGTATGGATCTTGACGGTATTGGCTGTACCGCTCACTTTTTGGCCTTCCAGGTAAACTCGTAATACCGGCGCTGTCTAAGTCCCATTGAAAAAGGACTTTTCGAAAGCTGCGGTAGTTTTGCTGCGTTACGGACAAAAAAGTGTGCGGTGCAGCTAAAAACCTGCAAAACTCATAATACCAGCAGCAGTAAAAAAGAGCCTTAATTGCTGCTTTTTCACCCATACTGCAAAATTCAGCCAATAGAATGCGAGCTCAATCCTATTGGCTGATTGCATCAGCCAATAGGATTTTTTTACCTTTAATTCCGATTGGCTGATTCTTACAAATGCCCATACAAATGCCCTTTTCAGGGAAATGGGGAGCTTAGGTTTTTTTAGTTAGGATTTTATTTGGGGGGTTTGGTTGTGTGGGTGGTGAGTTTTACTGTTGGGGGGTTGTTTGTATTTTTTTTACAGGTAAAAGAGCTGATTTCTTTGGGGCAATGCCCCTGCAAAAGGCCCTTTTAAAGGCTATTGGCAGTTTAGTTTAGGCTAGGGGTTTTTTTTTATTTTGGGTTTTGTTTTGTTTTTTGATAGGGCTATTAGATTAGGTGCAATTAGTTTAAATAATTGATCATTTCTTTTTTATTTTGTGTAATTTAGTGTTTGTTTGTTTTTTTGTAATTTAGTTAATTGTATTTAATTAATGTAATGTATTTAATTGTAGTGTAAGGTTAGGTTTTAGTGTAACTCAGGTTAGGTTTAATTTTACGGGTAAATTTGTATTTATTTTAGCTAGGTAGCTAGTCAATTGTTAATAACTATTTACTAACTAGTCTACCTAGTTAAATAAATACAAACTTGCCTGTGAAATAAGTTATATTGAAGTTATATTGTAGCTACCTTAGGGTTTATTTTACAGGTAAGTATTTAGTTTTAAATAGGTATTATTTAGTTATTTATAGTAGGTTTTATTTAGATTTATTTTAATTACATTAAAGTTAGTGGGTGTTAGGGTTAGAGTTAATAACTTTAGTATAGTGGCGGCGATGTTGGGGGCTGAAGATTAGGGGTTAATAAATGTAGGTAGATGACGGCGATGTAAGGGGTGGCAGATTAGGGGTTAATAAGTATAGGTGGTTGGCGGCAACATTGGGTGCGGCATATTAGGGGTTAATAAGTGTTGGTTGGTGGCGGTGACATTGTGGTCGGCATATTATGGATTAATAAGTATAATGTAGGTTGCGGCAACATTGGGGACGGCAGATTAAGGGTAAATAAGTGTAGGTATGTGACGGCGATGTCTGGGGCAGCAGATTAGGGGTTAATAAGTGTAATGTAGGTGTCGGCGAAGTCAGGGGCAGCAGATTAAGGGTGTTTAGACTCGGGGTTAGGGTGTTAGGTGTAAACATAAATTTAGTTTCCCCATAGGAATCAATGGGGCTTCATTACGGAGCTTTACGCTGCTTTATTGCAGGTTTGTTTTTTTTTTCAGCCGGCTCTCCCCATTGATGTCTATGGGGAAATCGTGCACAAGCATGTAAAACCAGCTCACCGCAGCTCTCCGCAGCGCTGGTATTGGAGTGCAGTATGGAGCTCAATTTTGCATTACGCTGCAATATTGCCTGCTAACACCGGGTTTTTGCAAACCTGTAATACCAGCGCTGTAGGGAGGTGAGTGGTGACAATAACTTGCAAGTTAGTCCCGAGCAGCTCTTGCTCCTCTAAATCAGTTTTCAAGATATGTATTTGTTTACTACAAATGCACACACTGCAGTGTACTTCTTAGAGAACAATGATGTTATACTTTGCTAGAAAAATAATTTTGCTAACAATTTTATTCTGTATTTTAAAACGGCTAGTGATTTTACTGCTTAGTACATTTTGTACAAAATACAAAAAAAGTGTTCTGGATATTTTCCAGGTAGTTTGACTTTGCATTTGTCATTATAATCATAAACTAATGGAAGAAAAATTATCATTAGCCAACCTTAGTGATACATGATCAGTTCTATCCAATTCATTAGGAAAAGCACACATAGGCAAGTTTCAGTGGGATATTTCAGCTGATTAATTTCAATAAAATCAACTTGATGACACATTGATTTTTATTATGTTTTGTTTGCTTTGCTTTGCTGTACCTTCCAATATTATGTGTATTTAGTTTCAATTATCTGACCTTTTCAAATAGTGAAATAATTAGATGTCTAACAATCCATTATTTCTAGCTTTAATATTTTGTGCAGTGAAGATTACTGTCAATTAATGTAGTGCATATATGAATGTAAGCTTTGAGATCTCAAATAGCTGTCTAAGTGACTTTTAAATTTAATGTTTTCAAGATCTACATTTATCCACTGTATAAAAAAATAAAATGTCATTACTCTTATGATTTGTACAGAACAATTTTAAAGATTTATTGCTAAAAACTGTATCTGCATTGCAACCAAACTTTCTTTCAGAGCCATTAACAAGATTTAATGCCCCAGTAAGGGGTTGATCTGATAACCATTCCAAAAAGTGATAGAGAAAAAATGGTCAAGAACAAAAGCATTGCATACAAATGGAACCCTTGTAAAACATTGTAGCAACATCAATTGTATTGTAGAGGTTATAACTGCACTGCTATATTACAGGCTAATTGCTACTATTTAGTGACACTGTACCATTTGTATTTTTTTACTATGTGCTCTATTTATGTGGTGTAGTTAAGGAGTTTAGTGACCCATCCACTTTATCTTATAGCCCAGTACCCTAACCCTCACAGCAACAAACTCTAATTTTGACATAGCTCTCCACAGAACCTATTACTATCTATAACTAGGGCTTACCTGCATTTACCCTATTCACAAGCCCCATTTTAGCCCCCAAACTGCAAAACTGCCTAAGTAAAACAAAGTTGCACCAATTCTCCTCAGTGCTCCAGTCAACCATACCCTTTGGCCAGAGCATAACAATGCAGCCAGGTACTCACTTTCTCAGGCCTTTTACACATAAAACAACCAGTAATAGAAGCTTATGGCGTGCAGGCATCATACAAATGATCTAAGATCACAATTTTACATGAAGCAGGCACAATCGGGGCTATAACCATGATCATAACCTTGATCATATAGCTGGTATAACAGGATGCAGGGTCCACTTATTTGATCTGGGGTCTTACTGGTCATATTTAAAGAATAATGGTGTACAAGAACCTTGCATTTGATTTGAGGTGTTAATTCTGTATGTTGTTTAAATCATGAAATCTTTCTGTTGGCATAATAGGCCTTACCTAACTGCAGGGACCATGTATCTGAATTTAGTCTTCAGATGGACGTATAGGTGATATATGGCTAGATTAAAAGTAGCTCACTAACTTTTGCACATGAGTGCTATCTGAGGTCCTGAAGATAGTGTGTCAGGTTTCACTGGCGCATAAACTTTTTGCTTTCAACTTATAATAGGCGCACTCCCCGACTCACGCAAAAAGCTTACTTATATCTCCACTTGTAATCTAGCCCTCAATTGGGTTGTAGGCTGTTAGGCCAAATCCACACCTGAACAGCCCAAATGGCCAGCCCCGCTGACAAACCCTTTCAGTTATCAGACCATAGATAAAACCATAATTATCGTCCAATCCTTCTGCTAGTTCCATGTCCGCATCAAACTTTGTGTTAGGACTCTGTTCTGGTAATCCTGTGTCAGCTAAATAGTTACATTAGACCTCAGATCAGATAAAATTATCCCACAAAACCACTTTTATATTTATACCATAGACAGACCTTTAATAAAGCCCTCCATTCTGCAGTCCCTTTGACCTGCAGCCTTTCTCCCAGATCTGCATCAGACTTCAGATCAGACTCCTAGCATTGAACCTCCTCTCTCAGAAACATGGCACTTCCGAAAAGTTGTCTCTCTGGCCTCTCTTACAAGCACTATTTTCATGGTCTGTGTATTGTATTGTGAATGTCAGGAGGAGAACTGCTGTCTCTGGCCACAATTCTGCCTGGGAAATGAAGAGGCGGTTACCTGATTTAGTCAAAGACAGGGCTACAAGATTCTCTTTGCCCTACCAGGTAATTGTTTTATTTTCCCAATGAGTAGCCCAGGCATGTTTAAAGAAGACAGGGGACTTGACCTCATAACCTTTCACAAAGATCAAGTCACAGGTTCTGAGCCCTGATTATAATATTGTTTGTAGATTTGTATATGCTTTTAGCATTCTAAAATCAAGTGAAGCATGCATTTTCAATTTTGCAAGGAGATTTCATTATTCATACACCAAGCAGATAAAATGGCTTTAAATCCAAATGCTGTATTTGGATCTTTTTTTAGATTTGTTTTATTGCTTAGGGGTATGTATTCTACATGAGATTAATTCTAATTATGAATGGTCTGTCTACCTGCCAAACAGCCTGACTAATTCTTTACTGTTCCCAAATGAAATGATCATGATTGAGCCATGTGGAAATTATGCTATTGGAAAGCTAAATGACTCCTGAATTATTTAATTGATTTGGTTGTTGTGAAATATGAATGAAATACTGTTCCTTCTGTATCACTATTCAAAGTAAATACGTGACAAAAATCATTGATATCAATGCAAAGAAAAAAATGTAATTTTGCAAATACATTCAGACTATATCACTTTATATTTACAGAGACTTATAATCTAACTAGAAAAAATAAAGATATTCATCTTTTTAAACAGTATACCACAATTTTTTGCAACAGAATTGCTATAAGTTGTATTCTAAATGTATTAAAAAAGTTGTACAATGCTGCACAATTCTATAACATTTAGTATATATAGGAAAATTCAGCTCCAGAGCAGCAATGCACTACTGAAGCCTAGCTGAACACATCTGGTGAGCCAATTACAACAGTCATATGTGTGTATCCACAAATCACCAGCTAGCTTCCAGCAGTACATTGCTGCTCCTTGGTATTCTTTTCAACAAAGGATACCATGACAGCAAAGTACATTTAATTTTAAATGTCATGTCCCCTTTAACAGAACAAAGGATTATAATATATATATATATATATATATATATATATATATATATATATATATATATATATATATATATATATATATAAAATGAATATGTTTTAGTTTCAAATAATGATCAAAACTGTAACTGCTTTCTCTGTGTTAATTAAATAAATACTTTAAGTTTACAGTATTAAAGTTTATTAAAGTAAAAATAGAGTACTATCTTAATTATACACTATATTTTATTATAGAAAACATATAGGGGCCTAGTTATCAAGCCGTCAACCTCAAATACGCTGCGTATTCCGCAGCGTATTTGTGGCGAGGCTGATACGCCTTAGTTATCAAAGGCTCGAGACAGGCAAAAGTAGAATTTTGTGACGTAAGCTTCGATCCGCCGGACTCAGTCCGACACAGATCGATTCTTACGTCACTCCAGATGTTCCGCACACAAGTGCGGCACATTCTCACTACTTTTGCTAGCTATCAAAAAACTAGCAGGTACGCTCGGCACTTTTACGGCCCAGCGTACCTGGTTTTCAATCCGCCACCCCTGGAGGCGGCGGATCCCATAGGAATCAATGGGAGTCTGACCATAGCGAAAGTACAAGTTCGCTGCTGACAGACATCCCATTGATTTCTATGGGAGCTGTCTACACCTAACACCCTAACATGTACCCCGAGTCTAAACACCCCTAATCTGACCCCCCCTACACCGCCGCAACTAAATAAAGTTATTACCCCCTAAACCGCCGCTCCCGGAGCCCACCGCAAGCTACTCTATACATATTAACCCCTAAACCGCCGCTCCCGGAGCCCACCGCAACTATAATAAATGTATTAACCCCTAACCCGCCGCTCCCTGAACCCGCCGCAACCTATATTAAATGTATTAACCCCTATCCTGCCCCCCCTACACCGTCGCCACCTATAATACATTTATTAACCCCTAATCTGCCCCCCCTACACCGTCGCCACCTATAATACATTTATTAACCCCTATCCTGCCCCCCACTACGCCGCCGCCACTGTAATAAAATGATTAACCCCTAAACCTAACCCTAACCCTAACGCCCCCTAACTTAAATATTAATTAAATAAATCTAAATAAATTAACTCTTATTAACTAAATGAATCCTATTTAAAACTAAATACTTACCTTTAAAATAAACCCTAATATAGCTACAATATAAATAATAATTATATTCTAGCTATCTTAGGATTTATTTTTATTTTACAGGTACCTTTCAATTTATTTTAACCATGTACAATAACTATTAAATAGTTATTAACTATTTAATAGCTTACCTAGCTAAAATAAAGAGAAATGTACCTGTGAAATAAATCCTAACCTAAGTTACAATTACACCTAACACTACACTATACTTTAATAAATTATTCCTATTTAAAAATAAATACTTACCTGTAAAATAAACCCTAAGATAGCTACAATGTAATTAATACTTATATTATAGCTATTTTTGGATTTATATTTATTTTACAGGTAACTTTGTATTTATTTTAGCTAGTTAGAATAGTTATTAAATAGTTATTAACTATTTAATAACTACCTAGCTAAAAGAAATACAAAATTACCTGTAAAATAATTCCTAACTTAAGTTACAATTAAACCTAATACTACACTATCATTAAATTAACTAAATAAACTACCTACAAAGAACTACAATGAAATACAATTACATAAACTAACTAAAGTACAAAAAATAAAAAAAGCTAAGTTACAAAAAATAAAAATTACGTTACAAACATGTTAAAAATATTACAACAATTTTAAGCTACTTACACCTAATCTAAGCCCCCTAATAAAATAACAAACCCCCCCAAAATAAAAAAAATCCCTACCCTATTCTAAATTACATAAATTTCAATGCTCTTTTACCTTACCAGCCCTTAAAAGGGCCATTTGTGGGGGCATGCCCCAAAAAGTTCAGCTCTTTTGCCTGTAAAATAAAAATACAACCCCCCCCCCAACATTAAAACCCACCACCCACATACCCCTAATCTAACCCAAACCCCCCATACAAAAACCTAACACTAATCCCCTGAAGATCATCCTACCTTGAGTCGTCTTCACCGATCAGCCAATAGAATGCGAGCTCAATCTGATTGGCTGATTGGATCAGCCAATCGGATTGAACTTGAATCTGATTGGCTGATTCCATCAGCCAATCAGATTTTCCTACCTTAATTCCGATTGGCTGATAGAATCCTATCAGCCAATCGGAATTGAGGGGACGCCATCTTGGATGACGTCCCTTAAAGGAGCCGTCATTCGTCGTAGTCCGTCGGTGAAGAAGGTGGTTCCGCGTCGGCGGAAGGAAGATTCAAGACCCGGCTTGGAAGATGACTTCGCCCGGATAGAAGACCTCTTCAGCGCCTCTTTGAAGATGACATCGGCCGGATCGAAGACTTCTTCAGCGCCGCCTGGATGATGACTTCATCGGATGGAAGATTTCTTCAGCGCCGCTTGGAGGATTAACTTCTTCCGTTCCGGATGCCCTCTTCAGTTCCATCGGTGGCTCGGCTGAGTGAAGACGACTCAAGGTAGGATGATCTTCAGGGGATTAGTGTTAGGTTTTTGTAAGGGGGGTTTGGGTTAGATTAGGGGTATGTGGGTGGTGGGTTTTAATGTTGGGGGGGGGGTTGTATTTTTATTTTACAGGCAAAAGAGCTGAACTTTTTGGGGCATGCCCCCACAAATGGCCCTTTTAAGGGCTGGTAAGGTAAAAGAGCATTGAAATTTATGTAATTTAGAATAGGGTAGGGATTTTTTTTATTTTGGGGGGGTTTGTTATTTTATTAGGGGGCTTAGATTAGGTGTAAGTAGCTTAAAATTGTTGTAATATTTTTAACATGTTTGTAACGTAATTTTTTATTTTTTGTAACTTAGCTTTTTTTATTTTTTGTACTTTAGTTAGTTTATGTAATTGTATTTCATTGTAGTTCTTTGTAGGTAGTTTATTTAGTTAATTTAATGATAGTGTAGTATTAGGTTTAATTGTAACTTAAGTTAGGAATTATTTTACAGGTAATTTTGTATTTCTTTTAGCTAGGTAGTTATTAAATAGTTAATAACTATTTAATAACTATTCTAACTAGCTAAAATAAATACAAAGTTACCTGTAAAATAAATATAAATCCAAAAATAGCTATAATATAAGTATTAATTACATTGTAGCTATCTTAGGGTTTATTTTACAGGTAAGTATTTATTTTTAAATAGGAATAATTTATTAAAGTATAGTGTAGTGTTAGGTGTAATTGTAACTTAGGTTAGGATTTATTTCACAGGTACATTTCTCTTTATTTTAGCTAGGTAAGCTATTAAATAGTTAATAACTATTTAATAGTTATTGTACATGGTTAAAATAAATTGAAAGGTACCTGTAAAATAAAAATAAATCCTAAGATAGCTAGAATATAATTATTATTTATATTGTAGCTATATTAGGGTTTATTTTAAAGGTAAGTATTTAGTTTTAAATAGGATTCATTTAGTTAATAAGAGTTAATTTATTTAGATTTATTTAATTAATATTTAAGTTAGGGGGGCGTTATGGTTAGGGTTAGACTTAGGTTTAGGGGTTAATCATTTTATTACAGTGGCGGCGGCGTAGTGGGGGGCAGGATAGGGGTTAATAAATTATTATAGGTTGCGGCGGGTTCATGGAGCGGCGGTTTAGGGGTTAAACTATTTATTTAGTTGCGGAGAGGTGCGGGATCAGCAGGATAGGGGTTAATAATTTTATAATAGAGGGCGACGGTATAGGGGGGGCAGGATAGGGGTTACTAGGTATAATGTAGGTGGCAGCGGTGTCCGGGAGCGGCGGTTTAGGGGTTAATACATTTATAAGAGTTGCGGCAGGGTCTAGGAGCGGCGGTTTAGGGGTTAGTAACTTTATTTAGTTGCGGGGGGCTCCGGGGGCGCCGGTATAGGGGGCAGAACAGTGCAGTTTAGTGTGAGTGCTTAGTGACAGGCTAGCAATAAAGCTGGGAAAAAGCCGAAGGGCAGCGAGATCGGATGAGTGATAACTGTCACAGTCCGCTGCTCATCGCCCCGCGGCTTTTTGACAGCTTTATTTGATAACTTAGGCGAACGTATTCAAGGTCCGCGGCGGCGAAGGTAGGCGAGCTTAGGCGGACGTATTGGGCCGGCGAAGCCAGAAAAGTAGACGGCTTGATAACTACCCCCCATAGTATTGAACACCACTTGCAAAAGTATTGACAAAAAACAAAACTAAATGTGACTTTTACTAATTTTGCATTTGTACCAATAGCTAATGAAATGCTTGTTTCTCTTAAGTTTATCGTTTGACATCAGAAAAGTCTAAAATTTAATATAAAGACAAAAAAAAAACATTCAGAGACTTTGTCTTATATTATTAATTGAATCATCATGTGGTTAAATATTGCATTTCTGACTTACTAATAAAGACAAGGGTCTAAGCAAGCAGTTTTTAATTTCTTAGCAAGTTTAAGGTCAAATTTTCCTGAACTGGAGAAAGAAGAAGTGTAGGTATTTTCTAGCAGTAGAGAATAATCTTTAGAAATACTTCAAGAGAAGGGAGCTAATGATGTGAGCTAGGAGACCTTTGGGGTCTATTTATCAAATCTAGCAAATTGACAAGTTGCATCATTTTTAATTTTGCTTGACTTTACCATGATTTATCAACCCAAGATGCCATATTTTACAAGGGTGTTGTGCCCTCCACAGACATGCAAGATGAAAAGTTTGTGATAATCACATTTCCTTGTAAATGGCCTTTAATTTTCACACTGTTTCTAATTTATCAAAATACTGATGAATTTTCCAAAATATTAGCTTTTTTTTTAGATATACCGAAAAAACGTGATCAATAATTAATTTAAATCTATAATAAATTATAAATCCATAATTAGAATATAACCTGACCTACCAGTTTCACATCAGCAATTCACTTAAGCTTAAGAAGATGCACGGAAGATATGAAAATGACATTGTAAATTTTCCACACATCCCATCCTTGAACAATTCAGATTTCTGTTGTTTAAAATATTTTATTGGTTTAACTTCTTAATTGCTGTGTGGATGCATACAAAGATAGTAAATATTGATGCAAAAATACTGTATAGAAGATACATACATTTTCAGATAATTAACAGATGTGTGTAATTATATATACATAAATCTTTAAAGACCCTTGGTCTGGTGGAGTTATGATGACAAAGGGTTTGGGACCAATGTGTAAAGAGATGTGGCTTTGCAGTCCATAGAAAATATAAATCACTATGGGGTATGGCCTTGTGGTTGGGGGTTAAGTTAGGTGAAGTTGAATAGGGTTTAAGTAGTTCCTGGTTTAAATTTGTGAAAGCTGTGATAGTCCTGTAAAAGGTGTGGTGCTCAGAAGCACTGTTTATGATCATATTAGCTCCCAGCTGCTCTGTGTATCTGCTTCTACATCGCCCAAACCAATGTTTAATAAATGTAAGCTGCTGCTCATCCCAATAAGGTTAATCTATTTGCAATTAGAGTTAAAGGGACACTCAGGTTTTTTTAAATTTTCAGGATTCAGATACAGCATGTAATTTTAAACAACTTTCCAATTTACTTCCATTAAGAAAAATGTGCACAGTCTTTTATAGTTACACTTTTTGAGTCACCAGCTCCTACTGAGCATGTGCAAGAACTCACAGACTATATGTATATGCATTTGTGATTGGCTGATTGCTATCACATGGTACAGGGGGAGTGGAAATATACATAACTTTGAAATGTGTTATAAAAGAATCTACTACTCATTTGAAATTCAGAGTAAATGCTATGGTATTATCTTGTTATCTTGCATTTGTTGATTATGCAAATCTACTGTGTTTACTGGTCCTTTAATTAGGATGTCATTTCATTAGTTAGGGTTTATTTACTGTTATGGAAGACTGGGTAAGCCAGGTCACAAATGGAAATACTTGTGGTATGAGCTTGAATGGAAATTTAGCATTATCTAGGTTGTGGTATTAATCACTGCAAGGGTATCTTTTAGCTTTGATCCATCCACATTAAGTTTAAGCTGGCCTTGAGGCTAGAGTAAGGGTTTTACTCTTGGCCAAGGCTTCTATAATAACCTATTGTTTTACAGGCATGACATATATTGTAGAGCATTTTCTTTATATAGTAATCTGCATTACTCTAGAATTTTATGCTGTTCAATTTTGATTGAACACAAAATGCAACTGAAAGTGAAAGGGTGCAACATAATTGTGATCTAGCCCAAAGACATTTTTGTAAAAACGTAAACGCGTCTGCTTACATACAGTTTTGTTATATTGGAAATAAACACACTGATTTCATAAATTATTAGCATACAGTGGACTAGATTACAAGTGGCACGCTAAAGTTAGCACTAGTTGTGGTAAGCCATTTTTCGACTGCGATATCTAGCACTTATATTACAAGTTGAAAGTAAACAGTTACGCTCCAGCACACAAAAATATTTCACTCAACAGATTAGCATGCCTAAAGACCTAGCATAAACTGGAAGGGTTAAAAGATATATGATATATTACAGATGTATGTATACATTTATATATATATATATATATATATATATTAAATAAAAAGAATATTGCATAACTACCTTCAAATTTAACGCAGTTGGTCTAATGTGTGTTGGGTTAGTTGTCAAACTATGTGTCAGTTGTTTTTTGTTTTTTTAACAGTGCACTCCATTGAAATTTATGTGGAGAAGGAGTTAAAGCGATTGCAATAGCCAAAGTCCTGAAGTTAGTGTTCATCAAGTTTCACTCGAGAGCTAACTCTTTACTTTCAACTTATGCCCTAACCATGTTAAAAGTTTAGCACGTGAGCAAAACAATCCAATAGTGTGCCATTTGTAATCTGGGCCAGCATGTTTTATAGCTAATGTTTACCTGTGTCTGGTAAATCTTCTCCGATTGTTGTGCTAGAATGTATTGGGATTACTTACTATATTATGATAATAGTGATCATAATATCAGCCACAATTAAATAATCTATAACATATTTCTTACAACTATTTTCCAAATATTAAAAAATATATTTATTATTATATGTATTATTCTTTTTTTTTCTGCACACCTTAAAATATTTATATTCCAATGCAATTTTACACTGTCTGTTTGCTGAGTGCAATGACATTATACTAACTGTTTCATTTGAAAGAAAAACTGAACAGTGTAGTAGGAGCGAAACAATAATATTGCAATGAAAACTGTAGTAATAATTATTATAATTTTATTATGATTGTTCTTGAAATTTATTTATTCTCTGAGCTTAAGGGATTATTTCTTACATATCATGCCTAATGATCCTATGTTGTTTGCAATATAAACCAAACTAAACACAACCATTATTTAGGTTGAATATCCTCATCCAAGCATTTCTATATGAATTACTTCACTGTAATGCATAGAAATAGCTATTTAATTCAAATAGCACTATGTAAAATTGAAATATAACTATAATACTTGCTTCTTCTTATTATTATCAATGAATCATTTGTTTGTTTGCTTGTTTTTCAAATATTCTAAAACTAGGTGGATAAAGATATGCATTCTAAACAAGTTTTCTTATTTATAGTGGACATATTTATTTTTATAGAAGGTAACTTTATTCTAATATTTTCTTACTCATGGAAATTCAAATGTTTCTGTATACCCCCACATGTCCGGTATACTTGCTGTGCTTGGTTAATCAATTCAGAAATAGTAATGATTTCCATGTCCATGACAGAACATAATAACTCATGTGGAAATATGTAACACACAAAGGGATCCATGTATCATGAATTGCAAAAGGCAATGTGTATGAAATTGTTGCAAGGAAACTATTTAGTGTGCAATATGCATTTTTCATTATATGGCGTCTGCATCTAAAAGTTGTTTTAGCAATTATTTATAAGAGACACAATTTGGATGGAACAGCTGCACATATGTATTAACTTGTCACAATTATGTTTCAAATATTGTGGTGAGACTGCAAAATCATCTGCCAACCTCATCTAATTTCAAGAGGTGAATAACTATTTGCTTCTGTCAGTGGAATGTTCGTAGATAAGGGATAATACACACTTATACAAGTATCTTCTACAATGGGTGCTGTAACTATTTTGCTCAGTGATCCATAAGATGAGAATTATTTACATGGGTGATGTAACAGTTCAATTAAAAAAAATGCAAATTCAAAGATATTAATGAGTATGTGCCATCAGAGTAACAAAAAACTAAAAAAATAAAGTACAATTGTAGAGTTGTACATAATACAGCTGCATAACAAAGTGTTGTTACAATATCTCTTTCACTTTGTCATGTTACAGTATATTTCATGTTTCAGGCATGATAGTTGATAGAACTGAACATTTGCTCCTAAAGCTACAAAATCTAACCCCACTACACTCCATCATCACAATTTACCCCAATGGCTTACAACTCTTTGCCCCATCCTCCACCTCCCCTCCAAAAAAAAAACAAAAAACACAAAAATACAAAAATAAACAAAAAATCACGCAAATAAAAAAGTAAAATAAATTACATTTTTAAATAGTCTTGATTAAAGTCCAGCTGAATAACTTCCTTTATTTAACCTTCTCAATAAGTGCCTTTACTAGAAAGACCCCCTCCATTGGTTCCTTGCTGCTGTCTGGACAACTATCAGAAGAGTAAGAATCTCAGTTTCAACAGAATGATATTGCACTACAGTTTTGATTAGTTGAGCTAACCAGACATTCAGAATTATCTTTGTATTTAGGCTGGAGCCCTCATGGATGCCCAGACATTGAGTAAAAACCAACAATGGAAGAACTGCTACAGGTAGCTTTAGCTATAACTGGAATTTGAATGGAGTTAAGTGAATATGTAAGTTTCTTTTATTTACTGTCTGAAATATGGATGTTGGTTGTTTGCATAAGGGTTTGAATGGGAGGATTGTGAGAAGGTTTAGCTATAAGTGATAATGTAATAGGGTATACTATTGGATGTGTTGAGTAGGGGGTGGCTTAAATATAGCAGGTAGTTTGTGGTGAGGGGTCACATCTTATTGGATTTGGTTTAAAAGTGGAGGAGATAAATCATAGAATTATGAATACAAAGCTTTATACACTGGTTTATCTATAACACCAATGTCAGTATTATATCTTTTATAGTCAGGATATTTTACCTGCAGCTATAAAGAACCACTTAACATTGATTTGCTGTTACTAAATTTTTGTTTGGCAGTTTAATTTGTATTGATCTGGCCCTAAAGATTGTTAGTAACAATAAAACACTCAGTTTATTCAGTGTATTACTTTTTACAGTAATTAAGGGTTAATGCATATATTGAGCTTTAGTGATCTAAAAGGCTAAGCTATTAAAAAAAATAATAATGTAAAGTAAATACATTGAAAAACAAAATTAATGATGGCATGTTCCAGGAGTGTGCTGATCTTAAACACCTAACCTCTACTCTTCTCTTTGGTGTTGCTAGCACTGTACTATGGTGTGCAACCAAGGCAACTTTTGTATATTTCTCTGTATTAATTTGTTTTTTCAAAGTAAATGAAGGGTTGTACAGTACTTCAATTCTTATTTATCTGTGCCTGCTGATTGTGAGTCTGTTTATATTTTCACTCCATGTCACATCCCAAAGAAACATATTGGTAATAAAATACAGATAGATCAAAATATCTAGAATCCTCTACAAATAGTTAATAACATAAGAACCATGGTTTAGAGTATAATTTGCTGGAAATTATTGTTCACAACTTGCTGTTTTTTTCACACTTGAAATGCATGAAAAGCATATCTGATTGAATATTAACCCACCCAACTAATGAAGTTTCAGCAAAGGAGAGTCTTGCAGTGGAGAGACAGTCTCCTAGGGAGAGCACAAAAGCATTAATAGTATGTTTGAAGCACATATGAATTTGATTAGTCTAGATTAGATTAGATTAGTTTTCAGTGTACTTTACCATCCATTCACATATAGTTTTACAAGTATGTCTTTCTCCTACAAGAGCAATAAATGCATTCCATATTTTGAAACAAACTTACCAATTTACATCATCAAGAAAACAAAACAAAAAATGCAGAACAGACCGTAAAATGTTTAGAAGATACTATCAGATCACTGTTAAAATGTCTTGTCAATTGATATTATGAGTGTGATACTACCATATTTGTCCTTCCCCATAGAGCTCAATATTTTCCTACACTTACTAGCAAGGTAAGGTACATGTGCAGAGCACTCTAGCCAGCTGATTTACATCACTGGTAATAGTACTATGCTAGTATTCTTCACACTGCAAAGAAAGAAAATTTAGCTGTGTTATGTTAGCATGAATAAAGTTTACAGACACAAAACATAAAGCAGAAGCTGCTTGGCCCTCATTGGCCTTCTCTGTAGTATAATATTCCTGTTATTGTTAATAGGATCAGTACTGGGCCCTGTTCTTTTAAATATTTTTATTAATGACTTGGAGCAATGATTAAATAGCAACATTTTTATTTTTGCTGATGATACACAGTTGTGTAAGGTCATTAGGTCAGAGCAGGATAAACTTGCTTTACAAAGGGATCTAAAAAAAAGAAAAAAGAAAAATGGGCAGGTAAATGGAAAATGAGAGTTAATACTGTAAAAAGGTTTTACATTTTATACAAGTAAATACGCAGACAATCTGTTATTTAAATGGGGCTAGACTTAGCCAAACAGAGAAGGGAAGGGATTTGGGAGTAGTAATCAATGACAAACTAAAAGATGGGCTCATGATGCAGGTCAGTGAATTCTAAGGCTAACCAGATACTAGCATGTATTAAAAGAGTCATTGATGCAAGGAAGGAAAGCATAATTCTGTCACTGTATAAATCCCTGGTAAGACCTCACTTTGAGTATGGAGTGCAGTTCTGGTAACCTATCTCAAAAAAATACATTCAGAGAAGGGACACAAAGCTCATAAGGGGAATGTAGAATTTAAGATAAGGTTAAGGTATATTTTCTATAGAAAAAGGTGCCTGAGAGGTGACATGATTACTTTATATAAATATATTCAAGGCCCCATATACACAGATAGCTGAAGCTCTGTTTATTCAAGAAAATTGATTGTGATAAGAGGTCACAATTTAAGGCTGGAGGAAAAGTAGATTTAATCTCCTGCAATGTAAAAATGTTTTCACTGTAAGAGCAATGAAATTGTGGAACTCATTACTTGAGGAGGTAGTAAATAGATTATGCCTGAGGAAACAGTCTGAGACTGAGAAACGCGTTGCAACTATTTTATATTTTATTAAAGTGATTTTAACTTTTACTAAAAACACTTGCTGCCTGAGATTTGGTTATTCCTTGAAGACTTTATTGACCTATAGTCAAGCTAAGAAGATTGCTGTATCCTGCATGCCTTGGTATTAAGTCTGCTGGGTGACTGAATTGATCCGAGCTTGCCTCTATAGCATCGCTGGAGATGCTCCACCAAATGTGAGTTTACACTTTATATCCTTCTGGTGTGCTAATACTCTAGCCATACAATACTAGGCCATATAGGCTTTTTTGTGCTTTCTATCTCCTATACAGACTCTGTATCAATCCGGGAGGTCGGTCTGCTGGGTGACTGTTCTAGATCCCAGACTGTGTCATTAGCACCAATTGAGGTGCTCTAATACATGAGAGTGTAACAACTTATCATATATATCATCCTCTGGAACCTGCAATATTGGGCCATGTGGCGCATCTGTTTTTGTTTGTTGTTCTAGTAAATGCCAATACCTTAGATACATTTAAAAAATGTTTAGATCCATTTCTGGCTAGAAACAGAATTCAGATATATGATTGCTTGTTTTAAACGGGTCACATTTTAATGGGATTAATTTAAGCTCAACTGGAACTTTTTTGTAAGTTTATTAAGATTTGTATAGGTTGAACTCGATGGACTTCTGTCTTTTTTCAACCTCATCTACTATGTTACTATGTTACCTCAGCGACAATGTAGTCTCTGTAGTAAGTGGCAGGTAAAACTTACATTGATTACTTACGAGTTAGTCAAGGCATCTAAAACTACTTGTCAGGGAAAGTTTATGCAGGAAAACTCAACTTCTCAGGAAACAGTTGGCCAACTAACTGCAGATACTAAAGAGGGCTCTGTGCATGCACTACAGCTGGATAAGGAATGTAGGATCTGTGTGGGGAATGCAAAATAGAAAATGACAACACAAGGAAGTTCCCCCTTTGTATATAGACATTACAAAAATACTATTTAAGTTATTCTTTCTTCAAATGTTGTACTTTGTTATTTGACTATATTGTCGCTTTAACTCCCCTATAAATTGTTTAAACTTTGGTATAATTTTAACATTGTGTTTACAAATTATGTTGTACATTAAATATCATTTTTACTGTGTCCATTATTTTTTTTTCTGCATACTTAAACAAAGAAATGTTACAAGGTGGTGTAAACTCGCATTTTGCTGTCAATTTCTAATGTATACATTAATTATGATGCTTATATTTAACTTTTTATATGCTTTTTAAACTGTTTATTTATTGAGCATTATACTGAAATTTATGCATCTATTCTACCCAAGAAATGTACGTTGCACCCCTTAGTGAGAGACACAGCTATCAAGGTAAAGTATGCTTTTGGGGTATCCTTTGAAGGATCTTATTGTACTGACAAATCTTTTTAGAGAATTATTATTATTATTATTATTATTATTATTATTATATTATTATTATTATTATTATCGTGATGTATTATTTTACCTTTTGTAAACTATTGATAAAAATTCTAGCTATTATTTTATATAAAATACAGGTTATAAATCTTACACTAATTTAATCTTAACTTATAAATTATGGCAGTATGTAGAAAACTAAAGACTCCATTAAACAAACATTATTGCTATGAGGTGCATACAGCAAGCACAATATATGAGTATACATTTTAGTATTCATCTTAGTTTCAATTCAGAATTCAGATATCAAGGTGACGTGGGTGATACTTTGTAGCTTCATTGCCTCTGCAGTCATTAAAGTTATTGCAGGACAGACGGGTACAGTTAGAATTTTTCATTTTGCTTAAGCAAGGAATATGTCTGGAGAAATGATGCATTTTCAGGTACTTTCAAACCTGTCAGCATTTGAGAGGTTATTAACTTCAGCTGCTTTCCTGCCTGTTAGAATCAAGATGCAGATTTGTCACACATTTCCCAGAGGCTCCTGTGTGCAATTAGCCATTGGATTTACTGAATAATTACTTAATTTGTCATTTATAATGTTCTCAAATTTTGTGTATTTGGAATGATATTAGAAAGACAGGTCAGCAGTGCTTGCTGAAAATGACCAAATCTACGTATTTCCAGTCTTAAACATTTATAATGTCTCAGTGGATTTACCTGAGTTTAATGATCCTCAGCATTGCATTTAGATGATACCTATTTAAACAATGAGGGCTAGATTCCAAGTGGCATGCTAACTGTAAAGCACGCTCAATATTGGAATACCATGCCTGTATTAACTAGAACTCATATTGCTAGTAGAAAATAAATGTAAAGGTGGCGAGCGCAATCACATTTTACGCTACGTCGGGTTAGCATGACTGAAGACCTTGCATAAAAGACAAGGAGTTAATAAAAGTTGCAACAAAAACAACATAAGTACATTAAAATATACAGTTACACTCATATATACACTATCTGATAAAAAAATTCACATAAATAATATTTAAAACAAAGTGGGTCAACACCGTCCAGAAGCTCTGCTGACTTCTCTGAGCTCAGTCTCATCTGAGATGGGCAGTAGCACAGTGGAATCGTGTTTTGTGATCCCACAAGTCAACATTTCAAATAGTTTTGGAAAAAAACGTCCGTTGTATTCTCTGGGCCAATGAGGAAAAAGACCATCCAAGCTGTTATCAGCATCAGGTCTTAAAGCCAGCGTCTGTCATGGTATGAGGGTGTGTCAGTGCCCATGGCCTAGGTAACTTGCACATCTGTAAGGGCACCATTAATGCAGAAAGATATGTATACATTTTGGAGAAACATATGCTGCCATCCAGACGTCATCTTTTTCAGGGATGTCCCTGCATTTTCCAGCAGGACAACGCCAAACCACATTCTGCCTAGATTACAAGCACATGGTTGTGTAAGCAGAGAGTGCAGGCACTAGCATTGCCTCCCTGCAGTCCTGACCTGTCTCCGATAGAGAATGTGTGGCGCATTTATGAAGCGCAAAATAAGGCAATGAAGGCCCTGTAACAGTTGCGCAGCTGAAGACATGCATAATGGATGAATGGGGAAAACTGGTGTCTTCAATATCCAAATGCTTAAAAGGTGTTATTAAAAGAAAAGGTGATGTTACACAGTGGTAAACAGTCGACTGTCCAAACTTTTTTGGAGTGTGTTGCAGTCATTATATTTGAAATTAGTGTATGTTTTCAAAAATACACTAAATTCACAAAGTAAAACATCAAATAATGTGTTATTTATTTCTTTTCAATATAGGTACAGGGTGAAGTGTTTTTTGAAATGACTCTTTTTGTTATTTTTTTTTGCATTTTCCATACTTTTTCAGAATTGGGGTTGTATGTATATATAGGGTTTGTATGTACTTTGTCTAGGGAAGAGGAACCACCTCAATTAAGTCACACCTAATAAATGTGTTTCAAAGTCCGGAGAGTGCCTGTTTGAATTCCTTGTGCATAATTTGTTTCTGGTGCAACCCCGGCAGTTGGCTAGAATTTTTGGCATTAGTGTGGCCGAGTCCAGTGGATGTTTGAATATATTTATATATATTACAGTATCTATATATATATAAATTATTTAGACAGTTCCAAAATGCTCTTCACTTCTATGAAGCCAACTTAACTTGCAACAACCAGGGTGCAATAGTCCTGTTTTTCATTAGTATAAATTTCCAGTAAAAGAAGAAAGTGTTGAATGTGGCGGTGCTGTGTCACCTGCAGGGAAGCAAGCTAACCACATCCTCTGAGTCAACCTTGTTGCTTTCACCTCTAAAATTAAAGAGCTCACAATAGTGTAGCAAGATTTCAGACAATGTGGTAGGTGCACAAACTGGTTATACTCACGAGATTGCAGTTAAAATAAGCCCTTTTATTTCTATCATCACAAAGGTTTCTTCAGGTGCAGCTTCAGGTTTTATTAAAATACAGCTCCACTTATTTTGGCTAAAAGATGCCTTTATTAAGAGCATAAAGTTAAAACAATTTCTGGAATAAATGGTTATAGCCTAGCAATATTCACAAACAAAGATTTAGTCTCAGAACCCTGCCTGCCTTCTTCAAGACACACCCATCCACAGGTGTGCTGAATTCAGCTTACATCAAGGCTGTATCCAATTCCTATTTTTTTCTGTCAGGAAGTGTAGAAATATACCAATGGAAATTCAGTATGCCAGATGCCTTAAATAAATGTATATGGTTACACTGCCCCACATAAAAAGCTTTCATTCTGAGATCAGCAGACCTATAGTGTATTGTGTTGATAATCCCTTTACATTGATAATATCTCACTAAATAATCTGTATCAAAACAATCTGTGCTTGGAAACATATGTGTTATTAAACATCATTTGTGCAGCATAAATCAAACTATACAAATGATGATGAACCACATTAGCTATTCGTACAAGGCAAAAGTTGTGCCACTAATAAACATCTAATTATTGCGATCTATGTTAACAGTAATATTAAACGTTAAAATCACTATAAACATAGCAACCAATCTACAAACATAAACATCTGTCAAATCTCCTTGCGTCAACCAATAAACAAATCGGTAGTCCCACCCGTCCTCGATCCCAGGACCTGGTACATGTCAAGCAGACGTGATAACCAGTGCACTATCACAATCTTAAGGTCCTCTTTCTTCTAAAGGAAACACTAAACATATCGCTTTTGTAGCATTTAGGAAGTCCCGATTAAATATAGTAATATTGGCCTCTATTTATCAAGGTCTGTTGGACCTGATCCGACAGTGCTGATCAGGTCTGCCAGACCTCGCTGAATACGGCGAGCAATACCGCTTGCCGTATTCAGTATTGCACCAGCAGCTCACAAGAGCTGCTGTGGTGCAACGCCGCCCCCTGCAGACTCGCGGCCAATAGGCCCCCAGCAGGGGGGTGTCAATCAACCCGATCGTACTCGATTGGGTTGATTTCCGGCGATGTCTGTCCGCCCTGCTCAGAGCAGGTGGACAGGTTATGGGAGCAGCTGTCTTTGTGACCACTGCTTCATAACTGCTGTTTCTGGCGAGCCTGCAGGCTCGCCAGAAACACAGGGTAATGGTGCCCCAATGTCTGCTATTGAGGTGTACAAATGGCAAGATAAAAGGATGGAGCAAATTAGAGGTGCAACATAAACAATACAAAAATTGAATTCACTTGATAAACAAGGTCAATGCACGATAAATAGCAATACCATACCATATAAGTATCAGAAAAACAAAATAACTGAAAAACCAGTAAAGGTCAAACAACAAATGTTCACTAAAAGGCTGCTGTAAAAAGCCTTAATGTATGATATTATAATCTATAGTAAAGCTTATCATTATCACACGCAGAATAATAAATGCTGTTCATTAGGGAAAACAGGACAGGATGTTACATGTTCTTAAACATATAAAATCATTTCAAAACCTGTATAGAACTAATTTTCTTCAATCCCCACCAACAAACCAATATAAAAGAAATAAATCCTTAAAAGCTATTAACTGGCTACTAAGGAGAAGAACTTAGACAATCTCAGTGGTTTAAAACACATCTTTCATAGAAACATAGTAATCTTAAAGGCCATTGGTAGTCTACATCTCCCTTTATAAGGAAGCTGCTTCTTTATAAGAAAGATGCTACCTTAGTATCCTTATTTAACCCCCGTTCATCATAGGTCTTCATATTAAATATCCACCACATTTCTCTTTTTAAATGGAAGGGATTCTAAGCTCCTTCCTCTCCATGGCTGTTTAACTTTCTTGATCCCTACCCCATTGAATATTAGCATTACCTTTATTACAACAGTTGCAGTGTATAGGAACACAATGATCTAATTTCTTTTTTTCTAGTTCCTATTTATCCTGGTCTTAAGGAATCTAGTCGTTTGGCCTAAATATTGTACCCCACAGCCACAGGTCAGCAGGTTAATTATTTGTTTTGCCCCATTTTCATGTACTCAGAACACCCTGTTGGCATCTCAAGACTAAGCTTGCTACATTTCTTTCTCTAATTGCTTTTAACTGATAACAACTGCAAAAACATTAATTTTATACTACAATTATGGGCTCAATTTACTAAACAGCAGCTGTAGCTCTCTAGGCACCAGCGGCCATGGGGCTACCTAGATTTAAAGGGTCTGCATCCTAATTACAGGAGCTCCCACCTGGAGGACTCAGGTGTGGGAGTTCCTATAAAAGTTCTCTCAGCACATTCCTCTGGACTGAGTTCTTGTCTCACCTACCTTGTTTCCTGGCTCCAGAGACCAAACATACTTACCTGATGCCAGTGTATGCTCGCCTTTCTCCTGAGACCAAGCATACTTACTTTGCACTTGTACATGCTCACCTTGCTCCAGAGACCAAGCATACTTACCTTGTACCTGTGTATGCTCACCTTGCCACAGAGATCAAGCATATTTCCCTTTTAACTGCATATGCTCACCTTGCCCCAGACACCACACATACTTACCTGATACCTGTGAATGCTTACCTTGTTCAAGAGACCAAGCATACTTACCTTGTACCTGTGTATGCTCATCTTTCCCCAGACACCATGCATACTTACCTGATACCTGTGTATGCTCAACTGTTTCCAGAAACCAAGCATACTTCCCTTGTGTATGCTCACTGGTTCCTGAAAGCCATGCAAACTACCTGATACCTGTGCTTGCCTTGTTCCTGAAGCTGTACCTGATCTGGTATCCCATGACAGTCTCACCACAGAACCCGCTGGGTATCCTGTGCCTGCTGGGAGACCTGTGTCTACCATACCAGTGACAGCCTTCTTCAAACCTGCTGTGCCTCCTGTACCTATCTGTATTTTGTGAGAGTGTTACCAACAGTACCTGCTGGTATCTGTGCCTGCTGAGAAACTTTTGTCTACCTTACCAGTGACAGTCTTCCTTAAATCAGCTGTACCTTTTGCATCTATCTGGTATCCAGTGACAGTCTCATCAACAGAACCAGCTGGGTATTCTCTGCCTGCTAAGAAACCTATTCTGCTCTACTCTCACTAGCTGTGTCTGCTGTACCCATTAGGTATCCTATGACAAACCTCACCCTTTACTGTTCAATTTAAGCACCAGTGTCTATTGGACTTAGTTACTGCAAACTACTTAAAGTATTCTGAGCCTTGCGTTGAACTTTAGTGTTTTGCATAAGGTCTTTGTTCAAATGCTGTTTCTGTGATCTTAAATCAGAACTAACAACTGTTCATTTGTTTATCAATCAATAAAGCTTTCAAAAGACTTTAATTGTTCTGTGTATCTGTTCCTGCATTCTCAGTTCCACAAACCCTTACCCCCTAAAAGCAAGTGTGCTGTGAAATGATACATACAGGCAGGATCTGCAGTGCCTACTGCTCTTCATCATGAAGCCAGTTGAACGTTTCCTGAGTTGGGAAAAATGTGCTTACCTAACTTTATACATGGGCCTTATGACCATGGCTAGCTATGCTGTCTGCAGACTTCTTCAAATAAGGCAATGGTTTGTTTGTTGAAAAAAAAAAATACAGCAAAATCGGTGGCTAATATTTTATTCTATAGCACACAATAAATGTCTGGTGATTACAAGGTGTTTTCTGTCAATTTAAGTAATTGACTTCCACTTAAATGTGTATTAATAACTCATAATTTAAGTAATCTGTTATTAATAACAGAAAAAAATAGAAATTCTGTCCAGTAAAAGTACACAATATGAGGTTATCTTAGTAAACTTCATGATTTAGACAGAGAAAACAACTTTAAAAATGTTTCATTTTACTTCTATTAAAGGGTGAGGTTGTCATAAGATACTAATAGAGAGAAATGAAGGATGGCACCACTAAGAGTAATTGTTTAGAGTCTTGTCCCCGTCATTGGTCAGGACAAATTGGCCTAAAACTTATATTATTTAGCTGAGGTGTGGTGCTTAGTATCAAAGTTACATTAACTTAAATTCAATGGAGAATTGAATACAAGGATACTTTAATAGCACTCAAAAGACTCAATAAGCGATAAGATAGGGAGAACTAGATAATTAGCATGGGTTAAAACTCATCAATCTTTATTAGAACTTAGTTAAAATGATGGGTGTAGTTAAAACTAAAATGTTAGCAGAAAAATAGTAGTGATTTGTATCACAAGAATGAATGGGTAGGTGCTGGTAATAGAATTACCTGAGACTTAATTTATGTTGTTATTGCCTGGTGGGTAGCAAATTTACTAGAGCATGTATGTCAGGAGGAGGATACAAAAGTAACACCTCTATATATTTATTCAATATTGTTTCAAAATAACATAGAGATGTGTCTCTCTCCAATTTACATTCGTGATATGGGACCTGAGTATGGTTAGTTTCACTCTATAACATGACAATGACACAGTTAAAATGTGTTTGTTCTTTATTGATCAATCTATATCAGTGTTGAACAGTATATATAAGTATTGTGTTTTCAGGATAAATATTGGCATTTCCACCAATTATTGTATGATTAAAGGATACTTAATACAATCTAAATTACATAGTGGTTAATTTATATTATAACACAGTTGAGTGTACACTTAGTTAATTTTTGCCATATTATCCTCATGTCACTGATTCTCTGAGTTAGTATCTAGATGAGCAGCTAATTATTGTGCTTAAGGTTTATTATTAAACTCCCTACTCCTGGAGTTGTATAATTTGCTAGCTCAATACTCAGGATTCAGGAATGACAGACTTGATTAGTGAAAACTTGTATTGAATTTTAGCATAAAAGTGCCGGTCAACTTATGAGGAAAATTAACAATAAAAGATTATATATAAATTGTGTTTTACTGGTGTTCGTAGTATTTACCCACCTGAATAATAAACCTTATGGTAGATTTGTATCAAAATGTATGTAGGTATATACCCATCTTGCTATAAATTATTTGAAAGGCGTAAATGCGCAGGGATTGTGTATCTTTACATCAATCCTGCTACAGCGTATATGCTAAAAGCCAGTGTATTAATTGAGAAATAACCTGTTATATATCAGGTGACCAACACTGCAAACTTCCACATTATTTTGTAAGTCACACTCGGTGAATATATGACTTTACAGTTTATCTTTATAGTGTCTAATTGTCACTTTAATAAAAAATGCTAGAATATGTCAGTCCACTTTTATAGCGATGTTACACTAGTTGAAATTATCAGCTGTTAATAGCTGGATAATCAATGTACTGCTTGAAAATTGGCTTAGTATCTTAATATATATTTAGCAAATTCACTGTTATTTAAGCCTGTGGGTTATACTATCGGTGGTTAACAATCCATATGGCCTCGGCGTTATTATCTAATATAAGTACTCCAGAAATCACTTAACCGGTATTATTACAGTAAGAGCTATGGTGAAATAAGGCGGTGATTCGGTACAATACTGCTTGTCAGATAGCTTGTGCTACCCGTTAACCACTTAGCCCCAATTGGGGTCTAAATATGACCTTGTATTAAGCTTATTACCAGGCACCTAAGTTCCCCGCAATATTAACCGCTAACAAGTTTATAAAAACACACTATTGAGCTCCCATCAGCTCACTCCCACTCCCTGACATATTTCGGCCGGGTTCCCAGCTTATTAAAGGCGAGGCGCAGCGACTGCGGCGGCTTTTTGTAACTATCGGTCCGCCTCTAAGTTTGATTATGGCCAATCAATGCCTAGATTCTCGGGTTTACTGTTGACAGACAGTTACCATGATTGACATGTAAATCCTCCAATAACAAATTAAAGAATTTGAATATATTGTTTAAACAGAATGCTATGTATGTGAAAAACTATATACACTGTGTTGCTCATTCTGGGCTGTGATTAAAAGAACAATATTGTTGATTGGTGTGTATTCAGTGCTTGTAAAATTGAACAAATTTAATAAACTACAAATTGTGACAGTTATTCAAAAAAAAGGAAAAAAAGGGGTGAAGGTGGTAAACAAACAATACTAACATTTTACCTAATTGTGAATGGTTATAATGGAATTATGTTTATAGTAACCTTAATGTGTTCACCTTATATTGAATAAATGTAATTATAAAATATCTTAATAGTAGAGATCATTCTACATACAATAAATGTGCTTAATATAGTGTTATCTAATTAATTTATACAAAATAACTTTTAATGCATTTATTTAAAACTTAGAAAAAAAAAATTTAAATGTGTGATTTTCTAATAATATTAAATAATTTTTTAGTGTACTTTATAAATGTAATATGCAACCAGTTTTATACATTCTATTACTGATAATTTAGTTTATATGGAATTGATATTTAATAAATCATGCCTTATATGTATTCTGTTTAAAGAGTACTTGTTTAACACCTAAAATATATACCTATACTTATTGCTTTCCAAGATAAATTGGTCTAGTTAAGTATTAAAACAGATTTAAAATGATTTCTGTTTATAAATATGAAAAGAAATCATTATGTTCATTTAATCCATTGGGATGTACCGAATTCAATAAATAATTTCAACTAGTGTAACATCGCTATAAAAGTGGACTGACATGCTCTAGCATTTTTTATTAAAGTGACAATTATACACTATAAAGATAAACTTTAAAGTCATATATTCACCGAGTGTCACTTACAAAAATAATGTGGAAGTTTGCAGTGTTGGTCACCTGATATATAACAGGTTATTTCTCAATAATACACTGGCTTTTAGAATATACGCTGAGCAGGATTGATGTAGAGATACACAATCCAGCGCATTACGCTTCAATAATTTATAGCAAATGGGTATATACCTACATACAATTTGATAAAACCCTAACATAAGGTTTATTATTCAGTGGGTAATTACTACGAACACCAGTAAAACACAATTTATATCTAATCTTTTATTGTTAATTATCCTCATAAGTTGACCGGCACTTTTATGCTAAAAAATCAATACAAGTGTTCACTAACCCAGTCTGTCATTCCTGAATCCGGAGTAATGAGCTAGCAAATTATACAACTCCAGGAGTAGGGGGTTTAATAATAAACCTTAAGCACAATAATTAGCTGCTCATCTAGATACATAATCAGAGAATCGTGGACATGAGGATAATATGGCAAAATTAACTAAGTGTACACTCAATGTGTTATAATATAATTAAAGACTATGTAATTTAGATTGTATTAAGTATCCTTAATCATACAATAATTGGTGGAAAGCCAATATTTATCCTGAAAACACAATACTTATATATACTGTTCAACAAAGGACCATAAAGAACAAGCCAAAATGATGGATAGCCAATATATATTCTGACAATACAAAACTGATATAGATTGTTCAATAAAGAATAATAAAGAACAAACAAATTTAACTTTGTCATTGTCATGTTTATAGAGTGAAACTAACCATACTCAGGTCCCATATCACGAATGTAAATTGGAGAGAGACACATCTCTATTGTTATTTTGAAACAATATTGAATAAATATATAGAGTGTTTACTTTTGTATGCTCTCGCTGACATACATGCTCTAGTAAATTTGCTACCCACCAGGCAATAACAACATAAATTAAGTCTCAGGTAATTCTATTACCAGCACCTACCCATTATTCTTGTGATACAAATCACTACTATTTTTCTGTTAACATTTAGTTTTAACTACACCCGTCATTTTAAATACGTTCTAATAAATATTGATAAGTTTTAACCCATGCTAATTATCTAGTTCTCCGTCTTTTGAGTGCTATTAAAGTATCCTTGTATTCAATTACTCCATTGAATATTAAGTTATTGTTGTCATAAGATACCTAATGAGTACAAGCAGACACAGCTAGTGAGAGTACATGAAAACGGGGCAGAATAAATAATAAACATATACCGATTACAAAGTTGCTTCATTATGCATAACTAAAACACTTCTCAAAAGAACTAGATACATTTATTTAGTGATAAAAAATGTATATTTCAGAATTTCCAAATTCAACAGAATATGAGAAAGTGGTTCTAACTATGGACTCTATTTATAAAGTTGCGATAGCAGCTTCAGAACCCCAGCATTTCAAGCTTAAAACGCTAGTAAGTAGCAGGGGTCTTAATGCATTACTACTTAACTTCTCCACCAACCGATCGGGATGAATTATAGATACCCTCTTGTGTGTTATTAACGTGCATGAGCACGGGGGAGACATTGAACAAGCAGCAGCTTGTGCAATGTTAACTGCTGGTAGCATATTGCTGCCCCCTCACCGCGAGGGCTTGGCACTAATGATAAATGGAGCCCATCTGAATACAAATATAGACTTATACAATTACTAAGCTATTTAACAATAACACACACATTCATAAAATCTTAAAAAAGGTGCTCACACTAATACATATGTTGAGCTAGGGAGTCTTATTATCACATATATTTTACTAATTGACAATAGTAATTGTTTGAAGCTTATTTTGAGAGCACTTGCATCTGATTTGTTTGTGTACTTGAGGGCATTTTAATTAGCTCAGAAAAAAATATATATATATGATAGCATAAAATGTTAAATGTTTTACTCTAAAGGGAAATTATTTTTTATTGAATTAATCAAAAAGCATAAAATATGTAAGATTTGCTAATGCAAGGCTAGTAGCATTTCTCTTTTCTCTATTATAAATAGGCTGATAATCATGCAGCAACATTATTTTTTTCTGCTTCATGGGCATGTGGGAGTCAGTTTTCACTTTACAGAATTACATTACTGAAGGGGGGAGCATATATAATTTGCTCAATGTAACGCAAATACGATTGAAGGGAAATGTAACTAAACAAAAAAATACTTGGATTTGTAAACTACATAAACACAAATGGAAAATTATAAAAATTAAAAATTAGTATACTACACGGAAAAACTATTTAGAACACCATTAAAAATAGCCAGAAAAAAATAATTGCCAAATACCCCTGTAGCTTTGTTCTAGCTAAGACTGTATTCTAAGCTAGATACAGTATATCTCTATTAATCTTCATTAACTATTGCTAAAATATACATTTTATAGAACCCTATAGTTGAAATTGTGTTATGTGTGAGCTCTTTAACCCTTTGGGGCGCTAAGCTTTTTTAAGGTTTTTTTTTTTCAGATCCCCAATACTTACACTGTTGGAAAGGTTAGACGATTACCTTTCCAACAATGGATCTTGGGGGTCTGTAGCTGCTTAGATCCCTGAGATACAGGCTTCTAAGCAGCATGCCCCCTGCTCCTATACTTAACATTGTTATGTTTAAATGAAGTTGCGCGGTGACGTCATCACGTCATTGCGTGTGACGTCACCGTGCATAACGTGAAGCCCTGGTGATGCCTGTCACTATGCAGGCCCGATCACCGGGTTAGGAGAAGTTGGGAGCCCCCAGATCTCCTTCAAGGTGGGAGAGTGCTAGCAAAAGCTCTGATCCGTCGTTAGCACCAGAGTGGGAAGCTCTTTGACGGCTCAGAGCCGTCGTTAGCACTCAAGGGTTAAAGTTAATATCTCTCTGATTAGTAAACTCTGCCTACAAAACCCCATCATGTTCCACTATGTATGTAAGAATTCAATTTAGATTCTCATATTATAAATTGGATATTGTCAAAGGTTGTTTGTATTCATATTGTTCAGTTAACACATCATTGTATGCTTTTTATGGCACAGCGCTGGTCATCTCTGTTGTCTTCAATAGAAAATGCAAATCTCAGGTTTTCCAGGCGTTAGGTTGAGAACAGCTTACATGTAAACTATTTTTTACTTTAATTTGGTCTGCAGAGTGAAGAGCAGGACAATTACATGAAATGCCGGTTATAAAAAGCATATAGCTTTATATTTACCATCTTGTCTTCTGTTGTCATAATTATAAATAAGAGTATTTCTAATAATAGATCATAATTGGTGTCTTAAAGAGACATGAAACCCACATTTTATCTTTCATGGTTCAGATAGAACATACAATTTTAAGGCATCTTTCAATTGACTTCTATTATAATTTTTGTTTCATTCTCTTTGTATCCTTTATTGAAGGAGCAGTTATGCACTACTGGAAGCTAAGATAAACACATGGGTAAGCCAATGACAAAGAGGCCTATATGTGCAACCACCAATCAGCAGCTAGCTTCCAGCATCTGGGCCTTCCTAGGTATCCTTTTCAACAAAGGATTATAAGAAAAGAAAGCAAATTAGATAACAGAATAAAATGGAAAAGAGTTTAAAATTGAATGTTGTATCTGAATCATGAAAAATAAAAGTTGGGTTTCATGTCCCTTTAGGCAAAAGAAGATGTTTAATCAAATATGGATTTTATCGTTAACACTCGAAACTTTAAAATGAGTTGGTTTCCCCTGCTTATAACTTTATGAGGTCTAAGGTAACTGAAATTCAAACAAAATTAACGCAGAGTTGCATGAAACTAAGCTTTGCATGTTAATCAATGTCCATTATAGTAGGTAATCTAATGGAAAATGGTGATGTATATGATCTTTTTTTTAATCTAAAGGGACTTAAACACCAATTTCTTCTTTGATGATTGAGACAGAACATGAATGTTTAAACAACTTTTCATTTTACTTCTTTTATCTTAAATTGCTTCATTCTTTTTAGTATCCTTTGTTGAAAAACATACCTAGGTAGGCTCAGGAGCAGCAAACCCCTACTGGGAGGCTTACTGGTGATCAGTTGCTTCACATATATGCCTCTTATTGTTGTCTCACACAATTATTCAGCTAGCTCCCTAGTAGTGCATTGCTTCTACTTCAACAAAGGATAGCTAGAGAATAAAGTAAATTTGATAATATAAGTACATTTATTTTAAAGATTATTTAAAATTGATATGATATGCTCTATCTGAATCATGAAAGAAAAAGGGTTGGGCTTCATGTCCCTTTTAACGAACAGGATACATTTATAGTAAAATAATTTTTTTTCTCTTAATTTAAAATTTCACTTTATTATAGCTGTTGCCTATGACTCATAATAAGATTCCATCTTGAAATATGTGTGATTTTCACCCTAAGAGAACATTAATATTAGTCAAAATGTATTAGTCAAAATTTCAAAATGATCATCAAACTGATATTGCATAAAGTTATGGATTTACACAGTGGTACCCATTGACTCCATTTTGTTTCTATTTTTATTCCACTTACACTCTTTGGTATCAATATATATATATATCACTATATCATTTCATCAATGCCAAGCACAGCACATTCAAAAGGACTGAATAATGCATAACGTAAGCTGATAGGAGTATATGGCAACTTTTTATTACTCGGCCAACCAAAAAGGCTGTACCACTTATTTATTTTTTGTTCTCTCTTTGTCTGTAAAGCTATGCATGTTACACTAGTTCTGGTTTGATTCACAGACTGTACATCCCCTTAGCAAGCTGTAGGCATGGAAGTGCACTCCTTTCATGAAAAATTTGCAGGATATTTTGATTGGCTGCATTTCCTTGAGCTCAGAGCTAAAAAAAAAACAGCCTATATAGGGACAAGATTGAAGGCTAAAGAATATGGAGTAGCTTTATCAAAAGCTGAATGCCTTATCATTTGCAGGCTTGCCCATTTGACCCTGCATTTGATATTAATGAACCAGCATTTTAGAGTACAAAAATCACCCCAGAATTCTTATGCAATGCACATATTTGAAATTAAAGGGACAGTAAAGTCCAAATTAAACTTTCATGATTCAGATAGGGCATGCGATTTTAAACAATTTTCTCATTTAATTTTATCATCAAATTTGCTTTGTTCTCTTGTTATTCTTAGTTTGAAACCTAGATAGGCTCATTTGCTAATTTCTAAGCCCTTGAAGGCTGCCTCTTATCTGAAAGCATTTGACAGTTGTTCACAGCTAGAGGGCGTTAGTTCATGTTTTTTTATATAGATAACATTGTGCTCATGCACATAAAGTTATTGAAGAGTCAGAACTTATTGCCTGAAATGCAAGTCTGCCAAGAGATCTGAGATAAGGAAGCAGTCAGCAGAATCTTAGATACAAGGTAATTACAGAGGTATAAAAGTATATTTCTATAACATGGTTATGCAAAACTGGGGAATATTAAATAAAGGGATTATCTATTTATTTAAACAATAACCATTTTTGGTTTTACTATCCTTTAATGCTCCCTACAATTTTGCCATCTTGGATGGGACAGGTTCCCTAAATGTAAACCTTGTGCATTCAATCAATGATAAATCTATGAATGTTAAAAGTTAACTAAAATATACTAAAACTGTAAATGCTTATTTAAAGTTTATGGGCTCTATTTAACTGTTGAATAATAACACTTTACATGCATTTATGATCATTTCAGAGCTTAATTTCTCCTTAAAGCATTATTGTAATCCACTTTAAAATAAATTGTCTAATAGTTGATTCTGAAATCTTATGCTAGAAAGATCACTGCAGAGACTAAAAGTGTTGCAGTTTAAACCTTTCTGATGACCTCCCTAAAGCTATCTCCTCCAGTTCTATCAATTTATCAATAGAAAGTCTGAAAAATACGCATCAATTTAAATGTTCTGCTTAAAACTCTTTGTAGCTCTTTTCAATAGACTTTTTCTTCTGCAGGCATGATGATTATTTCCAACTTATAAATGCCATTAGCAACTTGTAACACTTAAAATAAAAATAACAAAGTCTGAGAATTAAAGGAAAATAATTCCACATTCCAAGATGATTTATTCTAGTCCTTTCAGAGTGCTGTTTAAATATTGTAATGTGAACTGAAGTCAGGAAAATTGTGGCCATTCTGTCACCCTGATTTTTAGATCCAAAGTTAGTAAAAGTCAGTTATTAAACCAATAAAAGTGAGGGGCTATAAGAACTATAGTACAGTATGTCAGCCATCCATAAATAATGGTTCAAGTTTGACTGATATCAAAGATACCATCAGGGATTTTAAATACTAAATCAACATTGTATCTTTCATGATACGGATAGAGCATGCAATTTTAAGCAACTTCTAAATTTACTCCGTTTGTCAATGTTTCGTCATTCTCTTGTTATCTTTATTTGAAAAGCATGATTGTAAGCTTAGGTGCCGGCCCATTTTGGTTCAGAACTTGGGTAGCACTTGCTCAACTCATTGGTGGCTAATTGTATGAAGAAAACTTAGAAAGTAAATTAGAAAGTTGCTAAAAATTGCATGTTCTATCTGAATCATGAAAAATACAAATTGAGTTAAAGGGACATGAAACCCAAAACATTTTCTTTCATGTTTCTGATAGAGAATACAATTTTAAACAACCCTTAAAATTTACTTCTATTATTTAATTTGCTTTCTTCTCTTGTTATCCTTTGCTAAAGGTTTATCTATGAAAGATCAGGGAGCAGCAAAGAACTAGGTCCAGTTGCTGATTGGTGGATGCCATATATATACCGATTGTCATTGGCTCACTCATGTTTTCAGTCAGCAACCAGTAGTGCATTGCTTGCTCAATCAACAAAGCATACCAAGAGAACAAAGAAAAATTGTTAATATGGAAAAAATTAGAAAGTTGCTTAACATTTCCTGCTCTATAGGAATCATGAAAGAATACAAAGTTTGTGTTTCATATCCCTTTAAGAAACTTTCTTATTTACTCCTATCATCAATGTTTCTTCATTCTCTTGCTATCTTTATTTGAAAAGCAAGACTGTACGTTAGAAGTCTGCCCATTTTTGGTTCACAACCTGGTTTGTCCTTGCTGATTGGACAAGACCAATAAACAAATACTGCCCAGGGTACTGAACCAAACATTGTCTGGCTCCTTAGTTTAGAAGCTTATTTTTTCAAATACAGATAGCAAGAGAACAAAATAAACATTGATAAAAGGAGTAAATTAGAAAGTTGCTTAAAACTGCATGCTCTATCTGAATCCATGAGGGGAAAAAAATGGCGTTAGTGTCCCTTTAAATAGTAATAAGAGATTACAGAAGACAATACATCTTGAGGACAACAATCATGAAAGAATAGCCAAATTTTAAGGATCAATGAAATTAAAGTTAATGAAAAATCTAAATTGTAATGTGTATGGGTGCATTTCAGTTTATAATAAAAGCATTTCATTAGCCATATTGCTTCTAGTAAAAGTGGCAGTGACAAACGCACATATGCACCAGTATTCAAACTCAGACAGCTGACTGTGTTGTGCATTGTGCCTGTAGAGACTGATTTGTGTCATACAAGCCACTATCAAAGGGACACTGAACCCGAATTTTTGATTCCAGATGATTGTGATTCAGATAGAGCATGCAATTTAAACAACTTTCTAATTGACTCCTATTATCAACTTTTCTTTATTCTCTTGGTATCTTTAGTTGAAAAGCAAAATTGTAAGTTTAGAAGCCGGACCATTTTTGGGGAACTACCTGGGTTGTTCTTGCTGATTGGTGGATAAATTCACCCACCAATAAACAAGTGCTGTCCAGCTTAGGATGCCTTCTTTTTCAAATAAAGATAGCAAAATATTATAATAGGAGTAAATTAGAAAGTTGCTTAAAATTGCATGCTCTGTCTGATTCCCAAAAGAAAAAAAATTGTGCTCAGTGTGTCCCTTTAACTCTCTTATAAAGTATGCTGTTTGAAAACTGGTTGCACAGGCCTTTCACAGCATATGTGTGTGTGCAGCTGAAAAATAGTCATCAGTTTTTACCAGAAATATTTTTGATCATGGAAGTATATAGCAAAAATATTTCTATTTAAAGGGACAGTCTACTTGAAAGTGTTAATTGTTTAAAAAAATAGAAAATCCATTTTACTACCTATTCCCCAGTTTTGCATAACCAAAACTTTTAAATTTATACAGTTTTGAGTTTTTCAATGAGCACAATGTTACATATATGACACACATAAACTAGCACTAACTGTGAAAAACTGTCAAAATGCACTGAGATATATGTGCACTATTTCTGATATAGCCGATATCGCTTATGATCTAGCTCTTTGATGGGTTATGTTTCTAAGAAATAAAACAAGCTGCTTCATATGAAAAAATAAACCTAAAGAAGCCATTTTTTTAATATATTATATTTTGCAGCTGGAATTCCAAGTCATTTCAAACATATTAAAGGGATACTGAACCCACATATTTTCTTTTGTGATTCAGATAGAGCATGCAATTTACTTTCTAATTTTTTCCTATTATCATTTTTTCTTCGTTCTCTTGCTATCTTTATTTGAAAAAGAAAGTCCAGAAACATTGACAGCACTTGTTTATTGGTGGATGAATTTATCCACCAATTAGCAAGAACAACCCAGGTTGTTCATCAAAAATGGGACGGCATCTAAACTTACATTCTTGCTTTTCAAATAAAAAATACCAAGAGAATAAAAAACATTTGATAATAGGAGTAAATTAGAAAGTTGCTTAAAATTGCATGCTCTATCTGAATCACAAAAGATAAAATTTGGGTTTAGTCTCCCTTTAAGGTAAAAACTATTTTACAATTAACTTTCCCTTTAATATTTAGAAATTTTCAGTTTTACTTTTTTTTTGGGAAATTCAGCAAATATTCGAAATTTGGCGTTAAACGAAGTTTGTGAAAAATTTTTTTTATCATTCTTATATGTAAATAAACACTAAGTACATTTTTGATGATTGTAGATTTTTTTAGGAAAAATATAAATAAATATGTATCAAAATTTCAACTATGTAGTGTTCTTCACAATTTATATAGCCACTGCTCGGCTTGTACTATTATAAAAATTTGATAACAGCAACGCTTGCACATCTTATCATTGATGGTCCACAGTTCTCCACAGTTTAAATTTGTGGAAATTAGAAAATGTCATTTTTATCAATAGAAAAAAAATATATATGGTACCAATTGATTTCACAGAGGGAATTTTCCATTGCAGGTTATAAAACAGTTATATATAAAAATATGTGCCTTTTGGTTTAAAAGTACACCAAATAAGTGATAGCTATACAGACAACAATGAATACATTTATATTAAGCAAATATGTAAATATATCTGTAGATGGATGGATAGATAGAAATTTATGTTTCCCTTAATTAAAGATACAATTGAATGATACAAATTTAGATATTGGTACCCATGACAAATATGTGCCTTTTGATTTAAATGTACACCAAATATGTCATAGCTATTGGAATCCATGAGGTAATTTACATAAAAAAGAATACATTTAGATCAAGCAAATATCTAAATAAATCTCACAGAAACTAGCCTAATATTCATTAAAATATATGCTATAAGGATGTTTATATAATACTTATAAAAAGTGTTACATTTACACATGTTGCAAAAAAATACATTTAAAAATGCTTATTAAGCAGAAGATTGTATGGTTTCAGCTAACAAGAAACAGGCTGTAATTTTTCAACCAATAGGTTAATGATCTCTCTATTTACTACAATACATTGACTAGTTTATCTCTTGTCATTTTAATACACTGATTTCTGTATTCAGCCAAAGGAGCATTTGATGAAGTAGAGAGATGCCCTATTAAATGCATGAAGTCATGCCCATGTGTTACATTGCTCACAGCAAACTCCAGGACCAAAATAGTTTTTTTGCTATAGAGATACACGGGAAGGTATTGGGTATTAAGAGCAGTGGGGTGTCTGTGTGTTATTGAACAAATAAGTTAAATATATTGTAGATGTAATGGGCCCCATATACTAATGGCCTTGCTGAAGAGGTTCTCAACATTGAAAACCTGTCTGCACAGCTTCCCATGGTTAGGTTGGTGATGCTGCCTCCTTCTCTCTGGTGACTAATCAAATGAGATAAGGGCCTGCCAATCACCTTAAGCGAGTGTGTTCAGGGTAATTTCAATATGCCACCTTAGAGGAGGCGGATAGTGTAAGAATCAGTGGTGACCGCTGCTTATTACATTGTGGGAAGCATGCTTGCATGTGTGAGCCAGCTCTGCAAGGGCTCAATAAGTAGCTCACGCTGCTTAAGTACACTGAGACCATGAGTGAAAACAGGGAAAATCCAAGATAACATCTTACCTCACCTCTTCTGTTTGGTAGACCCTGTGCCATATAAGAGATATAGCTTTGTCTGTTTTACCTTGAGGAAATTTCTCTGTAGCGGGGTACAATTCTGTGTTATGTATATACCTCTATGATTGATTTTGTTTATGTTGCATTAAATTGTGACTTTAATACTACACTCAAAGGCCTCAATCCATAAAAAAATATTTGTTAAATTAATATGAAAAAAACCTCAGGAATATAGAGATTCAGAGTTTTGTACATGTCCTTCATGAGATTGGCCAAGTTGCAAACTCTGCTCTTTTAAAAATCAAGGAGCTGCTTCTATCTTCACCAACTGTTAACTTCCTGCATCTGTTTTCAGAGATACCAAGCATCACAAAATTGGTAAAAAAAAATGTATACACAATGAATGAAACAACATTCACTGTAAGAAAGAAATTCAACTCTGACAGATACATAAAAGAAATCTAAAAAAAAAAATCAAGAACATTAAAATAAAACAAAAAAACATAACCTTCTAAGCTTTACGATGGTAAAACATGACCAGAGATTAGATACTTTACACAAGCTTCACAAATGCCTATTGAGCATTAGTAGGAAGTATGTATAAGACAAATAGCATTTGTAGGACATGCACAACTGATATTTATTCTGCATTCAGTTAATATTTTTCTAGCTAGCAGGTTGTTTTTTTCATATAGATGAACAAATTGACTACAGTATCCCTTTAATTGTTTCCCTGCACCATGTAGATTGAAATGTTATGAGAATTTGCATCAGAAAGCATACATAGCAGTCTTTTGCCATATTTCTCCTAGTTTGATTTGTTGATAAATGCCTTATAGATGTTATTTTTATTATTATTACATTTTCTATGGTGTAATGTTATCATTAACAAACCGATTCATAAAAAAGCACTCCAAGAGTGATCATTTGTGACAATCTCTTGTGGTGCTGACCAAAATAAAAGCAATATAGAATGCTGGAATGTCATATTATTTACTTGCTAATTGTTATAAAATAGTTATCTACAAGACATTTTCAACCAGTTGGTTTGATACCTATAGGCTAAATGTACTGATCATGAATGATTTTTTTATTCACTGAGCATAATATTTGCATATATTTGTAAAACATTGAATGATTGCCTTGCTCTTGATGATTATAGAGCACATTAATCCCATGCTGAAGGCAGCTTCAAAATGTAATTATGGAGCATTTATTCTCATTTGCCTTCAACTCTTCATGTTTGCATACGTTTCTATATTAAATGAGATGCTAAACAAATAATTTATTATCAGTCATCACTATGTGGTATCAACCTGTTCATATTGGATTTAAATTAATCGTTTTTTTTTTAATTATTTTTATTTCTTCGTCTATTCAAATCAATACTAACCTAATATAATTAACACATTTTTTTGAAAATAAGAAGTTTGAAACATTGTATATAATAAATGTAGTAGCTCTCTAGGAATACATTATAAAACATTTCTAGTTAAGTGTGCATAAAAACCATGTCTTTCTTATATGATGCAGCATTTTACCCTGTAAATGTAAACACATTAGACACATATAGGCACGTGGCGCAGATGGTGTCTGGAATTTCCAGAATACAAAATGAGAGTAAAGATGAGCGATATTCTTAGAGAATATCCAAAAACAGAAATATATTTTTTTGTTATAACAGGAAAATGATGAATCATTTATATATAAAAATTAACTTGTATTTAAAACATACTGTGACTATATATAGTTATTTAATTTTATTTTTTTGTCAGCTTTATTCTAAAAAGTAATATGATTTATGAAGACATTAGGCATACAGTATTGCCATCTGTAACACATAAAAAGGAGATCTTGCTTCAATTAATTACTTCATATAAAGTAATTTTGTGCCAATTTTGTAAGGTTAATAAATTTTAACATTTAAACTGTTTTTCATATCTGACAGCAGCATTAAAGAAAGTTGGAAAAGAAGACAGAAAAAGCTTGTGTATAACAAGCTCATAGTATTGAAATACAGGGACTTTTCACTAGAATACGCCAACAGGCCAGATTTTCAGGTTTTGTAATTACAGCATAGAGACTACAACAATCCTTTTATAACATTGTATCAAATGATTTATCTATAAATCCTTATAGACTTTAAAAGTGATTTTTTTTAAGAAAAATAATTCAATTCAATTCTATTATGTCATTAACCCCCATGTGTTTTAATATGCTGCTCAAAAATTCTGGTTAACCTAGTACGTTGCATTCCAAAAATCTGTCATGACCTTTGGTCCTGAGGAGTGGGTTTAATGCAACAAAGGTTATAATATTAGTAGAGCTTTAGTAATAAAAATAATATTTTAGGTATTATTTATCACTATGAATATTAGAAGACATTATCTACTTCTAGGATTACCTATTAATTGAAATAATAATTAGAATCTATTTATATAGTTTTCTTTTTGTTTTTCTATTTTCTATAACTTTGTAAAAAAAGAATATACAGCAATAATATAATGGTTTTAAGATATACTTCCTTGTTCATAGACTTGTATAAAATCACACATGTACAGAGAAAGATAGAATAAGGCAATCTGAGTAGTCTAGTTTTTAGGTGTAATACATACTTAACGGACAGTTTTACTCTAAAATTGTTATTGTTTAAAAAGATAGATAATGCCTTTACTACCCCTTTTCCAAGCTTTGCACAAACAACATTGTTATATTAATATACTTTATAACATTTACACCTCTAAATTTCTGCCTGTTTCTAAGCCAATAAAGACAGCCTCTTATCACATGCTTTTTATTTGCTTTTCACAACAGGAGACTGCTAATTTATGTAGGCCATATAGACAACATTGTATTCACACTCAAGGAGTTTTTAAGATTTAGCGCAACACGGTACTCAAATGCAAGTCATAGATAATAAATAAAAAAGTCATGTGATCAAGGGGTTTATCGGAAGATGCTTAGATACAAGGTAATCACAGAGGTAAAAAAGTATATTAATATAACTGTGTTGGTTATACAAAACTGGTGAATGAGTAATAAAGGGGATTATCTATCTTATAAAAACAATAAAAATGATGTTGTAGACTGTCCCTTTAAGCAATTTGATTTGAATTTACATTCCAAGCTAAAAGCTGTTGAGAGTTTTTTATTTATCAGATTTGAAGAAATATTGCCATACCAATAATATAAATATAAGTCCTTCAGATATACCCTTAAAGGATAAAAATAAACAACTAATAAATAAACAAAAAATAAATAAAACAAGTGTTATTCCTTTGACTTCCTTGTTTGTGAGGTATGTTTGAATTCTTAGATATTCTAAAAAATATTTATCTACAAAAGATACCCATGGATTTTAATGTTTTAGAAAAATAATATACCCCTTTATATTTCCATATATGTACTTGATCTGTTAAATACTAGAATATCATGTTATGACACATTCGTATGTTTACTCTAAAAGAAAAAATACAACTTTGAGTAATTGTTTTAAAGAAAGTGAATTTTAAAAGCTAATCTGTCATATTTAACTTAAATTACTGTAGAATGTGTCCCTTGGATCATCTTATGATTCATGAAAATATGTTAATTATAGTATCCTACAATTTTATACCTAATGATACTGGTAGTATATTGGAGTTATATAAATAAATAAAATAATTATTATTAATAATAATAATAAAGATAAATATATTCTAGTGAATGTATAGAAATTACATTAAAAAAGTGGTGCATTTCAATTAAAATAAAGTACAGTACTCAATACCTAACATGTTTTTTAATGTATACTGGGAAATATTGTCTGCACAAATTTATTTTCCAATAACTGAACTAAAGAAAGCTTTACTAACACCTTTAACTGATGCAAATGGATGCCTGACAAACAGCACCATGGCTAATTTTAGTGAAATTGAACTTAATTAAGTAAAATCTGTCTCGAAAAAAAAAAAAAGTATCTTGACATATGTGCTGACATTCTCGTTCTATTTTTATCACTAGGGAAAAACTTTTGTGACGAACAATCAATGTAATAGTTAAAATAGGTATAATTTCATGGTGAGTTGGATTGTATTTTACCTTGTAAATTATACTATCATATAGTATAGTACAAGAAATAGTTCAATACTAAGGCAGCTAAATGAGCATTACATATTTTATTTTTTATTTATTTTTGTTTATAATGTTAAAATGGTCAAATATTATTTTTAAGGGGTTTTTTTTTCTGTCAGTTTGATATTTTGGTTATATTACAAACTATTTGGACTTTGCCCACTACTATCAAGGATAATTATGTGTGTTTTATCCATAATATTCAGAACTGTTTAATAGTCTTGTTTTAAACGTGACTTAACTTAAAAAATTAATATAAGGGACATAAAGATCAACATGGAATTCTGCATTAAATGTTTATTTATGAATAGTAAATTTAAAAGTAAAAAAACATTCCACAATGTTAAAAAAACCCTGTGATAACCTATCAAATGCATATAAGCCAAGAAAAAAAAAACTCTATATCTTGCATGGAGAATCAATTTGACAATGTCATTTCAATCAATATAAAAACAATTAAGAGTTTGTTTTACTTTTGAACTTCAACACTTTCAACCTGTTTAAAATGTATTCTGTTTTCTCATGCTGTATTCTTTTTCTGTTTGCATGGATGCATACTTAGTTCCCATGTTAATAAACAAGTTGTTTTTTGTAAAAAAGTAGTAAAGTTTAAATCACACTTGTAAAATATGAAACGTGTTAATCAATTAAATCTAATATGAGTGTTAATTAGTGATTACTATTAACTGTTTGGATGCTTCAGTTTGTTAAAACTTAAACTTATGTTAAATTATTCCTTTGCTATGTCATGAATTAATATTATTGGGCAATGGGACATAAAAGAACAAAAAGAAAATACACTAATGTGTTTGTTCATCTTTTTATTGTATTTTTGCTAACATATGATTGTGTGTTAAAGGGACAGTCTAGTCAAAAATAAACTTTCATGATTCAGATAGGGTAAGAAATTTTAAACAACTTCCAATTTACTTTAATCATCAATTATGCTTTGTTTCCTTGGTATTCTTAGCTGAAAGCTAAACCTAGGTAGGCTAATATGCTAATTTCTTAGCCCTTGAAGGCCACCTCTTATCTGAATGCATTTTGGCAGTTTTTCACAACTAGAGGGTGTTAGTTCATGTGTGCCATATAGATAACATTGTTGTCACACCCGTGGAATTACATAGTAGTCAGCACTGATTGGCTAAAATTAAAGTCTATGACAAAAACTGAAATAAGGGAGCAGTCTGCAGAGGCTTAGATACAAAGTAATCAAAGAGGTAAAAAGTATATTAATATAACTGTGTTGGTTATGCAAAACTGGGGAATGGGTAATATAAGGATTATCTATCTTTTTAAACAATAAAAATTCTGGTGTAGACTGTTTCAGAGCAACAACGTACTACTAGGAGTTAGCTGGTGATTGGTGGCTATGCATTTGTGCATCTTTTCATTAGCCCAGATGCAATGATTTAATAGTGAACGTGAAATATTGCTGTACAGCTGACTTTGTCTATTTATTTAATGCCTTTGGAGCTATTTGTTTCAATATGTATCTGATGATTTTTTTTTTCTAATCTATACCTATATATCTATGCGAATATATACGGGTGTAGATTTATATATAGATATATCTAGAAATTAATATTTTAAAATAAGAAGGACATTGGAATGTTAAATGTTTCTATTATTTTAAAACACAGTAAAACAATTTACAATATATAAAAACATTCTAAAAATGATTTTTCAGGTTTAAAGGTATTTGAAAGGAAAGAGCTCCTAAGTTAATATATATTTCTCTATATATGTGTCTACATGTGTATATATGTGTATATAATTCTGTATATACTTATTTACATATATAAACAGATAAATACACATGTACAGCATTTACATATACAGTATTTTCACACACACCCACATATTTAGACATATCTGTATACATAATAATCATTCTCAGTCAAATACCTTGTCATATGCCATATCCCTTTTAAGTCTTTATAATACATTTGATTAACCCTTTAAGGATGCAGCTTTCAGTTTGATCAATTGTTTTATGACGGAAAAATTCCGTCATATGTCCTTAAGAGGTTAATATTTATTTAAAATATTTTTATCATAAAGTGTATTTATAAATGTAATACTTTATATGCATGTATTTATGTTGTGTTCACCTTTTTTAACCCTTATACTTTATGTGAGGTTTTCAGGTGCACTAATCTGTTCTTTTAAGCTAGCGTGTATTGTTAAGAGCATTAGAATATGCCTACAAAGGTTTCCCATTCCCACTTACTCCCATGGAAAGTCTATATTTTTGCAGTGTATGCAATGACCATTATCAATGGGGGCTTGTTGGTATATTGTACATGTGTATATACTGTTATGTGTATGTATGTATGTATGATATATTATATATATATATATATATATATATATATATATATATATATATATAAACACAGGAATGGACCGCACTCACAGACTGGACTGGATACACATCCTAAGCCACAGCAAACTCCACAGCCCTGAACACTGACAGACAGCTGCAAAGTTCCCAGCAACCCAGGCAGTTAACCGCAAAGCAACCTGGGTGACAGGCCATCAGGGAAGCATTACAAACATTATCAACACAACACCCAGAAAACTCGGCACTCGTCAGCAGATTCACAGTAATGTTTAAAAGCAAAACTGGGGGAAGTCAGTTACATTTGGTGCCAAAGGATCAAGCCAGGTCCACAACATGGTCTCCCCCTTCCTGGGACAATAAACCAGCAACCACACAATGCATACTTCCAAATAAACCAACTTCTATCTTCTATCTTCATCCATCTGACGTGGAGTAGCTCCATCTTCAAGACGTCCGGCGTGGAGCATCCTCTTCTTCCGACGACTACCCGATGAATGAAGGTTCCTTTAAGTGATGTCATCCAAGATGGCGTCCCTTAGATTCGATTGGCCTGATAGAATTCTATCAGCTAATTGGAATTAAGGTAGAAAAAATCCTATTGGCTGATGCAAATCAGCCAATAGGATTGAAGTTCACATTCTATTGGCTGTTCCAATCAGCCAATATAATGCAAGCTCAATCCTATTAGCTGATTGGATCAGCCAATAGGATTGAACTTCAATCCTATTGGCTAATTGCATCAGCCAATAGGATTGTTTCTACCTTAATTCCAATTGGCTGATAGAACTCTATCAGCCAATCGGAATCTAAGGGATGCCATCTTGGATGACGTCACTTAAAGGAACTTTCATTCGTCGGGTATTGTCGAAAAGAAGAGGATGCTCCGTGTTGGATGTCTTGAAGATGGACCCACTCCGCGCCAGATGGATGAAGATTGAAGATGCCGTCTGGATGAAGACCCGTCTTGAGGACTACTTTGCCCTGCTTGGATGAAGACTTCTCCTGGCTTCGTTGAGGACTTCGGCCCGGTGGATGAAGACGAATCTTCAGGGGGTTAGTGTTAGGGATTTTTTAAAGGGTTTATTGGGTGAGTTTTATTTTTAGATTAGGGTTTGGGCTGCAAAAGAGCTAACGGCCCTTTTAAGGGTAATGCCCATCCAAATGCCCTTTTCATGGCAATTGGGAGCTTAGTTTTTTTTAGATAGTATTTTATTTGGGGGGTTGGTTGTGTGGGTGGTTGGTTTTACTGTTGGGGGGGTTGTTTGTATTTTTTTTTTTACAGGTAAAAGAGCTGATTACTTTGGGGCAATGCCCCGCAAAAGGCCCTTTTAAGGGCTATTGATAGTTTAGTTTAGGCTAGGGATTTTCTTTATTTTGGGGGGGGCTTTTTTATTTAGATAGGGCTATTAGATTGGGTGTAATTAGTTTAAATATCTTGTAATTTGTTTATTATTTTCTGTAATTTAGCTAATTTAATTAATTGTTGTTAATTTAGTTAATTTATTTAATGATAGTGTTGTGTTAGGTGTTATTGTAACTTAGGTTAGGTTTTATTTTACAGGTACTTTTGTATTTATTTTAGCTAGGTAGTTATTAAATAGTTAATAACTATTTAATAACTATTCTACCTAGTTAAAATAAATACAAACTTGCCTGTAAAATAAAATTAAAGCCTAAGCTAGCTACAATGTAACTATTAGTTATATTGTAGCTAGTTTATTTTTTTTTTACAGGTAAGTATTTAGTTTTAAATAGGAATTATTTAGGTAATGATACGGAATTTTTAGTTAGATTTATTTAAATTATATTTCTATTAGGGGGTGTTAGGGGTTAGGGTTAGACCTTAGGTTTAGGGGTTTATACATTTAGTATAGTGGCGGCGACATTGGGGGCAGCAGATTAGGGGTTAATAAATGTAGGTAGGTGCAGCAATGTTAGGGATGGCAGATTAGGGGTTAATAATATTTAACTAATGTTTGCGAGGCGGGAGTGCGGCAGTTTAGGGGTTAATATGTTTATTATAGTGGTGGCGACGTTGGGGCAGCAGATTAGGGGTTAATAAGTGTAGGTAGGTTGCGGCGACATTGGGGACGGCAGATTAGTGGTTAATAAATATAATGTAGGTGTCGGCAACATTGGGGGCAGCAGATTAGGGGTTCATAAATATAAAGTAGGTGGCGGCGGTGTCCAGAGCGGCAGATTAGGTGTTAAAAAATGTATTTTAGTGTTTGCGATGCGGGAGGGGCCTCGGATTTGGACTCTTGACGGGTTAGGGTGTACGCTCACTTTTTGGCCTCCCAGGACAAACTCGTAATACCGGGCGCTATGGAAGTCCAATAGAAAAATTACTTTACGAAGTTTACGTAAGTCGTTTTGCAGTAAGGCCAAAAAAGTGTGCGTTGCCCCTAAACCTGGCAAGACTCGTCATAACAGCAAGCGTAAAAAAGCAGCGTTAGGACCTGTTAACACTGCTTTTTTTACCCTAACGCACAAACTCGTAATCTAGCCGTAACTGACTTAAATTGTATAATATACTACACAATAGTACATAACATACTATAAACACATGTACAATATAACACACAACCCCCCTCAACTTACAGTATACATTATATAGGCTTAATATGCATGTGCAAAATTCACTATTGTATTGTAACAAAAGAGTTTAATATTTGTTTCACACCTGTACATTGTATTGTTATCCATTACTGTCTAAAGGGGATCATTTACATCAAAGTTTGCTGTAGTGATGCTGCTTTGAACATTCCACAGTTGCAGAGAACTATCGCCTCACATAGTGAAGGGTACTGAAATGCCTTTTTGCAAGACAAATTTCAAACAATAATTTTATCCCTACTATCTACAAGCTTGATTTCTGGTGTGATTACCTTTACAACATAGCCCTGTTTTTATTATGCTTTTATCATTGGGCCCATAGATCGAGTGCAATAGTAAAAAAACATTTTCATTTTTTCTATTGTTGGTTATGGTGTTAATGTTTTGTGATGTCATATACTTTTTCTATTTTTTTTTTAATAATTTCTAATAATTGCTCTTCAACAACACAAATTGCTTAGAAATAAAAAAAAGCCTAAATCTGCATATGAATGTTTCATGAAATATTTCAAACTGTTTGCACCAGAGCCTAAATTGTCTTAAATATTAATTAAACATATAGGGGTCAATTACAATTTATCTGATTTTCTTTATTAATATAGGAAAAAACAGCCTTTTATTGTTTTTCATTTTTTATGTTCTCTGACATATATTATCTCCAGAGGCGTGGAAGTCTAATGGAGGTGAAATTAGACCCCTCCTATGCCAACCTCCTTATGCAGTGGTGGGAGCGGTTCCACGTCTATGAAGATAATAATGGATATTCTCAACATCTTGTTAAATATGTATGATATATAGATGACCTTCTAATAATCTGGTCCTCAGATTTGTCTGTAGCAGAGGACTTTGTGGATTATTTAAACAAAAACCAAGTGGGACTCCAGTTTACTTTTGAATGGAGTAAAAAAATCATCATTACTTCGATGTTACCTTTACCTCTGATATTGCTAGGGGTAGAGTGCTCTCATCTTTCTACAGGAAACCTATCTCTGGTAATTCACTCTTATATGCCTGTAGTAGTCACACAAGACATGTGTTTAGGGGGATTGCTAAAGGGCAATTTATGCGGGTTAAACACAATTGTACTTTGGATAGTGTTTTCCTGATGGAGAGCTAAGTAAACGTTTGAGAGCAAGAGGTTATCCAAGAAAAGTAGTAGAAAGGGCCTTCTCAGAGGTACGTCAAATGGATAGGAATATTCTATTTAAAACAGAACCAAAAAAGCATTATGAAAAGCTTTCTCAAGAAAAACAGAAACCAGTCTTTGTGACAGGGTTTTCAAACCAATACAACCAAGTGAGTACCATCATTAAAAATAATTTGCCTATTCTGATGGGTGATAAACAGTTGCGTCCTTCAGTTGAAAAGAGTTGTAAATTTGTCTATAAAAGAAATCTCTCCTTGGGCAACCTTCTATCTCCTAGTCTCCTGAGAGTTGGCAACCCAAGATGCTCCTAGTTACATTTCAAAGGGACCTTTAAAAGTGCCACGAGAACATGTAGATCATGTGATCACATCAACATTTCAACTACATTTAGTTCTGCCACTTCCTTGGAGGAGTTTGAGACTAGGAGTGTGTGAAGTGTACTAGTAAGTTTTGTAATACACTTGATAGAATGTACAGTCTGTTCTAAGCAATATGTTGAAGGACGACTTGAGAGGTTGGTACATCGCATCGAAGAACATCTGTCATATATTACAAATGAGAGGTCATACTCTGCTTTATCTAAACTTTTCTTGAAGTTCATTGTGGGAATGTGAGCTCTTTTAGGTGGCAGGCAATTGAGCAGGTTATTTGACCCCAAAGAGGGGAAGATAAGTTCCAGATTTTGTGTACACAGAAGATCTACTGAGACATAAGCTTGATAGCCTGATACCTAGGGGGTTCAATTCTGAATTGGATATTATCAACTATTGGCATATATAGTCCTTTAGCTGGATATATTTACCATACACCAGATACGATTTTATGATTATCAATATTGTTGATCTAAACAGGTTAAAAGGACTTATATGAATTGTTTGGAATGTCAGATATATATATATATATATATACCCGTCTGTGCATACTGTCTAGGTTACTCATGCATATAATCATGTCTGTGTATGTTTATATGGATACAGATCTACTGTACAGAATTATTATATTATACAAAGAAATTTGCTATATATTTTAACCATTTTTTCTTTGCACCTTTATTGTTTGGTCTTTATTTCCATACCTCCAATAGAAGTATTTATTTATTTGCTATATTTATACTTTATGAGATTCATCTATTCCTTCTGTCTCTACTTTTTACACAAGGGGTTAACAAGGTACTTAAGTAACCACCAATGAGAAATGGTTTTACTTAATTTGAAACACCTTACACCTGTATGTTTTTATGTCTATGACAACGGTCTGAGGACTGAAACAAAAAAAATACATTTTAAGCTAATTTATGGATAGGTATTGATGCCTATATTGATTTCACAACTGATGATATTTTGTAGATATTTTGTATCATATTTTAAATTTTAATGCTGATGATGTTGTATTTATTATCATCATCATCAAAAATGAACTGTTGCTATTGTTGGCATGGGCTTAGCTATCTTGTGTTTCTGGTCTAAACATGTGCAGGTGCAAAATGTGCCCTAATCATGTGGAAGGAAGCTACAAAAAAACAAAAAAAATTAGAAGCCTTTTTATTTCCCAGTTTGAACTGAAAATTCTGCTCCCTGTCTTTATGAAGATTTCTGTCATCTATGATATTGAGAGTGCTGTGTTTCAACGTCTAATCACATAATTATTTAATTTGTAATCTAGCTACAGCTGCCTTCCATGTGAGCATTGAAAAAAGGCTACATTTATATTTTAGAGCCATTATTGTGTTATTTTTTATCTCTGTTACAAGTGCAAAGATTTTTACTGTAGATTGTTGCTGTCAGTGGACTTATAAACTATGCAATTGTTGTGTGAATTTAGCTATTTTTTTTTTATCTAAATAGTACTAAAGAAACATAAACTGCACAGTTATGTTCTTTATTTCTTTTACCCAGAAGATTCACAATTTTTACACATTTTTAATTTTTGTTTTGTTATGTTTGTATATGAATACACAAATGGAAGCTTGCATAATTATAAGTGTTGCTACATGTGCATACTATTTTACTCACCAAATAACTATTATTAAAGTAACAATTGTTCCATAATAATAAAAAAAAAATGATACTAGATACTTTGACAAAATGAGAGGTACATGTTTAAGAAACAATTTAGAATACAGAGAATGCTGGTCAGTCAAAATTATTCCTGACTCTGAGATGGCACAGCAAGTCACTGGACAAAGGCTCAGTTGAATATACTATAGATCTTTTATAAAGTGAATATACTGTGGGATATAAAACACAAGAATGTCCACCTTCACCTCCATGGAACAGAACTTACAAATTCTCATCAAGTGATATCAGATTTATGATTTCACCTGGGAGTAAATTATAAACATGGAAACATAGAATTTGATGTCCAGAAAAAAACTACTCTGTCCATCTAATCTTACAGTTTTTCTATTTGAAAACATCAGACCCTTTTTGACATTTGGCTTTTTCTGTTCAGGATACAGTTATATCTGAAATATTGTCTCAAGTTTTTAAATTCAGTAGAGCTATATGTTGACTTCACAATATTAATATCCATAGTTAAAATTAACATGATTAGGCTTACTTAATAGTAGGGATTGTATTCTTTTAAATGAAGTACAGAATTGGTAGGAAGGGCAGACCTAGCAGGCTATTTTCTATAGATAGAGGGTATAAACACTAAAAAAAGTTGTTCAAGACATCATCCATGGTGATTAAAAAAAAAACAGAAAAAGGTTTAACAAATGAAGACATTAAAGAGACAGTAAAATAAAAAACAAAATAACCATGCATATAAAAGTGCATTCAATAAATGTGTTAAAAATGTTTTTTGCATGAAAAACATTGTCAATTGTGTTTTACCTGAGCACTAGTCAGTAACATAGAAGCTCACTGGTTAATAAGAAAACCCTCCACAGTGCCATTGGTGGACATTGGCACACACCATAATCCTAATATATATTATGCAATTTTGAGAAAATGTCATTATCTACTTGTGGCTTCTTACTTTAAAGTTCTCTTAACATTCACTAGAGAGAAACATAAAGAGACATTCTGCCCATGCTGTTGTTTTGCCGCCCACATTTATTATTGCACAAGCCAGTGCTTCTCAGCTTCATCCCCTGACAAATGGGAATGGAACTGAGAACTTCACGCCCTATGAGGTAATGGAGAGGATAGGAAGCCACGTCTTACGATTTCTGCTTCTCATCTAGTGATAGGCATACATGACCAAGCTTCCACAATTTATCAGTATAAAGCTTAAGAGTCCTTGTAGTCTAGGCTTGCTTATGCTAGTTAAATGGACAGTGTACTGTAACATTTTTTATTATTTTATGTGTTATCAATTCTACCTGCTGTAGTGTATTAAATTAGTTTTACTTAAGTACTGGTTATAGAAAAATTATGTAAACGGGGGCAGATTAGAAAATTCTAATTGAAAGTTGAACAGAGAGGTGATTAAATGTTTGTTTTCAATTGTTCTCTCACACAGAGCCTTTGTTTTTATATAGAGTGATACAATATTAAGATCTGTTCTCCCTGAAAGCTCAACTGGTTATGGTTTTCAAAAAGGACTATTTTATATACAAAATAAATCTAAAAGAACAATTTATCATACAGTTTATACAAAAAGTTGGTATTACATTGTCCCTGATGATTGGCAAGTCCTGTAATTATGCAACAATGTGTGAGTGACTGTGTAAGAACTTGCAACATTTAAAGTGGAGTGCTAATGTCCCTTAAAAAAGTCTTGAACACAGGCCTATGTTTTTTTTTCTTTAAAAAAAAATCTATAAAGCTAAAACACACTGCAGCAAGGCAACTCAAAGTTTAAGCAATTCATAAAGATTTGTACCTGCATTTTGTCATGGCGATGATTAATGAGTTACTGTTCAATATAATTAATGAAGCTACAGCTACAGTATCTACTGGCATAAAAGGTTTTCCACCATTTAGGATACAGGAATCACAAAAAACAAAAAACAAAAAAAACTGTAAAACTTTTCAGAACAATCAAATTAAATTGAAAAAAAAAAAAACATTTTCTATAAACCAGTCCACTCTTTGTTTAAAAGAAAGCTTGAAAATAATTTAAGAGAAATTAAAAAAATAAATAAAAACAAGACAACCTCATCAGCTTTAAAATAACGAGACAAAATGCCAAGATGAAATCCTTCACAGAGGCAATAGAGTTTTTATGAATTCTGCATGCTGGGCAGTGGTGTAGGAAAAATATACAAACCACATGCCTAGAAGAACCCAGAAACCCCATGACTAGCCCCTTTAGAAAACTTTTGTTCTATCTCGCATGAGAATTTTACCATAACACAACAGACCACAAACGTTTATGAACATTCTTATTCAACCGTATTTAAGAAGTAATATGGTTGCAATCATTGCTTTTCAGCGTTATCAGGAATTTACATTTGATGTGCAAGATATCATATGTTGGGCACCTGATACAACTATAGATGTTTTATGACCAGAACACCAACTAACAAAAAATAATAAAAAGATAGGTGAAGCAAAGCTGAGTAAATGTTGTATATGACTTTGCCTTCCACAATGAGCCCTCTTGGCAATCTCATATGTGTCTAATAATTTATCCCCTTGTATGATAGCTTGCAGTTTTGTTTTGTTTTGTTTTTTCATTTTTTTATTCATTAATTATTTTATTAATAATAAAAATAATAATATTACTAATCAAAGCTGATATGTGGATTTTGTTTTGTAAAACATTCAATTTAGAAAACAGTATAAAAGCAAAATCTAGTTAAATATATGAAAAACAAAGTACTATATGAAACAGGGATTTTAAAGGATTTGTAAGTGAATTTTAGGCAAGGATTTCCGCAGATCATCACAGAAACAAAATAAACAATGTCAAAACAAAAGTAGTAAATGCTAGCTAATTAATTAATGATTGAAAATAACTACCTAATATGGGGCAGATTACACGTGGCATATTTAGCTCTTTCAAGTGACTCTAGAAGTAATATTTGTGTGTGCTTCCAGTAGCTTGCGTATTACAAATTGAAAGGAAAAAGTTGTGTGCAAATAATCCCTATGCGCACTATTTAAGGACTTTGCAATATATTGACCGCTTTAACATATTCTCCCCATAGACTTCAATGGTGAGGGCATTAGAAAAAACTAAGACTTATCGCTTGTGCGCTAACCCGACAGAAGTTCTCAATATTTTACATTCCAAAGTTCATCCCATACAGATTTTTTTTTCATTGTAGACTAAAATGATATATTACTATTAATATATCTTTATATACCTATACCTATATATCTATTCCTATAGCTATTTAGGTATAGATATCTATTTTACATTAACATTATCAGAAATATATATATATATAGAATAATATATTTAACCCCTTAATGACAAGTGACGTACCAGGTACGTCCTGCAAAAACTTGCAGTTAGTGACAATGGACGTACCTGGTACGTCACTTGTCTAAGAGAGTGCTGGAAGCGATCGCAATCGCTTCCAGCAGCTCTCAGGGTATTGCAGTGATGCCTCGATATTGAGGCATCCTGCAATACCCTTAGAAAGCATCCGATGCAGAGAGAGCCACTCTGTGGCCCTCTCTGCACCGGTAGCGATGCGGCCGGTTCGTTGGTGGGTGGGAGCGCAACTGGGAGGCGGGTGGGCGGCCCATCGCTACCCGGCATCCGGCTCCTGTTAGTGCAATGTGCACGCCGGGTGCCGGGAGCGTGCGGGGGCGCGCGTGCGCGTGCGCGTGCGCGCGCGGGTGCGCGCGCACGCCCGCGATCACCTACCCACACTGACACCAATGAGTGGGAAGAGGGGGGGAAATATATATATATGAGGATCTGGGAGGGGGAGGGGGTTGGGGTATTGTGGGGGGCTGCTCCACTACAGAAAAAAATAAATTAGTAATAAAAAATAATTAAAAACACTTTTTTGTGGGGCAAATTGGGTACTGGCAGACAGCTGCCAGTACCCCAGATGGCGGCAATTAGGTAGGGGAGAGGGTTAGATTGCTGGGGGGGGGGATCATGGAGGTTGGGGCTAAGGCAGGAGTCCATCACAGCTAAAACATTTTATTTTTTTTTATTAAAAAAAATAAAAACTCCTTTTATTTAGTACTGGCAGACTTTCTGCCAGTACTTAAGATGGCGGGGACAATTGTGGGGGTGGGGGAGGGAAGAGAACTGTTTGGGAGGGATCAGGGGGTGGGATGTGTCAGGTGGGAGGCTGATCTCTACCCTAAAGCTAAAATTAACCCTGCAAGCTCCCTACAAGCTACCTAATTTAACCCCTTAACTGCTGGGCATAATTTACGTGTGGTGCGCAGCAGCATTTAGCGGCCTTCTACTTACCAAAAAGCAACCACAAAGCCATATAAGTCTGCTATTTCTGAACAAAGGGGATCCCAAAGAAGCATTTACAACCATTTGTGCCTTAATTGCAGAAGCTGTTTGTAAATAATTTCAGTGGGAAACCTAAAGTTTGTGACAAAATTTGTGAAAAAGTGAACTTTTTTTTTATTTGATGACATTTGGCGGTGAAATGGTGGCATGAAATATACCAAAATGGGCCTAGATCAATACTTTGGGTTGTCTTCTAAAAAAAAATATATACATGTCAAGGGATATTCAGGTATTCCTGACAGATATCAGGGTTCCAATGTAACTAGCGCTAATTTTGAAAAAAAGTTGTTTGGAAATAGCAAAGTGCTACTTGTATTTATGGCCCTATAACTTGCAAAAAAAGTAAAGAACATGTAAACATTGGGTATTTCTAAACTCAGGACAAAATTTAGAAACTATTTAGCATAGGTGTTTTTGGTGATTGTAGATGTGTAAACAGATTTTGGGGGTCAAAGTTAGAAAAAGTGTGTTTTTTTCAATTTTTTCCTCATATTTTATATTTTTTTTTATAGGAAATTATAAGATATGATGAAAATAATGGTATCCTTAGAAAGTCCATTTAATGGCGAGAAAAACGGTATATAATATGTATGGGTACAGTAAATGAGTAAGAGGAAAATTACAGCTAAACACAAACACTGCAGAAATGTAAAAATAGCCATTGTCATTAAGGGTAAGAAATTGAAAAATGGTCCGGTCATTAAGGGGTTAATAATAAAAATGTATTATTTTTATGTGAAGAACATAGGAATGTAAAATATGCATAACATGATTTGTGTTTTGCACTTAAGGTCTATCGTCGAGGCAAGTTAGCACACATGGGGGGAACTTCGGGCGGCGGCCATCTATGGACGCAAAACTGCTAGCTGCTCACACCTTCCTGCTAAGATTACAGAATATCGCAAGATATAGCTTGATTCTGCTGAACATATTAGAGAGACTGATATGGAGCCCCAGTGTTCACTTCCCATACCTTACAACTCTCAGATCAAGCTGGAATCAAGGGATGTGGGCTTTGCGGTGTGGAGGGAGGAAATTGTAACTAAGCCAGCATTACTGAGTATACACGAAGACGCTGGAGGTACAGGCAGACCTGTCTCAATGCCGCTCCGAGAGCTCTGTGGCCTTACACCTACACGGATCCCGGGTGTAGACTCTGCTCTAGTCACAGAAGCTCTGCCATCGCAAATATTGCATTCCGTGTCCACTCTCCCGCCACCCACGCCGATGATCCTACCAAATATCCTACCTGCAGGAGGAACATTAACATTGGGCCGGCTGGAAAAGCAGATGTTGGTGCGACGCCCAGTGACTACACCGGACTTATCCTATGCAGTACAGTTGCCTGCTCATAATAAGGCGATCTTGCCCATGGGATCACAGACTTCAGCTACCGAGGTGGCCATCGTGTCCAGGCTTACTTACACTTACTCTGATCACTTTGGTATCTCAGGCAGTATCACGGCCACCACAGGTCATTTTCGATTGTTGTCCCAACCCGGGTCCGAGATTGCAGGGCACCACTTGGCCTGGCGATCTGGTGTAGGCTGAAGGATCTGTGTAGCTGCTGGATCATGCCGCTAACTTGGAGAACTGTCACACTGAAGTATTTTAAGGGATATAATGAGGACATGTCTCTCCTGTATTAAGTAGCTTGGCACACATGTTAGGTAATAGGTCCCAGACACAGAACTTCATGATGGCTATCGTCCGGATAACCTGGTCTGGTAAAATATGTCTATGTCTTATTTCATACACAGTACAGCACCTATTTAAAGCTTTATTACTCTGTACCTTCTATGTAGATACCTCAAATGGAGTACATTGGAGTTGTTGACCTTAGGTATCCATTAGTACGCAACTGCAGATTTATTAGTACTGTATATAATGCTCTAGCTCATATGTAACCACCATAGTTTGGTATCCCAATGCTTCCAAATATCATAAGCCTTATAGAGCCATATTGTGTACGTAACTTACTAAAAGCAAACTAGTTTCACTTAGGGCTCCATGTACTAAGCAGTCAGTGAGCTACCCGCAACAAATCTTGCGTCAAAACTCGCAAACTGATATGTACAAAGTCAACAACTATGTTCAAACTCGCATCTTTAAAATTGCGAGCGTACTTATCCACCAAACCTCGCTACGTCTCCATTTTTCACTGTAATTAGACACATTTGACCACCAACTCGCCAAAAACGAATGTACTAAAAAATCTATTTGTCCGCCTCGCTACAATTTCCGCTCCCACCTCGTTATTTTTGCCTCGCCACCTTTAGGTGGCGGGCAAGGTACAAAACAATAGGAAAGTCAATCTAGACGCCAGTCTAGACATATATAAAAGGCAGTAATATCAGCATTGTACAGCATAACTGGCGTCTAATTTGTCTCTCATTTCCATGAACATAAATTGCGCCAAATTTGTCGACTGTAATTAAAGAGTAATCTATATTTTAAATTTGTATTGTATAGTTGTCAATCTTTATAATTATTTTTATATTAATATTTATATATTATCAGATCCAGATGAAGCCATATCCAAATTGTAAATAAATATTACAAAAATATTTGTTATCACTCTGTTATCTGTTATCGCTCTGTTAACACTCTTCAAAAAATTTTGAACAATAATAAAGTTGTTTAGATAAGTTGAACTTTTATAGGAGCAAAATTCTATTCCCGCGACTACTATGATGTTCGTGACACCTTGCATGTCACGTGTTAATAATTGGCCAGACAATTCAACTGAAAGTTAAGTACATCAGCTTAGTCGCGGCGAGCGAGGCGTCAAATTTATCAATAATCCGCCACTGCTCGCGGCGGGCTAGACTTGTCTATTTATTGGGGGATTATTAGTACATAGTGACAGCGGACACCATTTCGCCAGTGGCGAGTAACGGCGAGTTTATCCGCGTCTAAAATGACGGATGAATTGACGGCTTAGTACATGGAGCCCTTAGTCCCTATCCCATGCTGCTTTAGCTCCATCAGCATCAGGTTAAATAATACTGCCCTATGTATGTTAAGTACTTACAGAAGTTTTATATTCCAACCTATTTCCTAACCCAAGAAGCTTGTAAAGAGTCCAAAGAGATGCCCTATAGACTTTATACTTGATATATCTCTCCTATTGCACCCTTATATATAATATATGTTGATGTTATTGGTCCAGGTGAGGCCATTGCTTTCCATATGGGTATTTATGTTCCTGTAGTCTAGGCACACGATTATATGGGTTAACTATTTGTTTAAAATAAAAAATGAGGTTTATCATTGGAGACCCAAAAGTGGTCTCCAGTGTTGGTAAAACCCTCCTGTAGCTGACTTGTTTATTTGGGAGGTCCAAAAGTGGCCTCATTTATTATTTGGGAGGTACATAGAACATTAGACAACCATGTTACACAGTAGATGTTTCCTTTGTAGGAGCAAATGTTGAAAATGTTTACTGTTTTACCATACATTGTCTGTATTTTTATATTTTTTATGATATGCTCTTACTTGTATGCCTTACTTTAAACCTCAAATAAAAATTATAAAAAAGTTAGCACACATGAAGAATTATAAATTTTAAAGTGCGTTCTTGAAGTACTTGTACTTTCAACTTGTAATACGAGCGCTATTTCAGTTGTACACAAAAAGATAAAACCTAACCACTTGTATATTTTGGTATCTAAATAACAATTTGAAGCATGCAAGATATTAATGTGCCTATATAATTTTTAAAGTTGGTTAGTATATTAACAAGACATGAAAGAGCAGCAGTTAAACCTGTTACAAATATTTTTATGAAAAATAATTAAGTAAAAACTGTTTGCATGATTGTATATAACTGAGTCCTTGTACTAATTATAATCAGGCAGACCGACAAGGTTTGCTGTCATGAACCCCATCTCCCCAGCCACAAGGTGAGCGGGCGTGTGCGATGCCGCATGCAAGAGGGACTGCCAATCATCCCGATCGGATCTAATCAGGATGATTAAAATCCACCCCTTAACTAGCGTTTCTGGCTCAAACACGAGACCTGAAACACTGTGGCTCAAAGGCTGCTATAACAGCTTGGTAACTAGAACCATTTGAATGATAGGGACAACTCCCACAGAACAAGCACAGCAACATTTTTTTATTTTTTTTTAAACACTCACTTTTAATATATTGCAATACTGTAGAAAATCCTTGCCATTGCCATTGGTTTATATACCTTTAAATGAGCATTGTGCTTTGAACTTTTAGCACATACGTTTTAGATGTAGATATGCATTTGCTTAATTATATATCTGATTGATTGCCTCATTAATGAAAGGATTAATGTTTTGACCATAAAAGATTGCCAAGGTTCACCTTACGTCATTAATCAATATTTAAATTCTTTATTCTTATATATAAAATGCTATTTTATCCTGTAAATAAAAAAGAGCCTTAATCTTATTTCAAGGACATGACACAATATAATCTGTTATTTGTGAGCATTCTTTATACTAGCAAAATGTCTCATCAATTGTATGCTGACATTCATTCTATTGTTTTCAATAAAAAGGAGCTGTATGAGGGACTATAAGACATTTTTACACCTGATAAGAATTTTTTAAAACTGACCTCAACTTGTGTAAAATGATTTATGAAATCAAGGTTTTCATTATAGAACTTGGTGCTGAGTTTATTGTTTTAAAATTTGTAGTTTGGTCTCTAAAAACAAGGACATTTGATTATTATCTTGTGAATTAATTTGCATAATAATCAAAGAAAGTGCTAAGGTAGTAGGTGTAAAAATGATTGCATTTCTATGCATATTCACTGTAGTGTTGCTGCTGATACATATGAGTAAGACATAATGTGTTGTGAATTTAAAGTCTTTTCTTGTAGTTAATTAGTTTTTAAAAGATAGTTGTTTTTTTTTTTTAAGTAAACTGTAATTTACTGTGGTAATTATATAATGGCATTTATTAAGGTTAAGATTATAAACTATCTGAATGACTGGCTTGTTAACGGAACATTAAATGAATTGAGCTTGTAATATAGAATGAAAAATTATATACAGTAAAACATCTTTTCAATACACTTTCATTGTATATTTCACCTCATTTTCTGTAGTTAAAGTTTAAAAAAATATGGATTTTGCATTCATGAAAACTGAAAGGGCTCATAGCATGCTTCACAAGCCTAACCTTGCCACATATATCTCCCTAGTGTGCAGTTTGTTATGTTAATATTTCTGTGCATATTTTGTTAACAAAATGACAGTAGCAAGCGCTGGCATTTCAGACTCAAGTCAGGATTGTCTCCTCCAAATAAGGATAGTGGTGGCTGGAGTTTTCCCATTGAAAACAGTTGCAGAAAACACAGTGTTAATCTGTTTATATATTATTTGGATGCTGCTGATATGTTAATATGGTGAAAGATTGCAGAGAATGTGGTAATTACAAGTTGTTTACTATACATTTAACTACATCAAAAGATCTTCTTAATAATAGACTAAATGGGGTAAATTTACTAAACCCCAGGCGGACATGGTTCGCTAAAACGAATCATGTCCGCCCTGCATTACTAAATGCCGATAACATACACTGTTGGTATTTAACATTGCACAAACATTTCACAAGAAATCCTTGTGCAATGCTGCCCCCTGCACATTCACGGCCAATAAGCTGCTAGCAGGGGGTGTCAATCATCCTGATCGTATATGATCGGGATTATTGCAGTCCGCCACCTAAAAGGTGGTGGACAGGTTGAGGAGCAGCGGTCTTACGACCGCTGTTTCTTAACTTCAGTTTCCAGTCCCTGGAAACTTTGGGCGGATTAAGCAGATTAAGAAAATTTTGTGTGCAAATCCTTGCATGTTCTTGTATTCTTCCTGTCAGCTTTTAATCTTCACTACAACAGTTATTTGTATTTGTGGAATTCAAAGTATTATTAAGGACTAGATTAAAAATGGAGTGCTCTTTTAATGTGCGCCCATAAAGGGTCACATTTGCTAATTTCCAAAGCATGTTAAATAACCCGCCATTACAAGTCGCTGGTTAATGTTCTCACAAATCCGCATGAGCTTCTAGTTTATAAAAAAGTTGCCCCAATTCCCCCCCCCAAAAAAAGTGGACTGTTACTTTACATTAAATAAAAGCATTTTTATTTTTTTAATAAAACATTGCACAAAGCATTTATAAGCGATTAAAGTGAGTGGATATGGGGTGCTTGGAAAAAAAACGCACTGAAAGTGCCTTTACATAGAGGTTAATGGGGGACTGTGTTTTTACAATAAATATACTGTATATGTATATGCTTATATACATATATATTTCTGAGTTAATATATGTATATACACATATAAACACATACATATATCTATAGTTTCATATACACACACACTATATATATATATATATATATATATATATATATATATATATGTATATATATATATATATATATATATATATATATATATCTCAGGTCAAAGTGTGTACTGCACAATAAACCAAATATAAGAACACACATATTATTGCACACACATATACAAAAACATCAAATAAAATAAGATACATGTAGATATATTAGTGTGTAATGTGCCAAATAAATCTAGTGTAAAACATATATGTATAATGGATAAAAATGTATCCATTTAACCACAGAAGTAGATGGTAGTAATAGTACTCAAATCAGAGGACAATATTTGATAATACAAGTATGATAGTCATTGTAGCTATTTCCAATAATTAATCAGATCATACTCTGAGTTGAGTCCCCTGGGTACTCTGGTTTGCAGGCTAAACACCCAGAACATCTCACGCTTACCCAGAATCCTATATCTGTCCCCTCCTCTGGGAGGAGGCTTAACCCATTCTATGGCCTTCCATCTGAATCTGACATTACTTTTTTGATGTACATTCTTAAAATGTTTGACCAAATGTGTTGTAGCTTCTCTTATTTTAATGGTGGATAAGTGATTACAAATCCTGGTATTTACGTCATTCGTCGTGAGACCAATGTATTGAAGGTGACATTCAATACATGTAATCTGGTAGATGACATAAGAGGATGTACAATTCAGGCAGGAGGAAAAGTATCCTTAGTATCTCTAACATAGCTGTGAAGCGAGACTACAAAGGGATGGAGAATGGCATCTAACCATTCAGAGAGATGTTCAGAGAGAGAACATATCCCACTGACTATAGGTCATCCCTGGACGTTTTCGGTAGACTTATCTACCTTTGGAAGATGGTGGAAGATTGGCACTACAGGATGTTCAACTAGCAAAAAATCATTAGTTGCTCTGTCAAAGTGCCCTTCCTCCAAACCATCATCCAAAAGTGACCTGAGTTCCCTCAGAAACAATTTAGTAGGATCATTGTCTAAATGTTTATATTGGATAGTATCCCCTAGCTGTCGGTGTGCCTCCCCAATATATGCTGACCTATCCATAATGACCACTGAGCCTCCCTTGTCTGCTGAGCGTATGACTATTTCTTTTATGTCCTGGAGCTCCTTTAGAGCTTTCTTCTCCTTCCTGGACAAATTCTGTTTCAAGGATTTGCATTCTTTTTGGGTATAAGATAACCTAGTCAAATCGCCTTCCACTCTTTTATAGAAAGTTTCTAGTATATTTCCTCTGCTATGTATAGGGTAAAACTCTGAGGGTCTTTGGAAACAGCTAGATAAAGAAGAAACAGTGATAAACAGGTCACTGTGCTTCTATAGGAGGCGCTAATATGAACAATAAATATAAATATAAAAATATAAGGTTAATGTAATTCCCTATATATGCAATTAATATAAAAACAATGAGCAAATAACAATGAGTATGGATAAAACAATAAAAAGGTAATGGACCAGCCAGAGAAAGTCCAATGGATGTCTTCCACGTCCCAAGGCTTGATAGGCTGCTCTCTGTAGTCACCCAAAATGATGATGTACTTCTATAGTGATAAGATAAAAACAAAAACAGAGGTGCCACATGTGTAGGTCAATAAAGACAAGAAAATCCAAATAGCGGCAGATTAAGGGTACTCACAAACGGGGCGGCCCTCTGTTGTGCCAGCAGGGATAGGCTGGTGTTTCTACAGCAAACCAGCTAGCTGTGTGACAGGTCAACAACGGATACGATCAGCGCTGGAGTTCTCTGCTTTTGTGGCCTCTAGCCGGTGTTCCCTGCTGGCACAACAGAGTGCCGCCCCGTTTGTGAGTACCCTTAATCTGCCGCTGTTTGGATTTTCTTGTCTTTATTGACCTACACATGTGGCGCCTCTGTTTTTGTTTTTATCTTTTGAAACAGCTAATACTTTCCACTATCTTGGACTCTCCATTATGGGTAAATTGTTCCTGCATAGTGTCTAGTGTATTGATATCGCACACTTCCCTGAAATTCAATGAGGAGTCTCTATGTGTAGATGATACGTCAGCTGTTAAGGTCAAAGATTTCTGTTCATAGGCTGTGTCACTAGATTGGCTACTAAAGTGCTTCTGTAAAGTAAGGTTACGGATCAGTCTGTTAATGTCAAGCATAGTTTTAAATAGGTCAAAAGAACATGAGGGGGAAAAATTGAGACCATAACTTAATACTTTTAATTGTGTGTCAGACAAGTTACAAGATGAGAGGTTAATAATCACGTTGTTTATTGATATTTTGTGTTTTTTGTTTCCTCTCAGTTGATACCTCCCTTGTTTCTCTTGTCCTATATGTAGTTTCATATACATATATATTTTTATTTTGCTGCCCAACGCTACGTGAATTGCCCCTGTGCTGTGCTAGGTACTTTGCTGTGTCTCATGGTATGATAATGAGGCATGGTATGATTGTGAGAGCAAGGCTTCCAGACCTCCCATTCGCATTGTGCCTGAATTGTAATACAAGTGCACATTTGTGTCTACTGGTATTACTAAGTGTAGCGCAAATTTTGCGCTTGTGAAAGCGCAACTTTGGCGCTCAACTTCTATTATTAACTGTAGCCAATACATGTAGTTAAAGGGACAGGAAACCCCCATATTTTCTTGATTTGGATAAAACATATATTTAAACAACTTTCCAATTTAATTCTATTATCACTTTTGCTTTATTTTCTTGTTATGATTTGCTAAAGGAACAACATTGCACTACTTGCAGCTAATTGATCAGATCTAGTTAGCCAATCACAAGAGACAAATGTCCAATCACCAGCTAGCTCCCACTAGTGTAGGATAAGTGCATATTTTTTTTTCAACAAGGGATACCAAGAGAACAAAGCACATTTGAAAATAGTAGTGAATTTAAAAAAGTGTCTTAAAATGACATGCTCTATCTGAATCATGCAAGTTTAATTCTGACTTTCCTATCCCTTTAATAGTTCAGTCCAGTTGCTGTCAAAGCATGGTTGCTGTACAACTGTTGCTACATTATTTTTAAATGGATCCAGTTAAACTAAATGCACATATTGCAGCAATTGATACTAAGCAAAAACAAAGGAAAAAAACAAACAAAACAAAAAACCAAAGAAACAAACAAAAAACAATATGGACTCTAATAATTGATCTATACCCACTACAATTAAACTTTCTTTTGACCAGACTCTAACTGAAATACAACCAAAATGCAACTGACACACCACAAGAACACAAATAAATCTTACCATATTGTTGTGATACAACTTGTTTAAATTAACCATACCAATTAATTGTCACAGGGAAAATATCTTTACTGTCTTTCCTGACCCCCACTACAATTAATAACAGAGATCCCCTCCTATTGAAGTCAAACCCAATGTTTGACCCAGACAGACACCATTATTACCATAACCATGGTGCTCTTCTAATAGGAAATAAAGCTAATAGTTGACTCATCAGTCATCTTCTACTACTACTAAACTAATTACAATTACCACTATTGATATTCCTCTTAACTTTAAATACCCTTACATGATTCCTCACTGCAAGTACCATCCACATCAACGTTTAGTAACCCTTTTACACCCAACCCAATGCAACCCAATCAGTAATCTCCTTCTTTAACATCATCTCCTCACCCTCTTTAAGTAATTCCCCTAAAGCATCTATATTAAACAAATGTCTGTCTAGGTATGGAACCAATGGCTGATAAGTGATATAATAACCCGCTAGACAAACAATCTTTATCTGACTAGTGACATATAAGCTTTTATTTTGGTTCAGTAATCTGTACAGCATTTTTTTATTGGTGGATGAATTTATCCACCAATCAGCAAGAACAACCCTGGTTCACCAAAAATGGGCCGGCATCTAAACTTACATTCTTGCATTTCAAATAAAGATACCAAGAGAATGAAGAAAATGTGATAATAGTAGTAAATTGTTGCTTAAAATGTCATGCTCTATCTGAATCATGAAAAAAAAAAAATTTGGGTTCAGTGTCCCTTAAGTTTTCATAATATTATTATGTCCCTTAAAGGGACATTAAACACTAAGGGCTAGATTAAAAGTGGATAATAGTTAATTACAGCTCTCATTTGAACGTTAACTTCTCTAGATGTTTACTTGTTGCGTACATCCGGTAGCGCTGGTATAACAAGTTGGAAGTAAAACTTTTGCAATTGAGCAAAATGGGACGCACTCAAAAAGTTATACACAGGATAATGTGTTTGCGATATCGCAATAACCCCATTCACAATGGAGCAGCAAAGTTAAAAAAAAACTAACACCTATACTTGCAAGGTAAAATCCCCTAAACTGCTACATACTCTTTTAACCCCTAAATGAAAATGGCATTTGTTGGCCCTGATTTAAGTAATTATAGCTTTATTGCCCCAAAAAGTGATTATAGTGATTATAGTTCTTTTTGCAAAAAATCAGTGCTAAAAAAGCCCAACCCCCCAAAAAATAAAGATAAACTCCAAAGTTTTTACTCACCATCTTGAATCAGGCTCCTTTGGGGGCAGCTGCGGGCCCTGCTGGCAGTGGTCCTCTGAAGGTGGCCCCGTGGTGGGACTCCTTGGTCCTCTTGGGAGGTCCTCTTCTGATCTTTCCCCAATCCTTCTTCATGTTCTCACCACAGCACACTGACAATTGAATGCAAGGTTCCTCCTTATACAAAACTGCTCTTGCAATTCTATTGGCTGTTTTTTTATTCAATTTAAAATCAGCCAATAAAAATGCAAGGGCACCCCTGTATAAGGGGGAACCTTGCAATCAATTTTTAGTGTGCATCCAGGACAGCATGAAGAAGAATGCTGACACCAAGGTCCTGCCACTGCCACCCAAAGGAGCCAAATTCAAGATGGTGAGTAAAAACTTTAAGCTTTAGCAATTTTTTTCTTTTGGGGTGAATGGATTTTCTTCCAAAAGAGCTAGAATTATTTTTTTTTTCTAATAGAGCTTTTATGCATAAAGAGCTATAATCACTTCAACCAGGGCACTTCCAGAAAAAAATATTCTTTTCAGGGTGAATTTTAGATTATGTTTTTTAAAGATAGGTTTATTTTTGAGGCGTTATTTTAGTTTTAGTATAGTTTTTTTTTTTTACTGGGGCTTTTTTAGGGTATTTTAGTTTTTGGATAGGGCTTTTACTGTTTTTTTTTATTTTTGATAATGTTTTTATATTTTTACTAATAGTGTTATTTTATTTTTTGTGATTTAGGGGGTCTTAGGTTAGGGGTCTTTGGGAGGTTAGCTGTTAGGGGTATAACACAGTAGAGGATTTTTGCAGTGGAAGTAATGTCAGTTTAGGGGGTTACAGAATTTAGGGGTTTCTGTGGTGGGGGTAATGATGGTTTAGGGTTTTAAGTAGTTTAGGTGTTATTTAAGTAGGGGTAATGGTGGTTTAGGGGGTTAAGTAATGTAGTAGATTTTGTGGTTGGGTAATGGCGGTTTAGGGGTTAATAGTCTAGCGGGTAGTTTGCAATGGGGTATGTGGCAGTTTAGGAGTTAATAGAGTAGCGGGTAGTTTGCGATGGGGGATGTAGCAGTTTAGGAGTTAATAATGTAGTAGGGTAGTTTTAGATAAGAGAAGAGGTGGATTAGGGGTTTAATAGTGTTACAGGGTAGTTTACGATGGGGGTGTGACAGATAAGGGGTTAAAATTGTAGCAGGGTAATTTGCAATGGTTGTTTAGGGGTTAATAGTGTAGGTGTTAATAGTGTAAAAGTGTAGTTCAAAAACGTTATCATTTCGTTTTTTGGGTTTAGTGAAAAAATATTGTGAGACAAAACTCTTTACTCAAGCTTTGAGCGTAAAATGCAATAGTGTTCAAGAGATTGCATTTACTTTCAACTTGTAATATGAGCATAAGTTAACATGATCAAAATATTGCAATATTACATTGCATTAACGTTAACTCTCCACTAGCAATCTAGCCCCCCGAGTACATTTCTTGCTCCTCCCTCTAATTAAGAGTTCTGCCATTTTTTAACCTAGGGTTCGCTGTAGGTATTTGAAGGTAAGTTACTGCACATAAACAAATATAGGTCAGCACAGAAAAGTGGTGAAAGCTAGATTTCAACATGATGACAACCATAACTAGAAGGGGACAGGGAACACTAAGCTTAGAAAATGTATAATATTTCGTATTGAATGCCCCTTTAAATTTGACCATATATTTGTGAGCACATGGCACTTTTAAAATCCACAGTATTAAAAAATTATATCAGTCACAATTCAATTTTTAGACTTTTATGTTATGCTACCAAAGCTAGAGGGACAATGATTTTCTGAATGAATATCACTCAGAATGGAATTCAGTGTACTAAAGACAACTTAATGCATGACACCCAATACTACCAACATTTATTGGTGACATGCATTAATGTGTACTTTGACTAAAAGACACAAAAAAGTAACACACATTCAGATAATAATGATAATAATACTATTAATAATAACTATTATTATTATTATTATTATTATTATTATTATTATTATTATTATTATTATTATTATGCCTTACTTAAAATACACTATACATATGTACAATCTCCTGAGTATATAATGTATATAATATTTATTTATTTATAAAATATTTTACCAGGAAGGAAACATTGAGATTTTTCTCATCTTCAAGTATGTCCTGGGTCCACAAAACATTGCATTGATACAATAGGGTACAATAAAATACAAAAACAATATTAATACATAATATATGCAAAATTTAACATAGACCATGTAGGAAATATATAGTCAACTATGACAGGTGCATTCTGTTTTGAGATATGAAGAGAGGGATCTCTTAAAGGATTTTAGGCTTGGGGAAGGTTTAAAGTGTGCGGGAGGTCGTTCCATAATTGTGGTGCTCTGTAGGAAAAGGATGATCAAGTTGCTTTCCTTTTGTATGGAGACAGACTAAATAATGTGCTGGTACTGGATTGTATGTAGGTGGGAACAGCCAGGGAGAGCATTCTACTCAGGTAGGGTGGGAGCTTCCCAGAAAAGCTCTTAAACACAAAGCTGGAAAGATGGAGGGTGCGTCTGGATACCAGCGACAGCCAGTTTTGTTCTTTTAGCATGTCACAATGGTGGGCCCTGTAGTTACATTGCAGCACAAAGCTTCAGAACGAGTTATGCAATGTATTTAGTTTATTAAGGTGAGTTTGCGATGCAATTATTTCTATGTGGATGCCAAAAGATAGATTGGGGTCTAACAACATACCAAAGCATTTGAAAGAGTTGACTGCGGTCAGTGTGCAATTTGATTTTGTTTTGATGCACAGATGGAAATTTTGCAGTTTGTGTAATTTAGGTCCCATTTCAAAGATCATTGTGGCAGTTTTGTCAGTGTTTAGGAAGAGTTTGTTTTTTGAGATCCACTTTTCTACCTCTGTCTTGGAGCACTGCCTCAAGCTGCGGCAGATCGGATTTGTTTGCATAGATTACTGTGTCATCTGCGTACATGTGTACAGTTGAGGATTTGCAGATAATTGGCAGATCATTTATGAATAATGTGAATAGTAGGGGGCTGAGAATGGAACCTTGGGGAACACCACACGTGACTGGGTGAGGGAGGGAGCTGCTGTCAGAAATGTAGACATATTGTGATCGATCCAATACATGTGATCGAAACCAGGTTAGCGGACGATCACCAATGACCTGAGTTTTTTAGTTTGTGCAGTAGTATGTTGTGGCCTACTGGGTCAAAGACCTTTGCAAAATCAAGGAAAATTCTCCAGTTAGGTCTCCTTGTTCCATGCCAGTTTGGATGTCATTGCAAACTTTTAGGATGGCAGTTGTAGTGGAGTGATTTGGGCGAAAACCTGATTGAACAGGGGTCAGATAGTTAGATTGTTGGTAATACTCACATAGTTGCGTATGGACGCATTTTCCTAAGATTTTTTACAATACTCGGAGCAATGATATTGGGCGATAGTTAGTAACCAAGGTTAACTCACCACTTTTATGGATAGGCACTACTCTTGCAGTCTTCCAAAGTTTGGGTATGTAACCAGACACTAAGGATTCGTTAATTAGGGTTGTGACAGGTTTAGCAATTGCCGGCGCACTGAGCTTCAACAGCATTGCTGGGATTTGATCAGGTCCAGATTGGTTTTTCATTTTTAGATTATTAAGGTGTTTCTTAACGACATTGATGGTTACAGGTCGAAATTTGAACTTCTCTATATTGGGTCTTTGCAGATTTATTGGGGCCAGATCCACATTTGTAGTTTCAGGATGCGTGTCATTTATTAGTTTTTCAATCAAGGTGGTGGAGCATCCAACAAAATAATTGTTAAAGGCATTTACTTCTAAGGGAAATTGCAGGGTTTGGTTGTCCACAGTGGAGGGTTGGGAGTGGATTGGGGGAGTGTGTAAGTTATTTATGACTTTCCAAAACTTTCTAGGGTTTGATATAGTATTGTTCAGATTTTCACAGAAATATTGGGCCTTGGCCAATTTTGTTTGTTTAGTGCATATTTTTTGCCGTTGTCTATATACAGTGATCGTTCATAGAGCCAGTATGCTTGTACTTTGACCACAAAGAATCCTGAAACTGGTACATTTGAATGAGGTCAGCTGTAATCCAATTCATATGTGCTCCTTTTACTCTCACCTTACGCAATGGGGCATGCAAATTCCAAACTTGTAGGTTTTCGGACTGAAAGAATTCAACTGCAGAGTCTAAATCTGGAAGTAGGGTTAATCTGTGCCAGGGGAGGTTCTTGATGCCATTTAGAAATGATTGAAGATTACCTTTTTTGAAGGACCAGGTGATTTTAACCTTGGGAGAGGATTTTAGTAGCCTTTATTTTGCGCACACAGTACACTAAGCAGTGATCACTGAAACTGTTAGGGAGAACATCTGCCTCCTGGATTCGGTCAGGAGAAGTGGAGAGAATCCAATCAAGCAGAGTGTGGTTATGGCTTTTAATGTTTATGCGAGTTGGAGAGGAGATTCATTGCATTAGCTGCAAAGTATTAAATGGTGAGCAAGGACTATTGTTTTTAGGATTCAGCCAATAAAATATTAAAATCTCCAAAGACCAAAAGTTCACTTTGTGGGTTTTGAGCTATGGTTTCACTAAGGAGATGGGCTATGTCAGAAAGGGAATGCACAGGGGAGCTAGGTGGGCGGTATATTCCTGCAACAATGATTGATTTACTGCACAGGATCTCAACTGTGCCAGAAAGGAAATCAAAGGTGGCAGGAGAGCTAAATTTTTGTAAGGGGGTGTACTTTATGAAATTATCAACATAAATTACAATGCTGCCTCCTCTTTTTGCTCTGCATTTCTATGGCATGAATACCCATGTATTGCAATGGCAGAGTCAGGTATTTTTGCGGTTAGCAACGATTCAGAGATCACAATGATTTTGGGCTTGTAATGTGAACACCATGCTTGCAGTGCATTGATTTTTGGTAGTAAGCTGCGGATATTACAGTGCACAAAGGAGAGTCCTTTTTTAGCTGGAAGGCTAAGAATGGAATTTGTTGGTGGACCAGGGTTAGACTGTACATAATTTGCAAGAGCAAGTAACATAAGGAATAGGAATTTGGGCATCATTTTTGTTTGGCCATAAAGTGAAAGGGAAACTTTATAATTTTGTGAGGTGGGGGTAGGGGGACTGTTTTTTTTATAAATCTCCACCAGCACTCAGCAGATAAGTTATGGCAACAGAGCAGGCCATGGTGTATGATAATTTGTTTTCCAATTTGAGGTGTGTGCTTATGTCGGTAGTGATGTGAACAAAACTGGAGTGAGAAAAGGGTTATCACGAATAACAGTATGGTCTTATTTGGATTCATGTTAGTGGTATGAGGTGTGTAGATGAAAGTAAAAACACAAATATTTTTTAAAAAAAAGTATATAATATTGATGTGTGATATACTGTATAGCTACTTGTAGGGAGAGAGGTTATGTATTCTATAGGGTTAACTGAATGGAAGGATGTGCTGATCAATATTTGCACCTATCATTTCAGGAGAATGAAAGTTGTGTGGGAGGCTATCTATAAATGAGGAAATGAGCTTGGGGTGGGTGGGGTGAGGGGTAGAGTGGGAGCGAAACTGTCTTCCAGAAGGCTACCTGTATACTATGTAGTAGTATATAATAGTATATGTAATATTTCATGAGAAAAAAAAGTACTGTAATGGAAATTTTGCCTATGATATTTTTAATGTTTTGACTTGGCATAATGTCACTTTCTTGAAGTAACATGCATGTATTGAATCAACGATAAAAATGTTTTAATAACCTGAAAGTTGGCAGGTATGATATGAAAGAGTCACTGATAATGGTGACTAATCTTTTTATGCATAAGAATTAAAGTTTACACTCATTAATTGTATGATGATTAATTAATTATTTGATTCATATCCACAATTATTACAGTTTAACCCCTTAATGACCATGACGTACCATGTAAGGGACTGCACTATTATACCCTTCCTCCTCCATTCTCATCACTGAAATTAGCACAGTCTCACCACTGGCAGCAAGACCGGGCTATTAGTTATACAATCCCCATAGGAAGACCAGCGACATACAGGGTATGTAGCTTGTCTTTAAGGGGTTAATAATGCTCATTGAAATTAAATGGCATTACATTTCTATCAGAATGTCTTTGCTTCATTTCTATCGTGTTTAACTTTTCAGTGGTGATGTAGAAATACTAATCATGGTATTTTCTTCACTTTTGCTGATACAATTATTATGTATATATTATGTTTGCTTCTACTCTCTAACTGTAAAAAAAAAAAGTATTCAAGGAAATGTGAATATGTTGAAAATGGGTTACTATGTGTGTACATACAATAAACAAATACTGAATACAATAGTATCAATACATTATGATATTAGAAAAATCTTTTTCATTCTTAGCATTTGTTTCCATTAATTTCTGGAAATTAATTTATAACTTAAAATAGTTAGTTTATGTGAACATTGTAGTCTTGATCAACAGCACGTGAAAACATATATTCTTGATTGTAATTTTAGCAAGTTCTAACCTTTCAATAATCTTTAGGTAGTTGTATATATTTCTTGAAGTTTTTATTGAATTTTAGATATATTGTCAGGAATTTCTGAGATCTATTTATACCTTTTTAGAACACTTAAAACTAATATTTATTTAGAAAAAATGTTGTTGATAAAATGCATTTTATTTATGACATAATCTAAAACATCATATAAATGTATTATCATCTAATGTGTAAATTATTTAAAAGTTAATCATAAAAAGCATATATTATATTATATTGATTTTATTTTATTATAAAAAAAAATGCTTAGATTTCTCCAGTAGTGCATTGCTACTTTTTCAACAAAGGATATCAAGATAATATAGCAAATTAGATTATATAATTAAGTTGATTGGTTTCATGACCCTTTAAGGTGATTTAAATGAAAGCATTGCCTCCTTTTTTGTAGTTCAGCTGGGTATTACAGTTGGATATGTTTGAATTACCTTTTTATTACCTATTAACTTTTTAACAAGTTTGGAGAAATAATATTGTCCCCTTGCTTTGTAATAAGAGAGACAAATGTGTAACATAATCCATAAGTAGTAATGTATTTTTCATTTTTATCGCTATATCTTCTAGTGCACCAAATGTGGAGCCATAATATTGTTTGATTTAGAAAGGGTATACAATTTTAAAAGAGCTTCTAATTTACTTTTAGTATGTAATATACTTCTGTGTTTTCCGACCCCCATTAATTTCTATGGCATCTGCGGCCTCAAGGGTGGCGAATTGAAAGCTAGGTACGCAGCATCGGAATAGATGCAAGCGTACCTGTTAAATGTTTGATAAATTTGGAAAAGGGTCAAATAGAGTCGAATCTGAATTCGAAACATCTGTAATGACGCAAGCATCGATCTGCATTGGATTTAGATCACGGGAGCGTATATTACATCACAAATTTCAACATTTGCCAATCTTGATGCTTTGATAACTACGGAGGATCAATCTTGCGACAAATACAATGCGGCATTCAAGCGTATTTTAAGTTGACGCTTTGATAAATATGCCTAATAGTCTAGAGTGCTAACATATACATGTTGGTTAGTGTGGATGTGTTACATTTGTCATATATTAGACTTCTATGGAAGAGTACAGTAACATTCATGTTAAATATTGCTCAAGCACTAAGCTGAAGGTGTGCTAAACTGGTGGTTAATAAGTACTGGAGTTGTTCATGTAGTTCTGTGCTATACTAATAATGATATGGTTTCACTCAGATCTTAAAAAGCATTACATTTTACAGTAGTATTTTGGAATGTGCCCAAGCACAACACTTAACTCACCACTTGTACTATAAGCTCAATGAGCACAGTAATAGTGCTCTTCATGCTGTCCATTAAAAGTATAGGGCACACTAATAAAGCTACAGCCACATTAATATGCTTTGATTTAACATTTTTAGCCAATCATTTGTAATACAAAATTGTTTGAGGTTGCGCTAAACATAATTCATCTTGCGACTCTCTTTATAATCTAGCCCTTTAAAACATATAGAAGCCTTATATGTATTAAATAGTATATATGCGTAACACATAAATCATCAATTGCCTATATAAAAATAAAACTCTTAAATGCCAAATATGGTATCATTAAACATGCTTAGACACAGGTTTATTCATCTATTAATGGAACTACTATAACTGATTTGTTATAGGATGTGGAAATACTATTTTAGACCACATAGATCTGCACGGGGTGAGGTAGAAAGCTTAATTAGATAATTATTCCAATTTTAACATGACATCAATCATTTGTATTGAATACTGTGTCCATATAAAGGTCTGCTTATTTCAAGCATGGTTTACTGATAAATCTCTGTGTAATCAGGATCATATACACCTAATTACAGTCAGATAAACCTGATGTAACAAAATCATCATCTATATTCCATTTCTTCTGCAATTGTAAATGTGTTAAAAACCCTAAAATATTTGAACTTCCATTTGATATTCTTTGTTTATATGTTTAAAATTAAAAATATTTTGAGTATATGTTTAGGAAGCCTCTCTATTAATCTCACTTATGGTTATTTTTACTAATAGCAGTGTAGAAGCAGTACACACTAACAACATTGTGTAGTACTAGTCGTTACAGTAATAGTACATGTAACATCAGTAGAATCAATCTGTATTGTTGTTTGTTTTTATAAAAAAGAAAGTGTTTCTGTTTTTTGAAATGTGATGTTTCTTTTGAGTATTTCTGTTTATGTGTTTTGTTATTCATTTTTTTTTTTTTTTTTTTTTTTCACTACCAGCTATTGTTAAGGTCATAAAAATACCTTTAGATGTTTGAAGAGGAGAAGCACATGCTTTATATTGATTTATTCTGTATCCACATACTTGAATCGAATTTTAGGATGTTGATGCATTTTTTCTCTTCTTTGTCAGGTCAAACAATAGTTTCCTCCACTGCCTTCTCTGTATCCACAAGCTGTCTTTCTGCTTTTATGGTTAAATCAAGTTTGACATTTAATCAATAGGAAATCTTAGAAGGATGTCTTAAGGGTCTTATTTAGTGATATGTTTGTTTTAACAGTAATCAGATTCCATAGACCCAAGAATTCACTAACGTACAAAGTTTATTTAAAATAATTCAGAACAAGAATAATCACTTAGTCTATTTTATTTATAGGGTTATGGCAAATGTCTATTTGAAAACATAATTGCATTATCATCTGGCTACAACAGATAATTATTTAATCATATTTACTTTTTAAAATACTTTTTTAATACTGGAAAAATATAAATATTTAAAAGTGTGACGAACATAAATACAACACTAACACATTAAAAATAGAATTTATTTTGAGAAATTCTAGATAAAAAGTCAAAGAAGTTAGAAAAGAGTAAAAGGTTTCTTGCATGTTTTATGTTTATTCAAATTACAGAGTAAATCAGAACACCTACGGTTAGAAATCAAAGGGTCAAGTAATTTGAGTTTCTGGCAGATGAGGTTACATGCAATGAATCTTCAAAATGTAAAAATATGCATCAAATCAGTAGAACAAACAAAAGATATAGTTAAAACACCTGTCATCTTTCATTTTCTATAATTTCAATACATCAGTGACATGGTAAACCTCGATGGCTTAAATCAATTTAGAAGATTCACTGTCAATAGAAATCACAACTCTGATTGATTTATAGCAGATGAAGCTGCATACATTTACTTGCTGACATCAATAACTGCTATATAATTGATTGCAAACTGTCAAATATCAGATTTCAAATTATGTGTTATAGTAGGGGCAAAGTTAACTAGAGATGCTAATTTTAGTGTTACTGTGATTTTCTGTCAATCATTTGAAATATTTTAGTCTCAATTTACAGGAAAGTTTTGATTATTTAATATTTTGCCGTTAATTGTAATTATTGGAATATTTATATATATATATATATATATATATATATATATATATATATATATATATATATTTACTGCATATATATTATTACATCTATAATCTTAATGTAGTGAGTACATGTTTCAGAACTGTCATTTAAGTTATATTATATATGAGGCAAATTGAATCCCTTTAGGTGGTTACTCAATATGTCTGGCTTTTGCAGCTCCCCAGCTAGTTCACTTCTGATATATTGGTCTGCAACAAGGAATTTGGATTATTTTACATATATTGAGGCCCAGATTAGCAGGCAGCAGAAATGTAGTGGTATTTGGTGTTAACATCACTAAAGCACAATAGCTTTTCTGTATTTTTAACTCAAGGTTATCTTTAATTGCTCAAGCAATAGTCTAGTGCATACTAATATCTGCATTTTAAATAGTAAAGCTGTTCAATAGTTTTGAGGTTTTTGGCCACATATATAAAATGATTAAATCCCTCAGATAATAGACTTTTATGGAGGTGTTCAGTATAATTAAAACAAAACAAGGTCCATGATTTCCCATAAGTGATCTACTTGTTAAAATGTACATATTTGGGCAGCACATGTGTTAAGGTGAAAACATAATGGTGGAATATTTTAGATAGCTCCATGTACTGTTCAATAGATTGACAAGGTTGCCTACATGGGAACATGTTTTTCCACTTGGGCAGTGATCCCTATGGGGTAGATTTACCAAGCAGCGGATGCAGCAATCTACTCCCGAAGTTTCCAGCTCGCCGAAAATTTAATTTAAGAAGCAATTGCTCCTTAACTCGTCCGCCACCTTTTAGATCGGGTTGATTGACACCCCTTGCTAGCATCCGGTTGGCCAAGCATGTGTAGGGGACACCATTGCATAAGCATTTCATGTGCAATGCTTGTGCAGTGTTAAATGCAGACAGCATATGCTGTCAGCATTTAGCATTGCCAGGTGGACATGATTCGCTGCAGCATTTTATAAATCGTCCCCCACATGTCAGTTGTCTGCAAATACTATTGCATGAAGACTTCCTCATGCAATGCTACCCCCTGCTCTCATGTGTATTGTCAATTTCCTGAATAAACATGTTTGGGGTGATTTATCTCAGCTACTTCAGAGCCTACTTGCAAGAGCCCCAATGCAGCTGCTTAGTACATGGAACACAGTGTAACAAGAAAGATATTGTAAGAATAAACCTTATGGTAGATTATATATTTATTCATTATACCAATTTAACATATTGCAACATCTTATAGTTGCAATCATTTCACTAGGGCAAGATGGAGTGCCCAATGATCACAAACTTACCGGCATGTAGAGAAATAATGCAACATTTTTGGAGGTTTTTTCAATATTTTATTTTAGTATACTGTAGGTGTATGTCGTTCACATCTAGAGCCCCACAGCTCTCAAGCTAAAAAGTTTTTGAGGGAACTCATAGTACTGATTAGATAACCAGAGTGGAGAGCTTTAGATCATAGTGTGAGATGTTTTAGATATAAAAATTCAGAAAGCTGGCCTTGATCACAATCTTTCTAATATCAGCACACGATAACTTGGTTGTGATTACTGTTGATATGGCAAGTGTTTATTTTGGGCAATCACAATTCAAAATTGATTTGGCTGCTAAAAAACTACAGCCATAAATGAGTTTTCAACAGAAAAGTTCCTAAAAACCTGTTTTTGATTGTAAATTACTTTAGTAGTTATCAGATCGAAACTGTGAATCCAACTGAAACTGATATTTGTAATGGCCCTTTCTCTTATATTTACATTACAGTTCTTTTGTATCAACCCCTTTCTACAGTATGTCAGAAGTAACATAACTTACATGTGTGAGATTAACCTATTGTGATCTAAATAACCCCTGTAAACTGGTAGACAATATGAATGTCATTTGTATATAGGCATGATCAATATATTGGACATGTTTACCCAATGATTATATTGATAACTTTAATATTTTTTATTTCATTTTTTAATTATTGATTGAAAAAACACAGTCTTCCAGTCTTTTGAGATATGGGTTTCTATTAGAAGTGAATGGCCACAATTCTTTTTAGAATTTTAACAGCTAACACAGTGTAAAATGTACCATTAAAGTGCTCCATTGCAATAAAAATATTTCAAACTGGATCTGTCCTTTGTGACTGGGATTTCAATAATGTAGTCTTAAAAACTGGAAACCGCACTGTCCTAAATAGGTTTTGTCTTTGTGGTTACAAAGGAACTAGCAAATTTGACATATTGGTCATGAAGGTATGATCCCTTGAAAACTTAGTCACAAAGGTGCAATCCAATTTGAAAGCTCAGTTATGAAGACATCTGTGCATAAAGTGACCATTATGACAATCCGAGTGTTAATTAAAAACACAAATTCACAAAAAGTAATTGCTACACACCGTTTTTAGATTTTGTCGTCTTGACCTTATGCTCTACTGGATATTGAATATTAAATACATATACTTATGTAAACGTATGTCCTGCTTATTGCAGACATACTATACAATACCGATGAATAGAGATTGTCCTAATCTAGACAATGTATACAAATACGCCTCTAAAATGTGGTTTTGCACATGTGCAACATAATATAATTATTCCAAAGTGCTTGAACTACTTGCAAAGTTGTCAAAAAGGCTATTTTAGGACTATAGCAAGTACCTTTAGGTGTCAAATTTGTTAAGTGTACAATGGTCTCAAAAACCTGTTGAAAGGTATTAAAAATGAATTGTGATCGCCTGGAAAATGTTAGCGCTATGATAAATATAGGGCTTTTTTAGTCAAACCTTGGTTCTAAAAAACACCTTAAAACTCGCTATTGCGATTGTATTGAAGATTGTGATAGATTGTGATTGACCCCTCTGATCACTATAGTCCCTTAAAGAAACATTTTATTGTTTTATTGTATGAGGTAATCGTAAAGAGTGAAGCCTGTTTTTAACATAAAAAGGTTTATTTTATTTTTCAGATTTTGCAACTAATGTGGTTTTAAAAGTACTACTTTTTAAATTCCTATTAAAGTTGTTGATAAATTAGATAATGTTTTGTTTTTGGTATTTCTTCCTTTTCATCTTTATTATAGCACTTTTTTTTACATTTTTAATAATGTCCCTTATATTAATATTTAAATGCAGATTGAAATTTTGTACATATTAACGCATGTTTTTTTTCCCCACTGGCAGGATGTTTATTCATATTTCTCATTAGTAGACAGAATATAAAAGCTATAATATAGTTTATTTTTATTGAGCTACACATTTAGACAAGTTGAGCCGGACCATAATTATCTAATATCTAGTTCAATATTATACAGCTTTTTAGTGGTAGTATCTATTTCACACATTGTCTACTACATATTATATACAACCAATGGCAAAATCACTTTGTTGTATTATTTTGCAAGCTAAATTATATTACCTTGGCAACCATGATAACTGATAATACAAATCATCAGCTATGATAGTGATAATGGGGCAAAAAGCTTTATTTCCCAGACTCATAGACCTAGATTATAAATGAAGCATAAAAATGCAAGTGTTAAGGTGAGTTAAAGCACAATCCCTACTGCATACAAGACCAAAGTTATCTATTATCACTCAAGCAATAGTCTTGTGCACACTAACATCTTCATGTTGGATCTCATGGGTGCATTAATTCCCTTAAATAATAGACTTGTATGGGAGGTGCCCAAAACATTCTCTCAAGTAGTGGAGTTCTTCATTTAGTTCTGAGCTATAGTATTTTACAAACAGATATATAAGACCACAGCTACTGCAGCTACTTAACAAGCTACTTAACAAGAATTTCAGGTCTACTTCTGCGAGCCTGCAACACTCATGCCCTGAATATGTGTCCACAGCTTCATAAACAGGTTCAATGGGTGAACCAATGACAAGAGGCATATTTCTCACCAATTTTCAGCTAACTCCCAGTAGTGCATTGCTGTTCCTGAACCTACCAAGGTATGTTTTTCATCATACCAATAGAATGAAACAAATAAAATGATAGAAGTAAATGACAAAGTTGTTTAAACCCATAACAGCAGCGACATACCCTGTATGTCTCATGTCCTAAGGGAGTTCCAGTTGAGGCATGCATAAATAGCACAGTCTTGCCCATGTTTGAGAGACCTGTGCTATTTAACCCCTAAATTTAAAAAACAGCCGACGTAAAAGTTGGCTGCCGTTAAGGGGTTAAAATTGCATGCTCTATTTGAATTATGAAATTTAACTTTGAATTTACTGCCCCATTAACTTTCATTGATCAATGCTCAATCTTATATATTAATTGATGATTATGTTGTTGGTAGTTGAATGGTGCCCCATACATTTATTTTTGTATATGCATAGTATATACTCAATATAATGCTACATTGCAAAAGATCTGCCTTCAAAATAAATGTTTTAAATGCATTTCAAACTGTCATTTTTTGGGAATATTTGCATAACTTTGCTGTCCAGGGATATACAGTGGGGCAAAAAACTATTTAGTCAGCCACCAATTGTGCAAGTTCTCCCACTTAAGAAGATGAGAGAGGCCTATAATTTTCATCATAGGTTTACCTCAACTATGAGAGACAAAATGTGGAAACAAATCCAGACAATCACATTGTCTGATTTGGAAAGTATTTATTTGCAAATTATGGTGGAAAATAAGTATTTGGTCAATATCAAAAGTTCATCTCAATACTTTGTTATATATCCTTTGTTGGCAATGACAGAGGTCAAACATTTTCTGTAAGTCTTCACAAGGTTGTCACACACTGTTCCTGGTATGTTGGCCCATTCCTGCATGCAGATCTTCTCTAGACCAGTGATGTTTTGGGGCTGTCGCTGGGCAACACGGACTTTCAACTCCCTCCAAAGGTTTTCTATGGGGTTGAGATCTGGAGACTGGCTATGCCACTCCAGGACCTTGAAATGCTTCTTACGAAGCCACTCCTTTGTTGCCCGGGTGGTGTGTTTGGGATCATTGTTATGCTGAAAGACACAGCCATGTTTCATCTTCAATGCCCTTGCTGGTGGAAGGAGGTTTGCACTCAAAATCTCGCGATACATGGCCCCATTCATTCTTTCATGTACACGGATCAGTCATCCTGTTCCCTTTGCAGAGAAACAGCCCCAAAGCATGATGTTGCCACCCCCATGCTTCACAGTAGGTATGGTGTTCTTTGGTTGCAACTCAGCTTTCTCTCTCCTCCAAACACGACGAGTTGTGTTTCTACCAAACAGTTCTACTTTTGTTTCATCTGACCATATGGCATTCTCCCAATTCACTTCTGGATCATTGAAATGCTCTCTAGCATACTTCAGACGGGCCCGGCCATGTACTGGCTTAAACAGGGCGACACGTCTGGCACTGCAGGATCTGAGTCCCTGGCAGCGTAGTGTGTTACTGATGGTAGCCTTTGTTACGTTGGTCCCAGCTCTCTGCAGGTCATACACTAGGTCCCCCCGTGTGGTTCTGGGATGTTTGCTCACCGTTCTTGTGATCATTTAGACCCCACAGGGTGAGATCTTGCATGGAGCCCCAGACCGAGGGAGATTATCAGTGGTCTTGTATGTCTTCCATTTTCTAATTATTGCTCCCACAGTTGATTTCTTCACACCAAGCTGCTTGCCTATTGCAGATTCAGTCTTCCCAGCCTGGTCCAAGTCTACAATTTTGTTTCTGGTGTCCTTCGACAGCTCTTGTCTTCACCATAGTGGAGTTTGGAGTGTGACTGTTTGAGGTTGTCGACAGGTGTCTTTTATACTGATAACAAGTTCAAACAGGTGCCATTAATACAGGTAATGAGTGGAGGACAGAGGAGCCTCTTAAAGAAGAAGATACAGGTCTGTGAGAGCCAGAAATCTTGCTTGTTTGTAGGTGACCAAATACTTATTTTCCACCATAATATGCAAATAAATTCTTTCCAAATCAGACAATGTGATTGTCTGGATTTGTTTCCACATTTTGTCTCTCATAGTTGAGGTAAACCTATGATGAAAATTACAGGCCTCTCTCATCTTTTTAAGTGGGAGAACTTGCACAATTGGTGGATGACTAAATACTTTTTTGCCCCACTTTACATGTTGAATGTGTTTGTTTTTTTTGTAGCTAGTAAGGAAAAGATATAACGAGAGTCTATATTTAGAAACAAATCAATGTGTAACATTTTGCTGGCTTATAGATCTGAATCATAAAGGGTGCATTCCAAAATCTCTGGGGGCCTTTGAAAAAACACCACAATTTTTCTGGTAAATTAAAAAAAAAGACAAAATGAATATTGAAAGCATAATTCAACTTATTCTCCAATTCAAAATTAAACACTTAATTATACAGATAACACACTAAACAAAATTTCGTAATATAATTCTTGTAACCACGCAAGTCTGAATGCCAAACATAAATATTGACTAATTTTTCATACTTTTGATTTTGCTTTTAACAGTTATTATTGATCTACTTCATTCATATCAGAATGAATTTTATTAAAACAACATAAAGGCAGTAGAGAACTGTCATATTATCCATAATTTATAAAGCTAAGTGACACGTCTTTGTGAATGTATTTATAAACTCCATTCCCTATAATATTCTTATTTTTCATAAATGTTTCTTTGAATCTAAACAATTAAATAATAATTATACTTGCTTGCTATGTTCAGAAAGAAAATGACATGCATAAAATGTTAATTCCACAATTAGAACTACTGTGTTTCTATTGTTTTCATAAATTTATATATAACAAGTACCCAAGCATGTTCAATTTAAAATCTCTTGCAAAACCAATTAGTGAATAACATAAAACATTGTGATCACTAAGAAAAAGAAAAAATACTGAATGTTGTGGATGGTATAATAAAACAAGCAACATTAAGGTTATGCATTATTAACCCAATGGGAGTGGAACAAGTCCTGTAAAATAATGCTTTTCTATTATTCACTGAGATTCAATAAATAAAGCAAATAAACTAAAAAGAAAAAAACAACAATCATATATTTCAATATATTTGTTTACAGTTTAAGGGTATAAAATATAATTATTGAAAGTTTTGCATTTGTGTATGTGCAAGTTGTAAGTTTTTATTGAAATTACACTAACAAATTAAATGCTGTCTAAAGAGTTTTAAAGAAATCCTCAGGTTTTTAAAGTCATTAATTATGAATTATTGAATTTAACCTTGTTGTGAATTGATTAAAAGTTTTCCATTGAATAAACATTTAAGTTATAGTCAAGTACAAGGTTTCTTATTATAAAATAAATAATACAAATAGAAATCTGTTATTTCCAATCCCCAGTTGATTACTATATAGCAGTCTAGTTAGACTTCGAAAATATAGTGCAAGCAGCCGTTCCAAGTGAATAATTAGCTTATTAGTTCAGACAATATCATTTTAAATAATATATGCACATTGGCAATTATTTGCTATCTTTGGTGCAAAGAAGTGACGTCTGTGATCTAGTGTAGGTTTATGGTATAAAAAAAAGCAATCATATTACATTGACAATAATTGACTATATATGAAATATTTTTCAGACAATGTCAGTTTATCAGACCGGATATTAACTGAACTTCAAAGTGACTTGACTGACATTCTATTGTATAACCAGAAATTCTAATACACAAAAGACTTATACAAATGAATAAATAAATACATTAAGGGCCAGATTAAAAGTGATGCGCTATATAGTGCTTTCCCTCATGAGCAAATGCCACCATAAATAAACTTTTAACTTGAGCAAGTTAGTAAACGTATTACAAGTTGAAAGTAAAATGTTAGCGCGGGACCAAAATCCGATGCAGGACTTAAGATATCAGGACCATGCTAACTTCTTCTCTCCATAAACTTAATTAGAGAGCGCAAATGGAAAAAACCCTAACAATTATTGCTTACTGGCTCGCTAACCCAACAGGAGTTAAATCTACTGCACTAGCCTGAAGGTAGTTATTAATATTTTACATACATATAAGAAAATGTTCTATTTATTTTTAAATAGATATTTCAATATACATATCTAATGTTATTTTTTGTAAAATATATATCTATACCTATATATATTTTTATATATATATATATATATATATATATATATATATGCATATATATATAGGTAAAGGTATATACAGATATATAAAACAAAAAATAATAGTAAACACAGTAGTAAAAGGTGAGTGTGAAATTCCATAAGAAGGCAATATGTGAAAATAAAAAGTGAACAAACACCTTTAATATTAAAATATATCAAAGGAAGCAAGCTTCCAAAAACACAACCATTTCTATAATGCATATTTCCTGTCTGATCTTAAGCCATCCAATACTTTTTCTACATAAAATGTTGTATTAATATTAAAAAAAGATATCTCTCCTTAACACTAAATACAAAATTCTAACAAATATTATTGCAAACAGATTCAAATCAATGATAAGAGACATCATACACCCTGATCAGACCGGCTTCATGCAAGGGAGAACCTCCACGAAAAACACCAGAACAGCTATGCTATTAATTGAACACTCTCATATCCATTCAAAACAGGCTTCCAAACCAATAAAAGATCTAGCTTACATTACCATAGATGCCGAAACGGCCTTTGATTCTATTTAATGGGACCATCTATTCAATGCTTTAAGTAATTTCGTTTTTTCAGATAATTTCCTTACATTTATTAAAACAATCTATATCAACCAAATCTCTTTCTTGAGCATTAACGGAATCCTATCTCCCAGTATTACTTTACAAAAAGGAACAAGGCAGTGGTGAAAAACCCCCCCAAAAAAACAACACAAATTTATTATGGATTTAAAAATCAAGAGAGTTTAAATTATGGTCTTTAAATTGGTATCCTCAAGAGAAAAGAAATATACTTCCTAGTGTAATATTGCACAGTTCATAAATGCCTTCAACAGTATCAATGTGATACTCACATACTCTAGAGCTTAAATACAGCTCTGAGATTTACTTGTGAATGATTTATTGTAAACAGTATATACTGAAACAATGTATTCACTTAAAAACAACTTAAAACAAAGTAGCAAGGCTTTTTAGTCACTCCGGGTTCTAACACAGGTAAATAAGAGGGAAGGAACAAACACAAACAACTGGTGTCTTTAGCATGTGCAGTTCCGTTCTTCGTTTCCCTTTTTGCTGGTATATTAAATCACCCTTCTCTGTGACAAGCCGCAATCCTCCAATGTATGTACCAATCTTCCTTATACAGCTTTCTCAAGGAGACTGATCCTGTTTCATAATTTCTCTGGTTTTCAAGTGCCCACTTCTATCCCATTGGTCAGGGTGTGTCATGTGAGTCACTGATGTCATTCCTCTTTATGAGTTCATTTTCTATGTACATATAAAAGTCTGCTCACATATATTGCAATTGAAATTTTAAAATATTTCTATAAGATAAACATCATCAGTATCAGGATTCTTATTTCATATGCAAATCACCATTATATAAGGAATATATCTCATTTTCTCATTATTTATAAATCATCATAAGGGTTTGCATTACAATGGCCTTGATTACGAGTTTTGCGTTAGAGGCTATGCGGTGCTAACGAGCAGTTTTTTCTCACCACTCACTTACCTATAGCGCTGGTATTATAGGTTTTCAGAAACCCGTCGTTAAAAGGCAAGAAGTGAGCGTTGAGCAAAATTTTGCTCATTACCGCACTCCAATACCAGCGCTGCTTAAGTCAGCGGTGAGCTGGTCGTACGTGCTTGTGCACAATTTCCCCATAGGAATCAGCGGGGAGAGCCATTTATTGTAGTCAGCACATGGAAAGATTACAATAATGATAAAAACAAGCTACATGTAGCAGGGAATGGTCAGACACGTTTCGGCTCACGCCTTCATCCGTGAGCCGAAATAAAAGTTATGTCTACACCTAACACACTAACATGAATCCCGAGTATAAACACCTCTAATCTTACACTTATTAACCCTAATATGCCACCCCCGACATTGCCGACAACAACATTATAATTATTAACCCCTAATCTGCTGCTCCGGACACCGCCCCCACCTACATTATATGTATTAACCCCTAATCTGCTGCCCCCAAAATCGCTGACACCTACATACTATTTATTAACCCCTAATCTGCCGGTCCCAATGTTGCCGCAACCTACCTACATTTATTAACCCCTAATCTGACACCCCCAACGTTGCTGCCACTATATTAAAGTTATTAACCCCTAAACATAAGTCTAACCCTAACCCTAACACCCCCTAATGTAAATATAATTAGAATAAATCTAAATAAAATTACTATCATTAACTAAATTATTCCTATTTAAAACTAAATACTTACCTATAAAATAAACCCTAAGATAGCTACACTATAACTAATAGTTACATTGTAGCTAGCTTAGGGTTTATTTTTATTTTACAGGCAAGTTTGTATTTATTTTAACTAGGTAGAATAGTTATTAAATAGTTATTAACTATTTAATAATTACCTAGCTAAAATAAATACAAAAGTACCTGTAAAATAAAACCTAACCTAAGTTACACTAACACCTAACACTACACTATAATTAAATAAATTAACTAAATTAAATACAATTACCTAAATTAAATGAAATTAGCTAAAGTACAACCCCCCCCCACTAAATTACAGAAAATAATAAACAAATTATAGATATTTAAACTACCAATAGCCCTTAAAAGGGCCTTTTGCGGGGCATTGCCCCAAAGTAATCAGCTCTTTTACCTATAAAAAAAAATACAAACAACCGCCCCAACAGTAAAACCCACCACCCACACAACCAATCCCCCAAATAAAATACTATCTAAAAAAAACTAAGCTCCCCATTGCCCTGAAAAGGGCATTTGGATGGGCATTGCCCTTAAAAGGGCAGTTAGCTCTATTGCATCCCAAAGTCCATAACCTAAAAATAAAACCCACCCATTACACCCTTAAAAAAAACTAACACTAACCCCCTGAAAATCGACTTACATTATTTGATTGGAACAGCCAATAGAATGCGAGCTCAATCTTATTGGCTGATTGGATCAGCCAATAGAATTGAACTTCAATCCTATTGGCTGATTGCATCAGCCAATAGGAATTTTTTCTACCTTAATTCCGATTGGCTGATACAATTCTATCAGCCAATCGGAATGTAAGGGACGCCATCTTGGATGACGTCACTTAAAGGTACCTTCATTCAGCTTTAGTCGTCGGATGAAGAGGATGCTCCGCGTCGGATGTCTTGAAGATGGACCCGCTCCGCGTGGGATGGATGAAGATAGAAGATGCTGTCTGGATGAAGACTTCTGCCCGTCTGGAGGACCACTTCACCCGGCTTGGATCAAGACTTCTCCAGGCTTCGTTGAGGACTTCGGCCTGGCTTGGATGAAGACTTCTCCCGGTAAGTCGATCTTCAGGGGGTTAGTGTTAGGTTTTTTTAAGGGTGTATTGGGTGGGTTTTATTTTTAGGTTAGGGACTTTGGGCTGCAATAGAGCTAACTGCCCTTTTAAGGGCAATGCCCATCCAAATGCCCTTTTCAGGGCAATGGGGAGCTTAGTTTTTTAGATAGTATTTTATTTGGGGGGTTGGTTGTGTGGGTGGTGGGTTTTACTGTTGGGGGGTTGTTTATATTTTTTTACAGGTAAAAGAGCTGATTTCTTTGGGACAATGCCCCGCAAAAGGCCCTTTTAAGGGAAATTGGTAGTTTAGTTTAGGCTAGGGATTTTTTGTTTATTTGGGGGGGGGGGTTATTTTAATAGGGCTATTAAAATAGGTGTAATTAGTTTAAATATCTGTAATTTGTTTATTATTTTCTGTAATTTAGTTGGGGGGTTTAGTGTAGTGTTAGTGTAACTTAGGTTAGGTTTTATTTAACAAGTACTTTTGTATTTATTTTACCTAGGTAGTTATTAAATAGTTAATAACTATTTAATAACTATTATACCTAGTTAAAATAAATACAAACTTGCCTGTAAAATAAAAATAAACCCTAAGCTAGCTACATCTAACTATTAGTTATATTGTAGCTATCTTAGGGTTTATTTTATATTTAAGTATTTCGTTTTAAATTGGAATAATTTAGTTAATGATAGTAATTTTATTTAGATTTATTGTAATTATATTTAAGTTAGGGGGTGTTAGGGTTAGGGCTAGACTTAGGTTTAGGGGTTAATAACTTTAATATTGTGGCGGCGACGTTGGGGGCGGCAGATTAGGGGTTAATAAATAGTATGTAGGTGTTGGTGATGTTGGGGGTGGCAGATTAGGGGTTAATAAATATAATGTAGGTGTCGGCGATGTTGGGTGCAGCAGATTAGGGGTTCATAAATATAATATATGTGGCGGCGGTGTCCGGAGCGGAAGATTAGGGGTTAAAATGTTTATTAAAGTGTTTGTGATGCGGGAGGGCCTTGGTTTAGGGGTTAATATGTCATTTATGGGTGTTAGTGTACTTTTTAGCACTTTAGTTATGAGTTTTATGTTACGGTGTTGTACCATAAAACTCATAACTACTGACTTTTAAATGCTTTAGGACTCTTGACAGGGTAGGGTGTACCGCTCACTTTTTGGCCTCCCAGGACAGACTCGTAATACCGGCGCTATGGAAGTCCCATAGAAAAAAGACTTTATGAAGTTTACGTAAGTCGTTTTGTGGTAAGGCCAAAGAAGTGTGCAGTGACCCTAAACCTTCAAGACTCTTAATAGCAGCGGGAGTAAAATAGCAGCGTTAGGACCTCTTGAACGCTGCTTTTTTACCTTAACGCACAACTCGTAATCTAGCCGAATGTTTTGTGAATTTTATTCAAAAATTCAATATATATATTTTTCTCTCTTTACGAAACCTTATGATAGTGGATAATTTATGCAAAGAATTGAACTCATAAAAAATAGAAATAATTTCTCTTAAATTAAATTATGAATGTATATATTAAAAATGAAAATGTTATAAAATAGAATTTGAACTCTTTTCTTTTAGCTCCCATTTTATTTTTTTGCCAGTGTACTATATATTTTTGACATAATTGAAGGGATATAAAAATATTTATCAAATGTATATTGGAAAAAAAATGTAAATAAGAGAATATGTTTAAATGTTCTTGCTATAAACCCATTATTAGATCTTTTAAAGTGTATTTTTTTATAATTATTTTATAAATGTGTTTGTATTTACATAGAAAAATTAATAAAATTAAGATCATTTTTTTTTTTTTTTTTTAAATTATTGAAAAAAGTTGTTTTTTTTTTTATTCTAAAAAATGAATGAGTTCAAAATCTCTATTATGTCCCCAGGAATGAATGTACCTAAAATATGAATACATTTTACTTCAGTTTTGCTCAACTCATTATTTATATTTAGGTGACGCAAGAGGGGGGTCTGAGGTATTTTTCTCTCTATTCTAAAAAATGAATGAGTTCAAAATCTCTATTATGTCCCCAGGAATGAATGTACCTAAAATATGAATACATTTTACTTCAGTTTTGCTCAACTCATTATTTATATTTAGGTGACGCAAGAGGGGGGTCTGAGGTATTTTTCTCTCTATCTCTTTTACGATAATACTGCAACGTCCAGGTCTGTAAATTAACTCTTTTTACTTGTACTCTTAATAAATGCTACGTTTTACCTCTACCTTGTTGAAGACTGTGGATGTTATATGAGTCAGTATTTGTCTTAATATGTTCATGTAAGGATACTTATACTACTTTTATAAGGATTTAAAGCTTCAAACAAGTTTCTGACATAGGCCTTACAGCAGTATTTTTCTTTTTTTTTGTGTGTTTTTTTTATTATTTATATTGCCTCCCCTCCAATTATTTTCCACTTTTATAATTCCCAGAAATGTGATAATATGCACAGAATTGCAATTATGTACATAAAGTGTTAAGAAAGGGAGTATTTATCATATCCCTTTAATATTATACACATGTTCTTCTAGGCACACCCCTAGAGGTCTGGAGGTGCATCCTACATACTGCCAATTACATGAGCATTGTAAAACATATATTACATGTTTTGATTGGCATGTAATGAGTTGGGAAATTTAATTTTTTTTATTATCAGTGCAAAAAGAACATTTATTAGTCCTTCTAGGGCAAGTATCATTGAAGGATTTACATCACTAACAGTTACCATATTTAAAGAAATCCTTCTGATGTAACCATATTACTTCTTTTTTATCCTTAAAGGACCAGTCAACACATTAGATTTGCATAATCAACAAATGCAAGATAACAAGACAATGCAATAGCACTTAGTTTGAACTTCAAATGAGTAGTAGATTTTTTTATAACAAATTTCAAAGTTATGTGTATTTCCACTCCCCTTGTACCATGTGATAGCAATCAGCCAATCACAAATGCATATACGTATAGTCTGTGAATTCCTGCACATGCTCAGTAGGATCTGGTGACTCAAAAATTGTGCACATTTTTTTTAATGGAAGTAAATTGGAAAGTTGTTTAAAATTACATACTGTATCTGAATCATGAAAATTTAATTTAAGCTGAGTGTCCCTTTAAGGAAACTATTTTTTATTTTATCTTTTATATTGGGGGCCTTTCTGAAGACTATTTCTGGTACTTTAGGAATTATCTCTTGTAAACTGTTATCTCTCCTTAAGATTCCTCGATGTTTGTTTTTAATGTCTCTCACTTCTTTATATTGGCTACAAAAATCTAATATAATTGGTCCAATTTTATTTACATTTTTATAACTGTTAAGTGATTTCTTGACTCTATAAGTGATTAGAGCTTCTCTTTTTTAAAAATCTATTTATTTTATAATATTATCAAGATATTTTTCATTGTACTGTTTTTCTTTAAACCTATTTTTCAACAGTTTTGATTTTTCCATAAAATTATTATGGTACGGATAAAATTATTATTATCCGTACAATTTCTCTTTAATCTATTTAATCTATTACATTGAGCTGCCACATTTTAAGATGACAACTATTTGTTTGGATGTAGTTGTTCACATCTACCTTAAAATAATTTCTTGTTTTAATTCTAGAATCTTTGAAGTAAACAATCAAATCCAAAAAAGTTATTTCCTTTGTACTATATTCCCAGTTTACATTAATGTTCCATTCATTATTGTTTAGATGTCTCATATATAATTCTAAAGAAGTAAAATGTCCTTCCCAAATGAAAAAAAGGTCAACCAGGTTTGCGCACAAGTCATGACCACCCCAAACAAAGAGATCTTCCCAGGCCACCATGTAGAGTTTTGCATAACTGGGTGTAAACCTAGTGCCCATCGCGGTACCATTAGTTTTTAAATAGAAGTTTCCAAGACTATCTTTAGAACCTCTAATATGAATTACATTGGTTCCTTTTGAATTGTTTTATATTGTTCTAACACATAACTAATTGCTTTTAATCCTTTCTTTTTTTAATTTTGGTATATAATGAGCTGACATAATATGCTACCAAAATATATTGTTCTTTCCATTTCATTTTTTCCAGATGTTGTATAATGTTCAAACTATCTTTTAAATATGACTTATTTGCAATACATAAGGTTGTAAGAACCTATCTATATAAAATGAACTCATAAAGGCTATACAGGAATGAAATCAATCGCTCACTTGACACACCCTGACCACTGGGTTAGAAGCGGGCAGTTGAAAACCAGAGAAATGATGAAACAGGATCAGAATCCTTGAGAAACCTTTATAAGGAACAGTGAAACCTGCATTGGAGAATTGCGGCATGTCACGGAGAAGGGTAAGGTAATATCCCTGCAAAAAGGGAAACAGAGAACGGAACTGCATATGCTAAAGATATCAGTTGTTTGTGTTTGTTCCTTCCCTCTCATTTACCTGTGTTAGAACCCTGAGTGACTAAAAAACCTTTCTTCTTTGTTTTAAATTGTTTATAAGTGAATACATTGTTTCAGTGTATACTTTTTACAAAAAATAATTCAAGAAACTATGGTGTCATTGGGTTACTAACAACACCAGTAAATCTCAGAGCTGGATTTAAGCATTAGAGTATGTGAGTATCCCATTGCTACTATTAAAGGCATTTATCAACTGTGCAATATTACACTATGAAGTTTATATTTTTTCTTTTAAAGATAACAATTTGAAGACCATCAATTGAACTTTCTTTCATTTGAAATCCATATTGAATTGCTGCTTTTTTGGAAGATCGTTACTTTGATATAAGTATTTGAATTTTAAATGTGTTTGCTTGTTAACTTTTTATATATAGATGTATCTACATAGGAATATCTATTTAAAAATACATAGAGCAATTTCCTCAATGCGAAGAACATTGGAATGTAAACTATACAGTACATAGAAACCAAGGGCCCGATTACCTAAACCTCGCTAGATCAGACGTGTTTTTTCTTTAACAATTAACAATACAATTATTTCCTGTGTATTTTTGTGTGAATGTTTCAATTATTCTTTAGTAAGATTTTAAAAATACAAATTTTATTGCGTACTTTTGTAATGTATGTGGTCCTTAGCGAGACACCCTGTTTTTAAAGTTAAGTTGAGTTAAAAGTGGCTTTTCATTCCACTAGGGAAATAGAAGTACTGGTAAGCATTCTTTAATAATCTTGCCAACCCAGAGACCTTTAGATAATCAGTCCCTAAAACACATGATTAAATATTAATATTTAAAATATTAATATTGATTAAAACATTTTTTTTTTATCAGGTATTTGAGTGGAAAGGGCTCCAAACTATATATACATATGTACAGTATATGTTTAAACATGTATACATAAATACACATGTACATCTGGGGTCAAGTCGGGCGGGAACGCATGGGAACGGAGTTCTTGCACTATTTTTGCAGGAGGAAATAAGTTCTCTCTGGACAGAGAACAGAAAGCTTCAATAAACACTGCTGCTGCTGGTAAGTCTAGTTAGAGGGATAGTGAGATCCTCTAGTAATGGGCAGTAACATTTCCTACAATACACTAAATGCAAGCCTGCCAGCTGTTATGCAGTGTGATCACCCTGCACTGTGTGGAACACATGGTGCATATATTGCTGTGTGGCTTGCTCTGGGGTTATTTAGTTCCCCTCAGACAACATAGGACTATTGCACCTTAAGTGGGTGAGACTCTGTAACAGAGGAGAATTCTCAGGCCCAAAGGCAACAATTCAACCCTTTATTGCATTTATTGCATCGCAAACACTACTTAAATATTATTAACCCCCAATCTGCCATTCACCAACATCGCCCCCACTATACTAAAGTTATTAAGCCCTGCACCGCCACCACTATAATAAACCTATTAACCCTTAAACCGCAAGCCCCCACAACAAAATATACTAAATTAAACTATTAATCCCTAAACCGAAAGCCCCCCACATCGTAATAAACTAATTTAAACTAGCAAACCCTAAACCTAATGCCCCCTAACTTTATATTAAAATTACAATTTCCCTATCTTAAATTAAATTAAAACTTATCTGTCAAATTAAAAAAAACTAAGCTTAAACTAACAATTAAACTAATTAACTAATATTAAACTAACTACCAATTAAATTAAACTAAAATACACATTAAAAAAATCCTAACACTACTATAAAAATTACAAACTATCTAATTACCAAAAATAAAGAAGACTAAATTAAAAATAACAAACAATAAATTACAAAAAATAATTAACGAAATTATCAAAAATAAAAAAGAATTACATCTAATCTAATAGCCCTATCAAAATAAAAACGCCCACCCAAAATAAAAAAGCCCTAGCCTACAATAAACTACCAATAGCCCTGTAAATGGCATTTTGTAGGGCATTGCCCTAAGTTAAACAGCTCTTTTACCTGTAAGAAATGTAAACCCCCCCCAACAGTAAAACCCACCACCCAATTAATCCCCCAAGATAAAAATCCTAACTCTAACAAAAACCTAAGCTACCCATTGCCCTGAATAGGGCATTTGTATGGGCATTGCCCTTAAAAGGGCATTTAGCTCTTTTGCTTTGCCCTGAAAAGGGCATTTAGCTCTTTTACGAAAGTCCAAACCCTAAACTAAAAAAAAAAAAAACCCACCCAAAAAACCCTTAAAAAACCTATCACTAACCCCCGACGATTCACTTACAGTTTATGAAGTCCCACTTGAATGATCTTTATCCAGACAGCAAAGTCCTCATCCAGGCAGCGAGAAGTCTTCATCCAGTCGGTCTCTTATATCTTCAGCAAGGCGGCAAAGTCCTCATCCAGGCAGCAAGAAGTCTTCATCCAGGTGACCTCTTCTATCTTCATCTAGACGGCATCTTCTATCTTCATCCCGGTGGCGCGGAGCGGGTCCATCCTGATGACATCCGGGACGGAGCATCCTCTTCATATGGTCATCGCCGTACACTGAATCTTCAAAGCCAAGGTACGCAATTCAAGATGGCGTCCCTTGCATTCCTATTGGCTGATTTGATTTTGCAAATTCAAATCAGCCAATAGGATGACTGAAATTCTATTGGCTGATTTGAACAGCCAATATACTTTCAGAAGCTCTCATCCTATTGGCTGTTTTGAACAGCCAATAGGATTTCAGTAGCTCTTATCCTATTGGCTGATTTGAATTTCCAAAATCAAATCAGCCAATAGGAATGCAAGGGATGCCATCTTTAATACTGTACCTTGCATTGAAGATTCAGTATACTGCAGCGACCGTATGAAGAGGCCGTCTGGATGAAGACTTCTCGCCGCCTGGATGAGGACAATGGTTAGCATAAGTTTTTTTAGATAGTTTTTTTATTTTGTGGGTTTGAGGGGTGGAGGTTTGTAATGTTAGTTGGTCTTTGTATTATTTTTTCAGGTAAAAGAGCTGTTTAACTTAAGGCAATGCCCTACAAAAGGCCCTTTTAAGGGCTATTGATAGTTTATTCTAGATTAAGTTTTTTTATTTTGGAGTCTTTTTTTTTTAAATAGGTATTAGAATAGGCATATTTTTTTGATAATTTTTTATTGTGTGTAATGTATTGTTTTTGTTTTGGGGTGGGTTTTTATTTTTAGATTAGGGTTTAGGCATTTCATGAAAGAGCTGAATGCCCTTTTAAGGGCAGGAAAAAGAGCTAAATGCCCTTTTAAGGGCAATGCCCATACAAATGCCCTTTTCAGGGCAAAGGGTAGATTAGGTTTTACTTTATTTTTATTTTGTGGGTTTGGGGGTGGGGGTTGTATACTGTTAGGGGGTGTTTGTTTTGTTTTGTAGCAATAGAGCTGTTAACTTTAGGGCAATGCCTTTTAAGGGCCCTTGGTAGTTTATTCTAGATTAGGCTTTTTTATTTTGGGCTGTTTTTTTTTTTTAAAGGGTATTAGAATAGAAATATTTTTTATTGTTTTATATAATTTTGTTTGTTATTTTTTGTAATGATAGGTTTTTAATTTTTAGTAATTTTAGTGTTTTTTTATTTTTTGTATTGTTTGTTTTTTGTTTTTTTGTTTTTTTGTAATGCAAGGTTTTAGTGTAAGGCAGGTTAGGTTTTATTTGACAGGTTAATTTGTAATTGTTTTAACCAGGTAGTTATTAAATTGTAAACAATTATTTGCTACCTAGTCTACCTAACTAAAAAAATACAAACTTACCTGTGAAATAAAAATAAAACCTAAGCTAGCTACAATATAACTATTAGTTATATTGTAGCTAGCTTAGGTTTTATTTCAAAGGTAAGTGTATTTAGTTTTAAATAGGAATTATTTAGTTAATAATTGTAAGTTTAATTTAGCTATATTTTAATTATTTTAAAGTTAGAGGGTGTTAGGGTTAGGGTTACTTTAGGGTTAGGGTTACGGTTAGTTTTAGGGCTAGGGTTAGGCTTAGGGTTACGTTAGGTTTAGGTTTAGGGGTTAATATAGTTTAGTTTAGGTTGTTGTTATGGTGGGGGGCTGGTGGTTAAGGGGTTAATAGGTTTATTTAGTGGCAGCGATGTCGGGGAGCGGCGGAATAGGGGTTAATATATTTATTATAGTGTGGGTGATGTTGGGGTGCAGGAGAATAGGGGTTAATAACTTTAGTATAGTGGCGGCGATATCGGGAGCGGCAGATTCGGGTGAATAGCTTTATTTAGGTGGCAGCGATATTGGGGCGGCAGATTAGGGGTTAATAACATTATATAGGTTTTGTCGATGTCGGTGGGGGGCAGATTAGGGGTGTTTAGACAAGGGGTTTATGTTTGGGTGTAAGGTTTAAACGGTATTTTTTTAAACCTTTATTTTTTTCCCCATAGACATCAATAGGGCTGCGTTACAGAGCTTTTCATTCCGCAATCGCAGGTGTTAGACTTTTTTTTAACCCGCTCTCCCCATTGATGTCTATGGGGAAAGCGTGCATGAGCACGTCAAAACAGCGCTTGGATTGTGTGCGGTATGGAGCTCAACGCAGCCGCATCGCACGCACAAGCCGGCTGTTAGAAAACTTGTAATGGCTGCGCCATAGGGGATTAAATAACACAATTTTTGTTGAATTCGTCAATTTCCCTATAGCGCAAATAATTTGTAATCTAGCTGAATATTAATTGTGAGGGGGTGGTGGAAGTCTTGGTGAGTTCCCACACTTTTTTTTGTAGGACTTAACCCCTGATACACATACATACACATGTATATGTACTATATGTATATATCCCTTAATCCATATAACTTTTAACCCTTATAACTTTTTTAAAATATTTATATGAATCATTTGTAATAGATAGTATATACATATATATATATGAGTGTAATTGATAAATGCAATGTGTTTAATGCAACATTTACGCCTAGATTTAGAGTTTGGCGTTAGCCGTCAAAACCAGCTTCAGAGGCTCCTAACGCTGGTTTTGGGCTACCGCTGGTATTTAGAATCTTGTAGGTAAGGGTCTAACTCTCACTTTGCAGTCGCGACTTTTCCATACCGCAGATCCCCCTACGCCATTTGCGTATCCTATATTTTCAATGGGATCTTTCTAACGCCGGTATTTAGAGTCTTGGCTGAAGTGAGCGTTAGAAATCTAATGACAAAACTCCAGCTGCAGAAAAAAGCCAGGAGTTAAGAGCTTTCTGGGCTAACGCCGGTTCATAAAACTCTTAACTACTGTGCTCTAAAGTACACTAACACCCATAAACTACCTATGTACCCCTAAACCGAGGTCCCCCCACATCGCCGTCACGCTAATACATTTTTTAACCCCTAATCTGCCGACCGCACACCGCCGCCACCTACGTTATCCCTATGTACCCCTAATCTGCTGCCCCTAACAACGCCGACCCCTATATTATATTTATTAACCCCTAATCTGCCACCCCAAACGTCGCCGCCACCTACCTACACTTATTAACCCCTAATCTGCCGACCGGACCTCACCGCTACTATAATAAATTTATTAACCCCTAATCCGCCTCACTCCCGCCTCAATAACCCTATAATAAATAGTATTAACCCCTAATCTGCCCTCCCTAACATCGCAGACACCTAACTTCAAGTATTAACCCCTAATCTGCCGACCGGACCTCTCCGTCACTATAATAAATGTATTAACCCCTAAAGCTAAGTCTAACCCTAACACTAACACCCCCCTAAGTTAAATATAATTTAAAAACAAAATAAATTAACTCTTATTAAATAAATTATTCCTATTTAAAGCTAAATACTTACCTGTAAAATAAACCCTAATATAGCTACAATATAACAAATAATTATATTGTAGCTATTTTAGGATTTATATTTATTTTACAGGCAATTTTGTAATTATTTTAACCAGGTACAATAGCTATTAAATAGTTATTTACTATTTAATAGCTACCTAGTTAAAATAATTACAAAATTACCTGTAAAATAAATCCTAACCTTAAAGTTAAATCCTAAAGTTACAATTAAACCTAATACTACAATATCAATAAATTAATTAAATAAAATACCTACAATTAAATCTAACACTACACTATCAATAAATTAATTAAATACAATACCTACAAATAAATACAATTAAATAAACTAACTAAAGTACAAAAAATAAAAAAAGCTAAGTTACAAAAAATAATTTTTTTTATTACAAACATAATAAAAATATTACAACAATTTTAAGCTAATTACACCTACTCTAAGCACCCTAATAAAATAACAAAGCCCCCCAAAATAAAAAATGCCCTACCCTATTCTAAAATTAAAATAGAAAAGCTCTTTTACCTTACCAGCCCTTAAAAGGGCCTTTTGCGGGGCATGCCCCAAAGAATTCAGCTCTTTTGCCTGTAAAAATAAACATACAATACCCCCCCAACATTACAACCCACCACCCACATACCCCTAATCTAACCCAAACCCCCCTTAAATAAACCTAACACTAAGCCCCTGAAGATCTTCCTACCTTATCTTCACCATACCCGGTATCACCGATCCGTCCAGGCTCCGAAATCTTCATCCAAGCCCAAGCAGGGGCTGAAGAGATCCATCATCTGGCTGAAGTCTTCAATCAAGCGGCAAGAAGAAGTCCAGAAGAGGCTCCATCCTATCCGGGCAGAAGAGGATATCCGGACAGGCAACCATCTTCATCCAAGCGGCATCTTCTATCTTCATCCGATGACGAGCGGCTCCATCTTCAAGACCTCCGGCGCGGATCCATCCTCTTCTTCCGACGTCCTAAGTCCGAATGAAGGTTCCTTTAAATGACGTCATCCAAGATGGCGTCCCTCGAATTCCGATTGGCTGATAGGATTCTATCAGCCAATCGGAATTAAGGTAGGGAAAATCTGATTGGCTGATTGAATCAGCCAATCAGATTGAGCTCGCATTCTATTGGCTGTTCCGAACAGCCAATAGAATGCAAGCTCAATCTGATTGGCTGATTGGATCAGCCAATCGGATTGAACTTGAATCTGATTGGCTGATTCCATCAGCCAATCAGATTTTTCCTACCTTAATTCCGATTGGCTGATAGAATCCTATCAGCCAATCGGAATTCGAGGGACGCCATCTTGGATGACGTCATTTAAAGGAACCTTCATTCGGACTTAGGACGTCGGAAGAAGAGGATGGATCCACGCCAGAGGTCTTGAAGATGGAGCCGCTCGTCGTCGGATCGATGAAGATAGAAGATGCCGCTTGAATGAAGATGGTTGCCGGTCCGGATCTCCTCTTCTGCCCGGATAGGATGAAGACTTTGGAGCCTCTTCTGGACTTCTTCTTGCCGCTTGATAGAAGACTTCAGCCAGATGATGGATCTCTTCAGCCCCCGCTTGGGCTTGGAATAATCTATTTAATAAGAGTTCATTTATTTCTTTAGATTTAAATTATATTTAATTTAGGGGGGTGCTAGTGTTAGGGTTAGACTTAGCTTTAGGGGTTAATACATTTATTAGAGTAGCAGTGAGGTCCGGTCAGCAGATTAGGGGTTAATACTTGAAGTTAGGTGTCAGCGATGTTAGGGAGGGCAGATTATTGGTTAATACTATTTATTATAGGGTTAGTGAGGCGGATTAGGGGGTAATACATTTATTATAGTAGTGGTGAGGTCCGGTCGGCAGATTAGGGGTTAATTATTGTAGGTAGCTGGCGGCGACGTTGTGGGGGGCAGATTAGGGGTTAATAAATATAATATAGGGGTCGGCGGTGTTAGGGGCAGCAGATTAGAGGTACATAGGTGTAATGTAGGTTGCGGCGGTGTACGGAGCGGCAGATTAGGGGTTAAAAAAAATATGCAGGGGTCAGCGATAGCGGGGTCGGCAGATTAGGGGTTAATAAGTGTAAGGTTAGGGGTGTTTAGACTCGGGGTACATGTTAGAGTGTTAGGTGCAGACTTAGAAACTGTTTCCCCATAGGAAACAATGGGGCTGCGTTAGGAGCTGAACGCTGCTTTTTTGCAGGTGTTTTTCAGCTGCCCCATTGTTTTCTATGGGGGAATCGTGCATGAGCACGTTTTTGAAGCTGGCCGCGTCCGTAAGCACCGCTGGTATTGAGAGTTGCAGTGGCGGTAAATATGCTATACGCTCCCTTTTTGGAGCCTAACGCAGCCCTTCTGTGAACTCTAAATACCTGCGGTATTTAAAAGGTGCGGGGGAAAAAAAGCCAGCATTAGCTATGCGGCTCGTTACCGACAAAACTCTAAGGGCTCCATGTACGAAGCAGCAAAAGCTGCTCCCGAGCCTTTGCGGGGCAGGTTCGCATATGCAAGCCTGCTTCCCGCAATGTAAGAAGCAGCGGTCATTAGACCGCTGCTTCCTACACCCTACGCCACCTCTTAGGTGGCGAAGCAAAATCACAGAGAGCTCGCTCGCTCTCAGTGATTGACAGCCCCTTCAGTCGCGTGATTGGTCACGCGACTGAAGGGGCGGGCATTACACACTCCGCTGAGTGTGTAATGGTACATACGGGCAAGCGGATCAATAGATCCGCTGCCCGTGTGTAGCGGAGGCGGGCGGACAGCTTCGCGAGTTAAGAAGCTGTCCGCCCGCCTCTTAGTACATGGAGCCCTAAATCTAGCCGTTAGTTTTTTAAGCCTTAACCTTTTATGCAAAGTCTTCAGTCATTCTAACCTGGCGTTTGCAAATTTAGTTGGTGATCGTGTGTTTGCATTTACTTTCAACTTGTAATACATGCGCAGGTTAACGTGGACAAAATATTTAAATATTGTGCACACTAACATTAGCATGCCACTTGTAATCTAGCACTAATTACCCACATAACAAACTGAGGGCTATATTACAAGTGACATGCTCCTTTTTTTTCTGCTCACACGCAAACACTATATATATATATATATATATATATATATATATATATATATATATATATATATATATATATATATATATATATATATACATATATAACTGTACATACTGTAGATATTGTTAGATAGTTGTCAGGGTGCTGAATGCAGGTTATTATATAGGGAATAGAAAACAGCACTCACTGGTCTTGAACGAAGCAAAAACAACTTTAATTAAGTGATGTTTGGGGGACAGCTCCCCTCCATCAGACCAACAAACCAAATGTGAATGTACAAACATTTATACCCTCTAAGACCCACCCCAGTGTGCAAAAAATGTGCCAAAATGGTTGCCAGACAGAGATCAATCACAGTTTCCCCTAGATGAGTGTTGAGGGGGGGAATCAATTCATTCTGAGCATCTCTTGGATTTCTCCTATACTTTTTCTGGGCATGATTACACTACTATGTCTCCAAAGAACAGGGTTGTCTGAGGTTCCTTCAGATAGTGTAGCTTTTGTGGCCACTGATGCAATCATCCACACTAATTTGGATAAGGTGATTAGTGATCTTTTTTTTTACCATTACAAGTTTTAATCCAACTCAGTTTTGGGAGACAGTACAATTGTTGTGGTGCCACTTAAGCTGAAATATGCTTTGTCACAAAACCAAGGACCCCAGCTTGTACAAAATTTACCCTCACTTGTCTACTGCTCTACAATGAGCTTTTCAATGTGAGAGAGCTGGGGTCCTTATTAGTGAGCAATGTTTGAAACAAAGTGCTATCGTAGGTGTAATTCCTTTCAATACAAAAACATCTAATCTTATTCCTTTCAAGACTGATGTCTATCTCAGCAAAATAAAACTCCTCTACCACATAGGTCATTTCACAAATTTGACCTTCAGTTTAAAATGTATCTATTTGTGCCCCAAATCTTTAGTATCCCTTCCCCATTCTTCATCCAAGTTAATAGTTTAAAGGGACATTCCAGCCACAATTTTTGACCGGAGTGTTCTATTAACATGTTTCCCCTTTTCCTCTGTATTAATATAGCACTCTCTTTATTTGCTTTTTCACCCAGTGCATGACTCTCATATATATAAAATCAGTCCGATTGGATGGGAAAAACCTCAGTGACACTTGCAGACGCAAACTTCAGGGTGTAATTAAAAAAAAAAGAGTCTGTTCCTGCAAGTTGTGAGATGTCTCCCAATTAAAGTAAAGGAGTTTGCTGGAAAGGGAACGTTTGCTGGGGAGAATGAATTTAGCAGGAAGAAGGGGGTGTCTTTAATATTTAAATAATGCAGCTAATAATAATCAGATTTTTCTGATTTTCATTGTATGTTGTCTTTAAATTAGTATTATGATACAAATTGCCATGCTTCAGTTGGCAAGATAAAACTGCAAGACTGCAGGGGAAAAGAGAGAAAGTACAGAGACCATGCAGAGAACTTCCAGCTATACCCATTGAACATCCCTGTTCAGCCCACTAGCAGAGGTGTAGAAACTCATTTTACAATAAGGAGAACAAAATACTTTGAATTTTGTACATGTTTTGTACATATAAGTATGAATCACACAGTGATTTATTACAATTGTGTCTGTATGCAATAAATTGTTTTTCACCCATGCAATTTCAATAGGAAATTACATTTTTCCAAAAAATATTATTTATGTAGAAAAATTGATTACGATTTTTAATGCAATTTAATAACAGATTTTTTTTTTTATTGCAACTTTATTTTTCAACAAATTGATTTTCTACACATGGTTTTTAAATGATGATTTGTTTGTGATCCCTATTGTAATATGTGCTACACCATTATATCTATATAATTAAATTCAACAAATGCCTGTTTGAGTGACACAATGTTCTTTGCATTTATAGAATTCCACTGGGGAGGTTTCTTAAAGAATCTTGCAAGCCCAGATACCTTTAGATAGGACCTTAAAGGGACAGTATACTGTAAAATAGTTTTTCCCTTAATGTGTTTACAATTGCTTTTTTTACCAACTGCAGAGTAAAAAATGTATGAAAATTTGCTTTTTAAGGTTTATTTGTGTATATTAAAGCTCTGATTTTGTGTTTTGAAGCCACAGCCTAATAAAATGGGTTGAGCTTGTAGGTATAATCAGATCTCATTACTGTATCACATTGTACACATATACCTGCTTCTTTATCTTATATCTGTCTTTAAAACAATCACCAATACTTTGAGAGAACAATGGAAAATCAACATTTTATTACCTTATCTCTGCTTTATCACACTGGGAGTGTCATTTCTTCTGCTGGCTTTGTTTACAAAGCTTATCTATAGCTGGTACGCGCGGCCACAAACTTTCAGAATAGGTGGGGATACCACATGTTAAATTAACAATTTCAAATGCTAATATATGGGTAAAGGAGCTACTTGTAAACAATTTAATACACTCCAGCAGGTAAAGTGGATCATTGGGAACAAATTAAAGGGGAGAAAATTTTTGAGTAAACTGTCCCTTTAATTACTCTATTTGTTCCATTTATTTCTTGTTAACATATTTCCACCTAAAGAAAGATTCCATGTTAAATAAGAAAAAGGTAACTGCACATTGTTATGGCATCATAAAGCTGTCTTATAGAGAGAGCGCTCCATTTATCATTCCCAGGACATACTCCCAGGACATACTTGAAAACGAGAGAAATCTCAATGTATCCTTCCTGGTAAAATATTTTATAAATAAATAAATAAATCATTTGTGGCCTGACGAGGTTGCGCACAAGTGCGATTACGATCAGGATGATTTCAATTCACCACCTAAATTGTCATGGAGAGTTTAAGACTGCTGCTACTAATAAGCTACTAATAAGCATTTCAGGTTCATTATGAGGGCATCTGAAACGCTGGGGTTCCGATTTTGAAGCTGCTATTACAGCTTGATAAATGAAGCCTATAAGAATACTAAGATCCCGTCCTCATCTCATCACATATCCCATCTCTCAATTCCCTCTTTTCCTCCCTTTTTTGCCATATGTAAAGTAAAACATGCTCCAAACATATCCATTACTAAAGAAAGAGACTTAAAACTTAGAACTTTTCTTCCATTTATGTTCCATGCTACTTAAACTCAATGGGGCCAATTTATTATAGTGCGAGCGATATATATTTATACGATGTAGTGTATCATGTCCGCCGCACATCGATAAATGCAGACTGCATATGCTGTTGGCATTTATCATTGCACAAGCAGTTCACCAGAACTGATTGTGTAATGCCGCCCCCTGCAGATTCACAGCCAATCGGCCACTAACAGGGTGTGTCGATCAGTCCAATCGTATAGGATAAGGCAGATTGATTTCTGCTGCCTCAGAAAGACCGCTGCTTCATAACTAGCCCATTCGGAGCTTGATAATTCGCCCCCATAATGTGTCTAACTGCTTAATTATTGTTTTCTCCTACCAGTTCCCTGTTTGACAGTATGACTAATGTCTTCTGAAAAGTAACCAATAGACATGTTTATATAATGATTCTCTTATAGCTGTCTGCAACATTTTTTTCTTTTAGATAAGAAGTGTACAAGTTCTCTTATCTAATGCAACACCAAAAGAAGCTTTTTATGGTAATGTCTTACAATTGTTCATTTTTTTACTCCTCTGCTGAAATGTCATTGGCCTTACAATCATCTGTTCCCTTCTTTCTCTTCTCTTTTCTGTGAAATTATTTCTTTAATTTAATAGATTTTTAAACTTGTATAGGTCTCAGTGTTTATTCACCCCTGTTCTTTTCTCTCATTAAAGCTGTATTTATCCAATGGACAGTTGTATAGCTTTTCATGAATATGTCATCACTAATAAGAATGTTAAAATATTTTAGTATGTTTGCTAAAAAACAACAATGGTCATATTTTCTCATTCTCAGCAAACATTGAATCTAATATTTGATGGTTGAACATACAGGGGTTTATCACAATGTTTTAGAAAAGTGTATTAAATAGGTTTAATTAGAAAATCATTAGATAATCTTTTCTAAATGATTGTGATAGATCCCATAGTTTGAATGTTGACTATTGGAATTAATATTCAAATTTAATAAGCAAATGCTCAAGTATTTTATTCTTGCATTCAGTATTCAAAAGCTAAAATGAAAAATAGTAGAATTTTAAAGGGAAGATTCTTTATACCCTTCAAATGTTAAACTACATACATTTGACAATTCATAATCATTACTTTGAATACCCTAACAACACTCAAACAGATAATAAATCAATAACCATATAGATTAATGTACAAGGGTAAAGACTGACCATCCCCTATTTAACCCTTTACTAACACTTAACATTTACTAACCCTTTCATACTTGCCAGAAACACAAGTTATGGAGCAGCGGTATGAAGACCGTTGCTCCATAACCTGGCCGTCTGCTCTGAGGAGGCAGACAAACATCGCCACAAATCAACCCAATCGAGTACGATCGGGTTGATTGACAACCCCCTGCTGGCAAATCTGCAGGGGTGGCATTGCACCAGCAGCTCACCAGAGCTGCTGGTTCAATGCTGAATACGGAGAGTGTATTCCTCTCCACATTCAGCGAGGTCTATCAGACATGATCCGCTGATCGGATCATGTCGGACAGGCCTTTAATAAATATGCCCCATAGTCTGCTATTGTAAATTTAAACTAGCAAGAAAGCATTTGTCTTCTTAAATATACATTTTTAACATTTTATGATTTACCTCTTTCTGTTGGTATCCTTTGTTGAATCATAGCTCCTTTTCATGAGAGGATACTAAAGCATTAGAGGAGCACCCAAGCTACTAGAGCACTTTGGGCCCCATTTATTAATCTGCAGATGCAGCTTCGGAAATAACCTGAAACACTAGTTAAGTAGCTGCAGTCTTAAAACCCACAGCTACTTAGCCTCCCCAGCACCTAAAGTGTGGCAGATTTGAATCATCCCAATCCAATCTGATTGGAGTGATTGACAGCCCCTGCTCACGTGTGGCATTGCACATGATGCAGCTTGTGCAATGATAAATGCTAGCAGTGGGTGCTGCCCGCTGGCCCTGAAGCCAAGCAGATGAGGTTCTGGTTCCTGAGAGTGAACTTTGTCCGCCGATCATATGATAAATGGAGCCCTATATGTGAAACATTATGAGAAGCATTATTGCAAGCATTGCACATTTATGAGCCTACTTATGTATGTCTCACATAGAAGTAATTTTGATTTGGAAAGATTTTTAAAAATTGTAGGTTCTCTCTGAGTCAAGGAAGTTTAATCTGGACTTCATTATACATTTAGAGCTAGGTGCAGGTATGTGTTCAGCTCCTTGGAGTTTACTGCTTCAGGGGCTCCTTTCAGATGCAAGTTGCAGCGATGGCTGCGATTCTCTAGGTCTTCCAGCTTGTCATATATATCTGCAATATCCTGTTGCTGTGAAGAAACTTGAGTTGTGATGTCATTTAAACCTTCATCAATAGCATCTCCCCCTTCTTCTAAAGAGTTTATTCTCGACCCCAGCTCTCCTACTTCATGTTTCAGTTTTGCTAAACTGCTTGTCACAGTATTCTGCAAGGTCTTCATTTTTTCTAGAAGCTTCTCAAAGTTTGCATTGATAACTTTCTTTGATACCAACTGCTCTAGGTCTGCTTTAGTGATTGGCTTTACATCTCCTGTCATAGATTGAGATCCAACAATAGGAACCTCTTCCTCATCTGATTGATGTGTTTGCTGATCTGGAAGTTTCTCCCCCTTTGCTGATTTAAAAAAGGATAGCAGCAGACTGTTCACTGGTGCTCCTTTTGCATTCTTTTTGGCCGCCATTATTTTGTCTCACTGCGACCCACCTGAGTAGGGTTGTGATATTAATGAAAGCAATTGGTTTCTATTTTCTAGGGATGTGGAGAAATAACTAAATGCAAGTCCCCACCAGATAATGTCCCCATTCTCTCCTCTTTCCCCAGAAAGCAGTCTGGTCAACCACCAATATATAGGCTTCTTCAGTGATATATTTTATGACCCCAGTGCTAGGACACCATTTAAAATGTCACCTTAAAATTTTTCATAGACAGGTTATATCATTTTTATTGCAAACTTCTCATAAAAGTTCAGGACAAATCCTCAAGTCACTCCTTCAAATCATATCCAGGAATACATCCTGTACAACAGTTCACCTGTTTACTTTTATTTTAGTAAAGTTGTATGTATTTCATAGCAATCAGATCTGGTACCTCTCACTCTCCATTCAGTTACCCTTTGCCTGTGCACGTTGCTAATATTGGTTATATTGTGCTTTCTGGGCCATGGCTTAGGAGCTGCAATGAATCGCTATTTTTGTTCAGATTTTTATTGATCTCCCATTTCTGGTCAGCTTTTTTTATACCACCTTCTCACCGTATATAAGTATTGCCGCTCACCTCCGCCATTTGCTATGTGCTGATTTTCCCCTTAGTAGCTCCACGTGGGCTGAAGGTATGGCGGCTAGTTCTCTTCTCTGCAGGCCTCTGCTAGTGTCTCCTCTGCAATGGCTCCTGCTCCTCCCCAGAGTACACAGTATATTGCCCAAGTGCTTAGGTAGTTAGATGGTTCGTTTTAGCCTTGGTTCTTTGCTTCACTCATGCCATTATCACCTATAGTGCTTTCTGACTGCACGGAGCTCTGCTCTTAGGCGTTCATTACTTAGCTCCTCCGGGCTCCGCCCCTTGCTTTTATATTTAAAGGGACAGGAAACACCAAAATTTGCTTTCATGATTTGGATAGAACATATAATTTCAAACATGTTTCTAGTTTACGTTTTTTTTTTTTTTTTTTTTTTTAAAGCTTTATTAATCTAAAATAACAATGTTACAGAAACAGATTAAGTACAATAACCAGGGAGTTATATTGACATAAAATTTGTAAACATCTAGAATCAAAGTCCACCTAGGGTGAGAATGCGTGTTGTATTATAAATAATGAGCCTAGGCTGATGAGTCCACATGTCCATGGCTCAGCAACAAGAAAGTCCGTGAATATTCTGTTTCTTATGCGATAAAAAGAAAAAACAATAAAGCTTGACATTTTAATAATTTTTAACGCTATAGGAATAAACATCATCATGTTCCCTCTTATTGAAGGAGAGGGAAGGGATACAAGTATGTAAAGAAACATGTGTTACTATCTGAAACATCACAAGTACACAGAGTGAGGAGAGGGAGGATGGAAGTAAAGAGGGGAAGAGACAGACATTGTGAAGGGTAGAAAGGGAGGGAAGAAAGAAGAAAGAAAAAAAAAAAAAGTTCAGCTATATTTCTAAAGGTTCTGAAAGTGGCCCTGGCAGGCAGTGTTCATGTGTTAACAGGGGGTGGAGGGCTCCAAGTGGCCAGCATTAGCTCGTACATGGCCATCTGGTCACTTTTTAGATAATGCAGTTTTTCCATTAATAAGAGGTCATCGACTGAGGCGCACCAATCAGATAGAGAGGGGACTACACTAGATTTCCAAAGTTTCGATATAAGCCTCTTAGCTCCTGTGAGCATGATCAGGAGAAGGGCCCAGGTATGCCCGGTTTTGGTGTCTGGGAGGTGCAGAAAAAGCAGTGTCTCTGGAGTGTTTGGTATATTAGTGTTAGTGTGAGTGTTATTTCCCGGAAAATACCTGTCCAGAAGCTTGTTAGGCTAGGGCATTCCCACCAAATGTGCAGAAGGGTGCCAAGGCCTCCACAACCCCTCCAGCAAGCAGAGCTAGCTGCCGGGAAGAGTAGGTGTAGTCGTGCTGGGGTGTAGTACCATCTGGTCAGGAACTTAAGTTGTATTTCCTGTATCTTGGCAGAAACAGAGGAGCGCTGTGTCAGCTTCAATGATTTAAGCAAGTCCCCTTCTTCTATGGTACTGTTTAATTCCCTAATCCAAGTCCTAGTGTACGATGGCAATTGTAAATCTGGTGGCATAAGAAGTAGTTTATAAATTTTAGAAATCAATCTCCTGGGTTGGGCCATCCCTATACATAGTGTCTCAAAGGAAGTCAGATCTCTGATGAAGTTAGTTTTATGTTTATGGTGTGTTAGAAAATGGTTTAATTGGTGACACCTCAACCAAGATTGAAAGATAGTCCCGTACCGTTCACACATATCTTGTTGAGTTCGTAGCTTTCCCCCCTCTAACGCGAAGTGCAAAATTCCCTCTCTCAGACTGTATTGAGATCTTAGGCTCTTACTTAAGTCGTAATATGGTAACTCAAGATTATCTATGATAGGTATCATTGGGGAGAAAGGGGAGGACATATGTGTACTGGTAGCAAGTAACCTGTATCATTCATGTAGGGTTTCCATCATCAGATGGTATTGCAACAAGGTTTTGGGGCGCTTAGATACTGGTATCCATGCAAGGGTCCCCACATTGTTTGTGGAGAGGATCTGGCCATCCAATCTAACCCATTGCTTCTGTGGAGAATTGTGTGACCACTCAACCAGCCTTTGCAAGATAATAGCCTTCATATACAAATTTAGATCAGGAAAACTCAATCCCCCCTTGTGTCGAGGGAGGTACAATGTTCTCCTAGGTATTCTCGGTTTAACCCCCATCCAAATGAACTGCTCTATAGTGCTCTGTAATTGAGATAGAAAGTCGGGAGGAAGATGAATAGGGACAGTTTGTATAATATATAGTAAGCGTGGAAGTACGTTCATCTTGATTAAGCCTATTTTTCCCAACCAGGAAAGGGACCTAGTTTACGTCTTTTATCAAATTATGATCCTTTGCAGAAGGAACATCATTGAACTACTGGCAGCTAGCCAAACATATCTAGGTAGCCAATTGAAACAAATGTGTGCAGGCACTAATCAGAAGCTAGCTCTCGCTAGTGTAGTATGTGGTCGTATTCTTTTTTAACAATGGATACCAAAGAGAACAAAGTAAATTTAAAAATAGAAGTCAATTTAAAAGAGTCTTAAGATAACATGCTCTTTTGAATCATGGAAGTTTAAATTTGACTTTCTTATCCCTTTAATATTTAAATATATTCTTATATGCAATCCCCTTGTATTATTGCTAACTGTGTTTCATGATGGTTCCTTTCCAAATACTAACTTTTGTTCACCTACATTTTTATCTTTTACATAAACTCAAATTTAATAGACATTTCTTCTGCAGTCCATGGCACTGGAATTTACAGCCATAAACTCTTGTACTCCTTTCCAGCTTTCCAATGTTCTAGCATTTTCTCAAAATTCCTATGTGTTTGCAGAAGTTTAAACGCAGCTAAATAAACCTATCTTCATTCTTCATAGATTCCATTTCCAAATTGACCTATATTTTCAACTTTCACCTTCAAGTCAGAATGCCATTCTTTTGTAATTTGAGTTGTACTTTAGAACTATTCTCTCTAGACTGGTCTTTTCCAAATTTAACTTGAGGGCTGGAGTCCCAGCTTATGAGCAATGGTGAGTCAATCAGTGGGTCAGGTATTTAGATTTTCTCACAAAGAGATAGCCCTTAGAAACACTCTATCTCCAGCCATGAAAACATTAGATAAACATTAGACTAACTATTATTATTAGTATTAGTTTGTCTCAGTAGTTGATTTAAACAGCTAAAACTACTTTTATTAGTTTATTATTATTCAGATAATACAATTATTATCATGATTATTATCATAATAATTTATTAAAAAGGTTTAGTAAACTAACAGACCCAGATTAATTAATAGTTTCTATTACTCTGTAATTAAATATTGCAAGGAATTATATATAAACATATGTCATATAATGGCTTAATGGTATTATTATTATAATGATTATTATTATTTACCAGAATATAACTATCTATTGTGGATCTATAAGGATTTTTTTAAAGTAAACATTTTTATAAACTGCTTACACAGTGCATACTTTAAATATTTACTTCTTAAAATATTTGCAGTAATCAGCTTTATATTTTTGTTAAACTTTCATTAAATATCTGCGTAAAATCCAGTAAATTATATTTCCAAAGAAAGTAAAGTTTGTGTCTGTGTATTAGCTCCTCTCAGAAGACTCTATTCATCAAAGTCCAGAGGGAGCTCACTGTTGCATTCAGGCAAAACACCTAATGCTAGGTGTGATTCATCAAACTGTTCAAAGTAAATCAAGCGGGACGTGCAGCAGAGCCCACAGACATTACAGTTCTTTGATGCCTGTGTGCATGTTGCAGAAGCAAATTATTTAAATGCTGTTATGAAAACAAATTGATTGCATAATAGTGTGTTCCAAATCCAGACTATTTAAGAGATGCATGCAGGTGAAATGTCTAACAGCTACCTGCCTAAAACAAAATGTTATACTTCACTGAAAAACACACACACATCTTAATTATGAAAGAAATATTAAAAATGTTTTCCAGTGCAGGTTACTCTGTGATTTATAGACAATTATAATATGAAGAGCTATAAGGAGATAAACTATGCAGTTGTATGCCCTCTAGAACACAACACACCATTATTTAATATATTTAGATGTTTGTAAAGCTGTTTGTTTTTAAAGGCAATAAGAAATATATTCAGTAGTCAACCAATTATCATTTACATCATTCAGTCTGCAAACTTGCAATGTCTTTAATTAAAAAGAAATTCCGATAATGAGAATGTGACTCATGCTTTGGTAGAAACACAAATGCAGATGCTAGTCATTCATGTATTCTATTTGTATTAAAGGGTCAGTCTAGTCCAAAATAAACTTTCATGATTCAGATAGAGAATGTCATTTCAAACAATTTTCAAATGTACTTTAATCACAATTTTTGCTTTGTTCTCTTGGTATTCTTAGTTGAAAGCTAAACCTAGGAGGTTAATATGCTAATTTCTTGAAGGCTGCATCTTTTCTCAGGGCATTTTGACAGTTTTTCACCACTAGAGGGTGTTAGTTCATGTGTGTCATATAGTTAACACTGTGCTCATGCACGTGGAGTTCAGGTGAGCCAGCTCTGATTGGCTAAAATGGATGTCTGTCAAAAGAACTGAAATAAAGGGGCAGTTTGCAGAGGCTTAGATACAAGGTAATCACAGAAGTAAAACGTGTATTTATATAACTGTGTTGGTTGTGCAAAACTAGGGAATGGGTAATATAGAGATTATCTATCTTTTTAAACAATACAAATTCTGGAACATAAAGCTCTTAACTAAAGTGCTACAAAGTACACTAACACCCATAAACTACCTATTAACCCCTAAACTGAGGCCCCCCCCACATCAGCCAATACGATTTCTCCTACCTTAATTCCGATTGGCTGATAGAATCCTATCAGCCAATCAGAATTCGAGGGACGCCTTCTTGGATGACGTCATTTAAAGGACCAGCCATTCGTCGGGTAGTCGTCGGCCTAGAAGGATGTTCCGCGCCGGAGCTCTTCAAGATGGAGCCGTTCCTCGTCGGATGGATGAAGATAGAAGATGCCGCTTGGATGAAGATGTCTGCCGGTCCGGATGTCCTCTTCTGCCCGGATAGGATGAAGACTTCTGCCGGTCCGGATGTCCACTTCTGCCCCATCGGATGACCAGTGGTGCCCGGCTGGGTGAAGACGGCTCAAGGTAGAGTGATCTTCAATGGGGTAGTGTTAGGTTTTTAAGGGGGGATTGGGTGGGTTTTAGAGTAGGGATGTGTGGGTGGTGGGTTGTAATGTTGGGGGGGTATTATATTTCTTTTTTTACAGGTAAAAGAGCTGATTACTTTGGGGCAATGCCCCGCAAAAAGCCCTTTTAAGGGATGGTAAAAGAGCTGATTACTTTGGGGCAATGCCCCGCAAAAGGCCCTTTTAAGGGCTATTTGTAATTTAGTGTAGGGTAGGGAAGTTTATTATTTTGGAGGGATTTTTTTTATTTTAATAGGGGGATTAGATTAGGTGTAATTAGTTTAAAATATTGTAATTTCTTTTTTATTTTCTGTAATTTAGTGTTTGATTTTTCCGTAATTTAGTTTATTTAATTTAATTGTATTTAATTGTAGGTAGTTTAGGTAATTAATTTAATTATAGATTAGTGTTAGGTGTAATTGTAACTTAGGTTAGGGTTTATTTTACAGGTAATTTTGTATTTATTTTAGCCAGGTAGTTATTAAATCGTTAATAACTATTTAATAGCTTTTGTACCTAGTTAAAATAAATACAAAGTTGCCTGTAAAATAAAATCAAATCCTAAAATAGCTACAATGTAACTACTAGTTATATTGTAGCTATATTAGTGTTTATTTTATGGAGAAGTATTTAGTTTTAAATAGGATTCATTTATTTAATTATAGTAATTTTATTTAGATTTATTAAAAATAGATTTAAGTTAGGGGGGTGTTAGGATTAGGGTTAGACTTAGGTTTAGGGGTTAATACATTTAATATAGTAGCGGCGACGTTGGGGGCGGCAGATTAGGGGTTAATAATTGTAGGTAGGTGGCTGCGATGTTGGGGGCGGAAGATTAGGGGTTAATAAATATAATGTAGGTGTCAGCGATGTTAGGGGCAGCAGATTAGGGGTTCATAGGTATAATGTAGGTGGCGGCGGTGTCCGGAGCGGCTGATTAGGGGTTAATAATATTATGCAGGTGGCGAGGATGTCGGGGGCGGCAGATTAAGGGTTAATAAGTGTAAGGTTAGGGGTGTTTATACTCGGGGTTAATGTTAGGGTGTTAGGTGTAGACATAAAAATTATTTTCCCATAGGAAACAATGGGGCTGCGTTAGGAGCTGAATGCTGCTTTTTTACAGGTGTTAGGTTTTTTTTCAGCCAGCTCAGCCCCATTGTTTCCTATGGGGAAATCGTGCATGAGCACGTTTTAGCCAGCTTAACGCTACCGTAAGCAACGCTGGTATTACAGTGAAAAGTGGCGCTAAATTTGCTCAACGCTCACTTTTCTGAGGCTAACGCAGCCATTCAGAGAACTTGTAATACCAGCGTTGTTTAAAGTGAGCGCTGGAAAAAAAAGGCTCGTTAGCAACGCAAGTTTTTACCGACAAAACTTGTAATCTAGCCAATTGTGTTTTTCACTGAAATTATTTACACATAGCTTGTGCAGTCATAGAACTTTTTTTTAAAAAAAGCTTCCCTAGAATCCCCTTTGTTCAGAAAATAGCAGACATATATGGCTTTGCCTTTGGTTTTGGTAATTAGAAGGCCGCTAATTGCAGCTGTGCACCACACTTCTGAAATAGGATTTTTAGACTTGTTATTACAATGGGTCCAAGGCTCATTTGGTATGGCATGTATTCTCTAAATTGACCCCGAAAACTCTATGCATTCATAAAGCAGACAATCCAAGGTATTGATCTTGGCCAATTTTGATACATTTCATGTAATAATTTGGACGTCAGATGTATGCAATATGCGATCATATAAAAAAACAGAATTTATGCTTACCTGATAAATTACTTTCTCCAACGGTGTGTCCGGTCCACGGCGTCATCCTTACTTGTGGTATATTCTCTTCCCCAACAGGAAATGGCAAAGAGTCCCAGCAAAGCTGGCCATATAGTCCCTCCTAGGCTCCGCCCACCCCAGTCATTCGACCGACGGACAGGAGGAAATATATATAGGAGACACCATATGGTACCGTGGTGACTGTAGTTAGAGAAAATAATTCATCAGACCTGATTAAAAAACCAGGGCGGGCCGTGGACCGGACACACCGTTGGAGAAAGTAATTTATCAGGTAAGCATAAATTCTGTTTTCTCCAACATTGGTGTGTCCGGTCCACGGCGTCATCCTTACTTGTGGGAACCAATACCAAAGCTTTAGGACACGGATGAAGGGAGGGAGCAAATCAGGTTACCTAAACGGAAGGCACCACAGCTTGCAAAACCTTTCTCCCAAAAATAGCCTCCGAAGAAGCAAAAGTATCAAATTTGCAAAATTTGGCAAAATTGTGCAGTGAAGACCAAGTCGCTGCCTTACATATCTGGTCAACAGAAGCCTCGTTCTTGAAGGCCCATGTGGAAGCCACAGCCCTAGTGGAGTGAGCTGTGACTCTTTCAGGAGGCTGCCGTCCGGCAGTCTCATAAGCCAATCGGATGATGCTTTTAAGCCAAAAGGAAAGAGAGGTAGAAGTCGCTTTTTGACCTCTCCTCTTACCAGAATAAACAACAAACAAGGAAGATGTTTGTCTGAAATCCTTTGTAGCCTCTAAATAGAATTTTAGAGCACGGACTACGTCCAAATTGTGTAACAAACGTTCCTTCTTTGAAACTGGATTCGGACATAAAGAAGGTACAACTATCTCCTGGTTAATATTTTTGTTAGAAACAACCTTAGGAAGAAAACCAGGCTTAGTACGCAAAACCACCTTATCTGCATGGAACACCAGATAGGGCAGAGAGCACTGCAGAGCAGATAACTCTGAAACTCTTCTAGCAGAAGAAATTGCAACCAAAAACAAAACTTTCCAAGATAGTAACTTAATATCTATGGAATGTAAAGGTTCAAACGGAACCCCTTGAAGAACTGAAAGAACTAGATTTAGACTCCAGGGGGGAGTCAAAGGTCTGTAAACAGGCTTGATCCTAACCAGAGCCTGAACAAATGCTTGAACATCTGGCACAGCTGCCAGTCGTTTGTGTAGTAAGACAGATAAAGCAGAAATCTGTCCCTTTAGAGAACTCGCAGATAATCCTTTATCCAAACCTTCTTGCAGAAAGGAAAGAATCTTAGGAATTTTTACCTTATTCCAAGGGAATCCCTTGGATTCACACCAGCAGATATATCTTTTCCATATTTATTATGGTAAATCTTTCTAGTTACCGGTTTTCTGGCCTGAACCAGAGTATCTACACAGAATCTGAAAACCCACGCTTCGATAGAATCAAGCGTTCAATCTCCAAGCCGTCAGCTGGAGGGAGATCAGATTTGGATGTTCGAATGGACCCTGAACAAGAAGGTCCTGTCTCAAAGGTAGCTTCCATGGTGGAGCCGATGACATATTCACCAGGTCTGCATACCAAGTCCTGCGTGGCCACGCAGGAGCTATCAAGATCACCGAGGCCCTCTCCTCATTGATCCTGGCTACCAGCCTGGGAATGAGAGGAAACGGTGGAAATACATAAGCTAGGTTGAAGTTCCAAGGTGCTACTAGTGCATCTACTAGAGTCACCTTGGGATCCCTGGATCTGGACCCGTAGCAAGGAACCTTGAAGTTCTGACGAGACGCCATCAGATCCATGTCTGGAATGCCCCATAACTGAGTTATTTGGGCAAAGATCTCCGGATGGAGTTCCCACTCCCCCGGATGGAATGTCTGACGACTCAGAAAATCCGCCTCCCAGTTTTCCACACCTGGGATGTGGATCGCAGACAGGTTGCAGGAGTGATCCTCCGCCCATTGAATTATTTTGGTCACTTCTTTCATCGCCAGGGAACTCCTTGTTCCCCCCTGATGATTGATATATGCAACGGTCGTCATGTTGTCTGATTGGAACCTTATGAATCTGGCCTTTGCTAGCTGAGGCCAAGCCCTGAGAGCATTGAATATCGTTCTCAGTTCCAGAATGTTTATCGGGAGAAGAGATTCTTCCCGAGACCATAGACCCTGAGCTTTCAGGGATTCCCAGACCGCGCCCCAGCCCACTAGACTGGCGTCGGTCGTGACAATGACCCACTCTGGTCTGCGGAAGCTCATTCCCTGGGACAGATGGTCCAGGGTCAGCCACCAACGGAGTGAATCTCCGGTCTTCTGATCTACTTGAATCAGTGGAGACAAGTCTGTATAGTCCCCATTCCACTGTTTGAGCATGCACAGTTGTAATGGTCTTAGATGAATTCGTGCAAAAGGAACTATGTCCATTGCTGCAACCATCAACCCTACTACTTCCATGCACTGCGCTATGGAAGGACGAGGAACAGAATGAAGCACTTGACAAGAGCTTAGAAGTTTTGATTTTCTGACCTCTGTCAGAAAAATCCTCATTTCTAAGGAATCTATTATTGTTCCCAAGAAGGGAACTCTTGTCGACGGAGACAGAGAACTTTTTTCTATGTTCACCTTCCATCCGTGTGATCTGAGAAAGGCTAGAACGATGTCTGTATGAGCCTTTGCTTTTGACAGGGACGACGCTTGTATTAGAATGTCGTCCAAGTAAGGTACTACTGCAATGCCCCTCGGTCTTAGAACCGCTAGAAGGGACCCTAGCACCTTTGTGAAAATCCTTGGAGCAGTGGCTAACCCGAATGGGAGGGCCACAAACTGGTAATGCTTGTCCAGAAAAGCGAACCTTAGGAACTGATGATGTTCTTTGTGGATAGGAATATGTAGGTACGCATCCTTTAGATCCACGGTAGTCATAAATTGACTTTCCTGGATAGTGGGTAGAATCGTTCGAATGGTTTCCATCTTGAACGATGGAACCCTGAGAAATTTGTTTAGGATCTTCAAATCCAAAATTGGTCTGAAAGTTCCCTCTTTTTTGGGAACTACGAACAGATTGGAATAAAATCCCATTCCTTGTTCCTTTATTGGAACTGGGTGTATCACTCCCATCTTTAACAGGTCTTCTACACAATGTAAGAATGCCTGTCTCTTTATTTGGTATGAGGATAAGTGAGACATGTGGAACCTTCCCCTTGGGGGTAGTTCCTTGAATTCCAGGAGATAACCTTGAGAAACTATTTCTAGCGCCCAGGGATCCTGAACATCTCTTGCCCAAGCCTGAGCAAAGAGAGAGAGTCTGCCCCCTACTAGATCCGGTCCCGGATCGGGGGCTACTCCTTCATGCTGTTTTGTTAGCAGCGGCAGGCTTCTTGGCCTGCTTACCCTTGTTCCAGCCTTGCATCGGTTTCCAGGCTGGTTTGGACTGTGAGGCATTACCCTCTTGCTTAGAGGATGCAGAATTAGAGGCCGGTCCGTTCCTGAAATTGCGAAAGGAACGAAAATTAGACTTATTTTTAGCCTTGAAAGACCTATCTTGTGGAAGGGCGTGGCCCTTTCCCCCAGTGATGTCTGAAATAATCTCTTTCAATTCTGGTCCAAATAGAGTTTTACCTTTGAAAGGGATGTTAAGCAATTTTGTCTTGGATGACACATCCGCTGACCAAGACTTTAGCCAAAGCGCTCTGCGCGCCACGATAGCAAACCCTGAATTTTTCGCCGCTAATCTAGCTAATTGCAAAGCGGCATCTAAAATAAAAGAGTCAGCCAATTTAAGTGCGTGAACTCTGTCCATAACCTCCTCATATGGAGTCTCTCTACTGAGCGACTTTTCTAGTTCCTCGAACCAGAACCACGCTGCTGTAGTGACAGGAACAATGCACAAAATTGGTTGTAGAAGGTAACCCTGCTGTACAAAAATCTTTTTAAGCAAACCTTCCAATTTTTTATCCATAGGATCTTTGAAAGCACAACTATCTTCGATAGGAATAGTAGTGCGTTTGTTTAGAGTAGAAACTGCCCCCTCAACCTTAGGGACTGTCTGCCATAAGTCCTTTCTGGGGTCGACCATAGGAAATAATTTCTTAAATATAGGGGGGGAACAAAAGGTATGCCGGGCTTTTCCCACTCCTTATTTACTATGTCCGCCACCCGCTTGGGTATAGGAAAAGCGTCGGGGTGCACCGGAACCTCTAGGAACTTGTCCATCTTGCATAATTTCTCTGGAATGACCAAGTTGTCACAATCATCCAGAGTAGATAAAACCTCCTTAAGCAGTGCGCGGAGATGTTCTAATTTAAATTTAAATGTCACAACATCAGGTTCAGCTTGTTGAGAAATTTTTCCTGAATCTGAAATTTCTCCATCTGACAAAACCTCCCTCATGGCCCCTTCAGATTGGTGTGAGTGTATGACAGAACAATTATCATCAGCGCCCTCCTGCTCTTCAGTGTTTAAAACAGAGCAATTGCGCTTTCTCTGATAAGTAGGCATTTTGGATAAATTATTTGCTATGGAGTTATCCATTACAGCCGTTAATTGTTGCATGGTAATAAGCATTGGCGCACTAGATGTACTAGGGGCCTCCTGCGTGGGCAAAACTGGTGTAGACACAGTAGGAGATGATGTAGTATCATGTTTACTCCCCTCATCTGAGGAATCATCTTGGGCAATTTCATTATCTGTGGCAGTACTGTCCTTACTTTGTTTGGACGCTATGGCACAATTATCACATAAATTTAAATGGGGAGACACATTGGCTTTCATACATATAGAACATAGCTTATCTGAAGGTACAGACATGTTAAACAGGCTTAAACTTGTCAACAAAGCACAAAAAACGTTTTAAAATAAAACCGTTACTGTCTCTTTAAATTTTAAACAGAAAACACTTTATTACTGAATATGTGAAAAAGTATGAAGGAATTGTTCAAAAATTACCAAAATTTCACCACAGTGTCTTAAAGTATTAATAGTATTGCACACCAAATTTCAGAGCTTTAACCCTTAAAATAACGGAACCGGAGCCGTTTATAAATTTAACCCCTATACAGTCCCAGCTATAGTCTTTGCTGAGACCCAACCAAGCCCAGAGGGGAATACGATACCAATTGACGCCTTCTAGAAGCTTTTCCAGCAATTTTTAGATCCTCACACATGCATCTGCATGCCCTGCTCTCAAAAAACAACTGCGCAGTAATGGCGCGAAAATGAGGCTCAGTCTACAACTAGGAAGGCCCCCTGACTGGAAAAGGTGTCTAACACAGTGCCTGCCGTTTAATAAACGTTCCCCAAGTTTATAAATGCAAATTGTCAGCATAAATATGAATAAAATGCCCAAATAAAGCAATTGATTTAGCCCATAAAAATGTCTACCAGTTTTTTAGCCCATAATAAGCCCTTTATTCTGTTTGTTTGACTAAGAAAATGGCTTACCTGTCCCCATGAGGGGAAATGACAGCCTTCCAGCATTACATCGTCTTGTTAGAAATATGGCTAGTCATACCTTAAGCAGAAAAGTCTGCTAACTGCTTCCCCCAACTGAAGTTACTTCATCTCAACAGTCCTATGTGGAAACAGCAATCAATTTTAGTTACTGTCTGCTAAAATCATCTTCCTCTCACAAACAGAAATCTTCATCCTTTTCTGTTTCAGAGTAAATAGTACATACCAGCACTATTTTAAAATAACAAACACTTGATAGAAGAATAAAAACTACATTTAAACACCAAAAAACTCTTAACCATCTCCGTGGAGATGTTGCCTGTGCAACGGCAAAGAGAATGACTGGGGTGGGCGGAGCCTAGGAGGGACTATATGGCCAGCTTTGCTGGGACTCTTTGCCATTTCCTGTTGGGGAAGAGAATATCCCACAAGTAAAGATGACGCTGTGGACCGGACACACCAATGTTGGAGAAAATGTTTTCACAAACTTGGGTTTCTCACTGAAATTATTTACACATAACTTGTACAGTCAGAATAAATATTGTTGTAAAAGCTTCCCTGGAATCTCAGAAATAGCAGATATGCATAGCTATGCCATTGGTTTTGGTAATTAGAAGGCCACTAATTGCACCGGCACACCCCACCTCTTAAAGAGGATTTTAATTTCATTATGATAATGGGTTTAGAGCCCATTTGGAATGGCATAATGGCAGGAATTCTCAAAATTGACCCCCAAATCTATCTATATATTATATTTTTAAATAGACACAGCAAGGTTTCTAGGCCCATTTTGTTATCTTTAATGACAGCATTTGGATGTCAGAAGTCAGACTGTTAACTTTTTCACAAACTTTGGGTTTCTCACTGAAATTATTTACACAAAACGTGTGCAGCCATAAGAGAAATGCTTGCAAAAGCTTCCATGGTATCCCCTTTGTTCAGAAATAGCAGTTATTCAAGGCTTGGCATGGTTTTGGTAATTAGAAGGCTGCTAATCGAAGCTGTTAATCATAGTTCTGAAAGGGGATTTTTAGATATGTTCAGGCAAAAGGTTAATGGTGTATTTGTTATTGTATAACTGCCCAAATAAACTATATATATTTTAAGAGTAGACAACTCAAGTATATTTCATGCCAACAGCTTACTTATAATTTAGAAAAAAAAAACTTTTTCATAAATTTTGGTTTTCTCACAAACATTATTTACACACATGTTTAGTACTAATACAAATTATTTAAAAAAAAACTATGATCTCCTTTGTTAAGAAATAGCAGACATGTATGGGCATGTCATTTTTTTGGAAATTAGAAGGCTGCTAATTGCAGCTGGGAATCACAGTTCTGAAAAAAATGTTTAGATACATTCAGGCAAATAGTTAATGGTCTATTTGTTATTGCATAACCTCCCAAATAAACTATATATATATTTTAAAAGTAGATAACCCAAGGTATTGACCTAGGTCCATTTTAAAATATATTTCATGCCAACAACTGACAACTGCTAACTGCAGCTTTCAATCACTGCTCTGAAAGGGGATATTTAGAAATGTTTAACAAAAGGGTTAATCGCTTCGTAGATATGAAATTATGTTATTTTAAGACCTTTATTATAAAATAAAGTTTAAAAAAATATTTTTGTCTCTAAATTTATTTGCACACTGCATGGAACTCAAATATTTTTAAATGGGATTTTTCACCAATATTTGAAAACTGTTTGGTAAAATTCAAAACAGTCTTTGAGGCCAAGACCAGGTTTTGAAAGGCAGTGATTACAAAAAGAGACAAGCGATTGACCAAGGAATGAACAAAAGTATAATAGCTTGTTTTTTTGTTTTTTTTTGTTTTTTTTTTTCTCAATGCAATACTCTTGTTATTTTTTTTTTTTTTTATTGAGGTTTTTGTACAATAAACAAAAAACATATATCATCTTTAAACAACAAAAAGAGATCAGATTATTATTAAACAACATATATCAACATTTGTAAGATTTAGCATAGATAGACAGATGGAACCTCGTTTTTTTTTGTGTATTAGCATAAGTGACTGACCTAGTGAAGACTCATTCTTAAGCCAAGTGGCCAATTATTATAGCAGCTATCTCATGGTCAGTAATAGAAAAGGTGAATATACACGTAATGGGGGGGGGGGGGGGAATTTCAGCGGGTAAGCACCGCTCTTAAAATAAGGTGGGGGATTTGGGAGATTTGGGGGGCGGAGCATATAAATCAACTCTTATATTCAATATAGTAAGGTAGGTTGTAACAAGCTTAGCTCTGTAGTATCCTTGGGGACCGCACAACCAGTCAATATATACACTATAATTAATTAAACCTTAGCAGGATGATGTCCGCTCATTATGTGCACCAGAATGGAAGTGTATACTAGGGCATACTATTGTCTAGTCCGTAATTGCAGTAGTGTAGTCTCTGATATAACTCAGCGGACAAGAGAACAGCATTAAACAATCAATTTGTTTTTAAGTAGTTAATACACCTTGCCCATAAACTCAAATAAATGGGGCGAAAACAATAACACTTTACAATTGCAATGAGTGTTATGTATGCAGACTAAGCACTTATAATGAAGGTATGTAATACTATACCCATAATACAGTTAATAAAATAAATTTAAGTTGATAAGTTGACATATCTATCATAACTCCATTGGTAAGGGATCTAGCTTAGTGAAGCCTAAGTGTCTGGCCCTTACTGGATAACGGTAGATTTAGCAAGGAGCTCAAAGCCAATGTTAACTATGTAGGAGTATTGTGCCAGGGTTAGGACTGGCAGCTTTAATAAAAATATAGCTCTGCATTATTATGTCTAAGGTTACACGGGCCCATGACAGAGCATTATGCGCCTATCTCCATACTCATAGGCATATGTCTATGTAACTTATTCGCTGCTTCACGACTTGAGACCATGGAAATATGTTCAAAAAATAATGCAATGCTAGACACGCCCATCTATAGCCAAATAGTAGGGTCACATAGTATAATAATATAATAGTACAGCGCGGAGCGGTGTGGTATCAAATGTACTCTGCTATTCTAGAGCTGCAATGCCTGAAGAGACTAAGCTATAGCACACTTAAGGTACATTACATCAAAGCATATAATAACAATATTATAGTGCTACAATAAACAGCAACACAGAAAATACTAGGATCCTAGGCCAGTATAGGGAGAACATCTAAAAATAATGTCTGGTATGCAATAGGGTTACTGAACAGACTAGTTAGTGGTCACAGATAGTATGATATCTAAGTCTAGAATATAATAAGAAAGTTCTACTACCCAGACAATGTATGTAGTGGTAGTGAATATCTCTTTGAACCTGTAAATGAACCCATAATAAACTGGGATTCAGCTATCAGCGTAACCTTAAGCTTCAGGTAATGGACACAACCTCAGGTTAATCTCCTAGCATATTAGAGAGAGCAGGAGAGACCAAACTTCACTAAACAATACGGTATACACAAAGAGCATCAAACTGTACTATGTAATTGTATGAGTCTAAACAGATTATATAAAAACAGGGCATGTTCAGATAGATATATAACTATAAAACCAAGATATAAACTAAATGTTGTGAACTTACAGAGTCATATATGGCATAATTTAAGAAACAAACTACAATATTTGCCCTCAGATTTTAAGGTCTTCATTCAGGGAGTAGTGTGATTCAGAACAAGGTATTATAGCTGCAGGACTTTCTGGGAGCTGAATTATATTGAGGCATAAAAGCTCCAAATTTAGAGGCAGATATATACACCACAGCTCTTAAAACATTGTAGTTCACAGCTTGCATCGAGATGACTGTAGCCTCCAGTGTTATGCTAATAAGTGCTACTATTAGAATGCATAGTGATTGCTAAGGCCTAGACCATGTGATTATTAGCTAAACGTTTGAAGGCACATTATATCAGCTTAATTGATGGTTAGGAACTTTTAATAGGTCTATTTGTACAACAGTGCACCAAAACGATATACACCCATGTTAGGCTAAAGGATATAGAACAGTCACCAGTATTCAAATATGTTTTAGTCCATCTCATATGTAGATCTAAAGTGTATAGAGAGAGTTAATTAAACATTCAATAGATTTACGTAAAACAAAGCACTCACACATTAACTATAGCGCAAGCGGCCCAAACATTAACCTAGGAGGGCAATATTATATCTGTGAATGTATAAACCAGAATTGTCCTTAGCAAACAATAAATGTTATTAATTTGGGCCAGATCTCTGAGATCTAGATCTTATTCACCGTATAGGGGGTAGTCTCTGATTCCCTGTAGGATACCATAGAAACGTATATCAATAGGAGCGTGGAGAAGAAAACAAACTGTCTACTGAATGAATAGGGACAGTCTACAAACATCGATGGCTATTGTACTGTTCAGAAGAGCCCTCGGTATAAGAGTCATTGTTAGCTCTAGCCCACTCCAGTTTTAAGAGAGTTTGTTACTTCTTGTTGAGGCCTGGAGAGCCGCCCCGCTGGGTCTATAGCGGTATTTGCTGTGGTACTTAGGAGAGGTGTCGGGGAAGGAAGTATAAAGAGGAAACGGGCACTCCGCCAACCTCCTGAAGGTTCAACTGATTTCCCGGTGAGAGTTATAGGCTCCGTCAGAGCCAAGTATACATCCGTACAAGCCATGAGGTACGGCATGAGAATAGGAGGCTGTGTCATTTCCACACACTGCGGGGCCCCTCCCGATATAGTAGGGATCTTTATTGTAGCTGTAGTGCTGTCAATAAGGAGCGGGTTATGGCCAGTTAGCGACACACCTCCCCCGACCTTACTGCAGATGCTCAACTGAACGGATGGGTGAGACCTCTCAGACGGACATTCCCAATATGTCTCCGTCAGGGTATCTCCAGGTCTCTCGCTAGGTAGGTCATTGATGGACATTCCCTGCAGTGTCGATTTCAGCGTGGCCAATAGATCCGAAAAGCAGCTTGTCATCTGCCGATCAAAGTCCTGAAAGAGGGTATATAGAGGCTCGTGATTCTCCTCCATTTTGCCAGGGAGCCCAAATTGCAACTCGAGTTAGTAGTAGATAGAGTAGGCCCAGATCACTTCTTCTTTAAATCCTGTGATTCACCGAGTTAGATACATAGGCTAGCTCAGACAGAATACCCTTCACTTAAGAACTGGTTAATAATTGTCCACATGTATATTTAGCTCAGTCTTTACTGCAATTAAAAGCTTTTTTCTAGTTTAGGCCTAGGAGCTCAGTAGATGCAGGACTGGTTACCTCGGCTGTTGGCTCCGCCCTCCGTAATAGCTTGTTTTATTGCATGTTTCCACCCTAGGAGCACCGGCATGTGAATTCCACAATGAACTTTCCTGTAGTATATCAGTCTGATCCTTACTAAGCAGTACATTCCAGCTTTGAAATACCTGGCAATTCCTCTCTGAATGAGAGACAGGGCAAACCCCAGATGTATGTTTCGGCCTAGTGTAGGCCTTATCAGTAAGGTGCAGCCATATCCCTCTAGGCACATTGGGCAAAGGGTCCATGTCTGGTTTCCTGCATTCACCCTAAGGGCCCGATGATCTACATTTTACGACATCAAACATGGTTCTTTACACTAATCCTCACTTGGGCTGCCCTTGTGAAATTATCAGAAAAAAGGGGCAGTACCTGTGAGTGGCGAGCCTCCTATTGAAAGTAATGGAGCTTGCTGGAAAGGGACATTTCACTCTGTAGAGTGAACTTATCAGGGAGAAGGGGGCGCTCTTTAAAAATTAAATTCTGCAGCCAGTATAAACCACAATATGCTGATTTCTGGGTATATCATCTTACAATAGCCTATATTTTCATATGTTTTTCTATTGGGGTTATAAGTATTTTTAGTGTTTTGAGAACACCTTGGTACCTTTTTGTTTGTGAAAAAAATGGGAGATCTGCAGTGCAAAAATATTTACAGACTTATGTAGTTATTACAGAGGAAATTTCATAAAAACCAATGGAAGCCCCATGTTCAGCCCATTTTTACGCAAAAACAACAATTACGCTTTATATTTTGTACTTATAATATGAATTTCTAAGTAATTTTTGCACATCCAGTGTACTTCATTTATAATTTACACTGTGCATATTTAATATAATGTATTTTTGTGTAATTTACATCCAAATTTTGCGTCTTTTATAAAATACAATTTTTGGTGAATAATTTTGTCACGATTTTTGAGGCACCTTAACAATAAAAAAAAAAATATGTGTATATTTGTGTGAATGGCTGAAATACTCAATTTGTAAGATTTTTAAAATATGAATTGTATTGTGTATTTTGGTAATGTCCGACTCTCCTGCATACAAAATGCAGTATGTGCCCCTTAGCGAGACACCATGTTTTCAGGCTAAAAAGAGGCTTTAGATCATTCCACCAGAGAAATAGAAATACTGGTGAGCATTCTTTTATATTTTTGACAGCCCAGAGATCTTTAGTTCATTGGGCCCTTAAGTAGACTTCCCCAAGGGTCATAATTTTCATAAACAAAAAGAGAGAAGTGTTCAACCAGGAAACTATCAATAGCATAATAGCTTGTTCTATTTCGATCCAAGGAGCAGCCTCTTATTGCCCAGCATGTGCCTTTCACAGACAAGAACTTTTCCTGCAGTATATAAATCAGATCCTGGCTAAACACTACAGGCCAGTCCAGTCCCGAAATACCAGGTAATCTCTCTCTGAATGAGAGACATGGCAAACCCCATATGTACTTTTCAGCCTAGTGTGAACCTTGTCAGTGAGGTGCAGCCATATCCCTCTAGGCATGTTGGCAATGGGTCCATGTCTGGTTTCCCGCCTTCACCCTTAGGGAGACTTCCCCAAGGGTCATAATGAAATACAGTGATAAAAGGAATCATTTCTCATTCCTCTTTTGTTACAAAATTAGACCTGAGAAAATGTCTGCCAGAGTGTCCTTACATTGTACATTCTGGGAGTTTCTGAATTTTCAAAGCAACGTTTGGTTAACACTTTGAACTCGTAATTTACAAATGAGAGCTTGTTAGATGATGCAGCTGATCTGTACAGTACAAATGAATTAAAAATTTCCATTTTAATCAAATGGACTGCAATTTGTATACTTAATTATACTAAATTTTAGGTTTCCTTGTGGCAAAGTATGGCTTAATTATTTAGTCTGGTCTGCTCCATATGAAGCCTTTTGCCCTTTGGCTGCAGATCCTATTGTCAGCTTTGACAACTTGCACCAGAGTATTGGACATAGGTACTATGTCAGCACAGTACGCTGGGCAAAGTACTGTGTGATGTAGTACCTACATTCATTTTGCACAAGGGGTTAATGGTGAATTTTGTACAAAAATCATTAGATTAAGTTTTCTAGAGGATTATTAACAAACCTCTATATTTGTTATACAAATTAATCTCCTGAATAACTCACACATTGATTGCATGTTCTATTCTTTTCCTCTGTAAATAAAAAAGCACACCTTTATACATTGAGTTCATTAAGCAATCTCTTAGGGATCAATTTATGAAGCAACATTCACAGCTTTGGAGGCTATGCAGAGCAGGTCCTCATGAGCAAGCTGCATCCACATATTTAAGAAGCAGAAATTGCTTCTTTTGCCTCTCCATCACCTCAGAGGTGGCAAGATAAATCAACCTGACACTCTCTAAATTGGGGCGATTGACATGTCCTACTCTTCTGCAATTGGTTACTAAGGAGCAGGGGGCAGAATTGCACATGAAATATCTTGTGCAATGTTAAATTTTGCCATGCAATGCAGCATTGCAAGTGATGATTGCAGGTGGAAAGATTTACAACTAGCAAACCATTCTGCCTGCAATGATGATAAAGTTTTCCCTTAGAGTGGGCTTTAAGTCTACATATGTATAAACAATGCAATTTCAAACACAGCAAACATAACATGGATGCATTTTTCACTTAAATAAGAATTAAAACAATGTAAATGCTAGACATAATGAAGTATTTCAAGTAAAGATTAGCATGAGAATAGTATGTATATTGTGATACAAATGTGATATGGCAGGCCATATATGAGTGAATTGTTGAATGAACCAATGTCTTAACTGACCTACATGTTGATTAAAAAACCTTAAAGGGACAGTTTAGGCCAAAACAGACTTTCATGATTCAGATAGAGCATGTAATTTTAAACAATTTTCCAATTTACTTTTATCACCAATTTTGCTTTGTTCTCTTGGTATTCTTAGTTGAAAGCTTAACCTAGGAGGTTCATATGCTAATTTCTTAGACCTTGAAGCCCACCTATTTCAGATTGCATTTTAACAGTTTTTCACCACTAGAGGGTGTTAGTTCACGTATTTCATATAGATAACACTGTGCTTGTGCACAAGAAGTTATCTGGGAGCAGACACTGATTGGCTAGACTGCAAGTCTGTCAAAAGAACTGAAAAAAGGGGCAGTTTGCAGAGGCTTAGATACAAGATAATCACAGAGGTTAAAAGTATATTATTATAACTGTGTTGGTTATGCAAAACTGGGAAATGGGTAATAAAGCGATTATCTATCTTTTAAAACAATAACAATTCTGGTGTAGACTGTCCCTTTAACTAGTTGTTATGATGTCTCATGATTAATATAGGTATTAATGCCGATAAAACACAAAACTCAGTCTGCATAACAGGAAACCACAATGTCCAAGAACATTTGTCTGAATAACAAGCTTTCAGCACAAATCGTTGTAACTTACACAATTGTAAAGATGCCAAGAATATTTGCCTGAATAACAAGCTTTCAGCACAAATCTTTGACACGTACACAATTATAAAAAAGGAAATATGTAAATAATATTTTCTTAGCAAAGTATAAAAAGAGAGTTGGGACTTCCTCTTATTTGATTCTCATTCAAGGGCAGACGTGTCACTTGAAGATTTTTGTCCCAGATTTTCTATATTGTTCGGGTTGTAGTGGGAGGAATTACCAGGTGAAGCGGAACATATATGATGCACTATCTGGTAAAGTAGCGATTTATATTATTGATTTTATAATATGTAACATAGAGAATTGCTTAAAATATATAACTTTGAGCATTGCGAAGTAGATTGTTTATATTTAATATTTAATAAAATACTTGTATTAATCAAGACATAGAGGCCAATTTATCAAGCTCCGGATGGAGCTTAAGGGCCTGTGTTTCTGGCGAGTCTTCAGACTCGCCAGAAACGCAAGTTATGGAGCAGCCGTCTAAAGACCGCTCATCCATAACCTGTCCACCTGCTCTGATGAGGCGGACAAAGATCACCACAATTCAACCCGATCAAGTATGATTGGGTTGATTGACACCCTCTAGCTGGCGGCTGAATTGGCCGCAAGTCTGCAGGGGGTGGCGTTGCACCACCAGCTCATAAGAACTGGTGGTGCAATGCTGAATACGGACTTTTGTTAAATAGGCCTCTGAGTGTTTATTCAGCAATACATATATGCAGATATTTTTATTTATATTAGTTGATTAAATAATAAAGAAATAAGTGTAATAAAGGAACTTTTTATAATAATGAGCACCACCATTTTGATTTGCCTTATCTAATTTCTTCTGCAGCAGACAATCAGCTGCAGATATTAAAGTCAATATAGTGTATGTAGTAGCTAATTTTAAACTATCCCTGATTGTCCTCTACCTAGGAAATGAGATAAGAGGAACAGGCTTTTAAATCTAGAACAAAATTACAATCTAGTGGCACCCTTTATTTTTTAGAAACTCAGAAGAGTTTATAATAAAGTAAATTATAGGGAAAAGGGACAACATAATTAATGATAATAATTAATTGGACGTCCGGCGATGTTACAGCAAAGGAACAAATAATATTCCAATATAGATAAAAATGATTTATTAGCTAATAAATATTTTTTATGTATATTGGAATATTATTTTGTTCCTTTGCTGTGACATCGCCGGACATCCAATTTTGATGGAGTAAGTTACTACGTATTCAATTTTAACAGATTCTACATATTTTTCACTGGAGTTCTTTTCTTGCTCTCAGTTTGTTAAACCACCAAGATATCTGTGGATTACTGCTACTGGACCTTTGTGTGACATATTCCAGACAAGCAGATATCATGCAACTTATGGAGTGAGTATATTGCACTCTTATTAATTGGCTTTTACATACACACCAAGTCCTTCTCTCTTTGTCATCAGAAGTATTATTATACTTCCAGCCTTAGTTTAACACTCAAAGATCTGTGCCATCTACCACTGAAAATCTACCTTAAACTACAGTCCCTGGGGAGAGACTGAAAGAAGGCAGCAGTCTAACCACTAGGAGAGTATTAGTTCTCAGTCCATTTGTAACAGATTGTTGTTTTTTTACCATCTTACAATATCTGTACAAACCATCTTACAATATCTGTACAAACCATCTTACAATATCTGTACAAACCATCTTACAATATCTGTACATTGTTTCCTCTGTAATATATATATATACAGGGAGTGCAGAATTATTAGGCAAGTTGTATTTTTGAGGATTAATTTTATTATTGAACAACAACCATGTTCTCAATGAACCCAAAAAACTCATTAATATCAAAGCTGAATAGTTTTGGAAGTAGTTTTTAGTTTGTTTTTAGTTATAGCTATTTTAGGGGGATATCTGTGTGTGCAGGTGACTATAACTGTGCATAATTATTAGGCAACTTAACAAAAAACAAATATATACCCATTTCAATTATTTATTTTTACCAGTGAAGCCAATATAACATCTCAACATTCACAAATATACATTTCTGACATTCAAAAACAAAACAAAAACAAATCAGTGACCAATATAGCCACCTTTCTTTGCAAGGACACTCAAAAGCCTGCCATCCATGGATTCTGTCAGTGTTTTGATCTGTTCACCATCAACATTGCGTGCAGCAGCAACCACAGCCTCCCAGACACTGTTCAGAGAGGTGTACTGTTTTCCCTCCTTGTAAATCTCACATTTGATGATGGACCACAGGTTCTCAATGGGGTTCAGATCAGGTGAAAAAGGAGGCCATGTCATTAGATTTTCTTCTTTTATACCCTTTCTTGCCAGCCACGCTGTGGAGTACTTGGACGCGTGTGATGGAGCATTGTCCTGCATGAAAATCATGTTTTTCTTGAAGGATGCAGACTTCTTCCTGTACCACTGCTTGAAGAAGGTGTCTTCCAGAAACTGGCAGTAGGACTGGGAGTTGAGCTTGACTCCATCCTCAACCCGAAAAGGCCCCACAAGCTCATCTTTGATGATACCAGCCCAAACCAGTACTCCACCTCCACCTTGCTGGCGTCTGAGTCGGACTGGAGCTCTCTGCCCTTTACCAATCCAGCCACGGGCCCATCCATCTGGCCCATCAAGACTCACTCTCATTTAATCAGTCCATAAAACCTTAGAAAAATCAGTCTTGAGATATTTCTTGGCCCAGTCTTGACGTTTAAGCTTGTGTGTCTTGTTCAGTGGTGGTCGTCTTTCAGCCTTTCTTACCTTGGCCATGTCTCTGAGTATTGCACACCTTGTGCTTTTGGGCACTCCAGTGATGTTGCAGCTCTGAAATATGGCCAAACTGGTGGCAAGTGGCATCTTGGCAGCTGCACGCTTGACTTTTCTCAGTTCATGGGCAGTTATTTTGCGCCTTGGTTTTTCCACACGCTTCTTGCGACCCTGTTGACTATTTTGAATGAAACGCTTGATTGTTCGATGATCACGCTTCAGAAGCTTTGCAATTTTAAGAGTGCTGCATCCCTCTGCAAGATATCTCACTATTTTTGACTTTTCTGAGCCTGTCAAGTCCTTCTTTTGACCCATTTTGCCAAAGGAAAGGAAGTTGCCTAATAATTATGCACACCTGATATAGGGTGTTGATGTCATTAGACCACACCCCTTCTCATTACAGAGATGCACATCACCTAATATGCTTAATTGGTAGTAGGCTTTCGAGCCTATACAGCTTTGAGTAAGACAACATGCATAAAGAGGATGATGTGGTCAAAATACTAATTTGCCTAATAATTCAGCACTCCCTGTATATCAGCAAGTGAGCACTACATTTATTTATTTATAAAATATTTTACCAGGAAAGATACATTGAGATTTCTCTCGTTTTCAAGTATATCCTGGGTCCACAAAACATTGCATCGATTACAATAGGGTACAATAAAATACAAAAACAATAATAATACACAATATATGAAAAAATTTAACATAGAACAGGTAGGAAATATATAATCAACCATGACAGGTGAATTCTGTTTTGAGGTATGTAGAGAGGGAGCTCTTAAAGGATGTTAGGCTTGGGAAGGTTTGAAAGTGTGCAGAAGGTCATTCCATAATTGTGGAGCTCTGTAGGAAAAGGAGGATTGAGCTGCTTTCTTTTTGTATTGAGGCAAGCTAAATAATGTGCTCGTATTGGATCGGAGGTTATAGGAGGTGGGTATAGCCGAGGAGAGCATTCTGTTCAGGTAGGATGGGAGCTTCCCAGAAAGGCTCTTAAACACAAGGCAGGAAAGATGGAGGGTGCGTCTGGATTCCAGCGACAGCCAGTTTAGTTCTTTTAGCATGTCACAATGGGGGGTCCTGTAGTTACATTGTAGCACAAAGTGGCAGAATGAGTTATACAATGTATTAACTTTAATAAGGTGAATTTGCGGTGCAGGTGCATATACTATGTCCCCGTATTTTATGATAGGCATCAGCATTTGCTGTACAATTTTTTCCTTTACTGTAGGGCTGAGGCAGGATTTGTTTCTGTACAGGGCACCTAGTTTTGGATAAAGCTTAGATGCAAGTTTTTCTATGTGGAGGCCAAAAGATAGATTGGGGTCTAACAACATACCCAAGTATTTGAAAGAGTGGACTGCGGTCAGTGTGCAATTGGATTTTGTTTTGATGCGTAGATGGGAATTTTGTAATTTGTGTAATTTAGGTCCCATTCCAAAGATCATTGTGACAGTTTTGTCAGTGTTTAGGAAGAGTTTGTTTTTTGAGATCCACTTTTCTACCTCTGTGAACTGGTCTTGGAGCACTGCTTCAAGCTGCGGCAGATTGGAATTGTTTGCATAGATTACCATGTCATCTGCATACATGTGAGGATTTGCAGAGATTAGGCAAATAATTTATAAATAATGTGAATAGTAGGGGGCTGAGAATGGAACCTTGGGGAACACCACACGTGACTGGGAGAGGGAGGGAGTCGCTGTCAGAAATGGAGACATATTGTGATTCCACACGCTTCTTGCGACCCTGTTGACTATTTTGAATGAAACGCTTGATTGTTCGATGATCACGCTTCAGAAGCTTTGCAATTTTAAGAGTGCTGCATCCCTCTGCAAGATATCTCACTATTTTTGACTTTTCTGAGCCTGTCAAGTCCTTCTTTTGACCCATTTTGCCAAAGGAAAGGAAGTTGCCTAATAATTATGCACACCTGATATAGGGTGTTGATGTCATTAGACCACACCCCTTCTCATTACAGAGATGCACATCACCTAATATGCTTAATTGGTAGTAGGCTTTTGAGCCTATACAGCTTGGAGTAAGACAACATGCATAAAGAGGATGATGTGGTCAAAATACTCATTTGCCTAATAATTCTGCACTCCCTGTATATATATATATATATATATATATATATATATATATATATATATATATATGCCAAAGGGAAATATAAACTGACAGTCTTATCTGTATGGGTCCCAGAACTACTGTGTCTCTCTCAAAAGCGCAAATACAATAGTGTCAAGATTTGCTGGCAAACAGTGTTTATTTAAGTGCACTTTAGTATAGTGCTTGTCAAGCTGGGCTCAAATGCGCTTTATCAGAGATCACAGGTGTCCCCAGCAACTTTAAACAATCGTTAGTGCACATGCTGCATAGGGATTAACGTCTGTACGTGACAATATCTACTTAATAATTATTGAGCAAGATATCACATGCTAATACACTAAAATAAGAAAAGAACTGAAAAAGTGGGAAAATTAAAAAAGTGATAAAGGGAGTGGAAGTCGGTAAGTGTCACATAGATAATCTCAGATAGAAAACAAATAAAGTGTAAATTTAATAATGATAAAGACTAATCACAAAGTATTAAGCAATGATCAAAACAGAGAGAGAAAGAAAAACATATGTAATACCTATCATACTTCAGTATGTGGAAAGGTGGGAGTACAAGTAGTATGACAGCATAGGAGGCTGGGATAATAAAACGAATATAATAGCAGGATAAAACAATATGCAAAGAATCAAACAATCCCTCATTGAAGGGTAAGGCATAAGAGAATACACTTAGTAATAACAAATAAAAATCATCAAAGAATGATTAAAACAAAAATAAAAAAGTTGGATTTGTATGCAATGAGGAGTAGGTGAGTTGACAGTGCCGAAGGTCAGACTAAATAAAATAAAAAACAAATTTTAAAATAAATAAAATAAGATATGGGGGGGGCGATACAATTAAAAGAACTAAGGGAAAAGGGGACACTAATACTAAGTAAACATACTGAACCTAAGGAGGAATAATGAGAGCAATGAGTAAGGAGAGGCATATGGGAGGCTTATGGGTAAAGAGGGGACTTAATAAATGATAGGTGGTCTTTTTAGGACCCTCTTCTGTCTGTGTTTGTCTATAAACAGGTCAATATCATATATTTTATTGATGCCCTTAGGATATCTAGTTTGGAGGGTAAATGTCCAAAATGCCTCTCTCCTTAATAGCTTACAAGGGGGTTGGGGGGCTGTAGTAATGTTTAATAAGACCCATAGTGGTGAGCATGGGGTCTTTATGTTAATGGCTGGGAGCATGGCTTGACTTAGCCTTACAGCCAATAGTAACGGCCCTACCAGGATATATAAGAGACAGTGCCCATCTCTTACAACAAGTTGAAGAGGTAGACTGGAAACCTTGATTTAAATGGCTCATAATTGATGTGGCCGCTTTGTACTCTAGTACAAATCATGGGTCATATGATAAAGAGATACACTCAGATGAATATATAAGCTTATTGGTTTCCAAAGTCAAGTTTTTACTATCCCATAACTACTTTGTCTTTGGAAGGGAACTCTATCTACAGAGATGCGGTACAGACATGGGGCTAAATTTGCCCCGGCATACTGTATGCTAACTTATACATGGGTTGGTGGACAGCTCAAACGCATCTTTGTGGATGACTTCCCCTTCAGGGACAATATCATACTGTGCAGTGGATATATAGACAACCTGATTGTGATCTGGAAAGACACTAATTCACTCACAGCTGAATCATTAGTAGGCTACTTGAATAGCAATGACTTTAACCTTCAGTTTACACACACCATAGAAGATCACACTACTACTTTCCTTGATCTTTCTCTCTCTATTGATAAAGACAATAAGATTAACACTACAATTTTCAGAAAACCTCTGGCACATAACACTATTTTAAGGGCTGACTCCTGCCATGTGATACACACAACCAGAGGCATACACAAAGGCCAGTTTAGACTGTTCTACCATTCAGGAATATAGGGTACAGGCCAATCTTTTAGTGCAACGTTTGCACGACAGGGGCTACAACAAAAAGTCATTAATCAGGATCAAAGTAAAAAGCCTAGACAGACAAACCATACCATACAGGCAAGAACAGACAGCCACAGGACACATTTACACAGGACACAATAGTCTTCTCTACTCAATACAGCAGACAATACCACAACATTTGTAACATAGTATTAAAATATCTACCCATTCTTCATTCAAACAGCTCAGAATGATCTCTAAACACAAGATCAGATGCATAGCCAAAAAAGCTCCCACTATAGGAGAAAAAATCATGACATTTTTTTTCACAAAACCTTCACAATCCACTAACTGGCTCACTAGGGCCACATGTTTCTTTAAATGCGTCCACACCTGTAAAAGGTGCTCCTATACTACAAGAACTTGATAATTTAGATCATCACAAACAGGCAAGACCTACATGATCAATAACAGGATAGATTGCACCACTGAATATGTGGTGTACCTCATCACATGCCAGCATTGCTCCCTACAGTATGTGGGCATCCCTTCCCACTCTTTAAAAGACAGAATAAGAGAGCACTTGCTCCAAACTAGATATCCTAAGGGCATCAATTAAAGCTATGATATTGACCTGTTTATAGACTAACACAGACAGAAGAGGGTTCTACAAAGACCACCTATCATTTATTCAGTCCCCTCTTTACCCATAAGCCTCCCCTATGCCTCTCCTTACTCATTGCTCTCATTATTCCTCCTTAGGTTCAGTATGTTTACTTAGAATTAGTGTTCCGTTTTCCCTTAGTTCTTTTAATTGAAGTATCACCCCCCCATATCTTATTTTATTTATTTCCACATTTGTTTTTTTATTTTATTTAGTCTGACCTTCAGCACTGTCAACTCATCTACTACTTATTGCATAAATATCCAACTTTTTTGTGTTTGTTTTAATCATTCTTTGATCATTTGTATTTGTTATTACTAAGTGTATTCTCTTATGCCTTACCCCCCAATAAGGAACTGTTTGATAATTAGCATAATGTTTTATCCTGCTATTATTTTGGTTGCATTATCCCAGCCCCCATTCCGTCATACTACTTATACTCCTACCTTTCCACATACTGAATTATGATAGGTATTACATATGTTTTTCTTTCTCTTTCTGTTTAGATCATTGTTTAATACTTTGTGATTAGTCTTTATCATTATTGAATTTACACTTTATTTGTTTTCTATCTGAGATTATCTATGTGACACTTACCGAATTCCACTCCCTTTATCACTTTTTTTAATTTTCCTGCTTTTTCAGTTATTTTCTTATTTTAGTGTATTTCTTTTGTTCCTTATTTATACATGCATATGTATTTATAAATACATAGAGCATACACTTCTATGTGAAGAATATTCAAAATATTACTATTTCTTGTTGTGTTAGTGAGCAGTAGTGCAAACTACTTCACCACTTGTAATCTAGTCCTAAGTGTTTTGTTTCAAAAGTTTTCTGGATATACGTTCAAAAGGTTTAAACTATATATGAATATGCTTCATTATTCAGTTATAATTATTTTCCATCACTAAAATTCTTAAATATATCTGACACATAGATTGTAAAATGTGTGTTCAGTGACCTGTTAAATTTCTGATATATCTCTTTACACCTGCTAAATAAAGAAAATGCAGTTAATGTGCATAGCTCTCCAGCAGAAGAGGCAGACAAAATGGAAGAAATTAGGTCATATGCTAGCTCAGAGAGCTTCTCATGTTGTGATAAGCCATTATCATTTTAAGAGGTTATCTAATTCATTTTTCTGTTAACTTTTCACTGGTTAAAGGGGCTCTAAATTCAAAATTAAATTTTCACGATTCAGATAGAGCGTGTAGTTTTAACAGACTTTCCAATTTACTTCCATCATCAAATTTTGCACAGTCTATCATAGTGACAAAGTATAAAATCTGTGATTGGCTGATTGCTGTCATATGATAAAGGGGATCAGCAAATGGCACAAAAATATTTTTTGCCAAAAAGAAAATCTTTCAACGTGTTTTTTTTGTTTGCATTGTCTTTTTATCATGCACATATGCTTACCTTTGGGACCTCTAACTATATTCTAATCCTTTAGAAAACACTTTTAAAAACATTTTCTTATGATTTTGTTTTCTTTGGAGGGAAAGGTGGTATGCATGTTCAGTTCCCATTTTAATAAACATGATCATTTTTCTGTTTGAATAAAAGGTTAAAATAGTTCACAAAACACATATTTACGCTATGAAGGTAGGTCACAAAGAATAGTGTAACTACTTCTGCTAGTGATTGCAGTCTTTATAGACATATTAAAAACATAATTATGGGAGTCGATTGCAATACTTTTGAAAAATGTATCTAATGATTTTCAAGAGAAAAACATCTTCACAGTCTATGGGGATTTTTGTGAATAAATCATTTGAAAGGATTGTGATTGAACTCTATAAGAGAAAAAATATTAAATGGATCAATTAAGGTCACAGTTAGAGATTGTTCAAGGGTATTAGATGTTTTCATGTTCATTTTAGCTTTCAGAATATGGCACACAGTTCAAAAACAATATGGCTACCTTATAGGAATACTGTAGAATGTTCTCCTCTTTAATGTACTCTCGGTGATCATTTTTCCTGTCTGAGTGTATTAAATAATTTACAAATAACTTATTTACCTATATTTTATCATTTGAAATATCTAAGTTTTGGTGTTGAAACCCCCATAAATCCAGAAAAATTCAAAGGTGGACTATAGAAAATCTATGTAAACAAGAGGTGGTAGCAGAAATTAGTCTCCCAGTTGAGAAGGGATGAAAAGGCCTAGCCTATTTGAAAGGGTGCACTTTTTAATTAATTGTTAGCCTATTACACTATCCCTTTATGTTTAAAAAGTTAAAAAAAAATCTTCAAATTTTAAATGACAAGAAAAAAAAAATATTATGACATTGATATTGAATATAATTGGAGGGTACCTTTATATCAAAGGTAACAATTTCCAAGGAGGTTTGGAAAGGGTAAGACATCACAGCAGCAAGGTAAAATTAGAGATACAAATTCTTCAGATGAGGAGGAGGTTTCTAGTGGTGTGCTGCATGATGATCCAGTGACAGAAATCCCATTTGTTTTACAGATCATTATAATCCCTGAGAAAAGAGAAATCTCTTTCTTAAAATGACAATCTGTCCAGTTTTAAAAGAAACAAAACTAGAAGGGTACCAGAGCAAGATCTTCCCACAAGAGATCAAAGTACTTTTACACAGAGAAGGAAAATTAATCCAAGAATATAGTTAAAAAGAATGTAGTTAGTCTTTACATTTTTGCTTTATCACAGGCACTAATTAGATTGTTAAATCTCAGTTAGTTTGTTATAAACTTTAGTTTGTGAGAACTGTTTTTTTATTTTTGGTCTTTAAAATAATATTATTTTTAATAAAAATGATGGTTCAAATAACAAATAATGATGTATCTTAGCGTAAGTAAGTTAGAGGTTATGGTAAAGAATGTCTTATTTACTTGCTTTAATCAAAGGTATTTCTAACACACAGGAATCTACTTCTATACAATTGACTAATGCAGAATTAAAAAAAAGCAAAGTTTTATCCAGCGTGTGTCTTTATCTCCTTTGTGGATTTATTCAAGAAAGTTGCAGAGAATAAACTGTGAGAGTTTTATATCTAACACTGATATTCAGACAAAATCTGTTTGACATTAAGATCTCTATGAAATAATGTTATGACTATATATCAAGTGGATAATCCGGGCAAGGTTGTGGCACTGAATCGGAGTATTGCATAAAAAGTCCTTAGATAATTGTTAAATGAACTGAGCTATATTAAGCTTAATTGGGATTTGACTTCTGTTTTAAAGAGGTAATTTTGTATTTAACACTTTATTTTAATTTTAAGGACATATTTGAAGGTTTAAGTTTATTCACTTGCTCAATTTAAATTAAAATGCATTTGAGATCTAAAAGCTTATGACTTTTTGATTGTATTTTAGTATGTTTATTTGAATGAACTGTTAAAACTCATTATGATTCATAAGGCACATGCATGAAAATGTCACCCTACATATAGCTTTAGTTCTATTGGCTGAATTGAATTTGAAAATGAAAATCAGCCAATTGGAATGCAAGGGTACCCCGATATAAAGAGGATACCTTGCATTCAAAATTTAGTGTGCAGTGGGTGACTGCATAATGAGGACATTGGGGATGGAAGATCCAAAGAAAAGAAGATGCATGAAGATAAAATACTATTGTAAAATTGAAGATGGACTACCACCACCAGGATGAAGATAGATTACCAACGTGACTAATTTGGACCTCGGCCGCGCAGTAGGAGCCAGATTCAACTTTGGTGAGTAAAATCTTTGGAGTTTAGTTATAGTTTTTTTTTTTTAGGTTTATTTACAGTAGGGTTTTTTTTGTTTCTTTTTTTTGGGGGGGGGGGCAAAAGAGCTAAATGCTCATCTGTGGACAATGCCAAACCAAAAGCCCTTTTCAGGGCAATTTTTAGAGTAGGTTTTTTAAAATATCCTTTTTAGGGGGGGTTCAGTTTTAGAATAGGCATTTTTTTTTTTTTTTTTTGGTAATTTGTTAGGTTTTTTATTTTCTTTAACCCCTTGAGTGCTAACGACAGCTCTGAGCTATCGCAGAGTTTCCCACTCTGTTGCTAACGATGGCTCAGAGCCATCGCTAGCACTCTCCCACCTTGAGGGAGATCTTTGGGCTCCCACCCACTCCTACCCTGGCTATCGGGCCTGTATAGTGACAGGCATTGCTGGGGCTTCCCGTTTTGCGTGGAGACATCATGTGCAATGACGTGATGATGTCACTGTGCAACTTTATTAACAAAATACAATGACAAGTATAGGGAAAGGGGGTGTGCTGCTTAGAAGCCTGTATCTCAGACATCTAAGCAGCTACAGACCCCCAAGACCTACAATTGGAAAGGTAATCATGAAAAGTTAGTTGTTTTTTTCAGGTAAGATGAGATTTTTTTGGGATAACTTAGGGGGTGTTATGTTATGGTGGTTAGTTGTTTAGTGGATTTAGATGTTATTAGGTATTTTACAATGGGGGTCATTTTTTATGAAGTTTGTGGCAGTTTAGGGATTTGAAGTGTTAAGGGCTATTTTGCAATGTGGGAGGTTGGCATTTTAGAGGTTAATAGTGTAGCGGGTAATTATGATATGGGGGTGTGATGATTTAGGGGTTAATAGTGTAGTGGGTACTTTGCAATGTAGGGGTGTGGTGGTATGGGGGTTAATAGTGTATTTGTTTACTTTGCATTGGGCTATGTGTCAGTTTAGGGGTTATTAGATTAGGGGGCTTATGGCGATTAGGGTTAGCACGTGAATATGGGTATTAGTTTTTTTCGCTTTTCTCACTCCATTGAAGTCTATGGGGGAGTATGTTAACAAAGTCCCGATAATAAAAGTTTGGCTCTTTTTGCATGTCAGGTTAGCACGCACGCAAGCATAACATTTTTTTTATTCAACTTGTAATATGCTCGCTACCCGACGAGTGTAAAGAGCAAAAGTTTATTGGAGTTAGTATGTGATCGGGAGTGGTAATTTCCAATCTACTCGTAATCTAGCCCACAATGTCAGAAAACCCACTTATGGAAAGTTGTTTCATAATTAATCAGGATTTGGTTGACTGTGTGTAGCATTGTGTAGCTGGTGAAGGTATCAAAACACCATCAAAATATATGCTTATTTAAACAGTGGGCTAAAGTTAATCATGTGTGGTGAGTTTGTTGTTAAAAGAAAAATTGGTGCAACAAATGAAAATATTATTTTAGTGCTGTATGGGATTATGAATTCCAAAACACTAGACATGTGCACAATTAGCAGTGGGTTATAGGACACCTGTATGACCCTGTATTTAGTTTGGGGTTAGTGTTTGGCCCAATCAAAAAGATAATTAGTGATGTTATGAGATTAGTGGGGTATTTTATCATTTGTGATGCCTTAGGTGATGTTATGTATGATCCAATTGATATTAATCTTCAGGATTTCATCCACAAAGACAAAGAGGAGGCTCATTTTAAGATTTTGATTTTCTGGTATCTTTGTTTTTGAATGGAAACATGCCTATATATTTCCCTTTTTGTATCTGAATAAGAATAAAACTGCTGACTTAAAAAGGGGTTTTGTCCTTCAAAATATTCATAATTTCCTATTCCTTTAACATCTGATTTTTCCTTAATTGGTTTATATGACTTCACCTTGAGAGTTCCTTCTCACCTTTCTTCTTTTCTCCATATGCAAACAATATATGATCTCCTTAAATGGATGCAGGCTTATTAAAATGTATATGTTTATGTAAAAAGATCAAAAGGATAACATTGGCTTAAATACACAATTACAGTGTACACATGACTTGGTGTATAAAATGAAGACTTCACTTTATTTTCTTAATAATTAAAAGTGCATGTAAATTAAATATTAAATGTATCTCATGAGAAAATAAAAGCAATTTGCTACAAATTGTCTCCAATTAATATGTCACTGATGAATAAATGACAAATAGAGGACAGTATTTATTTTCACATACACTTTATGAGGCCCATTTATCAAGCTCCGAATGGAGCTTGAGGGCCTGTGTTTCTGGTGAGTCTTCAGAGTCGCCAGAAACGTAAGTTATGGAGCAGCGGTCTAAAGATCGCTGCTCCATAACCTGTCCGCCTGCTCTGAGCAGGCGGACAGACATCGCCGCAATTCAACCCGATCGAGTACGATTGGGTTGATTGACACCTCCCTGCTGGTGGCTAATTAGCCGCAAATCTGCAAGGGGGCGGCATTGCACCAGCAGTTCACAAGAGCTGCTGGTGCAATGCTGAATATGGAGAGCGTATTGCTCTCCGCCTTCAGCGAGGTCTTTCGGACCTGATCCGCACTGTTGGATCAGGTCCACCAGACCTTTGATAAATAGGCCTCAAAGACATATTTATAAAAATAGCCAGAGGACAGTGAAGGATATATTTTGTTAGAACAAATGGATAAGATGTCTGCTTTTTAATAGGATTGTCCTTTTTACAGGGATGGGTACCATTGTCCCCAAAAATCTAAAACATGTACTATACATCTCACAGTTTTAAAATGTAGTCATGTGTGATTGAAGGGCCTGGCTCAGAGTAAACTACGTTGCACTTTACCTCGATCTTTAGCATTTCACCAGCTCATGCCTTACAACTACAGTTCTCATTAATAACACACTGAAGTAGGAAACACCAAGTAGAAGTTCATAAACATCACCTGTATAAACTAAATTATGATAAGCTGTATAAACAGGCTTAGAGACATTTCTCTTTACATTTTGCATGTTGTTCAAATATCCCATTTTTTTCTCCAAAATCTATTTTTACCTTACCTTGCAACATTAAAGGGACATTAAACACTAAATAAATGCTAGCTAGAATGATGCATTCAAATAAAGATTAGTCTAAGAATAACATGTAGATGTATTTTTTAAAGTTTTATTAGCTGTTTAAATAGTGACAAAATAAGTGTAAAGTTTTAATGTCTATAAAACAATGGGAGCTCTCATGTTGTAACCTAGGTTACCTTCTCTACTGTGGCCAATTAGGGACAGTTATAAATAGGTCACTAGATTGTGCAGCCAATGGCTGTGTGGAATATAACAGTGTTCTGCACTTACATTTCTAACAGCAACTGTAAAGCTCTTAATTTTAGAATGGAATTACAGGAAAAGGGGACAAGATAAATAATGAGAGTATATTGCATTTTTTTTTTAATTTATGAAATGTATCATTTTATATTACCATCTCAAAGTGTTTAATGTCCTTTTAACAGAAAAATAAAAATCTCCATATTTGCATATACAGATAGTCAAAATCAAGCATAATGGAAAGTACAAATAATAAATACATGAATTATGGTCACTTGCTATGGTAGAAGAAGCATGCCTATGTTACCATGTAAGTGACACATTCCCACATACATTAATCATTGCAGGAAACTACAACTTTGAGACCTCAGGCAGGAGTATTGTTTGGAGTTGGACTTCAAAAAACTACATAGATGTGTCTCAGCTACATAAGCTATGGACAAATAGAACTAAGACAACAGCACATAGTAAAAAAAAAAAGGATCTCTCTTTGTTTTATGCCACTTATTCATCATTAGAGCTCCCAGCAACAACAATTTCTTCCTAAATAATTTGTACATACATAAAATATTTTTTTTAAAAAATAATTGGATAATCGTTAAAGGGCCACTAAACCCAAAATCTTTCTTTCATGATTCAGATAGAGAATATAAATTTAAACAACATTACAATTTACTTCCATTATTTATTTTGCTTCATTTTTAAGATATCCTTAGTTGAAGAAAAAGCAATGCACATGGTGAGCCAATCACACGAGGTTTCTATGTGCAGCAACCAATCAGCAGCTACTGAGCATATCTAGATATGCTTTTCAGCAAAGAATATCAAGAGAATAAAACAAATTAGATAATATAATTAAATTAGAAAGATGTTTAAAATTGCATTCTCTTTCTAAATCATAAAAGAAAAAATGTGGGTGTCTTGTCCCTTTAAGAGTCAGATTATGAGTGAAGTGATATTGTTTAGGCACCAGCGATCTTGGATTTTCACTTTTGTTTGTGTGCAAGTTAAATTGCGCTCGTATTAAAAGTTTAAAGTAAATGTAAATGCGTGAGCGCAATTGAGATTTACGCTAGAATGATTACCGTAACCTCAAAGCTCTGGTTAACTGTTTCACAAAACTAAAATGTTTCACAAAACACATCACAAATACATTACAAAGTGCAGTTACATTGATAATAACATTATCTAATAACAATTATTCTAGTTATAAGGGCTTAAACACATGAGATCTCAAGTGTTAGAAAATAGGGCTGCAAAGTGCTAGAGATGTCTAATTATGTATATGTATGTATATTATATGTCTATATATGTATTCATATGTGTTTATGTATTTATATGTGTATGTATTTACAAACATATATGCATATAAGTACAAAAATACATATTTACACATATATAGATATATATATATATATATATATATATATATATATATATATATATATATATATATATAAGTGCATTGAAGCCCTTTGCAGTCAAGAAATTGAAAACATGTAAAAGCATATTTTTGCAATATTCATTTTATATTTATAAAAATCAATGTAAATATTTGCATAGGAAATTAGCACATCTAGGCAAGATTCCCTGCTTGCTTTTTCCCAGAAATACTTAATATACAATGTTACCAATGCACAAGAGAATTCTGGGTAAGATATGCAAATTAGATATGCAAATTCTCAGTTTTTTTGCTTCAAAATACTGTTTTAACACAACAATCCTTTTAACAGGATTATTGCAACAAACCAGAAATTACTCACTAGACAGCCTGTTTCGTTCTTTTTGGAACTCATCAGTAGGAGATAGATTTCTGTTTGCTGCATTGGTAAAGCTATTTTCATGGTTAAACCAAAATGCATTAAAATTATGGGGGGAGATAAAAACTGAAATTAAAATCCTCCATGTCTCAAAATTAAATCAATGTAAATATTTGCATAGGAAATTAGCACATCTAGTCAAGATTCCCCACTTGCTTTTCCCCAGAAATACTTTATATACAATGTTACCAATGCACAAGAGAATTCTGGGTAAGATATGCAAATTAGATATGCGAATTCTCAGTTTTTTTGCTTCAAAATACTGTTTTAACACAGCGATCCTTTTAACAGATTATTGCAGCAAACCAGAAATCACTCATGAGACAGCCTGTTTCGTTCTTTTTGGAACTCATCAGTAGGAGATAGATTTCTGGTTGCTGCATTGGTAAAGCTATTTTCATGGTTAAACCAAAATTCATTAAAATTATGGGGGGAGATAAAAAACTGAAATTAAAATCCTCCATGTCTCAAAATTAAATCAATGTAAATATTTGCATAGGAAATGTGTGTGTGTGTGTGGCTAAAAAGTGGTTTATCTGACGCACCATAACGGCTCAAAAAGGTAAATGGCAAGCGTTAGGAATCACAATGTGTGTAGATGAATGATCTTGTAATGAGGTCAGTTTTCTCCATGCCCCTTCTTTATTCAGGTGCAGTAAGGAAGGTTTCCTTTTACATATGCTCTGTATTTGACACCAGATTTTTTGACAGGTTACTTAATAAGATGACTTTTAGAAGACATCTCATAAATATATAATACTGTTAATGATTTCAGTAACTAAGTCCTTGTTATTGAGTGTAATTATTTTGAAAGCACATACTGTTCCTAGAGTGTTAACTTGCAAAATAAATGTTTGTAATCTTTTTTTTTTAACATCTTATATTCTTTTCTACCATTAAAATCAACTTAATTTATTTAATAAGCCTCAAATTAAATGTTCTTTTGAATCCTGAATTCATGATTGCTAATTAAAAGGATATGAAACAGTGCTCCTTTATTTAAAAAAGTATGTTAAATCAAAGTAAACATAAAAAAACAGAATGTGTTAAAAAAACAGCAAACAACTTATTTTTGTTAAATAAACAGCAAACAACTTACTTTTTTTTAACCAAAACAAGCACTTTTTAGTGTAGCCACTGCCTTTAGAGAGATAAGGGAGATGATATTACAGAACTTAAGTTCTTCAGTCACATTATTTTTGCAGCAAAAGTCCTCTACTGAGCACAAGAAACTTACTGCAGCTATTGTAGGTGTCTTTTAGCACCACATCAAAGATACATCTACTCTTTTGCCTTCTTGTGGACCCTGCACAAATTAAAGGGAAAGTGTACTGTAAAATTGCTTTCCTTTTAATGTGTTCCTTATGACTTGTTATGCCAGCTGCAGAATCTAAAATGTATGATAAATTGGTCTTTTATGTTTCTCTTTGTAAATAAAATAGCTGTATTTGCTTTTTCCACAACCAATTAAAATAGACTAAGCTTGCTGACATCCTCATCTTATCACTGAAATGCTTCATTTTCTTTTCTCTGTTTCTATACAATACTTAGAAAGAACAAATGAAAATAAATATGATAGAATTTTATCTCTTCTACTCCCCACTGGGAGTGTAATTTTGTATGCTGGCTGTAGTCTGTACTTCAGTATAGAAACTTTCAGTATAGGTAGGGATATCACAAGCAAAAGCAGCTATTTAAAATGCTGATATAAAGGAAAAGGTAAATAGATTAAAATACTCCAGCAGATAAAATGAATTAATGTGAACAAATTAACGTAGTAAACTGTCCCTTTAAATAAAAAAAAATAAAAAAGTAAAATCCTTTAAAAATTGTGATTAATACACATTGCAATGTATATACAGTTTCATTATTTATTTTGTTCAATTTTTCTGTAATTTAACTGAAAATGTTTGTTATTCTAAATTCCACTAAGTTTCTATAAATGAATAAATAGGTGCCACGTTGTTGAAATCTAGTTTTCCTCTTATTTATTCTTCTGTTTTGGACAATTGGGGACAGATATAACAAAGGAAATAAAAGAGTTTCCAAATAGAAAATAGAGGTAAATTGGAACTTTCTTTAAAATTGTATGATCTACCTAAATCATGAAAGAAAAAAAGTGTTTCATGTCCCTTTAAATTACAATTATTTTTTTTTATCATTTACAGATGAATACAACATATATGTCTAATATCACAATCCTCTATTTACAGATATTTAGTAGAACTGGAGAACAATGCATCTATTTTTCTCACAAAAGCCTAATAATTATTGCTAACGTATCACAATATCACAACAAGTCTCCATCCTAAAACAAACTGTTCTCGTCAAGGCCAGATCACTATAAAACATGCTTTGAATAGTTATATTTTAGTCTTTTGTCATAGGATATTTTTTTCCTGTAAAAATGAAATAGCTATATAACTACTTAAACACATTTTGCCTTAAGGAGATTCTTAGTGTTTGAACCTGAAAAGCAGCCCTTGAATAAATATTTAATCTAATTTCCTTTAAAAGAGAAGTCAAATAAGTTTGGCTACAGTAAGGTGGCAGTTTAATGTTTCTACTGAAGCATGCAATCAAATGAAAATATTGTAAAGGCAATGAAAAAAAAAAGGGACTTTTTCAATGACATTTTAAGGTTGCAATATAAGCGTTTTTGGATTGATGTATTTAAAGTTTTTAATAGGGATCATTAGTAACTTTTTAACGAGAATCTCTTATGCAGTTTCTTGCTATCAGCAGATATATCAAAACAATTTTTATTAGATATGCAAATGCAGTTCAAAAATTCAAACCCTGTAGTAAATCACAATAGAACTGATGCGTGAAACAATAAGTTCTCTCAAATGAACTGTGTAAACTGTTTGGTAGACTTCTTTCTCAGTATAATAAACATTACATTTCAGTGTTATCATTTATTAGCACAGCTGGAGTATAGTCTTGTGTTTATGAGAGTTGTTTTTTGGGATTTATTTTTCACACACAATGTTCCAGTTGTGTCATATCTTGTTTTGTTACATAATTAGCACTGTATATAAACAATAATTTAACAACAAATAATCTGTCTGAAAGTCTTTAATTATATGTTGTTTTCTTCATAAAGGTTCTACTGGGATATGATTAGTTAATTTGCATTTGTATGAAGACTAAACAGTATATTAAATGCAGGGTGGGCTCCAGAATGCATGAAATGGAGGGCATTTTGTTTCATTAGGGGGCACGCATTTACAAAGCATGTATAAGAGTTAAAATAAGAGCAGACCTACATATGCTGCAGGAAAGTGTAGCTTCTGGCTGTCTTATCTCCCACTATTAACATTTGGACAATATTTGCTAAGTCACTAGGTAAAAGAATGAAGTCTAAATCCTATACAGTGCACTAAAACAGAGCCATTAAACTTGAGACCCCCAGTGCAATAGCTCCTTATAAACAATTAACCCCTTAATCACCATGATCTAAAACCCTTAAACTTATTCTCAAATCTCAATCATGTCCCATAAACAGCCATGCACCTGAAACCCTCCAATGCAATTAACCCCTTTGTTTGCAATAGCAGTGAGGATACTAGGATATCAGGCTACTTAAAGGGACACTGAACCCAATTTTTTTTCTTTCATTATCACGGATAGAGCATGCAATTTTAAGAAACTTTCTAATTTATTCCTATTATAATTTTTTCTTTGTTCTCTTGCTATCTTTATTTGAAAAAGGCATCTAAGTTGTTTTTTGTTTGTTCAGAACTCTGGACAGCACTTTTTATATTGGTGAATGAATTTATCCATTAATCAGCAAGGACAACCCAGGTTGTTCACCAAAAATGGGACGGCATCTAAACCTACATTCTTGCATTTCAAAAAAAGATACCAAGAGAATGAAGAAAATTTGATAATAGAAGTAAATTAGAAAGTTGCTTAAAATTTCATGCTCTATCTGAATCATGAAAGAAAAAAAATTGGGTTCAGTGTCCCTTTAATACAACCTATAACAATACGATTGTATCATATAAATATCTCTATAAATGGCTACTGGCTTCTATGGATGCCTCAAAAGTGTACTGTGAACTTAGGCCATTAGTCATTTATAGACTTATATTTATATGATAAAATCATTTTCTTATCATTGTCTATTGTTTAAGAAAATGAGTAACTCACAATAGTTAGGTAAAATTAATAGGGTGTAAGACCAGTCCAAAAAGTATCTAATTAACTTTCAATTCCAAATAAGAGGTTAAGACACAGAGCTCCTTGAAGTTGTGTGATTCAACCTCACAGTTTGGCAGCTAACTCCGCCCCAGCATGCAGCATTACATAACAATTCATTATTTTATTTATTATTTTTAAAATGTTTGATCATATCAATATTCAGCATTCTATTTGGGTGGGCATTGCCCCCCAATGCCCCCCTTGGAGCTGACCCTGATTAAATATGATTAATATATTAAACTAAAACTAAAAATGCTGAGCTGCTGTATAAAAACATACATCTTTGAATGATTTTGTTTAAAAAAAAAAATATGTAAACAAATATTAACTAGAGTAATTTTTGAAATGATGTGAAATGATGACTTCACTGAAACCACATAAATTTAATATTTTTAATATACATAAGGGAAAATATAGGCAAATCGTATTTTGATCAAAGAATCATCAAATGCTATATTTGTTGGTTTGTGGTTTATAATTAAAGAGCAAAATTGAAAGTTTTAATTACAATAAAGTATTTTAAAATGAAGCAATCTATTGTGTTAGGGCAATTTATTTAAAAAAAAATCCTTGGCACACCCCCATTCTGCTCCAAATAAGGATGCAAATTGTAATTGGAGCATACACATGCATGCCAGCTTCTCATTTGCTTATCAATTGCATCCTCAACTAGAGTTAGAATAGAACGTGAGTAGAACTTAAAACATACAATTAATTTATTTGCAGGAGATAGTCATATACTAAAAAATAGGAATGTGTAAAATATATTGTTAAGCTAGAATGTCAGTCAAAGATTTTCATTATGTCATGTAGGAGTATTTTTGGAGAAAAATGCAGTGTAACTATTGGGACAGATCTTTAATCTTGTTTAGTTTTGAGATGGAAAATAGATAAAAAGAAAATCGAATGTTCAGAGTTTGAAAATGACATAGTATGATTACAAAATAGTAATAAACATGTCTAACTATTATTTATATCTTATGTTTTTTGTCATTCTGCCTTGTGGCACTAGTTTACAATTTTATAGGAGACAGCTAGGGGTGAAAAATGAGAACTATCCACAGAACTCACATGTTGATGCAATCTTTAAATTCAGCAAGCGATTTCATTTGTATAAACAAAGATGGCAGGGTTGGAGACCCAAATAAATTAAAAGACTAATCAGAATATAGCATTTTATAGCTTACTCTGAAAATTCATAGGTTTTCTCACTCCTACATGTATAAAAAACAGAATTTATGCTTACCTGATAAATTACTTTCTCCAACGGTGTGTCCGGTCCACGGCGTCATCCTTACTTGTGGGAATATCTCTTCCCCAACAGGAAATGGCAAAGAGTCCCAGCAAAGCTGGCCATATAGTCCCTCCTAGGCTCCGCCCACCCCAGTCATTCGACCGACGGACAGGAGGAAAAATATAGGAGAAACCATATGGTACCGTGGTGACTGTAGTTAGCGAAAATAAATTCATCAGACCTGAATAAAAAAACCAGGGCGGGCCGTGGACTGGACACACCGTTGGAGAAAGTAATTTATCAGGTAAGCATAAATTCTGTTTTCTCTAACATTGGTGTGTCCGGTCCACGGCATCATCCTTACTTGTGGGAACCAATACCAAAGCTTTAGGACACGGATGAAGGGAGGGAGCAAATCAGGTTACCTAAACGGAAGGCACCACGGCTTGCAAAACCTTTCTCCCAAAAATAGCCTCCGAAGAAGTAAAAGTATCAAATTTGTAAAATTTGGCAAAAGTGTGCAGTGAAGACCAAGTCGCTGCCTTACATATCTGATCAACAGAAGCCTCGTTCTTGAAGGCCCATGTGGAAGCCACAGCCCTAGTGGAGTGAGCTGTGATTCTTTTAGGAGGCTGCCGTCCGGCAGTCTCATAAGCCAATCGGATGATGCTTTTAAGCCAAAAGGAAAGAGAGGTAGAAGTCGCTTTTTGACCTCTCCTTTTACCAGAATAGACGACAAACAGAGAAGATGTTTGTCTGAAATCTTTTGTAGCTTCTAAATAGAATTTTAAAGCACGGACTACGTCCAAATTGTATAACAAACGTTCCTTCTTTGAAACTGGATTCGGACACAAAGATGGTACAACTATCTCCTGGTTAATATTTTTGTTAGAAACAACCTTTGGAAGGAAACCAGGCTTAGTACACAAAACCACCTTATCTGCATGGAACACCAGATAGGGCGGAGAACACTGCAGAGCAGATAACTCTGAAACTCTTCTAGCAGAAGAAATAGCAACCAAAAACAAAACTTTCCAAGATAACAACTTAATATCTATGGAATGTAGAGGTTCAAACGGAACCCCTTGAAGAACTGAAAGAACTAGATTTAAACTCCAGGGAGGAGTCAAAGGTCTGTAAACAGGCTTGATCCTAACCAGAGCCTGAACAAATGCTTGAACATCTGGCATAGCTGCCAGTCGTTTGTGTAGTAAGACAGATAAAGCAGAAATCTGTCCCTTTAGAGAACTCGCAGATAATCCTTTATCCAAACCTTCTTGCAGAAAGGAAAGAATCTTAGGAATTTTTACCTTATTCCAAGGGAATCCCTTGGATTCACACCAGCAGATATATCTTTTCCATATTTTATGGTAAATCTTTCTAGTTACCGGTTTTCTGGCCTGAACCAGAGTATCAATCAACGAATCTGAAAACCCACGCTTTGATACAATCAAACGTTCAATCTCCAAGCCGTCAGCTGGAGGGAGACCAGATTTGGATGTTCGAATGGACCCTGAACAAGAAGGTCCTGTCTCAAAGGTAGCTTCCATGGTGGAACTGATGACATATTCACCAGGTCTGCATACCAAGTCCTGCGTGGCCACGCAGGAGCTATCAAGATCACCGAGACCCTCTCCTGTTTGATCCTGGCTACCAGCCTGGGAATGAGAGGAAACGGTGGGAACACATAAGCTAGGTTGAAGGTCCAAGGCGCTACTAGTGCATCCACTAGAGTCGCCTTGGGATCCCTGGATCTGGACCCGTAGCAAGGAACCTTGAAGTTCTGACGAGACGCCATCAGATCCATGTCTGGAATGCCCCATAATTGAGTCAACTGGGCAAAAATCTCCGGGTGTAGTTCCCACTCCCCCGGATGGAATGTCTGACGACTCAGATAATACGCTTCCCAGTTTTCCACACCTGGGATGTGGATCGCAGATAGATGGCAGGAGTGATTCTCCGCCCATTGTATTATTTTGGTTACTTCTTTCATCGCAAGGGAACTCCTTGTTCCCCCCTGATGATTGATATACGCAACAGTCGTCATGTTGTCTGATTGGAATCTTATGAATCTGGCCTTTGCAAACTGAGGCCAAGCCCTGAGAGCATTGAATATCGCTCTTAGTTCCAGAATGTTTATCGTGAGAAGAGACTCTTCCCGAGACCATAGTCCCTGAGCTTTCAGGGATTCCCAGACCGCACCCCAGCCCACTAGACTGGCGTCGGTCGTGACAATGACCCACTCTGGTCTGCGGAAGCTCATTCCCTGGGATAGGTGGTCCAGGGATATCCACCAACGGAGTGAATCTCTGGTCTTCTGATCTACTTGAATCACTGGAGACAAGTCTGTATAGTCCCCATTCCACTGTTTCAGCATGCACAGTTGTAATGGTCTTAGATGAATTCGCGCAAAAGGAACTATGTCCATTGCTGCAACCATCAACCCTACTACTTCCATGCACTGAGCTATGGAAGGACGTGGAACAGAATGAAGAACTTGACAAGTGCTTAGAAGTTTTGACTTTCTGACATCTGTCAGAAAGATCCTCATTTCTAAGGAATCTATTATTGTTCCCAGGAAGGGAACTCTTGTTGACGGAGACAGAGAACTTTTTTCTATGTTCACCTTCCATCCGTGAGATCTGAGAAAGGCCAGAACGATGTCTGTATGAGCCTTTGCTTTTGAAAGGGACGAAGCTTGTATTAGAATGTCGTCCAAGTATGGTACTACTGCAATGCCCCTCGGTCTTAGAACCGCTAGATGGGACCCGAGTACCTTTGTGAAAATCCTTGGAGCAGTGGCTAATCCGAATGGGAGGGCCACAAACTGGTAATGTTTGTCCAGAAAGGTGAACCTTAGGAACTGATGATGTTCTTTGTGGATAGGAATATGTAGGTACGCATCCTTTAGATCCACGGTAGTCATAAATTGACCTTCCTGGATAGTGGGTAGAATCGTTCGAATGGTTTCCATTTTGAACGGTGGTACCCTGAGCAATTTGTTTAGGATCTTTAAATCCAGAATTGGTCTGAAGGTTCCCTCTTTTTTGGGAACTACGAACAGATTTGAGTAAAATCCCATTCCTTGTTCCGTCATTGGAACTGGGTGTATCACTCCCATCTTTAGCAGGTCTTCTACACAATGTAAGAACGCCTGTCTCTTTATTTGGTTTGAGGATAAGTGAGACATGTGGAACCTTCCCCTTGGGGGTAGTTCCTTGAATTCCAGAAGATAACCCTGAGAAACTATTTCTAGCGTCCAGGGATCCTGAACATCTCTTGCCCAAGCCTGAGCAAAGAGAGAGAGTCTGCCCCCCACTAGATCCGGTCCCGGATCGGGGGCTACTCCTTCATGCTGTTTTGTTAGCGGTAGCAGGCTTCTTGGTCTGCTTACCCTTGTTCCAGCCTTGCATCGGTTTCCAGGCTGGTTTGGACTGTGAGGCATTACCCTCTTGCTTAGAGGATGCAGAATTAGATGCCGGTCCGTTCCTGAAATTACGAAAGGAACGAAAATTAGACTTATTCTTGGCCTTGAAAGGCCTATCTTGTGGGAGGGCGTGGCCCTTTCCCCTAGTGATGTCGGAGGGCGTGGCCCTTTCCCCTAGTGATGTCTGAGATAATGTCTTTCAATTCTGGTCCAAAGAGAGTTTTACCCTTGAAGGGGATGTTAAGCAATTTTGTCTTGGATGATACATCCGCTGACCAAGACTTTAGCCAAAGCGCTCTGCGCGCCACAATTGCAAACCCTGAATTTTTCGCCGCTAATCTAGCTAATTACAAAGCGGCATCTAAAATAAAAGAGTTAGCCAACTTAAGTGTGTGAACTCTGTCCATAACCTCCTCATATGGAGTCTCTCTACTGAGCGACTTTTCTAGTTCCTCGAACCAGAACCACGCTGCTGTAGTGACAGGAACAATGCACGAAATGGGTTGTAGAAGGTAACCTTGCTGTACAAAAATCTTTTTAAGCAAACCTTCCAATTTTTTATCCATAGGATCTTTGAAAGCACAACTATCTTCGATAGGAATAGTAGTGCGCTTGTTTAGAGTAGAAACTGCCCCCTCGACCTTAGGAACTGTCTGTCATAAGTCCTTTCTGGGGTCGACCATAGGAAATAATTTCTTAAATATAGGAGGGGGTACAAAAGGTATGCCGGGCTTCTCCCACTCCTTATTCACTATGTCCGCCACCCGCTTGGGTATAGGAAAAGCGTCGGGGTGCACCGGAACCTCTAGGAACCTCTAGGAACTTGTCCATCTTGCATAACTTTTCTGGAATGACCAAGTTGTCACAATCATCCAGAGTAGATAACACCTCCTTAAGCAGTGCGCGGAGATGTTCTAATTTAAATTTAAATGTCACAACATCAGGTTCAGCCTGTTGAGAAATTTTTCCTGAATCTGAAATTTCCCCATCTGACAAAACCTCCCTCATGGCCCCTTCAGATTGGTGTGAGGGTATGACAGAACAATTATCATCAGCGCCCTCCTGCTCTTCAGTGTTTAAAACAGAGCAATCGTGCTTTCTCTGATATTCAGGCATTTTGGATAAAATATTTGCTATGGAGTTATCCATTACAGCCGTCAATTGTTGCATGGTAATAAGCATTCGTGCGCTAGAAGTACTAGGGGCCTCCTGCGTGGGCAAAACTGGCGTAGACACAGAAGGAGATGATGTAGAACCATGTCTACTCCCTTCATCTGAGGAATCATCTTGGGCAATTTCATTATTTGTGGCAGTACTGTCCTTACTTTGTTTGGATGCTATGGCACAATTATCACACAATTTTGAAGGGGGAGACACATTGGCTTTCATACATATAGAACATAGCTTATCTGAAGGCACAGACATGTTAAACAGGCTTAAACTTGTCAATAAAGTACAAAAACCGTTTTAAAACAAAACCGTTACTGTCTCTTTAAATTTTAAACAGAGCACACTTTATTACTGAATATGTGAAAATATATGAAGGAATTGTTCAAAATTTACCAAAATTTCACCACAGTGTCTTAAAGCATTAAAAGTATTGCACACCAATTTTCAGCCTTTGCTGTGACTTTACCAAGCCCAGAGGGGAATGCGATTCCAAATGACGCCTTCTAGGAACTTTTCCAACTACTTTCAGGTCCTCACACATGCATCTGCATGTCTTGCACTCAAAAACAACTGCGCAGTAATGGCGCGAAAATGAGGCTCAGCCTACAACTGGGAAGGCCCTTCCTGACTGGAAAAGGTGTCTAACATAGTGCCTGACGTTAAAAAACGTTCCCCAAGTTTATAAGTGTGAATTATCAGCATAAACATGTATAAAATGTCCAAATAAAGCAATCGATTTAGCCCATGAAAGTGTCTACCAGTTTTATAGCCCATATTAAGCCCTTTATTCTGTTTGAGACTAAGAAAATGGCTTACCGGTCCCCATGAGGGGAAATGACAGCCTTCCAGCATTACACAGTCTTGTTAGAAATATGGCTAGTCGTACCTTAAGCAGAAAAGTCTGCTAACTGTTTCCCCCAACTGAAGTTACTTCATCTCAACAGTCGTATGTGGAAACAGCAATCGATTTTAGTTACTGTCTGCTAAAATCATCTTCCTCTCACAAACAGAAATCTTCATCTTTTTCTGTTTCAGAGTAAATAGTACATACCAGCACTATTTTAAAATAACAAACTCTTGATAGTAGAATAAAAAAACTACAACTAAACACCACATACTCTTAACCATCTCCGTTGAGATGTTGCCTGTGCAACGGCAAAGAGAATGACTGGGGTGGGCGGAGCCTAGGAGGGACTATATGGCCAGCTTTGCTGGGACTCTTTGCCATTTCCTGTTGGGGAAGAGATATTCCCACAAGTTAGGATGACACCGTGGACTGGACACACCAATGTTGGAGAAACCAGGTTGTGACTTTTGTACATAATTATACTTAATTTCTTTATTTTGAGTAGGACATTTTCTATGAATAGACATGAAATATATTCATATTTTTATTTACTTAAAGACCAATTGTAGGCTAATTTGGCTTATGCATATGATGGCTGAATGCAGTCTTGCATCATCATTTTCAAAGATCCAACGTACCATGTTGTCTAACGGTGGGCATGGATCCACACATGTCCTGAAGAACAACAATTATTTTCTGCTCTTCTCTCTTCCTGTCACTTTCCTTCTGAGCAGTCAAGGTACATTGTTGAACTATGTGACATTGTAGGTAATGGAATTCCTGGCATCCTTATTAAAGAAAAAAAATAAAAGCCATGGATGTATGGATAGACATTGCTATGTTTTTCATTAGATCTATCAGAGGATAGAAATTCAAAGGGAGTGATTTTAAAGTTAATCACTGATGCATATGTATATGACACCAATGAGTTCACTCGTCTTCACATCACTGACAGTAAGATGTTAACGTTGCTCTGTACGTGGCTTAAAGAAGGGATAATCACTGATGAATACATGGCAGTCTTAAACTTGTTATCATTGTTGTCGAATCCAAGTTCAAGCAGCAAATTTTGATTAACATCAGAAGAATGTTTCCAGACTTTTAATTTAAGTCAACGTTTAATATACCCCATTTATGATAACAAAATAGAGCCCAGTTCATGTAACATTAGAACAAAAAAATGTAATTATTTTTTAGACACATTAAATAGTAGAATCTACATGGTGAACATTTATTAAATTATTCAAATGGGGAAAAAAATAAATGAAATATCTGTCCACAACTTGTTAACACTTTACACTTGGCTGAAAACGTAACTGTATATGTGGCTAAAAGAAAAGGGGTTAAAGAATTAACAGTTGAGAAAATATATAAAAGGAAAATATATAGGATTCTTCCCCCTATATTACTGAAGATTTTGTAATTTAAAATTTGTTTAAAAAGTTGTGTGCATATTTTATTTGGTAACATAATTTCTAAAATATGTGTACTGGCTCAGAAAGTTAAAAACAAAATAAAACAAATGTAGCTTTTCATTGGAAAAGGTTCACTGCAGCTTTTAACATTTTGCATAACTATTTGTAGTTGTAAGGTCTGTTAGTTCTTGAAATCCTCTGCAGACTTCCTAATTTTATTGAAAAAGCTCATCAATTTATTTTGATGGAAAAAATAAATCTCTATTGAATATTTTACTAAGGGAAAATTAATAATCAGTATTCACTACAGGAGAGGGGTTATGATGACATTAACCCTACTAGAATTTAGTTTAAACCCTTTAAATGCAAAATCTATCTTAGATTTTATTCTTAAAATTGCCCAGGGCAGAGATTATATTTTCTTTTTCTTCAAAAGAAATGTATATTCACAAACAAGATTCGCCCTGAGGCCAATGTTACAACAGAGTGAGTAAAACATTGTCTATAAACTGACATTATTAGAGAACAAAAAGAGAAAAAAAAAAGGAAAAGTATAAAATACATATGTGACAAGATAAATACATATCCAATCTTAGCATGAATATAGACAAGAGTTTAGGCGAGATAGAATATAACTTCATTTTTTGTTATATTATTAACGATTAATCTCCACAGTAGTATAGATAACAGTCGATAGATTATCTGAGTCAAAGATATCAGCCTGTGGAGAATTAGCATAGATGTCAGCCACTTTTGGGCTGAAATACATAGGGGGGGGGGAGGGAGATTCAGCGGATAAGCACCGCTATGTATATAGGGAAGGCGGTGGAAGGGTGGGGGGGCGGAGCCTAAAATAGGTGTAGGTAGTTTAAGGTAAGAGTTAGGAGCTTGGGAATGTTCAAGTGAAGGGATCTCATGACCATAAAAACAGAATTATATCTAGCAAAACATAGTGCGAATTAGGTTAGTCTCTGCTATTAAATTTCCCCTCTGATAGTTTGGTTGTATCTATAAGGGTGATGGTATAAAAGTTAGTAAAGGAGCGTTGTCTAGGCTTAACATGGCTTAGTACTGACATCACAATAGGATTCATAAACTATGGGGCAGGAGATTAGGGGAGTATGCTGGTTTTTAGCGATACTAAAGTTATGGTAGAGGGGGGATATTAGGAAGTATGCTAGTGCCGGGGCCACTTAGTAGGAGGATATGCTAGTGAAAGATTAAACACAGAGAGCAGTTTGTGTGTAGGACAAGTAGGGCTAAACAAGAACCTGCAATGGATAGAGTGGCTATTCTATGGTGTGTTTACAACCTGCTGCATAAAAGGATAGAATAACAGAGTAGTTGCTCCACACTACCCAGCACTAAAGGTAGATACCTGGGATTGGGCAGGGATGAGTGTGTCCTATTCTAACTACTGAATTAGGAGAGGGGGAGAAGCTTTGCCATAATTATTAGTACCAGATTGGGAGAAAAGAAATTGGGTCAATATAGTAGTATATATAAATCTTAACCGAGAGATATAACTGCTAGGACAAAAAGTAGAGGAAGATGTAGGTATCCTATAATGAATCGTATACCTAAATAACCTACAATCGTTTTATATCATAAGCATTAAGAGGCATAGTGGGTAGTAAAATGACTATAACACAAAATATGTGGGAACCCCAGGTTGTATACCAATATTTACAATTTTTACAGAATTTTACTGCTTAGTGCAAGCTGCACAGTGAGATTGCTCCCATATACAACAATCTGAGTTATCAGGTTTGACAACTTTATATAGTATCTGACTATCCTAACTGAAATATTTTATCTGCTAATATCTGGCTGATTAATAGGCTTGTATAAATTTTGGGATTAAGATATCAGCCTTGCCTGTTAAGTTAATGAACATAAAATTGCGGTGGAGGAGGAGTTACATACAAGCACCGCAAAATGCTATATAATTTTGTCTAATTCGAGATTTTAATATAGGCTGTTATAGCAACTGAGCCAGTCTCCCTCATCCACAGATAGCTTTACAGTCATTTTCGTACATCTAAGCGACCTCATTATATCCAATCTTGCTTGCATAACCATATTATGCTAGTGAGCTGGGTAGGGTAGCTTAAGGGTGGACAGAAGGCCTGGGAGTTCATACTAGATGTCATAGATCGCAGTTCCTGCGTAATATAACCATGGGACCCCTACACACAGCGTAAATGTAACCTATATGACATGAACTATACCAAAAAGAGAAGACCTGTCCATCTAAATGTAACTCTATTGGGAGAGTACCCCGCTAGTATATAGAGAGTATTGTCATAATAGAGATGAACCTCATATATAAATGTAGAACATTATAACGCTTAATGTAACTAGTAATGGGATTTACCATTATACAACTTTAGGATCGGTATATCCAATTAAAATATATAATGGAAGTGGACCCAAAACATAAACTTATAATCAACAGCAGTAAACAAGCTTGCTCAAAATAAGCAGCAATATAGGGTGGTTGTCTGCATTAAGATTGCTAAAACCATATATTTCCAAACAGCTATCTGTATAGTCCCAATACACAAATAATGTCTGCAGCCGGATTTTCAAAATGTGTACATCAGGCGTGAGGCAAAACATTGAAATTTGCATAGTAACATAAACATCACATGACAGAATGAGCTATGAAAGGTAGTTACACAATCATTTCAAGGAGAAATGTCCTAGCTGCACAGACAGAGCTGTGTTATATAGCATTTCATATTTAAGCATAAGGAAGCTAATTATTAGTGTAGCTCTTGTCTAGAGGAAGTGAAAGCCTGAATAGAGCTCATGAGCCTAAATAATTTATATGAAGTGAAGCGTATCATCTGCGCCATCTCTAATGAAACCTCTTCTACATTTGCTCTATTACTTAGAAGAACATGTTGCTTTGTATAAGGCTCGATGTCATGAGTTAGACATCGCAGGACCGAACCCACCTGTACAAATATTTACATATACCTCTCTCAACATTGGATTCTCATACTAGAGTAGTGCTGAGGCTAAAAGAATAAGACTGTATGGTTAGGATATATTGAGCCTTGTAACCTTGTATACATGTGAAGATCTTAGTGGGTGATGAATTATAAAAAGCTGCCAGGGGAGCTAAGACGCTACACGTATCAGCTATATAAGTAAAAATATATGTCCCAGTAATAGTCATTTACATAGATATTCAGGACTAACCTAAAAATTAAAAAAAAAAACGAAAAACAGAAAAAAAACAAGCAGTATATTAACTGATCCAAATATTACTTGTTAAGCTTGCCTACTAGTAGGAATAGAGTATGACAGATAATATACAGTATCAAAAAACACTTAAGAAAACAGTTATATCTAATGGCTATAAAACAAACATTTCTCAATCTGATACCCCACTCTCCCTAATTACAGGGCCGTGAGAGTAGAAGAACATAGAACATTTAGCCGCCATCATAGAGAGTTCACAGAGCCAATATATATCTGCAGCCCGGTCATTTAAAACTTGTCTATTTTGTCCATGGTCGCATGTAGAGTCAAACATCTTACTGTAAATCCCTAGGAGTGTATATAATGTTTGAAGCACTAAAAGTCTTTAATATAAGCTGCCCGATATTTGAAGACAAAAACAGATCTATCTCATTAGCCTATACCGGCTCTTCTAGTGTAGATGCAACACGGGAGAACCCGCACAGGGTCCCACCGTTGTGGGGTAATAGACAGAAAGTTACCATATGGGCAAATCATGAGTAGACACACAAGCCTTTTCGGGAGAGATCAATCTCTGCGGAGATGAGTCAGTAGCGGTTCTCACCTCTGCTTATGCTCGACAAGACGCCTCACAGAAATCTTTGCCGGTTCTTCTGTCCCATCCGAGATAATATCAGAAGGTGCTGTGAGCGATCGATATATGCGCTCTGACCTCTGCACACAGGAGTCTTTTACACCGCACGGTGCCGTAGCAGTGTTAGGGATTGGGGACATGTGCAAACTTAGATGAGGGAGTACACCGGGTATCCGGCGCTGCAGCTCTTTGTTCTGGGTAGTCTCCACTATACCCGTCGGACTAGTTGTCATGTGAAGCGTGTTGTCCATTTCCAATTGCATTGGGTCACCTCCTTCATAGCCACCTAATACACAGATCAGGTCTCCTCCGGGCTGCTCCGCCTGTGATCGTGTGAGGTAAGGCTGGGCAAGCAGCGGATCTTCTGTCAGGTCCTCCATGTGGGCCTCATATTGAGGTAGGCAGGCAGCGTCATCTTGGTTTCGTAGCTCCGTAAAGACAGACCGTAGGCTGCAGAAATGACTATCAGCTTTGTCCAATAAGCCCGCCAGCAGTGTAGTTAAATGCACAGAAATGTCTTCCATCTTAGGGGTAAGGTAAGATGACAGGATAGGTTCCCAATCTTCAATATATTAAAGTTTTAACTTTCAGGCTCCAGGAGCCCAGCTAAGGTACGTCTGTCTCCTTTGACAGTTGGCTCCGCCCCCCCAGAGATTATATTTTTAGTTTTCTATGTACTGGTCTCTTGTCCATGCACCATTGGTCATCTTTGATACATATTGATGACATTATGTTGATCCTGGTGATGTTGCATGCAATGACGAAGTCCCAGAATCAAAGGACTATTCTTGACACCATCTCTCTGAAACCATAACACAAATAAGTGTCCACAGCACTCCAAATAGCAAATTCTTTTATTTCAGGACACAATAAAACAGCAACGTTTCGGGATTAATTTCCCTTAATCATGCGGTCTACACGAGCACCCATTTCATAGAAAGTGCTGTTCCATTCTACTTTTTTCCTATAACACAAATAAGGATATGAGACTATTAATTTGAAAGAAGGATTCTTGTACTTTCAAATTAGTGTTCACATGAAACTATAAAATACAAGCAATTACTGTGTAAATATAGTGGTCACATGCAATAGCAGATCCCAGGAAGTTTTTGGTGTGGGAGATAAAGGGCTTATTTGACCCTCTATCTCTTTTCCATAACCACTTACTGATCGACTAAAGATGAACTAAAATTGAAGGTAATGGCAATTGTGAACCTTCTTCACTGTCTGCATAATATTGGACGTGTAATTTGTGACTTTAAATAAGCACTTAACACTCCTTATATAAAATATATCATAAGGACGCTCTAACATGGCATCTCCTACTAATCACTTGGCAGCAGCAACTAGCCTTCATTTATTTTATTGTTGGTGTCAGAGTTTGTGGACCCTTGTTTCTCTGAGTATTTACACACGTAGTGATATTCTAATAAATGGGGAAGTGGATGAGGATAAAAATAGAGGATTATCACTTTAATTATAGCTGAGACGTCTTATTGTGCTTTATTTAGAAAGAAGCAACATATGCAGTACTACATAAACATACAATACATATACAATTTGCACAGCATTATATATAGATTAATATATCATACAATAACATATTGATAGATTATGTTAACATATTGTTTGTATATAATTAACATGTTTTTTTTTAGATTGAAGCGATTCAGGTCCTTGGTTATTTGCATTATCAGGCAAAGAGATATAAAAGATATGTAGCAATGTATATTTATTTTTGTTTCATACTTGGACTCCCTAGCAATAAGCACAAAAACACTAATAGCCTTCCCCTATTCGACTGAGAGATTACTTGTTATTCTGCATTGTGCAGGTGCAAAGATAGGTACTATGTTATACCCCCACTCTTCCTCACTAACTTTTCTGTACTATATAGTGCTGCAGATTATCACCATTGTTACAGACTGATTTCAAAGAGCAGGGTCTCTTATTCAATATAAGGTTCTGTTGTGGCCAAGACAATGGCTCCATAAGAGCTCTTCTACACCAAACCAAAACAGTATGAAAGTGATTCTGCAACTGAGCACTTTCCTTTTTATGTTTGACTTCCGAATACAGAGGTCTGTCCTCAATACATGATAACCTGCCTCCACAGTCAAGAGATTAAGGTCCAGGTTAAAAGTGGAGCGGTATGTAATGCTCCGGTTTGAATGCTAACTCTGCTAGAAGTAAGCTTTAGCATGTGCCGGGTAGCGCTTATCTTACAAGTTGAAAGTAAACAGTTTTCACTTGTGTGTTAACCCTATGGGGCATATGTATCAAGCTCCGAATGGAGCTTGATGCCCGTGTTTCTGGCGGCCCATTGGCCGCGAGTCTGCAGGGGGCGGCGTTGCACCAGCAGCTCTTGTGAGCTGCCGGTGCAATGCTGAATACGGCGAGCGTATTGCTCGCCGTATTCAGCGAGGTCTGTCGGACCTGATCCCCCACACTGTCGGATCAGGTCTGACAGATCTTAATAACTTGGGGCCAATGTGCGTAAGAAGATGAACTTAGAATATTGCTTGTGATAACATATGTTTTTATATGAGCATATTTGTCTGTAGATACATATATACACTTATAAATACATAAATACATATGTACACATACAGTATATAAACATATATAATACATACATATACATATTTAGACATGTATAGGTATGTATGTCTATGTTTAAGCCCTTTGTAGCCCTTTTTTTTCTTCTAGCACCTGAGACCGCATATCTTTGAGCCCTCATAACTTTTTGGTGCAATATATTTTTAAATTATTTTATTAGATAGGGTTAATATAAATGTAACTATTCTTTGTAACAAAAGACATATGTATTTATTTTATTCTCTGTAGTAATTATTTTGACATGTTAGAAAAACATAGGGCATTTAAATTATTCAAAGAAAACAGTACAGAGTCAGCATACCAGATATATAGGAAATGTAACAAAGCATGCAAAAAAGCAGTCACATTAGCCACAATTGAAAATGAAAGAATAATTGCAAAGGATTCTAAGTCATAACTGGGTTATCTCTAGAGGATACCAGGTAAAAAAATTGATAATATTAAGATAAATAAAACTGAAGGCACAGATAGAATACACCCAAGGGTTTTATGGAATGTATCACTGTTATAGACAAACCTCTACTCTTAATTTTTCAAGACTTATTATCCTCAGGCATAGTTCCTCAGGACTGGCGTAAAGCTGATGTGGTGCCACTTTTTAAAAAGGGAAGCCGGGCTGATCCAGGAAGCTATAGACCAGTTAGTCTGACATCAATAGTGGAGAAGATACTTAAAGGGATTATAAGGAATTATATTGATTAGTATATTTGTGTAAACAAGATTATGAGTTCTAATCAGCATGGCTTTATGAGAAATAGATCATTTCAAACTTATCTAATTTGATTATATGAGGAAGAAAGTAAAAATATAGATAAAAGGGAATCAGTTAATGTGATATACTTGGATTCTGCAAAGAAATTTGATACAGTGCCACATGAGAGATTAATGTACAAAATTAAGGGACTGTGAATAACTTAAATGTAGGTCAAGGATAAATAACTGGATCAAAGACAGAGAGAAACAAGTAGTAGTAAATAGATCTTACTCAGGCTGGGCAAAGATAATCATTGGAGTCCCCCAGGGATCAGTACTGGGTCCTGTACTTTTAAATATTTTTATTATTGACTTGGAGAAAGGATTAAATCGCAACATCTCTATTTTTGCAGATGATACAAAGTTGTGTAAGGTCATTAAGTCAGGACAGGATGAACTTGCTTTATAAGGGGATCTACAAAAATCATAAGAATGGGCAGGTAAATGAAAATGAGATTTAATACTGGAAAATGCAAGGTTCTACATTTTGGAAGTAAAAATAAGCAGACAATCTGTTATTTGTATAGGAATAGTCTAGCCAAAGAGAGGAGGAAAGGGATATGGGAGTAATAATAGATAACAATCTAAAGATTGGTGCACAATGCAGGGCAGTGGCTTCTAAGGCTAATAAGATACTAGCATGTATTAAAAGAGCCATTGATGCAAGGGAGGAAAGCATAATTCTGTCTCTATTTAAATTCCTGGTACAAAATCACCTTGAGTATGGAGTGCAGTTCTGGGGGCTGATATAAAAAAAGACATTGCAGACTTAGAAAATGTTCAGAGAAGGGCCACAAAGCTAATAAGGTGAATAGAAAATTTAAGCTATAAGGAGAGGTTAGCCAAACTGTCTGTTTTCTCTAGAAAAAAAAGATGCTTGAGAGGTGACATGATTACTTTATATAAATATATTCAAGGCCCATATACAGAGATGGCAGAAGCTCTGTTTCTGCCATGAAAATTGTTTGTGACAAGAGGTCACAATTTCAGGCTGGAGAAAAGGAGATTTAGTTTCCTGCAAACCAAACATTTTTTCACTTTAAGAGCAATCAAATTGTGTAACTCATCACCTGAGGAGGTAGTTAATGCCAATACCTTAGATACATTTAAAAATGGTTTAGATATATTTCTGGATAGAAACAAAATGCAGGTATATTATTGTTTGTGTTAAATGGGTCACCTTTTTTAATGGGATTAATTTAAGCTCAACTGGAACTTTTTTGTAAGTTTATTAAGATTTGTATAGGTTGAACTGAAAGGACTAATATCTTTTTTATTAACCTCATCTACTATGTTAATTTGTATTATAATATCCAGATCCCGTTTCCTTTTTTCAAATTATCATTATTAATTTATTCTTTATTTGTGACATTCATATAGGCATTATTTTCAAATATTACTTTGTTGATAAAAGATAAATCTCAATGAAAATGTCACCAGTTGCTTCATATAGTTAGAATGCTTTAAATGTTATCTTGCTTCCCATGGGAAGAAGTCAAACACTGCAAAATTAAGTTGTTAAAAATTCCTAGACTTTGTCTCTCATGGGGTTTCATATGTGCTTTTCATTATTGAAAAATAGCAAAATTAATGCAAGCTTGACCCAGAACATGATTATGATACAACAAATATTGTGCACAAGTGTAAAGAATAATTGAGGCTAGTATTATTGGAAATTAAGCTATTTTTGTGATGATTTTAAGAAGTCTTCCTGCTATTCTTGTAGGGTGTATCATTTGATCATTTTTGTGTTTGATCATTTTTTTACATGAACAGGGAAGGGTGAATGCTTCAGAACATTGATTAAAAAAACACTGGACAAATTCAACATTTGTTTATAGCAAAAATAATGTTCCTGAATGTAACATTTAAAATGTTATTTTTTTTTAAATACATTTTAATAAAAAAAAAAAAATAAATAAATAAGGAAATCAACATTTCAAATGTACATGTTAATATATATATTAATAGATTGATATGTTACATTTAATAAACTGGAAAGTAAAATTTGTTCACTTAAGAAATATTTTTGACAGAAATTTAACAAAAAACAGGTGAACAATAATCAAACCTTTTTCATATACAGTATATTCTTCATTAATATTCTATACGGTGGATATACATTATATATCAATACAAACTTTTGTTAGACTAAAAAATGACTGTGTATTAATATTGCTTTCTAAGACATTCTAAATTTGTGATATCATTGAAGACTTCACCAAAAGATAACGGCACAGGTGTAAAAACTTTAGAATTTACTTTATTACTTCTTCTTAAAACATAGCATATTATTAAAAACACAGCACAAATCTGATAGACATGTCTAACATGTTTCGGCTTCAGTTAGCCTTAATCATAGACTCTACTTGTCATAACCAATTGGTGTCTTTTATTTCACTCCCTTTGTGTTGATTGGTTGTCTGTGTTAAGTATTCCTAATTCCTTTTCCCTATTTGTCTGAGGAAACTGGTTGCATAGTGGTGCTCACCTAAAGGATATTTTGTTACATGAACCGATTGATATACTATTTAGTAATGTTAGATAAGATAACATATATGCACAATTCCTTTGCAGTAGTTGCCAATGCTTCTAGCTGGTTAGCAATGTTTTAAAATGCATTATTTGCTTTTGTTTTAGCAATTCCCATTGCTACCTTTAGTTTTCTATCTTCCTACTCTCATTACATGTATTTCCATAGTTTGACATAACTCAATCTTGTGTATGTTTCTATGTATTTGTACACACATATTCCCCATTGTTATTATTATTATTGTGGATTTGTCAAACAGAATTACTGATCAGGTATCAAAGGTGGGGGCACCTTCTAATCCCTCCTAGTTGTTATCAGTGATGTCTATTATAATGTTACCCTTAAAGTAGTGTTTTTATCTATTTGTTGGCATAACTTAGGGGCAGTTTGGAAAATACAAATGGAACACAGTACCTTTGTTATATATTGGATTCTCAATTATTTATTGCCAGTGATTAATGAGATCAGTCTCAATATTTAGGCCTTTCGGCATTCGTGTGTTCAATTTGAAGATCCAAAAAGCCTCCTTTTTGTATAACTCCTTTACTCTACTGCCTCCTCTAGGTTTGTTTTTGATAATATCTATAATCATCCAGGTAAATGTTTTGACACTACCTCCATGTTCATAGATAAAGTGCTTAGATGCCCCTGTTGCTGTCCTCCCTTTCTCAATGTCATTCAAATGTTCACGTATCCGTTCACGTGTCTCTCGTGTCGTACACCCTATATACTGCTTCTGACAAAATGTGCAGGTGATTGCATAAATTACAAATTCAGAACGACAATTAGTACAGTAGTTACAGTCAAAAACTTGTTGCGTGTAGCATGACTGAAAGACCTTACCACTTGTAGTATATCCACATGCAGTGCAGCCATGTGATCCACATTTATAATGTCCCTTACAGCTAAGCCAACTGCTTTCCTTCTGTGATTTCTTAAGGGCACTAGGTGACACAATGTTGCCTATTGTTAAGTTTCTTTTTGAAACAAATTGGCAACCTTTATCTATCACTCCTTTCAGTGCTTCATCTGCCCTTAAGATTGGCAAATTTTTTCTTGATAATCTCACAAACCTTCCTGTACTGATTTGAGTAGTTGGTCACAAATGTAATCTCACTTTGCCTTTTTATAGCACCTGATGCTTTTGGCTTGAGTAAATCTGCCCTAGAGATTTAGAAGACATTCTAAATTTGTGATATCATTGAAGACGTAATAAACAAAGTTCTTTGATGAGTTTAAATACCTTTTTTTATTTGTTTAGTGTGCTTTAATGCTAAAATAAGCACATGGATTTTATGACTTTATGCACTTGATAAGTTTTGTTTTGATTTCTGCTCTCCTAAACACTTGACTCACTTTTACAAATTTAAGAAGGGGCCCATATGAACTTTTTTTGTAATTTTGTTCTTTCAATAAAAATGAAAAAAACTAACAAACACAAATTGCACCCTTTGAATGTGTTACAAAGAAAATGAACACATAAAAAAATGTTATATAGTTTGACATTTTGTGCAAGTTTTTTGACATTCTTTTATGTTAATACTACATTTCTACTCACACACATCACACACCACAAATGTATTTATTCCAATAACTTGTCTTAATTCAGCCTTGCCTTTTTTAAATAAAAGATTAATATTTCATGATATGGAACTAATCTTCTTTTTCTTTATAGAGACCTGAGAAGGAGCAAGCAAATAAAATTATAATACAAATTGTAAATTATAATACAATTAGTTATCAATTCAATTTCTATTTGATCTATAAATAAGGTAAGAGAGGAGCAACCCTATACAAATACATAGTTATTCTTATATACAAATTATGTATCAGCTAAGAAATATTTTGTGAATGCAGATTAATCAAGATTTCTTTTTCTAGGCAGCTTAATGATACAATCTTTAGCCATGCCCTTAGAAAGTTCACATCTGCATTTTAATGGTAGTATTAATATCTTAAGCTAAGGCTTCATTTACAATGATCTTTAAAAAATGTGAAGTACTTAGTAATATAAAACATGAGGAAAAATGTAAATGAAAATATGAAATGAGAATAATTTGTAGTTTAATATAGTATAAATTAATATATTATTAACAAGGAAAAAATATACACACACATTAATTCAGAGGAAAAGGCTATTAATCGATAAACCAATGGAAATGGATACTTGGATGTTCACTTATTGTTAGCCTATTGAGGACATTATAAATAATAGCATGAATAAAACTTCATATATGATATAGGAGTCAATTCCAATCTTTCTCATTGTAACTATTGGCTTTTTTAAGTTTGGAGAGATCACATTGTAAAAAAAAAAGGGACACCACCGATTCCACACCGGAACAAAGATTGCATCAGCTTGGAAAAGATACTGGAAAATTCCAGGTACTGTTCTAAAAAAGATGGAGAGCAAACTTTGTGTAATATCAGATATTCAGTAAAATTGTGATAACAAAAAAACAAAAACAACAAAAACACAAAACAGCTGTTCCCATTTTTTTTATAGTTTGGACAATGATGCCACAATCCAAATCATCTAATCATTTTTCTACAAAATTTACCATGAAAGCCTTTAGGGTTTTGTTTTTTTGTAGATTAATCATTTTATAAGCTTTTCTTAAGGATTGTGATTGATGCCAAATTATTACATAGGATTGGCACTACTGCTATATAATATATATAATATATACCATAACTAATTATGTAGTAATTATAAAAGCTGTATGTTATTTAAATGTACATAATAGTATATAACATTAGAAACATTGTTGTTAAAGGGACACTGAACCCAATTTTTTTCTTTCGTGATTCAGATAGAGCATGCAATTTTAAGCAACTTTCTATTTCACTCCTATTATCAAATGTTCTACATTCTCTTGATATTTTTATTTGAAAAGCAAGAATGTAAGTTTAGATGCCGGCCCATTTTTTATGAACAACCTGGGTTGTTCTTGCTGATTGGTGGATAAATGCATCCACCAATAAGCAAGTGCTGTTCAGGGTCCTGGACTTTCATTTTCAAATAAAGATAGCAAGATAACAAAGAAAAGGATAATAGGAGTAAATTAGAAAGTTGCTTAAAATTGCATGCTCTATCTGAATCACGAAAGAAAAAAATTGGGTTCAGTATCCCTTTAAATTCTCTGGTTTAAAAAAATGTCTACTTTACAAGTTATCACTATTAGATATTAGTGATTTGCAAATGACCTACTGGCCACATGGAGGTACGCCACGTGCACAAGCAATTTTGACATGTGCCATCACTGGTACTCAGAAAACAACCATTGTCAAAAATCTCTCCCTTTAATGGCAGTGCAAATCTTCAAAAGGGGGCTCTTAAATCCAAACAGTATGAAAGTGATGCACAGTTCATCTCCATGGTGTCTCTCAAGAGAGATAAAGTAGCAAATTTAGGGCTAAATTACAAGTGGAGCACTAATTTATCGTGTACCCGCAAATGGACAATAAATAACCAGCCTTTACAAGTGGCTTGCGTTCACATTGATTTCAACTTGTAATACCAGTGCACATTAGCGTGCACTGGCATTACTCAGTATTGTTTAGTGGTATTACTTCAAGAAAGGGATTTTAGTGCACCACTTTTAATCTGGCCCTAAATGTTTTAATCAACTACACACACACACTTTACTCTAAACAAAAACTACTCACAGGCAAGTTGTCAAAGTATATCTTCTTTATTTAAAGATACCAGGAGCAGGTATAAAAGATCCAAATAAAAAGGTTCAACATGTTTCATCAGCAACTAACCACCTTTCCCTAGTTCAATAAAGAACAAAAAATAGCTCTTTTTTGGAATGTTATTGGAATTTGATTGATTTTGAGAAAGGCAATCAATTGCCACTGAAATGTGTTGAGCATACGATAGTAGGTACATTAGATGTCCCTGTATTAATTCCAAAATGTATCAAAATGTACAAGCTGTTATAGCATAATACACATTAAAACAAATGCATAGCACTAATAGGATATGCACATTTTAGACCTTGAAAATGCTAAATAGTTTATAGAGTCACAAAGCATCACCCTCTATTCTGTATGAGTGAGCTGAGAAAGTATTTTAATAGCATCTCAAATGTAATTGTCACTCTGTAAATACGTAAACATGAACCAGATCCTGGTATGGTACATGTTGAAGAGTGTCACTCTAGCAATTATAACTTTTATAAAAACATATTTGCTTAAATAAGTATAATGAAAAATCCACTTAATTGTGCTAGTGTGCATTTCAAATAACACTAATATACCTTTTAAACCTAGTTATTTAATTTCATTTGATTTTTGGCATTGGTTGTGTAATTCATGCTATCTTGTTTAATGATATCAACAAAGCTAAAAACTGAATGCCTCAGTAATAAGCATTGGCAATCTTCTCCTACTATGGCAGTGCACCTTGTATACACACAACCTACACTCATGCATTTACAGAAATGATATATAAAAATATATTGATACATCTTTAATATTTGTAATATATATATAATGTCATTGGAGAAGACACTACAGTATTGGCTTAAGAGGTTGAAGTTTTAATTTGCAAAAGGACCTCAAATCTTCAAAGAGTTAATTGTCTGTATATTACAATAGTAATAATAATAATAATAATAATAATAATAATAATAATAATAATAATAATAATAATAATATTAATACTATGGTTATAAAAGTATTTTTATATTATATTTAAAAGAGTTTTTTTTTTTTTAATATATTACATTTTTACCAAAAATAGATGATTCAATGCTTGTTTTTCAGCATGAGAAGTCCCTATTCACCATCATAGCTGTATGAGTTATCCATACCAGACAATGAGAGATTGATCTATATCACTGGCTTTCAAACTTGTCCTTGGGCCTCCCTAACAGGTCACATTTTTAGGATATCTGAACTAGTGCACAGGTGAAAAAATCAGCTGATTAGTAAACCTGGTTATTTTACTTGCTCTCATCCAAGGTAATCCTGAAATCCTAGCCTGTTGGGAGGGGGCTGAGGACAGGCTTGAAAACCAGTGATCTATGGGTATCAGGTGTTCATAATATGCACATCTTATGTGTGTCAATAGAAATGTAATCAGTTTTCACATATTTTGAAAAAAATTGATAAATAAAATAGATAAAATATTTGCTTGCTGCTATTTTAAAATGCATTTTGTTATGTGTGAGGTGCCTTTAAGTTAGATAATAAAAATTAATAGTTTTTAACTGACTCTAATTAGTTCAGGTCATGGAGAAGATACTGCATTAATACTAAAATTAATTTATCAACTATCTCATGGATATATGAAAAGTAAAGTTAATTAGTACATTTGAGCTCATGATTTTCTGTTGTCTACATGTAAGTATTCTAAGTCTTTACTTTTTGATTTTGTGTCTGTATGATAGCATCAATTAATTGACATTCATCAGTTCCTATACATTTCCCAATATTAAATATTTCTTATTTCATTGAGTTTAATCATTTTAAATATTTCAACTTTTAAGAACAATAGGAATGATGTGATATTGCCCACAAGGGAATCTAGATCTATTCTGGTTATCGTTGAATAGATTTGATAATATTTTTTGAAATATTTAATGAGGTCTCAAGAGAGTTATCTTTAGGGAAGAATATGATATATTTATCTTGGATACCTTATCAACCTTTGGTGTTCATAATTGAGAGACTCATTTAAAAAGTCTGGATATATATGTAATAATGATTCAGTAAGGAATCCTTGAATATAATATTGGTCCAGTTGAAAGAGTAAATTGCTATTTTTATATCTTAATGCACATAAATGAAATGTAAAATAGAGCAAAAACAGACACCTGATGATATACATTTATTAATAACTGTTGTAACATTGAGTGGAATTTAATTTAGTGTTGAAAACCTGCAATTAATAATTTAGTCAATCTGCTTGATGGCTACAAGCAGGATGGAACATCCTGCCATTGGGTTTAATTAAAAGTAAAATAGGGTCTGATTATGTATATGTTTTAAACAGATAATATAAAATAGGTATTGTATATATCTGCAATAAAGATCTTCACTGAAATACATCTGAATACAAATGAAGGGCTCGTGGTAGCAATAAGTGCTCGGAAAATGAACCAGAGATCAGATCTCTGGTTCATTTTCTAAATGTCCCCAATTGCCCCCAAAATACAGTGGTGTGTTTGTTTTAAAAATAAAAAAAAACAATGAGCATCCGTTTTTAGGGGTAAAAGTGGCAGGTGTGGTGTGTTAAAAAAAAGTGGCACTTAAAAGTGCCTTTACATTGAGGTCCATGGGGAATTGTGTGCTCCCTGTAAATATATATGTATGTGTTAATATGTGTATATAAGCGTTTTATAAGCTTTCATATTGTAAAATATTTTGTGAGCAAATATTGCATTGTTTTGCTGCAGTAAGACTAGTCCTCATATGTTTATATTTTCTACTGTGAGTAGCTTGGAATAGATATAGATAGGCTCCTACACCGATCAAGCAATTACTGTGTAACATGCGTTGTTGGAGGGAGATGTTAAAACACAATATACTAGTGTAAATGCCAGGAAAAGTAGGCAAAATAAATATTAAATTTATATGTAAATTTTTGGCCATAAAAAGATTTTATAAAGGATTCAACTGTGAGTTTACTGTCTCTCTAATCTAAAATAAAAACTGCTATAGCCAAGGATCATAGCAAATGCCTTTAGGCCTCATGTAGTAAATTGCAGATGAACATGGGAACCTGTCTGCCTCCCTTCACAGTGAACAGGCAGCAGAACACTGTCATTCCGCTTCTCTGATGTTCTGTTGCAAGAAATTCCTTGTGAAATGCCGCCCCCTGCTCTCACTTTAAAGCAGGGCCTGTCAATCACCCAAACCAATGTTTTCTGGGTGTTTAACCTCTGCCAACTCAGAGGTGATGGAGAAAGTAAGAATCAGTGATCTTCTTACCCCTGCTTCTTACATTTCAGTAAGCAGACTTGCATGAATGAGCAGGCCACACAAAGGCTCCAAAGCACCCCCTGCTGCTTAGTACATGCAGACCTTTATTTTAAAATGATGTACATATGAAGCACATTTTATAAAAACATCTGCAATAGCCTATAGGTGCTTGTAATGTAAGTGACAAATTAACCCCTTAATGACAACTGACGTACCAGGTACGTCATGCATTAACAAGCAGTTAATGACAATGGACGTACCTGGTACGTCAGTTGTCTAACAGAGTGCTGGAAGCGATCACAATCACTTCCAGCAGCTCTGAGGGTATTGCAGTGATGCCTCGATATGGAGGCATCCTGCAATACCCCTTTACAAGACTCCGATGCAGAGAGAGCCACTCTGTGGCCCTCTCTGCACCGGTAGTGATAGTGCCGGGTGTGAGGGTGCGCGTGCGCGTGCACGATACGCGCGCGTGCGCAATGCGCGCGTGTGCACGTGAGCATGCATGTGCGCGTGCGCGTGTGCACGTGCACGTGTACCCATTAGCCACACTGACACCAATGAATGAGGGCAGAAAGGGGGAAAAAAGGGATTTTTTTAAAAAAAAAATATAAAAGGATCTGGGAGGGGGTGGGGGTGGGGGTATTGTGGGGGGCTGCTACACTACAGAAATAGATTTTTTAAGTAAAAATAAAATAAAAATACTTTTTGGGGGGTTTTTGGGGCCAAACTGGGTACTGGCAGAAAGCTGCCAGTACCCAAGATGGTGGTAATTAGGTAGGGGAGAGGGTTAGAGAGCTGGAGGGGGGATCAGGGAGGTTGGGGCTAAGGCAGGGGTCCATCACAGCTAAAATACTTTATTATTTTTATTTAAAAAAAAAAACCTCTTTTATTTAGTACTGGCAGACTTTCTGCCAGTACTTAAGATGGCGGGAACAATTGTGGGGTGGGGGAGGGAAGAGAGCTGTTTGGGAGGGATCAGGGGGTGGGATGTGTCAGGTGGGAGGCTGATCTCTAAAATTAACCCTGCAAGCTCCCTACAAGCTACCTAATTTAACCCCGTCACTGCTGGGCATAATTAACGTGTGGTGCGCAGCAGCATTTAGCGGCCTTCTAATTACCAAAAAGCAACGCCAAAGCCATATAAGTCTGCTATTTCTGAACAAAGGGGATCCCAGAGAAGCTTTTACAACAATTTCTGCCATAATTGCACAAGCTGTTTGTAAATAATTTCAGTGAGAAACCTAAAATTGTGAAAAATGTTAAGTTTTTTTTTTTATTTGCTCGCATTTGGCGGTGAAATGGTGGCATAAAATATACCAAAATGGGCCTAGATCAATACTTGGGGTTGTCTACTACACTACACTTAAGCTAAAATTAACCCTACAAGCTCCCTACAAGCTCCCTAATTAACCCCTTCACTCCTGGGCATAAAACACGTGTGGGGCGCAGCGGCATTTAGCGGCCTTCTAATTACCAAAAAGCAACCCAAAAGCCATATAAGTCTGCTATTTCTGAAAAAAGGGGATCCCAGAGAAGCATTTACAACCATTTGTGCCATAATTGCAGAAGCTGTTTGTAAATAATTTCAGTGGGAAACCTAAAGTTTGTGACAAATTTTGTGAAAAAGTGAACTTTTTTTTTTTGATCGCATTTGGCGGTGAAATGGTGGCATGAAATATACCAAAATGGGCCTAGATCAATACTTTGGGTTGTCTTCTAAAAAAAAATATATACATGTCAAGGGATTTTCAGGTATTCCTGACAGATATCAGGGTTCCAATGTAACTAGCGCTAATTTTGAAAAAAAGTGGTTTGGAAATAGCGAAGTGCTACTTGTATTTATTGCCCCATAAATTGCAAAAAAAGCAAAGAACATGTAAACATTGGGTATTTCTAATTCAGGACAAAATTTAGAAACTATTTAGCATGGGTGTTTCTTGGTGATTGTAGATGTGTAACATATTTTGGGGGTCAAAGTTAGAAAAAGTGTGTTTTTTTCCATTTTTTCCTCATATTTTATTATTATTTTTTTAGTAAATTATAAGACATGATGAAAATAATGGTATCTTTAGAAAGTCCATTTAATGGCGAGAAAAACGGTATATAATATGTGTGGGTACAGTAAATGAGTAAGAGGGAAATTACAGCTAAACACAAACACTGCAGAAATGTAAAAATAGCCATTGTCATTAAGGGTAAGAAAATTTAAAAATGGTCCGGTCATTAAGGGGTTAAACATGCTGCATCATTTACATAATACAGTAGGAAGTTTAATTTCAAGTGTTTTGTTAGATATTTCCATAGGTCAGTAATATCACTTCTTTAGCTGTTAAAGGTTTGAAGACAAAATTGCTCGAAAAGTGCATCAGCAGCCAAAATAACTTCCAAAAAGCTATAAATAGCTCTTAAAATTATGTTTTGACAAAAAGGAAATGCTTGCTTAAGAATTGCCTGATTTAAATGGACATTAAACTCAGTAATTAAAAAAAAAAATTGCAATGTACTATCATAAATGATTTTGCTTTTCATGTAATTAAAGGCAAGGTAAACTTGTGTGCACTCGTTAACAAATGTAACAATAACAGACAAAATTAGCATAACTTTAAGTCATCAATTTTATTGTAATATTATTTTTACCCGCAAATCTTATTTTAAATCTGTGTCCTGCAACGATTCCTCGTCCGCCCGACTTTTCTATAGAAGTGATTGACACTTCTCTAACACTGTGGCCTCCAATCACCGATTTCTCCATGTGGTGGTGAACACAGCATATCAGACGTCATCGGAGCGCACTGCACATGCGTCCGACCAGAAACGTCTACACTGTTGAACGCGCTTGTTCATGACTCGCGCATGCTCCTTTAAACTGTCAGTCTAATTTGTTCAATCAGATGCGCAGACATCGATCTCGATCACGAGTAAGTACAATCAAGTTTAGACTTGTTCAATTCTACTTATTTGTGCGTACTGGTTTTTAAATTTATTTAATAATACGGAAACAAAAATTGAATAAATATAACAATTGTTTATTAATATATAAATAAGAATATTTTCATACAATCTAATTGATATCTATAATTTCGTAATACATGATAGTTTTTATTTGGGAACTTCTATAAATCTTTTGCAATAGAGTAGACTAATTATATCCAAATGTTTTTCTATTGACCAAATTTTTTATTATTAAAATAATATTAGGCTGGAAGTCAATCAATGATTTCTAAAGTAATTGATAGATATATTTTTTTAATTACCAATATTTTATTGTTATTGAATATTAAAATAATATAAATCTTATTCAATTCATTGATTTATATTATATAAATAACATTTAAAAATTTAACCTACTTTGTTTAAAATTCAATTAATTAGATATAACTAAAATTGAATATATATATATATATATATATATATATATATCTATCTATCTATCTATATATATATATATATATATGTTTTTATATATATATATATATATATATATATATATATACAGTCATGGATAGGATTGCACAATCTTTCTTGAGTAGTGCCACGGTGCTCTGCTAATATCAAATCAATACTCTCCAAGAAGCAGGCAGCCCACTGGTCTTTGCAGTAAAACTAGAATTTATTACATCAGTTTAAAAGATAACAAACGTTTCGGCACCGCATTGTGCCTTTGTCAATGTTATACACCAAAAAGTACAAGGACAGAGTGCACCCAACCACCCCAGATCAATACTAATTATAATTGATCTGGGGTGTTTGGGTGCACTCTGTCCTTGTACTTTTTGGTGTATAACATTGACAAAGGCACAATGCGGTGCCGAAACGTTTGTTATCTTTTAAACTGATGTAATAAATTCTAGTTTTACTGCAAAGACCAGTGGGCTGCCTGCTTCTTGGAGAGTATATATATATATATATATATATATATATATATATATATATATATATATATATATACAGTGGGGGAAAAAAGTATTTAGTCAGCCATCAATTGTGCAAGTTCTCCCACTTAAGAAGATGAGAGAGGCCTGTAATTTTCATCATAGGTATACCTCAACTATGAGAGACAAAATGTGGAAACAAATCCAGACAATCACATTGTCTGATTTGGAAAGAATTTATTTGCAAATTATGCTGGAAAATAAGTATTTGGTCAATATCAAAAGTTCATCTCAATACTTTGTTATATATACTTTGTTGGCAATGACAGAGGTCAAACGTTTTCTGTAAGTCTTCACAAGGTTGTCACACACTGTTGCTGGTATGTTGGCCCATTCCTGCATGCCGATCTCCTCTAGAGCAGTGATGTTTTGGGGCTGTCACTGGGCAACAGGGACTTTCAACTCCCTCCAAAGGTTTTCTATGGGGTTGAGATCTGGAGACTGGCTAGGCCACTCCAGGACCTTGAAATGCTTCTTAAGAAGCCACTCCTTCATTGCCCAGGCGGTGTGTTTGGGATCATTGTCATGCTGAAAGACCAGCCACATTTCATCTTCAATGTCCTTGCTGATGGAAGGAGGTTTGTACTCAAAATCTCACGATACATGGCCCCATTTATTCTTTCATGTACACGGATCAGTCGTCCTGTTCCCTTTGCAGAGAAACAGCCCCAAAGCATGATGTTGCCACCCCCATGCTTCACAGTAGGTATCGTGTTCTCTCTCCTCCAAACACGACAAGTTGTGTTTCTACCAAACAGTTCTACTTTGGTTTCATCTGACCATATGATATTCTCCCAATCCACTTCAGGATAATCTAAATGCTCTCTAGCATACTTCAGAGGGGCCCTGACATGTACTGGCTTAAGCAGGGGGACACGTCTGGCACTGCAGGATCTGAGTCCCTGGCAGCGTAGTGTGTTACTGATGGTAGCCTTTGTTACGTTGCTCCAGCTCTCTGAAGGTCATTCACTAGGTCCCCCCGTGTGGTTCTGGGATGTTTTCTCACTGTTCTTGTGATCATTTTGACCTCACAGGGTGAGATCTTGCATGGAGCCCCAGATCGAGGGAGATTATCAGTGGTCTTGTATGCCTTCCATTTTCTAATTATTGCTCCCACAGTTGATTTCTTCACACCAAGCTGCTTGCCTATTGCAGATTCAGTCTTCCCAGCCTGGTGCAGGTCTACAATTTTGTTTCTGGTGTCCTTTGACAGCTCTTTGGTCTTCACCATAGTGGAGTTTGGAGTGTGACTGTTTGAGGTTGGGACAGGTGTCTTTTATACTGATAACAAGTTCAAACAGGTGCCATTAATACAGGTAATGAGTGGAGGACAGAGGAGCCTCTTAAACAAGAAGATACAGGTCTGTGAGAGCCAGAAATATTGCTTGTTTGAAGGTGACCAAATACTTATTTTCCACCATAATTTGCAAATAAATTATTTCCAAATCAGACAATGTGATTGTCCAGATTTGTTTCCACATTTTGTCTCTCATAGTTGAGGTATACCTATGATGAAAATTACAGGCCTCTCTCATCTTCTTAAGTGGGAGAACTTGCACAATTGGTGGCTGACTAAATACTTTTTTTCCCCACTGTATATATATATATATATATATATATATATATATATAATATTTGGATTATTTTCTATTTCGATATTCTTTAAAATATATATATGTCAATTTTGATCGTAATACTTATACACTATTTTGGATAGCAATAACAGACAAAGTAAATCGAATAGTCATTATTTGATTATGCAAAAATAAGAATATTCTAAATTGATATTTCGTTAACTATAATAATAAAGATACTTACAATTACAATATTTTTTAATAAAAATTATGGAATAATGCCGGTATTATAATACGTAATCGCGGGGAATAATGAAGACGAGTCTGTCTCATACACTGAATACAATGTAGTGTACGAAAATTGCGCATGCGCATAAAAATTGTTGTCCGTGAACGCGCAAAATGCTGACGTAGAGAGCGGGTGGGTTGGATCTCTACGATGAGAGCAAGAAAATAGGAAGTAGAAGCGGGGAGGAGTTTTAGAATAAACGGTACTCATAAATTTTATTATTTATCATGAAAATACTAAATCAAATGTGTAAAACAAGTTAGCGACTGCATTGCAGTGGTAAATAGAAAAGTAAACATGTCTTAAAACGTACCGAACTTTACCTTGCCTTTAATCTCTGAAAAGTGTAGTGTTTCCACTCCTTTTAGAGAGGCTGGATTTCATTCCTTGGAAATTGAACTCCGACACTCCTAAATGCTGCAAAATGATTGGTTGATATGCACAGGGACATATTTATACCTGTCCCCTATTGGCCTCAGCAAAGGAAGTATGCTAAATAGCTTCTTTTTTTTAAGAGATGTGTTATGGGACTTCAAAACAATAATTATTTTCTAACTAACCAACCGTTCTAAATGCATTTAAAAATGATTTTGTATGCAGACATTTTTAATGCAGTGAATTATTTCTGAAGCAAAAATTAAAAAAAATACTTTAATACACTTCTCGGTGTATGTCAACAAATGGTAGAAAAGATTTCCTTCTCTATCTTTACAAATTACTGTTGCAGAACGATACATATCTAAAATTACAAATAAATAGTTTCAACTTGCTGTTTTGTTTTTTTCTTCTTAGTTTCTCAAGACAGCTAGATATCAAATTGCATTGCACATCTGACATGCTCTGGCGTGTGAAATAACGTGTTAGCCTGGCACTTTTTTCATGATAGCCCACTGGTTTGTTGAAACAGAGTGCAGCAGCTGGCAAATTAAGCCTATCACATTAACATGTGCATACAGGTGCAATATCCTTACCGCATTTGTATTCCAAACTGTAAACACAAAATGTATGCTGAAATAATCTAAACATTTTGATGAAAGATAACTAAGATATGATATTATTATTTCTATTTTCCTAAACCTTTGGCATATTATTTTAAAGCCCTTTTTATATGCATTTTATATGCATATAATAAAATTAATTAAAATACTTTAAATACAGCTATTTAAAATAAATTTCTTGAAAGACAAAATGACACTGTCACTAAACATATTACGCAACACTATTATAGACCAAAGGAAACTGCACGGTTTAATTTTGAGGTTAAGTACAGTGCTAAGTTATTTTCATAGCATGACCAGTTATATTCTTTTCTAATATTTCTTTTTGTGTTTCCAGCTTTGAATTCTATTACCCTTATATGCTAGCTTCATATAAATAGAAGTGATTCAGAACATTGTGTTTATGTTTTTGTTTGTTCTAACAGCCCTATTAATTATTTACATATAAATTATGTGTAAGTGCTAGTTAAAAATGTCACAACTCACATTTCTTTGAGGTTTTTAAACTTTACCTTTTGTATATTCAATGTATTAGCATTTTCCTATGTTAAATTATAAAGAAAAACAAAAAGATATGCGGTTGCTTTATAAATTACATATCTAGGTTATGCAGTTTGGTATTAAAAGATTGAAGCAATATAAATGAGTTTTGCATCTCACTACTCAGCTGCTTTGAGCTGAGTCCTCCTTAGAGGCAAACATATTTGAAAATACGCTTTTCCTCCACCTGCTACACTACGACCCTGAAATGTTCTCTGTCCATAATTTCAATGTTAAATAGGCAATTCTTGGAAGCAAACTGTGGTTTTTAGTAGCGGCAGACTCCACATGCTATCCCTTTAATGTATATAGTAGTAGCAATGAAGCAAAAATAATACTGCTTTAACATCATACTCTATTTTTATAATGGGCACTAAACAGAACTTAGCTGGCTCATTTTAATTTTCCTGTAAATATTATTGACTTCAACAGAATGCTAATACAGCTATGGCCAATGTCTGAGAACATCACAGTGCCCTGCAGATTTGATTGTTATCTTATCCATTATTTTTCTCATTCCCCTGTTGTTTTATGAAATGTATCTTTTGGATATACTTTTGTACTAAATATAGCATAATGCTTAGTCACATATGGGAAGTTTATTATAACACTTCAATAACAGTTTACAAAAAACAGTAAACAGTTTAGACTAGAGTACTGAATCATATAACATCATATTATAGATTTCTTATTAAATAATACAATTACAATATTAATATCTAATTTAATAGACTACATATATAAAAGTAAAACTAATGAAAATAAAGACATATTAAAAAATATATTAGTACCTAACACATTACTAGAAAGCCACTACATTATCATTTTGTCAGTCATCTGGATCAGATCAGGATGGTTTACCACTGTCACACTTTAGGTGGCAGAGAGGCTAAGTAGGTGTGGTGCAAGTCTGAAATGCTGTGGCCCTCAAAGCTGTATTTGCAGCTTAATAAATGGGCCCCTCTATCCTTTCATAATAAGAATATGAAAATAACCTCTAAAAATGTTTATATAAATTACCAAATAAATGTTTTGTGATAATTCACTAGTACCTGTTTTTTAGCATATAATGATTTCTGAATGTTGCCAGTTATTTTCACTGCGATTTTCTATTGATCAAAATCATAAAATACCCCTTAATTTCAAATTGCTGACCTCCTGAAAACAACACAAAATTGTTATTTTGCTTTGTTAATCTCCCAATTTGGAAATCTGAAAATGAAATGTTCAGAATTAAAAAGAGACAAAATAAGAATGTTGAAGGGTTAGCAACTAGATCACTACTTGGTGAGTTTTATGTTGACTGATCCCTTTCAATAGTATGTAGTGATTCTAATAGGGGGCATGTGTACAATTAACCTGTTGTACCTCAAAACCATAGAGATATGCATGTTTGTCCTTTCTAAAGGATTTTAGCAAGGGCATTATTGGTATAGTGGGTGTGTTTGTTGGTTATCAATTTCACAAGGTTTTATTAATGAAGTTTAATTATGCAGCTAGCATTTTTTTTTGCTGATGTTAGGAGACAACATCAGCAAAAAAAACTAATATAGTATGGTGGAAGTTATCAAGTTCTTTTAGCTGTGGAATTTGGTAATTAAAAAATTACTTTGTAAATGCATAATTTAGTATTGAGAATTTGGATTGTTATCAGCCAAACAGGACTAGACATTTTCACCAAACGGATAATGATTTTTTTCCCCCCAGTAAATGATGAAAATGGCTAATCTGCATCAACACTGAAAATGGCTAATCTTCAAATGTTAACATGCAGATAATTATTGAACAACAAATTGTGATAAACCCTTTAGCTTTTTAACTTTAGAAATGTTTTCCCAAGAGGGTAGTCAAACTACCAACTGTGCTGCATTTTGCAAGCTTATCACAGGTTGGGAAGTCTGTCCTGCTGTCTCTTCAGTCAGTTCCATTATCCTAATTACATTTCGTTATCAAATAGAACAATTGGAGACATTGCAAATTTGCCTTGATTTTACAGATGAATAACCTCTATGTTACCCATGTATTGCCCTGACCACTGAAATAGTACCTTAACCTCAACTACACACACTGATTATTCTCTTTCTGCCAACCAGTCATATCCTCACAACACATTATTTATGTCATGGAGAGTTTTTTTTAGAGTAAAAAGTAAATTAAAAAATAGTTTTCAGCCAGTTCACCTCTCCATCAACTAAAAACATATCTTGGCAGGTATGAGACCAAAGACATCAGAGGCAGCATCATCCAATAGCCACTACATTAGACTACAAAAAGTTGATTCTGCATACCTCTCAATATTCAAAAATACATTTCTGGGACCGGGATGTTGGAACAAATTTAGGATGGGCCAGTGGGAGTATTTGGGAAGATCAGGAGATGTAACTGGCAACAAAAAGGCAGAGTCAGTAAATTTAGAGTGTGTTGTTGAGGCTCAGGGCATAGTAATTGGGTGGCCTGGATGTGTTGTTTATATGGAAGTGAGTTGTTCTGAAGATGTTGCAAGGACATTTCTGGGGTGGGGCTATGGCAGGTATAAGTTGTCTTCATTTTACTTTTGTGAAACCTAGACATAAATAAGTGGCATGATGAACAGCAATACTAAACCCATAAAACATCTTTAATAACACATATATTTCTACATATGTAAATAAGTAACATATTACCGTAATTAGTAGAGACGCTAGTTAACAATTTAAATTAATTGGGCCTCAAAGTGTTCTAGACTTTATCTAACCTGAAAACTCTAGACCCAGAAAAAAATAACCTAATATAATGAAAAAAAAAAAAACCCCTGCAATGTAGTCAGTTATACCGCTGTTATCTTGAAGTGTTCTATCAGGGATTAAACATTAGGGAACCTTTTGAGAAGTGTTTGGATTACTACATTTGGATTCTTTATATCTTCTAAGTAAATTATTCTTTAAAATGCTTGGTTTACTAAATTTGTACTTTATGTTTACTGGTAGCTGAGGATGAATTGTTAATACATTATATTGTGTTCTTAATGTATTGTGATTGCTCTGTTTTACCACTTGGTTAAGATATAGCATACCTTTTGACTTTGAATTTACTTCTAATGGTTAAAGTGAGTGATGATGTAAGTAATGTTTTATGTTTTATTTCTTTTTACTGATAAATATTCTAGGTTCTTATATAAGCTATTTTTAAGTAAGTTTGATAAATACCAAATGTTCACCACATTCAAATATCAACAATTAATTTCAGTTTTCTAAAACCACAATTTGGAACTTGTGAAGTATGATACAGTTTGAAAGAATAACTATGGAAAATGAAAAGATGTTTTAATAAGCTTAGCTCTCATTGTGTTAAACATTACAACAGATTAAATACAATTGGCTGACTGGCATTTTGTCAGATTTCTTGCATAATAAAATGCACATTTATCTACACAGTAAGAGTATAACGTTTTATCTGGCATCATATGGTTATTAATTTGCATATATTAACATTTGCAGATTTGTTAGAGAAAGTTGTGTCAAGAAGTATACATCACATTAAGTAATAATAGATAGGTGACATTAATAATCCAAGTATAACTGGGGTTAAATGTCCTTGAAGCAATGATGGATGATGTTGTTGCAGATAAGCCGTGATGGGGCATAATGTAGCTGCTAAGGAATACTGTTCTGAGATTATTTATGAAATATTTTATCAAATATCCAGGCTCTACAGATTTTAATGATCCTCTAACTGTATCCACTAATGTCCATATTCTAAAACACATGTTTAAGTTGTCAAGTGAGAAGATTTATAAAAGCAAATCTGAATATCAATGAAGAATATTACCAAAGAAGTAACAATGAATGACAGATCTTAAAATAAGGATAATATCATTGGTTACAAGAGTGGATAAAATGAAGGTTATGAGGCCATTTAAATTATGATTGTTTTATACATATATTGAGAGTGCCATAAGCAAACTAAGGTCTATCAGTTTTGTATTTGTTATAATTAGTTGTAATGATTAAATGATTACAGATTTAGTTTTAATGTCAGCATATTCATGCTAGCTTCTGAATCAACGTATTATTTATCCTGACATATAGAGGACAATTTCTGCACAAATTCCACAGCTGGTCCTGTGAAAAATATATTATATGCAATGCTAAATTACTGTATTTGAAAATTAAATATGGTGAATATGCAATGAAAAATAGTGATGTTCAGTTATGTTTTGTTTATTAATGAACTAGGCGATACGTCTGCCCAGAGGGCAGTCTATGTTTAAAAATACAAACCCCCAAGCTAAAGTTACAAAAAATAAAAAAGTAAAATTACAGAAAAAAATAAACAAAGCTTTCCAAAATAAAAAAAATTAAACCTAAACTAATACCCCTATAAAAATAAAAAATCCCTCCAAAATAAAAACACCCCCTAATCTAATACTAAACTACCAATAGCTCTTAAAAGGGTATTTTGTAGGGCATTTCCCTAAGTTAAACAGCTCTTTTACTTACAAAAAATACCAATTACCTCCTAACAGTAAAACCCTCAACCCAACCAACCCCCCTATAATAATAAAACCTAACACTAAAAAAAAACGAAACTACCCATTAACCCTAAAGGGGCATTTGCATGGGCATTGCCCTTAAAAGGGCATTCAGCGTTTTTACTGCCCTTAAAAGAGCTATCAGCTCTTTCACAGCCCATTAAATCCCAAATCTTAAAAAAAACAAAAAAACGGCTCTGTCATCTTCTATCTTAATCCTGTGTAAAGGCAGTGTGGAGCAGAGGTGCAGATCGGTCTTCCTGATGCACGGATCCAGAGTCATCAGCGGCAGTTCTCAGCAGCTGTCCTCAGCAACGGTCTTCAGGGGCAGCTATCCTTTGTGGCGTTGAGGCTCCTCTTCATCCGATGGTCATCGCACATTGAAAATCGAATGCAAGGTACCGCATTTAATTTGGGTACCTTGCATTCCTATTAGCTGAAATTTTGAAATCAGCCAATAAGATTTCAGTAGCTCTCATCCTAATGGTGGATTTAAAAAAATGAAGTCAATAGGAATGCAAGGTACCCAAATAAATATGGGGTACCTTGCATTCAATCTTCAGTGTGCGATGGACAATCGTATGAAAAAAAGCCTCCACGGCGCTGAGGACCACCGCTGCTAAGGACCGTCGCTGAGGATCTGTGCATTGGAGAAGCCAGCTTCGCACCTCCGCTCTGTGCCGCATTTGCTACGGATGAAGATAGAAGATGATGGAGCCACCTGGAAGAAGACCTTCTCCACAAGACTTCAGGAACGCTGCAGTGGATTCTTTCACCACCCTGCCATTTTCGTAATCCACCGGGATGCAGCTTCGCTTTTTGGTTGCGCGCCCAGCCAAAATTCTTCTGAGGAGGCGTGCGCAACTGGCAATGCTGACGGACGTGCTACAAATGTGATTATAGTATAGATAACACCATACTATTGACAGTTTTATAAACAAGTTAATGGGGTATGCAAAATCCAGTTTTCATGTATAATGTACAATTTATGTTTAAGTATAAAAATGAGAAAATGATAAGTTAGTATTGTTAATCATATCATCTCAGAGTCATTAACTACATAGGGATATTTGAGCAAAAGCTTGTTAATGTCTGAGATGACTGCTGCAAGATATTCATTTTGAAGAGAGGAGTTAAGTGACCAATTTTCATCATCCACCAAAATAAATTATAAAAGTATAAAAACTTTTATAAGATTCAGATCACTGTTTTAGATGTGGAATCAAAAGTTAAATGACTGCAAGGTGAAATTTATGGCATAACCAGATATAACTTTGTAGAAACTGTTTTGTTATGGAAAAGTAGTCTCACAGTAAAGAATGGAAGATTTTCAGAGACCTATTGAAAGTGTTGTGTATAATACAAAATGTGTTAGGCAATTAAGCCATAGGACTCAATTTCTGAAGTTGCAAGAGCAGAGTGGACGGCTAAACAAGCTCGAAAATCAGTTTCCTGGAAATAAACCTTGTCTATCCAGCACTTCATAAATGGGGCCATACACTGCTTGTTTATTGAACATTGGTTCCTGTTTTTAAAAATAAAAAATAAAAGGTGTTTTTCATGTTTAAGAACCCTGGAATGCAAGGATTTTCTTCTTTTCATCAATGAGGGGCTGGCCATAATGGAGTGGGCATTTTTTTCCCCTGATGCTTTGGAACTCGGTAATGAGGGGAGAATATAAATCTTTTAGAATTTTACCATTTTTGAGTTACTATGATGCAGCAAGGTTTTTGCTCTTTATAACTAAAACAATTAAACACAGAAAGATCCCAAAGTAGCAGGTATTATTAGCAGTAACAGTGTTAGTGTTAACGTAACAACACAAGTTACAAATTGGTGCTTATATAAATAAATATCAAAATAATATAATTGTTTTATTAAATGCATCAGACTTTTGATTCAGCATCAAAACTTTGCAGCCGGATTGGAATTTATCCCATGTCTACAAAAAAGAGGGGTTTGATTATAGTGGAAGAGTATATTTTGTTTACATATCATTTCATAAAATATATAATAGATATATTACAACAAGTAAGAAACTGAATGTCATAATAAATCATATTCTACAGCTTACAAAACTTTCATACTTCAAACGTATGTCTCCTTCATAAAAACAAAAACAAAAAAAAACATTTTTTTAATAAGAAAAAAAAATGGTTTATGTGAGAAAAGTCAAATGTAAGAATCATTAAAATGATGTCACATTTTTTGAATTAATAACATCTACAAATAATATTCATTTGACCTTGGCCACTGTGTTTATAACTTATTGATTTCAATATTATTATTTCTTCTACTATTGCTTTCACATTAGAAGCTAAAATAAATATTTTATTTGGATAACCTGCTATAGCTGAAATGTCTCTAAAGCAAGACATTGCCATTTCACTGATCGATGAGTTGAAACAAATATGTTCACTCCACTGCACAATCCTAACATCACATGCAAGAAAGAATATACACACCTGCAGTGAAACAGTGAGCAAAAAAACAAAAGAAAAAGATTAATTCTCCCTTAGCTTTACAGTTTGTTATCAAGCAGGTTATCATGCAATGAGTTACTCACATGGATTGCTCCCATATTCATTTATTTTCATTGTGCTTACAATTAAAACATAAATTGATGGTTTGAAAAGTCTAATACATAAAACATAATGAAAGCAAATTTTAAGGGACATTAAACTCAACAAATACTTACCCATGCATGTTGAAGAACATAGTTTAAACATGCAAAGATAGATAGACAGATAGATAAAACATTTTTTAAGATTGGTGCCTGGGGTCATTCCGTTTGGGCAGAATTTGGCAACTATTTATTCTTTATTGAAAATTCATTAGCCCCTTATGTCCTATGGGAAGAGTTTATAGGATTGTAGAGGAGAAGCTAGAAAGCAGCTTAAATTTAAATACATTTAAAGGTAGTAACATAGTAGCTAATGCTCCTGCTACAAACAAGCAGCGGCACAGAAATAAATATATTTTCTATGGGGTCATGATTTGGCAAAAAAATTGTAAAGTTTACATATTGACATCAGAATCAATGAATTGACAAGGATGTTGCTGAACATACAGCCAGATTACAAGTTTTGCATTATGAGTGGCTCGGTAATAACTTGCAAGTTATTTCCACCGCTCACTTTTAATAGCACTGCTATTACAGGTTTTCCAAAAACCGGCGTTTGTGGCAATAATGCAACATTGAGCTCCATACCACACACAAATACCAGTGCTGCTTTGAGCTGCTTTTACATGTTCATTCACGATTTCCCCATAGACATCAATGGGGAGAGCCGGCTAAAAAAAAGCCTAACACCTGCAATAACGGAGCGTAAAACTCCGTAACGCAGCCCCATTGATTCCTATGGGGAAAGAAAATTTATGTTTTAACCTAACACCCTAACATAAACCCCGAGTCTAAACAACCCTAATCTGCTGCCCCCGACATTGCTGACACCTACATACACTTATTAACCCCTAATCTGCCGCCCAAATGTCGCCGCAACCTACCTACACTTATTAACCCCTAATCTGCTGCCCCCCCAATGTCGCTGCCACCTACCTACACTTATTAACCCCTAATCTGCCACCGCCACCATACTAAAGTTATTAACCCCTAAACCTCTGGCCTCCCACATCACTAACACTAAATAAACATATTAACCCCTAAACTTACATCTAACCCTAACCCTAACACCCTTAACTTTAAAATAATTAAAATAAATCTAAATAAAAATTACTATAATTACCTAAATAATTCCTATTTAAGACTAAATACTTACCTATAAAATAAACCCTAAGCTACCTAACTAATTGTTAGATTATAGCTATCTTAGGTTTTATTTTTATTTTACAGGTAAGTTTGTATTTATTTTAACTAGGTAGTCTAGTTAGTAAATAGTTATTAACTATTTACTAGCTACCTAGTTAAAATAAATACAAACTTACCTGTAAAATAAAACCTAACCTAACATTACACTAAAATTAAATACATTAAATTACAAAAAAACATTTATCTAAGTTACAAAAAATAATAAACACTAAATTACACAAAATAAAAAAGAAATGATCAAATATTTAAACTAATTACTCCTAATCTAATAGCCCTATCAAAATAAAAAAGCCCCCCCCAAATAAAAAATACCCTAGCCTACACTAAACTGCCAATGGCCCTTAAAAAGGCCTTTTGTGGGGCATTGCCCCAAATAAATCAGCTCTTTTACCTGTAAAAAAAATACTAACAACCCCCCAACAGTAAAACCCACCACCCAACCAACCCCTCCAAATAAAAACCTACCTAAAAAACCTAAGCTCCCCATTGCCCTGAAAAGGTCATTTGGATGGGCGATGGGGGAGGGCCTCGGTTTAGGGGTTAATAGGTAATTTATAGGTGTTAGTGTACTTTGTAACACTTTAGTTATGAGCTTTATGGTACAACTTTGTAGCATAAAAATCATAACTACTGACTTTAGATGGCAGTACGAATCTTGACGGTATAGGCTGTACCGCTCACTTTTTGGTCTCCCAGGCAAAACTCATAATACCGGCGCTATAGAAGTCCCATTGAAAAAGGACTTTTTAAAAGGTACGGTAGTTACGTTGCATGATGGCCACAAAAGTGTGCCGTACAGCTATACCTACAAGACTCATAATAGCAGCAGTAGTGAAAAATCAGCGTTATGAAGCTTTTCACTCATAACGCAAAACTCTAGTCGATAATTAATAGGGTAAATGTTTCAGTCTGAATATTGTATGAGCTTTCCCCTCTTTATAGTAATTTTGTTAACCTCATGAAAAAGGAAACTAATTTCATATATATATATATATTATATATATATATATATATATATATATATATATATATATATATATATATATATATATATATATATATATAAAATTCCCAGCATAGGTAGATAAATCTAAAGAAATCTTAAAGGGACGCTGAACCCAAAATATTTCTTTCATGATTCAGATAAAGCATGCAATATTAAGCAACTTTCTAATTGATTCCGATTATAAATTTCTCTTCGTTCTCTTGCTATCTTTATTTGAAATAAGGAGATAGTCCATTTTGGTTCAGACCCTGGACACCACTTGTTTACTGGTGGGTGAATTTATCCACCAGTCAGCAAGAAAAACCCAGGTTGTTCACCAAAAATGGGCCGACATCTAAACTTACATTCTTGCTTTTCAAATAAAGATACCAAAAGAATGAAGACAATTTGACAATAGGAGTAAATTAGAAAGTTGCTTAACAATTGCATGGTCTATCTGAGTCACAATAGAAAAAAAATGGGTTCAGTGTCACTTTAAATACATCTAATGCAACAAAGAAAAAAATGTTACTTACAGAAAAGTATAGAAGCTGGTTATGGAAAAATAAGCAATGCATATGTTTTGTGAAATCCTTTGGCTTTTATTTTACTATGTTTTGAGAAAAATGTAGATTTTATCTGCCCCCATCAAAATGCTGGGTTGTTTCCATAAACCACCAGCGAGGGATAAATCTGTGTGTATTTTGAGTTATACAAGGCTGAAACTTCAATGCAACATCATGCTGGAAATGGAATGAGAACACCCCAGGCAAGCATTGTAATATCATCACTGAGGCATTGTCACAGTACATCATAAACTACATATCACTTGTGTTTTGGATTTTGAACTTATCAGTTTTATGTCGGTGATCTTAGACCCCATGGTTTTGCACCAGCTGCAAAAAGAAAATCACCTGCTTAACACAAATGACTAAGATGTAGAAGATTATAATTTTGTTCTTTAAGGGGGTTTCAAGCTGATAGCGTACAAAAAAGAACAAACTTTAGAGAAATAATGTTCCTGCTTTTTAAACTTATATCAAAATAAGAATCCAGAAGGCTAACTTTTGAAGACAGTAGCCATCTAGTGGTACTTTCAAAAAATCCTGTGAATAATTTTCTTCTCTGTAAGCTGTCTGCATGTAGATGATGACTTTTCAGTTCTGTTATACATGGCTCATGGCTTCACTACATACATTTATTTTGTATTGTTTGTTATAACATCCGGGGGGGGAAAAGCATGCAAATGTTTTAAATGTTAAATAAAATGAAATTTGTACCTATTTAATATATTTTGTTAAAATCACATAATACTGAAATCTTTATTCTATACGGATTAAATAAGCTGCTATGAAAACATTTAGCAACTGTCATTTTGTTTTTCTTTACACCTGTATTTTAGCGACCCAAAAAACTGACATGAGATAAGAAACTGTAAGTGACACTGGACTTATGTAACAAAGACGTCAGTGTATTATCCCCTGAAACCTAAATGTCACTTCCCACACTCATTACAAGTTAAAACACCACTGACACAACCACCAATCTGCAAATAACCCTAAACAGCACAATTAAACCTCACAGTTGATACTAGTCAAACACAGCTGACCGAAACTTCAAACCATCACAATTAATGCTAGTAATGATCCGGGCACAGTGCCATTAAACCCTAATGATTTCAAAAAGAAAAATGCCCAATAGAATTTTCAACCACTCCTGGCCAACAGGATTGGTTACCAAAAATCTTGATTTGGTGGTTTTCTAGACAATCAGAATTGTATTTTTTTTAAAAAATTAAAATAGTAGGCAGCCTCTAATAAAACACAATAAGATATTGTGAGTTTTGGGTGTGGTTGTCTCAGGTGGAAAAATGAGAGGGTCTCCCAAGGTATAGCAAACAAATGCAAACCTCTGGAGAAGCTGATTTGTCCATTGCTGCACCAGGATTCAAAGTATTAAAGAGACAGTAAACACATTGAGATTTGTATATAAAATGTCTATTTATGCATAATGAGACATCTTTGCAATATAGTTTCATTATTAACCACCCCCCTTCCATGTATTTTTTCTCTGAAAATTGGGGAATTTCAAATTCACAGAATGCAAACTGCTGACTTTTCAAGGCTAACTCTGCTATATATCTTTCCCTAACTGGTGTTATCAGATAACAACTGGAAAACAAACCAATCTATTCTAACATTATAGACAGGGCTAGCCTTTTAGTCTGCCGACTAAACCCCAGATAGTTTTGGGTGGAGTTAGTCTATTAATAAATAATTGCAGTTAAAGGATGTTAATGTGTTTTTGAAATAATGTCAAAATTTGGCTGATATATTGTTTTGTAGCAACACAACAAAAATGTCTTGTAATTACAAGGTACTTACTGTCCCTTTAATATAAGGCTGGGGTCCTGTGTCACAGCAGAGAAGCATATATACTAACATATATACAGCTAGATTATGAGTTTTGCGGTATGAGGGGTGCGGTGCTAACTTGCATGTTATTGTCACCGCCCACTTCCCTACTGTGCTGGTATTACAGGTTTTCATAAACCCGGCGTTATTAGGCAAGAAGTGAGTGTAGAGCAAAATTGAGCTCCATACCACACTCCAATACCAGCGCTGCTTAAGTCAGCAGTGAGTTGGTTTTAGGTGCTTGTGCACGATTTCGCCATAGACATCAATGGGGAGAGCCGGCTAAAAAAAAATGTAAAACCTGCAATAAAGCAGTGTAAAGCTCCGTAACCCAATCCCATTGATTCCTATGGGGAAACTAAATTTATGTTTACACCAAACACCCTAACATGAACCCTGAGTCTAAACACCCCTAATCTTACACTTACTAACCCCTAATCTGCCGCCCCCAACATCGCCGACACCTACATTATACTTATTAACCCCTAATCTGCCATTCCGGACATCGCCGCCACCTACATTATACTTATTAATGCCTAATCTGCTTCCCTTAACATCGCTGACACCTACATTATACTTATTTACCACTAATCTCCCGCACCCAATGTCGCCGCAACCTACCTAAACTTATTAACCCCTAATCTGCCGCTCCGGACATCGCCGCCACTATAATAAACATATTAACCCCTAAACCGAAACATTCCCACATCGCAAACACTAGTTAAATATTATTAACCCCTAATCTGCCGCCCCTAACATCGCCGCCACCTACCTACATTTATTAACCCCTAATCTGCCTCCCCCGACATCAACGACACCTACATTATACTTATTAACCCCTAATCTGCTGTTCCGGACATCGCCACCACCTATACTATACTTATTAACCCCTAATCTGCTGCCCCCAACATCGCTGACAGCTAAATTATACTAATTTACCACTAATCTCCCTCACCCAATGTCGCCGCAACCTACCTACACTTATTAACCCCTAATCTGCTGCTCCAGACATCGCCGCCACTTTAATAAACATATTAACCCCTAAACCGCCGCACTCCCGCATTGCAAACACTAGTTAAATATTATTAACCCCTAATCTGCCACCCCTAACATCGCCACCACCTACCTACATTTATTAACCCCTAATCTGCTGCCCCCAATGTCGACGCCACTATACTAAAGTTATAAACCCCTAAACCTAAGTCTAACCCTAACACTAACACCCCCTAACTTAAATATAATTAAAAGAAATCTAAATAAAAATTACTATCATTACCTAAATAATTCCTATTTAAGCTAAATACTTACCTGTAAAATAAACCCTAAGCTAGCTACATATAGTTACATTGTAGCTAGCTTAGGTTTTATTTTTATTTCACAGCTAAGTTTGTATTTATTTTAACTAGGTAGAATAGTTACTAAATAGTTATTAAAGGGACACTGAACCCAATTTTTTTCTTTCGTGATTCAGATAGATGCAATTTTAAGCAACTTTCTAATTTACTCCTATTATCAATTTTTCTTTGTTCACTTGCTATCTTTATTAAAAAAAAAGAAGGCATCTAAGCTTCTTTTTTGTTTCAGTCTCTGGACAGCACTTTTTTATTGGTAGATGCATTTATTCACCAATCAGCAAGAATAACCCAGGTTATTCATCAAAAATGGGCCGGCATCTAAATTTACATTGCATTTCAAATAAAGATACCAAGAGAAGGAAGAAAATTTGATAATAGGAGTAAATTAGAAAGTTGCTTAAAAAGGAATGCTCTATCAGAATCACGAAAAAAATGGGTTCAGTGTCCCTTTAACTATTTACTAACTACCTAGTTAAAATAAATACAAATGTACCTGTAAAATAAAACCTAACCTATCTTACACTAACACCTAACATTACACTACAATTAAATAAATTAAATACAATTACCTAAATTACAAAAAAACACTAAATTACACAAAATAAAAAATAGATTATCAGATATTTAAACTAATTACACCTAATCTAATAACCTTATCAACATAAAAAGCCCCCCCCCCCCAAAATAAAAAACAACCTAGCCTAAACTAAACTACCAAAAGCCCTTAAAAGGGCCTTTTGCAGGGCATTGCCCTAAAGAAATCAGCTCTTTTACCTATAAAAAAATACAAACACCCCCCAACAGTAAAACCCACCACCCACACAACTAACCCCCCTAATAAAATTCTAACTAAAAAAACCTAAGCTCCCCATTGCCCTGAAAAGGGCATTTGGATGGGAATTGCCCTTAAATGGGCATTTAGCTCTTTTTCAATTGCCCAAACCCTAATCTAAAACTAAAACCCACCCAATAAACCCTTAAAAAAACCTAATACTAACCCCTGAAGATCCACTTACAGTTTTGAAAAGTCGACATCCATCCTCAACGAAGCCGGGAGAAGTCCTCAGCAAAGCGGCAAGAAGTCCTCAACGAAGCTGGGAGAAATCTTCATCCAAGCCAGCAGAAGTGGTCCTCCAGACGGGCAGAAGTCTTCATCCAGACGGCATCTTCTATCTTCATCCATCCGGCGATGAGCGGCTCCATCTTCAAGACATCCGGCGCGGAGCATCCTCTTCTTCCAATGACTAAAGATGAATGAAGGTTCCTTTAAATGATGTCATCTAAGATGGCATCGCTTTAATTCTGATTGGCTGATAGAATTTTATCAGCCAATCGGAATTAAAGGTGAAAGGTGATTGGAACAGCCAATAGAATGCGAGCACAATCCTATTGGCTGATTGTCTTTAAGATGCAGCCGATCCGTGCCGGATGGAAAAAGATAAAAGATGCCGTCTGGATGAAGACTTCTGCCTGTTTGGAGGACCACTTCTGCTGGCTTGGATGAAGACTTCTCCCGGCTTCGTTGAGGACTTCTTGCCACTTCGCTGAGGACTTCTCCTGGCTTTGTTGAGGATGGATGTCGGCTCTTCAAAACTGTAAGTGGATCTTCAGGAGTTAGTGTTAGGTTTTTTTAAGGGTTTATTGGGAGGGTTTTAGTTTTAGATTAGGGTTTGGGCAATTGAAAAAGAGCTAAATGCCATTTTAAGGGCAATGCCCATCCAAATGCCCTTTTCAGGGCAATGGGGAGCTTAGATTTTTTTTTTAGCTAGCTAGGGGGGTTGGATATGTGGGTGGTGGGTTTTACTGTTGGGGGGGTGTTTTTTTTTTTTTTTAGATTAAATCAATTTTTATTGAGCATATTGAAAAAATTACATTACAGGTAAAGACAAATAAAGTTAAATCCAATCGCCTCCCCTCTGAAATTTCGCCTTCCATACATAAGAGTAACAATTATAGTTATAACATCCTGTTGCTTATGTCAGTAACCTGTAGGCTAACTCTTTTAAAGATATGATTTGAATACGGCATATTACGATAGGAAAGCCTACTTCATCTGAAGATTGAAGTCCATGGATTGTTACACATATGAGGCTTTTCGAACTCAGTTCCCCTACAAGGGACCTTTAGTACTACAACAAGAAAGGTTCATAGTTTGTCATCTGCAGCATAGAGGTAAAGTCTCAGCTTCCATTTCTTAGGGTTGCTTATAGATACAGGAGGAGATTAGTAAAGGTCCATCTAATAAGGAAGACATAAGTATGCCTTCACCCGCAAATTGAGTCAATTTAAACAAACAAACATTAAACTACATGTATTTTTTTTTTTACAGGTAAAATAGCTGATTTCTTTGGGCAATGCCCCGCAAAAGGCGCTTTTAAGGGCTATTGGTAGTTTATTGTAGACTAGGGTTTTTTTTTATTTTGGGGGGGACTTTTTTTATTTTGATAGGGCTATTAGATTAGGTGTAATTAGTTTAAATAACTGATCATTTCTTTTTTTATTTTGTGTAATTTAGTGGGTTTTTTTTGTAATTTAGATAATTGTATTTAATTAATTTAATTTATTTAATTGTAGTATAAGGTTGGTGTTAGTGTAAAACAGGTTAGGTTTTATTTTACAGGTACATTTGTATTTATTTTAACTAGGTAGTTAGTAAATAGTTAATAAATATCTAGTAACTATTCTACCTAGTTAAAATAAATACAAACGTGCCTGTAAAATAAAAATAAACCCTAAACTAGATACAATGTAACTATTAGTTATATTGTAGCTAGCGAAGGGTTTATTTTACAGGTAAGTATTTAGTTTTAAATAGGAATTATTTAGTTATTAATAGTAGGTTTTATTTAGATTTATTTTAATTTTATTTAAGTTAGGGGGTGTTAGGGTTAGGGTTAGACTTAGGTTTAGGGGTTAATAACTTTAGTATAGTAGCGGCGACGTTAGGGTTGGCAGATTAGGGGTTAATAACTGTAATGTAGGTTGCGGCGATGTTAGGGACAGCAGATTAGGCGTTAATAATATTTAACTAGTGTTTGTAAGGCGGGAGTGTGGTGGTTTGGAGTTAATATGTTTATTATAGTGGCGGCGATGTCGGGAGCAGCAGATTAGGGGTTAATTTTATTTTAGTGTTTGCGATGCAGGAGGGCCTCAGTTTAGTGGTTAATAGGTAGTTTATAGGTGTTAGTGTACTTTTTAACATTTTAGTTATGAGTTTTATCCTACAGTTTTGTAGTGTAAAACTCATAACTACTGACTTTAGAATGCGCTACAAATCTTGCGGGATAGGCTGTACCACTCACTTTTTGGCCTCCCAGAAAAAGCTTGTAATATCGGCGCTATGGAAGTCCCATTGAAAAAAGACTTTACGCAAATTGCGTAAATTAATTTGCGTTAAGGCCAAAATAGTTTGTGGGACCCATAACGCTGCTTTTTTACTCATAACGCAAAACTCGTAATCTAGCCGTTAGTAAAGTGATAGTATGGTTAGAGACTGATTAGTGAGCAAATTGGTTTTACTTCAGGGTGTCATCATGTGTGCTAGCTTAACCTTGGGGAAGAAAATAATCTTTGTATTTTACAGGCAGGCCATATGGAATCTTTACTGAGAAAGGGTAAGGAGTAAGAAGAGCAGGGCTAATTATGTTTAGTGTAACTTTGAGGAAAAAAAGTTTTGTGAGCAAAGTAATATCGACTGGAAAACATGTGACATTATTATAAAAGAGCTCACAAAAATATAAATGAAGAAGAAGAGGACAAGACATTTCTGACCAGAAAATAAAATACAAAAAGTAATGATCCTTGTCAACTGAGTCAGTAAGGAGAGGTTAAGAAGTTGCAGTCAAATGACCTCTGCTTCTTAACTTGACGTGTGCAGGCTTGAATCAGATAGCTTGCCCCGGCAGGGCTCCAAAGCAACTTCCAGTGCTGGATCCCAATAACTCAACAAATCTCACTATATGACATTTGTGGCTTAATTCAAAAAGCCTGAAATTAAATATTTAGAATTATTTGTTAATAAAGTATGTGCTATTGGCTAAAGTGTTTGATATAAAAAAAAGCAAACCAAAACAAATCTGTATTAATAGAGTACTCATGTCTTCTCTTGTTTTTATAAGAATAGTTCGTTTTTTTAATTAATTTATTTTTTTGTTCTATTTAGTGTCGTTCTATTTGCAAGGTAAGTAAAATATTTATTTTATAGTCTACATAGTAGTGTAAGGCTTTTTCTTTAAGTAACATGATTTTTATTAGAAATGTGGATTCATTTTGCTACGATTGCACAAGCTAATTTACAAACATAAACAAATATATACTAACATAATTCATTAGTAGACATCAATTTTCTCTAAATCAGCAGGCTGGGGGTCCACGCTAATCTCTACCCTTCTTCCCAGATCACAGGCCGCGTTAATTGGAAGCTTAGTGCTGCAGATCCCAGAGCCTATACTAATAGAGAATGTTCTTTAGTGTAGGCTCTGAGACCCACCATGCTAAGCTGCCTATTGGCAGGGCCTTATCAAAAAGGATCACGATTAGCGCTGCTCCCCTAATGCACTATAAGTAGGTACAAAACTACAGGTAACACCTGCAGTAAAGGGATATTTACATTTGTTTTAACAAAGCTAATGTAAATGCTGTATAATATTCAGTATTTGTTTAGTTTTAATTTAAACAAATATCGAATAGAGCAGAAAACAAATATTCTGGAAAACTAATTTTTCAGAATATTCATTACGAATGATTTATTCAAAAATAATTATTCGCTTCTGAACAAGTCTAATTTTTAATCAGAGTTCTGTGTCATGAGGGACATTTAAGGAGAATATTAGTAATCTACAGCGATATAATTCCATTATAGTAAATATAGATATATTAATGCTGCTTTCTCTATAGGGAGACTTTTGACATTGAAGAAAATATTACAGATAGGACATTATCTGCATAAAGGAAGACTAAAAGTGAGTTACCAATAGCAGAATCCCTACTCTTATTGTTAAATAATAATAATAACAATACATTTAGTAGCCAGTTCTAATATAGGCTGGACACGTAGTACTTCAAATGTGGACCTGGCTATTATTGTATCAATAAATTGCTAAGTAACATCATGGGTTTATGGGTGACTTGGGGTTAGTCAAATAAATTAACTTAAAAATAAAAAGATAAATATTTTTTTGCTATTTAAAAAGAACACCTAATACATGGAAGAGGAACAAAATCCAGACTCTGTAACATACTCTATGACTACAGTGTTACAAATAAATAGCTATGGTTTTATGTAAGAATATTGATTTTAAATATATTTCTTTAGAACAATGGATTCTTTCTTGTGTCTTTTGTACTGAAGTTTCATTATAGTGTGTGTCTCAATAGTCTGATTTTCTTGTATCAAACATTTGTCATATCTGTTTGAGGTTTAAAGCTAATAGAGACTAAAAAGAAATCAAACAGTATGATCAAATAGTTTGACTAGATTAGAAAAAAAGTCATTGTGGCGTATTGTCAGAGATACTTTTAAAAGACACAAGCTGCTTCCTAGGTGACAATACAACTTTCTTAAGCAGCATTAAAGTACTTATATACAAACTTAAAAAATATCATTGCATTCATATGAATAAGCAAAGGGAAAACTTGATTTTTGCTGTTGTTCAGTTTGTTAAACTGTACCTTTGACATCCATTTTATGTTGTGCATAAATAGTGCTACAATTAAATAGCTTTCAAAGATATAAAATGATAACATTTTCAGTGGTATTGCATAAAGTATTAGACAAAATGATGTCAGTGGATCTGTGCTTATCGTACCATCTGGCACATTTATAATATACATTCTGTTGTAAATTAAAATAATTTTCAATGAGTTAGCAGGTTTTTTCATACAATTGTACGTGTTTTTTTTCCCATAAATTTTCACTATGTAAATATTGTATTAATACTATTTTGGTTTTCAAAGCATGATCAGTGCAGAATAAATAAGTGCACATTAAAAAGTTATTGTTTTATTATATTGTTATTCTTATGAGTAGGAAACCAACTTTCTATCAATGTAGCAATTGCTCTTCCTGTAATACAATACTAATAACAGAACAACCAAGCTGAAATAGTCAAGAAAAATTACATTCCATGAGCTTTAACATGCAAAAGTGTGTATGTATACTACATAATTGCATGCCTTAATAGTAATTATTTTGGGCTAGATCCCAATTAGTGTTCCCGCTTGAGCCTTAACTTCACTTTTTCTACGCGTTGGGTAGCGCTCGTATTACAAGTTGAAAGTAAAAAGTTTGCGCACGAGCGAAACCTGATGTGTGCAAAGAGTTGGACTTCAAATATCGCAACTGTGTTAATGTATTCTCCCCTACACTCAATGGAGTAAGCAAACTGAAAAAAAAAACAACTAACACCTATACTTGCAAGTTTTCCAGAACTGAGCTATTAATATTATACATTTCAATATTCTTCATGTTAAGATATAAGTAATATTTATATGTAAATATATATATCTATATACATACATGTACCTATACCTGAATATATTTATGGATATATAGGTATATATATATATATATATATATATATATATATATATATATATATATATATATATATATATATTAAAAAAATTATATATATAACTACCTCATCAACAGCAACTTATCTATCTATAACAAGGGCGTTGCCAGCGGCCGTGGCAGCAGTCCTGGGTCCAATTATATTAAGTTGTATAGTCATGGTATAGTATCCAATTGCCTCTTTCATTTTTCTAGCATGTATTTGTCCCATTATTGCCATTTATACCTTCCAAAGCTATCTTTAACAAAGGGACTGTAGGCGGCTAGGTCTAGATGTTTAAATTTGGATCTAAAAAGAAGCTGATCAGTTATCCTGGTGTACCTAAAGCCGTTAGAACTAAGCTTGGTTTATACACTAACCTCACTTATTTTGTCCCACTCCTAGCGGTTCTTACCTTATGACAACTTCTCTGAGTCCTCATGTATTATTACATTCTATTTCTGCTCAGATTCTTATATGATATCACACAACTCTGATGTTTTTTTTTTTTTATTATAATTTTTTATTAGTCATAGCCATATAACAACAAAACAAAAAAGAAGCGCAAAATAGATCTCCAATAAAAACAAATAAAAAATGACAGACAAATAACATAATCATATCCTCCCCGGATCATTAGAGTCTAACAAATCCCACATAATTCAAAAGTATATCATCATTCATAGAATTTTTGCATAGTCTTACAACCATAATCCTATTATTGACTCTGAATGACTCTAATAGGAGACTATCCTAAAGTTGCTAATCCTTTTTTTCCTTTTTCCCTACTCGGAACATTACAAAACAATAAAAAACAACAAAACAAACAAACAAACAAAAAAAGAGAGAGAAAAAAAAAGAAGAAATCCCCCCCCCAATCCTCCTAACACAGGAATTTACCTAAAATATCATCCCAAAAATAGAAATTATCCAACCACATTCCTATTTCTTATGCATGAATCTGGAAACACCCCATGTATAACTAGTTCTGCAAAACTTACTGAAGCCGCAAAAGGTCTCAGGATCTGTCTCTGTGAGCCAAAAGAAAATGTCTTAATGACCACCGCCCAATCTTCCAAGAAATTTCTAATTTTCCTTTCAGAGACAAATTGAATATGAAATTATTCAAAAATAATCTGCGCTTGTATATCTCTTAAGACTTGAGACAGGCTGGGGGCCTTCTTCACCATCCAATTTTTTAAAATATTATATCTAACTGTAAGTATAATTGTATTAAGAGTGTTTAATCTATCCCCTCTTCTTATTTCATGAAAAAGTAGGACTATATCCTCATATGTAAAAGAGATAGTAGAATTAAACACTTGGCTGTACCAAAATTGGACTTTCGCCCATAGCTGAGATATCTTCGGGCAGGTCCATAACATGTGGCGGAGATTAGCCCGGCTAAAAGCACAATGTTCACAATGGTAGAACGATAGAACTTGGCCAGACGGGCCGGCGAAAGATAAGAGTTATTTAATAGCTTTAAATGGGATTCTTTCCAGGTGACCGGTACAATGAGTTTAGCGACTCTCGCCAGACTATCACTAACCTTATCAAAATCTATAGACATTATAAATGGACGCCAGGAGTTGATATTTTCTCCTCCATCAGTATACCTTGCTTAGTCAGCATAATGTCATAGATCAGAGAAATTGAAGAGTCACCTAAGATAAATCTTCTAAGCAACCCTTAATCTCAGTCCAGTCACTCCCTCTGCCTGTCTGCCAATCTTGGGCATTCACAAAATGCCGGACCTGAAAATATGCGAACCGCTGCCATCTAGAAAGAGAAAGTTGTTCCCTAATAGTATTCCATGAAAGCATCTGAAAATCATCATTCACTAATTGCTGAACAAATTCTAATCCCTTAACCTGCCAGTCATAAAAAGATTTCTGATCAATACGCGGAAGAAATAATGGATTCTTCCTAATTGGTAGATATTCAGAGAAGGAAGCATCGATTTTCATCAGTCTACACAGTTTATCCCAAGCTATAATTATATTCCTGAAAGACAACAATGAAGATACCTCCAATGGGAGAGACTGCGGAGGACAATGAACAAGGGCTTTTAATGACCATGGTTTAACCATTTAAGATTCAATATCAAAGATAGTAAACCGCTCCGTTTGGGAAATCCAATCAAAGACAAACTTACTTAAGGCAGCATAATTATATAACCTAATACTAGGCAATGCAAGTCCTGCACTGGTGTATTTTTGTGCAAGCCTGTCCAGGGATAAACGTGGTTTTTTAGATTTCCAAATAAATTTTGAGAAGCTGGCTGTCAGTTTCCTGAGATCCTTATTGGAAATCACAAGGGGTAAATTTTGAAGATAATAGAGGATTTTTGGAAAAATTATTGTTTTAATGAGATTGACCGCTGCCGTAACTCTGATGTTTTATATGTTCTCAGTTTACAGTTTTACTTTACCCTCAAATATGAGCACTATACTGATCTCCTAATCAGTTGCACCAATAATTATAATGCCTGCCCCCTCCCCCTCTCCCCCTAACTTAAAGCAGCTCATACCTGCTGAATTACCCTAACTCTGAAAATTTCCAAGAGTGGCCATCACGTAACTACCAATGAACATAATATTACGTATCATTCTGGCCCAGAAGAGGCCAGTACAGTAGTTACACAAATGCTATACCCTAAAAGGGAAAAAAAGAGGTTTCACTTATGTAAGTTTCATCCTACTGTTGTTATTACATGTTTCAACTTATATGCTTTGCTTACAAGCTATTATTCACTTATACTTATTTTTGAAGTAAGGCAATGGCATCTATTTATCAAGCCATCAACTTACTTGTATTCAACGGCACCAATACGCTCCCCTAAGATCGCCTAACATCGCTGCCGCGGACCTGAATACATTCTCCAAAATTATCAAAAAAGCTGTCAAAAAGCCTCGAACCAAGTACGGTGCAATGAGCAGCGGACTGTTGTTAACTAACAGTTATCGATCTCGCTGCTCTTCGGCTTTTTAACAGCTTTCTTGGTACCCTGTCACTAAACACCCACACTATACTATACTGTTTACCCCCTAAACTGCCGCTCCCGGACCTCGCCGCAACTCTAATAAATGTATTAACCCCTAAACTGCCACTACCGGACCCCGCCGAAAATAAATAAAGTGTTTAACCCATAAACCGCTGCTCCTGGACCCCGCTGCAACTAAATAAAGTGTTTAACCCCTAAACTGACACTCTTGGAGCCCACCGCCACCTACATTATACTTATTAACCCCTAATCTGCCGCCCCCTACACCGCCGCCACCTACATTATATTTATTAACCCCTAATCTGCCCCCCCTACACCGCCGCCACCTACCTACATTTATTAACCCCTAATCTGCCGCCCCCAACGTCGCCACTATAATAAATGTATTAACCCCTAAATCTAAGTCTAACCCTAACACCCCCTAACTTAAATATAATTTAAATAAATCTAAATAAATATTACTATCATTAAATAAATTATTCCTATTTAAAACTAATTACTTACCTGTAAAATAAACCCTAAGATAGATACAATATAACTAATAGTTACATTGTATCTATCTTAGGTTTTATTTTTATTTTACAGGCAACTTTGTATTTATTTAAACTAGGTAGAATAGTTATTAAATAGTTATTAACTATATAATAACTACCTAGATAAAATAAAGACAAATATACCTGTAAAATAAAACCTAACCTAAGTTACAATTACACCTAACACTACACTATAATTAAATAAATTCCCTAAACTAAATACAATTAAATACAATTAAAATTTTTTATCTAAAGTACAACCCCCCCCACTAAATTACAGAAAATAATAAAGTAAAAGTACAAGATTTTTAAACTAATTACACCTAATCTAATCCACCTAACAAAATAAAAAAGCCCCCCCCAAATTACAAAAAAGCCCTACCCTACACTAAATTACAAATAGCCCCTAAAAACACAATATATGCTTACCTGATAAATTTATTTCTCTTGTGGTGTATCCAGTCCACGGATCATCCATTACTTGTGGGATATTCTCATTCCCAACAGGAAGTTGCAAGAGGACACCCACAGCAGAGCTGTAATATAGCTCCTCCCCTAACTGTCATAGCCAGTCATTCGACTGAAAACAAGCCGAGAAAGGAGGAACCATAGGGTGCAGTGGTTACTGTAGTTTAAATTTAAAAATTACCTGCCTTAAAATGATAGGGCGGGCCGTGGACTGGATACACCACAAGAGAAATAAATTTATCAGGTAAGCATAAATTGTGTTTTCTCTTGTAAGGTGTATCCAGTCCACGGATCATCCATTACTTGTGGGATACCAATACCAAAGCAAAAGTACACGGATGAAGGGAGGGACAAGGCAGGAACTTAAATGGAAGGAACCACTGTCCGTAAAACCTTTCTCCCAAATATAGCTTCCGAAGAAGCAAAAGTATCAAATTTGTAAAATTTTGAAAAAATATGAAGCAAAGACCAAGTCGTCGCCTTGCAAATCTGATCAAAAGAAGCCTAATTTTTAAAGGCCCAAGTGGAAGCCACAGCTCTAGTGGAATGAGCTGTAATTCTTTCAGGAGGTTGCTGTCCAGCAGTCTCATAGGCTAAGCGGATTAAGCTTCTTAGTCAAAAAGAAAAAGAGGTTGCCGAAGCCTTTTGACCTCTCCTCTGTCCAGAGTAGACAACAAACAAAGCAGATGTTTGACGAAAATCTTTAGTAGCTTGTAAGTAAAACTTTAAAGCACGGACCACGTCCAAATTGTGTAACGCAAGGATGGAACCACAATCTCTTGATTGATATTCTTGTTAGATACCACCTTAGGTAAGAACTCAGGTTTGGTACGCAGGACTACCTTATCCGTATGAAAAATCAGATAAGGAGAATCACATTGTAAGGCAGATAGCTCAGAGACTCTACAAGCAGAGGAAATAGCTACCAAAAAAAAGAACTTTCCAAGATAAAAGCTTGATATCTATGGAATGAAGAGGTTCAAACGGAACTCCTTGAAGAACCTTAAGAACCAAGTTTAAGCTCCATGGTGGAGCAACAGGTTTAAACACAGGCTTGATTCTACCTAAAGCCTGACAAAATGCCTGAACATCTGGAACATCTGCCAGACGCTTAACTAGCTGACAATACTTTTTCCAAACCTTCTTGGAGAAAAGATAATATCCTAGCAATCCTGACCTTACTCCATGAGTAACCCTTGGATTCACACCAATAAAGATATCTACGCCATACCTTATGGTAAATTTTCCTGGTGACAGGCTTTCGTGCCTGTCTTAAGGTATCAATAACAGACTCGGAGAAGCCACGCTTTGATAAAATCAAGCGTTCAATCTCCAGGCAGTCAGCCTCAGAGAAATTAGATTTGGATGGTTGAAAGGACCCTGAAGTAGAAGGTCCTGTTTCAGAGGCAGAGACCATGGTGGAAAGGATGACATGTCCACTAGATCTGCATACCAGGTCCTGCGTGGCCACGCAGGTGCTATCAGAATCACCGATGCTCTCTCCTGCTTGATCTTGGCAATCAGTCGAGGGAGCAGAGGAAACGGTGGAAACACATAAGCCAGGTTGAAAGACCAGGGCGCTGCTAGAGCATCTATCAGTGTTGCCTTGGGATCCCTGGACCTGGATCCGTAACACGAAACTTGTCGTTCTGGCGAGACTCCATGAGATCCAGTTCTAGTTTGCCCCAACGATGAATCAGTTGTGCAAATGCCTCCGGATGGAGTTCCCACTCTCCCGGATGAAAAGTCTGACGACTTAGAAAATCCGCCTCCCAGTGCTCTATATATGATAGGTGACAAGAGTGAATCTCTGCCAGCGAATTATTTTTGAAGCTTCTAACATCTCTAAGGAACTTCTCGTTCCCCCTTGATGGTTGATGTAAGCTACAGTCGTGATGTTGTCCGACTGAAATCTGATGTACCTCAGAGTTGCTAACTGAGGCCAAGCCTGAAGAGCCTTGAATATCGCTCTTAGTTCCAGAATATTTAATGGAAGGAGAGACTCCTCCTGAGTCCACGATCCCTGAGCCTTCAGGGAGTTCCAGACTGCACCCCAACCTAGAAGGCTGGCATCTGTTGTAACAATTGTCCAATCTGGCCTGCAAAAGGTCATACCTTTGGACAGATGGACCCGAGATAGCCACCAGAGAAGAGAATCCCTGGTCTCTTGGTCCAGATTCAGTTGAGGGGACAAATCTGTGTAATCCCCACTCCACTGACTGAGCATGCATAGTTGCAGCGGTCTGAGATGTAAGCGTGCAAACGGCACTATGTCCATTGCCGCTACCATTAAGCCGATTACTTCCATACACTGAACCACCGAAGGGCGCGGAATGGAATGAAGAACCCGGCAGTAATTTAGAAGCTTTGATAACCTGGACTCCGTCAGGTGAATTTTCATTTCTACAGAATCTATCAGAGTCCCTAGAAAGGAAACTCTTGTGAGTGGGGATAGAGAACTCTTTTCCTCATTCACTTTCCACCCATGCGACCACATAAATGCCAGTACTACGTCCGTATGAGACTTGGCAATTTGGAAGTTTGACGCCTGTATCAGGATGTCGTCTAAATAAGGGGCTACTGCTATGCCCCGCGGCCTTAGGACCGCCATAAGTGACCCTAGAACCTTTGTAAAGATTCTTGGGGCTGTAGCTAATCCCAAGGGAAGAGCTACAACTGGTAATGCCTGTCTTAAAAGGCAAACCTGAGAAACCGATGATGATCTTTGTGTATCGGAATGTGAAGATAAGCATCCTTTAGATCCACTGTAGTCATATATTGACCCTCCTGGATCAGTGGTAGGATGGTACGAATAGTTTCCATCTTGAACGATGGAACTTTGAGGAATTTGTTTAAGATCTTTAGATCCAAAATTGGTCTGAAGGTTCCCTCTTTTTTGGGAACCACAAACAGATTTGAGTAAAAACCCTGTCCCTGTTCCTCCTTTGGAACTGGATGGATCACTCCCATAACTAGGAGGACTCGTACACAGTGTAAGAATGCCTCTCTCTTTATCTGGTGTGCAGATAATTGTGAAAGGTGAAATCTCCCTTTTGGGGGGGAAGCTTTGAAGTCCAGAAGATATCCCTGGGATATAATTTCCAACGCCCAGGGATCCTGAACATCTCTTGCCCACGCCTGGGCAAAGAGTGAAAGTCTGCCCCCTACTAGATCCGTTCCCGGATAGGGGGCCGTTCCTTCATGCTGTCTTAGAGGCAGCAGCAGGCTTTTTTACCTGCTTACCTTTTTTCCATGTCAGGTTTGGTCTCCAGACCGTCTTGGATTGAACAAAAGTTCCCTCTTGTTTATTATTAGAGGAAGTTGATGCCGCACCTGCCTTGAAGTTTTGAAAGGCACGAAAATTAGAGTGTATTATCCATGACTGCCGCCATGTCTTGTAAAGTAAACGCTATGGGCGCCCTAGATGTACTTGGCGCCATTTGAGCGTGAGTCCCTTAAGCGGGAGTCAAAGGGTCTGAAACGCGGGGAAAGTTAGTCGGCATAACTTCCCCCTTGTCAGATTCCTCTGGTGATACATTTTTTAAAGACAGAAAATGATCTTTATTGCATAAAATGAAATCAGTACATTTGGTACACATTCTAAGAGGGGGTTCCACCATGGCTTTTAAACATAATAAACAAGGAGTTTCTTCTATGTCAGACATGTTTATACAGAATAGCAATGAGACTAGCAAGCTTGGAAAACACTTTAAATCAAGTTAACAAGCAAATATAAAAAACGGTACTGTGCCTTTAAGAGAAACAAATTTTGTCAGAATTTGAAAAACAGTGAAAAAATGCAGTAAATCAAACGAAATTTTTACAGTGTGTATAATAGGCTAACAGAACATTGCACCCACTTGCAAATGGATGATTAACCCCTTAGTTCAAAAAATGGATCAAAAAAACGAAATAGACGTTTTTTAACAGTCACAACCAACTGCCACAGCAAGCTGTGGCCCTATCTTCCCCAATAAACGACTTTGGAAAGCCTTTGGGCCCTTTAGAGATGTCCTATAGCATTCAGAGGGCCTTTGAGGGAAGCTGGATGTCACAGTTTGTAATTTTAACTGCACCAACTGTAACTTTTATACTACAACAGTGGAAATTGTTTCTAGTCAAAATTTAAGCCAGCCATGTGGAAAAAACTAGGCCCCAATAAAGTTTTATCACGAAAGCATATATAAAAACGATTAAACATGCCAGCAAACGTTTTATATTGTAAATATCATAAGGGTATTACCCCTGGGAGTAAGCATGATACCAGTCATTATTAAATCACTGTATTCAGACTTAACTTACATTAATCCGGTATCAGCAGCATTTTCTAGTGTTTTCCATCTCTAGAAAAAAGTATAACTGCACATACCTGATAGCAGAATAAACTGCACGCCATTCTCTCGCTGAAGTTACCTCATCTGTGTAATCCCCTCAGACATATGTGAGAATAGCAATGGATCTTAGTTACAACCTGCTAAGATCATAGAAACCTCAGGCAGATTCTTCTTCTATTTACTGCCTGAGATAAAATAGCACAACTCCGGTACTATTTAAAAATAACAAACTTTTGATTGAAGAAAATAAACTAGCTATATTTAACCACTCTCTCCTACAAGGTCCTAGCTTGTTGAGAGTTGCAAGAGAATGACTGGCTATGACAGTTAGGGGAGGAGCTATATTACAGCTCTGCTGTGGGTGTCCTCTTGCAACTTCCTGTTGAGAATGAGAATATCCCACAAGTAATGGATGATCCGTAGACTGGATACACCTTACAAGAGAAAGGGCCTTTCCGGGGCATTGCCCCAAAGTAATCAGCTCTTTTACCTGTAAAAAAAAATTACAACCCCCCCCAACATTAAAACCCACAGAAACAACCCTACTCTAAAACCCACCCAATCCTCCCTTAAAAAACCTAACACTAACTCCTTGAAGATCACCTTACCGGGAGACGTCTTCACCCAACCAGGCCAAAGTCCTCAATGAAGCCGGCAGAAGTGGTCCTCCAGACAGGCAGAATTCTTCATCCAGGTGGCATCTTCTATCTTCATCCATCCGGCGAGGAGCGGGTCCATCTTCATGACATCCGACGTGGAGCATTCTCTTCATCCGGAGTCTTCTTCAACAATGACGGTTCCTTTAAGTGATGACATCCAATATGGCGTCCCTTCAATTCCGATTGGCTGATAGAATTCTATCAGCCAATCGGAATTAAGGTAGGAAAAATCCTATTTGCTGATGCAATAAGCCAATAGGATTGAAGTTCAATCCTATTGGCTGATCCAATCAGCCAATAGGATTGAGCTTGCATTCTATTGGCTGATTGGAACAGCCAATACAATGTGAGCTCAATCCTATTGGCTGATTGCATCAGCCAATATGATTTTTCCTACCTTAATTCCAATCGGCTGATAGAATTCTTGTACTTTGTTTATTATTTTCTGTAATTTAGTGTTTGTTTTTTTGTACTTTTAGATATTTATTTTTAATTGCATTTAATTGTATTTTGTTTAGGGAATTTATTTAATTATAGTTTAGTGTTAGGTGTAATTGTAACTTAGGTTAGGTTTTATTTTACAGGTATATTTGTATTTATTTTAACTAGGAAGTTACTAAATAGTTAATAACTAGTTAATAACTATTCTACCTAGTTAAAATAAATACAAAGTTGCCTGTAAAATAAAAAATAAAACCTAAGATAGATACAATGTAACTATTAGTTATATTGTAGCTATCTTAGGGTTTATTTTACAGGTAAGTTTTTAGTTTTAAATAGGAATAATTTATTTAATGATAGTAATATTTATTTAGATTTATTTAAATTATATTTAAGTTAGGGGGTGTTAGGGTTAGGGTTAGACTTAGGTTTAGGGGTTAATAAATTTAATATAGTGGCAGCGACGTTGGGGGCGGCAGATTAGGGGTTAATAAATGTAGGTAGGTGGCAGCGGTGTAGGGGAGCAGATTAGGAGTTAATAAGTATAATGTAGGTGGCGGTGGTCTCCGGGAGTGGCGGTTTAGGGGTTAATAAGTTTATTTAGTTGCGGCGGGGTCTGGAAGCGGTGGGATAGGGGTTAATAACTTTTATTTAGCTGGCGGCAGTGTAGGGATGGCAGATTAGGGGTTAATAAGTATAATGTAGGTGGCGGCGGTGTGGGGGGGCAGGTTAGGGGTGTTTAGACTCGGGGTACATGTTAGGGTGTTAGGTGTAAACATTCCATAGGAATCAATGGGATATCGGGCAGCATGAACAGAAGCTTTTACTGCTTTCAGACTCCCATTGATTCCTATGGCATCCGCCGCCTCCCAGGTGGCGGATTGAAAACCAGGTACGCTGGGCTGGAATAGTGGTAGTATTTTGATAACTAACAAAAGTAGTCAGATTGTGCCGAACTTGCATTCGGAACATCTGTAATGATGTAACCATCGATCTGTGTCGGACTGAGACTGGCGGATCGTATGTTACGCCATAAATTTCTACTTTTGCCGGTCTGTAGGGTTTGATAACTAAGGGGAATCAGGCTCGCCACAAATACGCTGCGGAATTCCAGCATATTTGCGGTCGACGGCTTGATAAATAGATGCCAATGCCTCATTGTCTAATCATTGTAATGTCTTAACTTTGCAATACCTTGTATACTTTATCAATGTACAAAAACCTCAATAAAAAATTTTCCTTAAAAAAAGTAAAAAAATAATGTGCACATTTTAATAATGAAAGTATATAAGTAAGTATTTTTTTTTAAATGACATGCGTTATCTCAATCATAAACCTTAATTTTGACTTTAGAGGCTTTTAATAAAATAGAAATGCTAAGAGGGTTATATAGCAGAGTAGATAAGAGTACATACAATTATATTAGCAGATGAAAACACCTGTTTTCTTTCATTCGTTCCTATACTCTATTCAATAGGTAAACATATATGAAGATACTGACCTATAAAGCAAATGTGGATACACCTCTACATGAATATATTTCAAAACATATTTTCATCTAACTATTATCAATTGACCTGGATTCAAGACTTAATGAGCATTATTTACTAAAATATATTTGTTCTAAAAGGTTAGTTGATATAGAAAACAAACCCTTGACATTACCTTACATACCGTTTTTTAAAAAGATGATGGCAGTATTATTCATATACACAAATTCCAAATTCTCTACTTTAAATGTAAGACATTCACAATAAATATGTCTTTGATAACACCTTTAATCTCACATTCATTCTTTTAAGGTAGCTTAAATCTACAGGATCATAAATGGACATAAAATACCTTGAGATTGAAATATAAAACAATCATGCATATTAAAATGCTTTGAAATATGAAATGTAACCCTGAAAGTTATATGTTTTCAAATTCTGAGAATCAGAAGTGTAAACTGCAGACTACACAATCCTAACCCTGATCAAACCTGTCGCTAATTGGCCTCAGCACGGGCCTTAGATAAGAAAAATACAATTTTAGCTAAGAAATTATCCCATTGTCTACTCCAGTATCAAGTCTAGATTTGCACCTTTAAGTAAAGCAAATAATGGGGAGAGTTTGCCCATTAAGAAACAAAATTTTAATCCATTTGGAACACAGCCATGTCTTGCCTGTATGTAGTTTTATTGCAACATTACACACAAGACTTGTAGTTACAATGTGGCTATATCCTTTTAAGATCATGGATAACGTGTGTATTAGCCAGCTTGAAAAATTTACCTTCATTCAAAATAGAGGTACATTTTAATCTGCATTTAGCCTACATTCTAATGTGGCCTATGAAATCATTCTACAGCATGGTGGTAAGAAACAACATGAGATAGTTTATTCACACACAGTTTTGCACATGTATAACTGACTCATATTTTAGAATACAACTATATGCTGCTATTCATAATGATTCCTTGCCATTCTAATGCATTTGTACAAAACATAGATCCTCCTATGATTTCACTTTTGACTAATTTACTTTTGATTTACTTTTATTATATTGGGCTTGTCAGGTTTGGGTATGTGAAAGCCTTCATGCAAGTAGCAATGATAGACAAACATTCATCAACTAAACGTTTAATAAAGATAAAAGTAAAAAATAAATAAATAATAATAATAAATTAGAAATAGAATGAGGTCTAAACCAAAAAGTAATTTAGGGGGAATAGACAAAATGTGGGGAGCCAATTCACAAATAAAGAAAATGTTCATTTTGTTTAAAGTTTAGAAGCCATGTACGTGTAAAGCATTGATAAATAAACATTATTTGTTACTAAAATATCAGTGCAATAAACACCGTGCACTACTATACCGCAGTCCGTTTAAAGCAAGTCATATAGTCCAATACATTTTCAGGACTATCTGTCCACTCTATTCATTGCAGGAGCTCCAGTGTTTTGTTTAAGGCAGTTTCAGGTAAGATTCCACACCTTGTGATGTAATGATGTATTCCACTATAAGTTTCCCCACAATAGCTTCAAACATATTTCTGAGCAAAATACATCATTACATAACAAGGGGGTGTAATTTGACTTGAAACTTGAAATTAAACACTGGTGTTCCTACAGTGAAAGGAATGGGCAGAATATTTATTGGGTTACATTTTGTTACAGTTAAGATTGAGTTGTATATCTGTATAGACCCACAGTCACTGTATATTTTTTTGTTTGCTATTTAACTAAAGTGGATATCCTTGGAAAACCTTGGACTTTTTGTATTGAATTCATATCTTATTGCTAAGGGAGCTTCATCCTGTGTGCATTTTGCAATAAAGCAACCTTTTGGCTGCATCCAGAACATAATTTTGCCATGGAATTTCATCTGTATTTCCATTGAGGTTTGCATTCAGTTAAAGAAGAACTAACATCCTTTCAGTGTACAGATTTCTTGGTTTAAAGGGACATTAGGGACTGTAATATAGTAGTGGATGATTTTATATATTTTAACTTTATACTAGTTTCATATACACATAACAGAATGTGAGGAGTTTAATCCCACTAGGGTTAACTGACATGACTGACACTAATAATGATGTGGTACTTTAGAAAAAAGTGAAACTAGCAGTGCAATTGCTATCTACAGACAACAATCCACAGGAGAGGGTGCAGAGCTGAAAAGTACCCCAGAAAACCAAAGGGAATTCTGGATAACAGGGACTTTAAAACAAAGCCCTAACTGCTTAGCTGGTGACTCACATATTTAAGCAGAACATTTGGCTAAACAAGGGCTAAATGAATAAACTTATGACAGAAGAGCTGGCAGTCACAACTTGAAGCTTGGCAGAAGAGCTGACACTCTAAAGATTGGCAAATGAACTAACAAACTTAACCTTATCAGATGACATAGGAGATGACACACCAAAGCTTGATAGAATTACTGAAGCACTTACAATGTAATATAATAACTCACATTTTCTGGTTAACTTATTGGAAGAGTTGACATTACCAAAAAAAAGCAGCAGTTATAGAGCACACAGAAAACCAAGATGCAGTAAGGAACCTTAAGGTTCATAAAAACCTAATTCTTTTACATCACCAAGTAGCATCATGACATTAATAGTGCATGCCTTATAATTCCAGGCAGCTGTGGGTATGTGGTTACTTTATAACCTCTAAGTGTGCCTGTTTCTAAGTGTTTCTAAGCCCCAGCAGGCTTCCCTTTATCCTTTTGCTTTTTAAATCTTGCACAGCTAGAAAGTTCCATATAGATAACATTGTACTCACTCCCATGGAGAATGATAATGGTTATGCAAGAATCAGCACTGATTGGCAAAAATGCAAGATTGTAAAAAGCACTGAGACTAGGGGCAGTCTGCAGGGACTTAGATACAGGTAATAATAGAGGTAAAAATTATATTAATATAATAGTGTTGGTTATGCAAAACTGGGGAATGGGTAATAAAGGGTTATCTATCTTTTTAAACAATAACATTTTTCAAGTAGACTGACCCTTTAAACAAGGGCCCTTCTTTAAAGGGGTACTAAACCCACATTTTTTCTTTCATGATTCAGATAGAACATGCAATTTTAAGCAATTTTCTTATTTATTCCTATTATCAAATGTTCTTTGTTCTCTTGCTATCTTTATTTAAAAAGCAGAAATGTAAATCTTAGCAGCCAGACCATTTTTAGGTTCAGCACCATGGATAGCGCTTGCTTATTGTTGGCTGACATTTAGCCACCAATAAGCAAGCATAACGCAGGTTCTCAACCAAAAATGGGCCTGCTCCTATGCATCATATTCCTGCTTTTTTAAAAAAGATAGCAAAAGAACAAAGAAAATTTGATAATAGGAGAAAATTACAAAGTTGCTCAAAATGTCATGCTCTATCTAAATCCTGAAAGAAAAAAATTGGGTTTAGTGTCCCTTTAAATAGAAATAACACTAAAAACATCAGTTTGAGTTTGTTTTCGTATTGTAATACTGTTACTACTAAGTGTATAGTTTGTGTAGTACTGGGCAAATCTGTTGAACTTTTGATATGCATTTTAATAATTATGATATATTGTATAAAACTTAATTAGTGTTTCATGTGTTGAATTTGCTTATTACAGTTCTCAAATTATCTGTAGTGGAGAGCTACAGTGTAATTAGATACATAAGAAGTTATTATTTTTATGTAAAGAAAATCTGCTGCAACTATTGCATTCTTTAAAAATACATTTTCTAATAAACATGTTGTATAGTATAACAGCTGTTTTGTCAGCAACATCATATATCTTTGTGAGTCTAAAATGGTGATTATTTCAAGACCATATTACTGCTTTAGATTGAAAAAAATATATCCTTATTTGGATTGCCATAGTCTGCCCTAGGTATAATTACTCACAGCAGGTATACAGAGTAAAAATAGTAACTCTGAAATAACTCATAGATAAAGTAACCTTATTTTACTGAAGAGCTGAAAAGTTAAACAAAACAAGATTATTATATTATAGCACAACTATAATACAAAATGATGATAGATAACATCTAGAAACAAAATGGTGAAAATAGCACTATACAACAAATTATTTCTGTCAATTAATCATAATTTTCATGGTACCGATAGATAGATAATAGATAGATAGATAAATAGATAAATAGATAGATGATAGATGATAGATAGATAAATAGATTGATAGATAGATAGATAGATAGATAGATAGATAGATAGATAGATGATAGATAAATAGATAGATGGTAGAGGGACAAAACAGTAGATAGATGGAGGGACAAAACAGTAGATAAATATATTTTAACCTTCAAAGTATAACAATCATACTTCACTCATTACAATTAGACCTAACAATACTAAAATTATAGTAATGCAATTTTAAAGAGAACTAGTATAAGCATTAAGTAGTAATCATTTAGCAAAACACAAAACTAGCCAATTACAAAGGTCAAATATTGATTAGAAAAGTATCATACACTATTAGTTGTCTAAACTATGTGGAGAGCAGGCTATTGTTACAATGTTTTATTAGTAATAGCATAGTGCACAAAAGGACAGTTTACCCAAACATTTTCTCCCATTTAGTTTGTTCTCAATGATCCATTTTACCTCCTAGAGTGTATTACATTGTTTACAAGAAGCGTATTTATCCTTTTTTGGCATTTGAAATAGCTGATTTAGCCTGTTGTATCCCCATCTTTACTTAAAGTTTCTGATCTTAACTCCAGGCTATGAAGAAAATTCCCTAAAGCCTCTAGGGAATAAGGAGGGGGGGGTAATAACAATATAGATGGACTATCTAAAAAAATCCCTCCTTGTACAGACCTGAGTGATCAAGGGGGCCAGTGCCAATGCTAATGATTAAACATAATATATGTAAAAAAAAAAAGGGAAGCATAGTTGGGCACACTTATGGGGAGATAGCCATACAATGGGTATGGTGTGTGGTGTGTAGTGCTTAAAAAAATAACTTTTATTCAGTGAATAATGTAAAAGAGAGGGTGGATAAATCCACTACTAAAATTAGAGTAGTTAAAAACGTGTCAAAAATACTAATGACACACAAACTCCTCTCTAAAATCGTTACAGTGATCAATCTGTACCGATCACCAGCTACTACTAGCAATTTCAAGTAAGCTGTTCAGTATAGACTGTAAGGATATGCCTAAATCATAGCTAAATGGTCACTGTCAAACAGTAAGATATACCGTTAAATAATAGAAAGCACCACGTATGTGGTATCACATATAAGTATGGTAATATTCAGTAAGTAAAGAATAAATATGACCAATGTAGCGTATCGCTAGTAATTGTGGTATTAACAATGTCAAGTGGAAATTGGTACAGCCATAAATAAAACGGTCAAATATCCTCAGACTGAAAAATGGTAACAGGAGGCAAAATAACTATTAAATTACAATAAAGTAGGGCTAGAGATGTAAAAAATATACTCGGACTGCCCATAGGAGTATACAAAATGGGCTAAGGACTCAGCTAAAATGGTATGAAGTACCCAAAATAAATATAGGCATACCAGAGCCAATATCAGGATCAGATTCCGAAAAGTCTATGTTAGAACAGATGCTATAAGGGCCAACAGTTGTAAGCTAAATGAGGAGCTTAAAATTAAAGGAGTAATCCTTTACTTACTGAATATTACCATACTTATATGTGATACCACATATGTGATGCTTTCTATTATTTAACGGTATATATTACTATGTGACAGTGACCATTTATATACTGAACAGCTTAATTGAAATTGCTAGTAGTAGCTGGTGATCGGTACAGATTGATCACTGTACCAATTTCAGAGAGGAGTTTGTGTGTCATTAGTATTCTTGACACGTTTTTAACTACTCTAATTTTAGTAGTGGATTTATCCACCCTCTCTTTTACATTTTTCACTGAATAAAAGTTATGTTTTAAGCACTACACACCACACACCATACCCATTGTATGACTATCTCCTCATAAGTGTGTCCAACTATGCTTCTCTTTTTTCTTTTTACATATATTGGCAGGCTATGTAAACACAGCCAGCAGAAGAAATTACACTCCAGGTTGGGTGTAGAAGAGAGAACTAATATGATTATAATTTTACATTGTTCTCTCTAAGTAGTGGGCTTTGGTTTACAAAAAGATATAAGATAAGAAAGCAAATGTGTGTACACAAAGTTATAACATAATGAGATTTCATTTTACCTGCAAGCTCAATCCATTGTAATAGGCTGTGGTTTCAAAGCACACAACCAGCAATTTCATATGCAAAAATAAACCTTAAAATGCAATTTCTCATACATTCTATACCCTACAACAAGGGAAAAGCAATTTTAAAGTATGCTATCCCTTTAATGGAAAATTCAGTTAAACAAGATGCCAAGATAACAAAATAGTAAAAGCAACGTTAGTATTGAAATTAGTGGTGTGTCCTCTTTAGACACTTATTATTGGGCCAAAATGTCAAATCTGAGTTTACTAATAACTGCCTAGATTTAGAGTTCTGTGTTAGCTGTCAAAACCAGCGTTAGGGGGTCCTAATGCTGGTTTTTACCGCCCGCTGGTATTTAGAGTCAGTCATGAAAGGGTCTAACGCTCACTTTCCAGCCGGGACTTTTCCATACCGCAGATCCCCCTACGCCAATTGCGTATCCTATCTTTTCAATGGGATCTTTCTAATGCTGGTATTTAGAGTCTTGGCTGAAGTGAGTGTTAGAAATCTAACGACAAGACTCCAGCCGCAGAGAAAAGCCAGGAGTTAAGAGCTTTCTGGGCTAACGCCGGTTCATAAAGCTCTTAACTACTGTGCTCTAAAGTACACTAACACCCATAAACTACCTGTGTACCCCTAAACCGAGGCCCCCCCACATTGCCGCCACTCTATTAAATTTTTTTAACCAATAATTTTCCGACCGCACACCGCCGCCACCCACATTATCCGTATGTACCCCTAATCTGCTGCCCCTAACACCGCCGACCCCTATATTATATTTATTAACCCCTAATCTGCCGCCCCAAATGTCGCCACCTACCTACAAATAATTAACCCCTAATCTGCCGACCGGACCTTACTGCTACTCTAATAAATGTATTAACCCCTAAAGCTAAGTCTAACCCTAACCATAACGCCCCCTAAATTAAATATAATTTTATTCTAACGAAATAAAATAATTCTTATTAAATAAATTAATCCTATTTAAAGCTAAATACTTACCTGTAAAATAAACCCTAATATAGCTACAATATAAGTAATAATTATATTGTAGCTATTTTAGGATTAATATTTATTTTACAGGCAACTTTGTATTTATTTTAACCAGGTACAATAGCTATTAAATAGTTAATAACTATTTAATAGTTACCTAGTTAAAATAATTACACAATTACCTGTAAAATAAATCCTAACCTAAGTTACAATTAAACCTAACACTACACTATCAATAAATAAATTAAATAAACTACCTACAATTACCTACAATTATATCAACTAAACTAAATTACAAAAAACAAACACTAAATTACAAAAAAAATCCCACTAAATTACAAAAAATTAAAAAAGATTACAAGAATTTTAAACTAATTACACCTACTCTAAGCCCCCTAAAAAAATAACAAAGCCCCCCAAAATAAAAAAATGCCCTACCCTATTCTAAAATAAAAATTGTAAAGCTCTTTTACCTTACCAGCCCTTAAAAGGGCCTTTTGCGGGGCATGCCCCAAATAATTCTGCTCTTTTGCCTGTAAAAAAAACATACAATACCCCCCACAACATTACAACACACCGCTCACATACCCCTAATCTAACCCAAACCCCCCTTAAATAAACCTAACACTAAGCCCCTGAAGATCTCCCTACCTTGTCTTCACCACGCCGGGTATCACCGATCCGTCCAGAAGAGGGTCCGAAGTCTTCATCCTATCTGGCAAGAAGAGCTCCTCCAGAGGGCCGTGGACTGGATACACCACAAGAGAAATAAATTTATCAGGTAAGCATAAATTATGTTTTCTCTTGTAAGGTGTATCCAGTCCACGGATCTTCTATTACTTGTGGGATACCAATACCAAAGCTAAAGTACACGGATGAAGGGAGGGACAAGGCAGGCTTAAATGGAAGGAACCACTGCCTGTAGAACCTTTCTCCCAAAAATAGCCTCCGAAGAAGCAAAAGTATCAAATTTGTAAAATTTTGAAAAGGTATGAAGCGAAGACCAAGTCGCCGCCTTGCAAATCTGTTCAACAGAAGCCTCATTCTTAAAGGCCCAGGTGGAAGCCACAGCTCTAGTAGAATGATCTGTAATTCTTTCAGGGGACTGCTGTCCAGCAGTCTCATAGGCTAAGCATATTACACTCCGAAGCCAAAAAAAAAGAGAGGTTGCCGAAGCTTTTTGACCTCTCCTCTGTAAAGAGTAAACAACAAACAGTGTAGATGTTTGGCGGAAATCTTTAGTAGCCTGTAAGTAAAACTTCAAAGCACGGACCACATCCAGATTATGTAAAAGACGTTCCTTCTTTGAAGAAGGATTAGGTGGAACAATCTCTTGATTGATATTCTTGTTAGAAACTACCTTAGGTAAAAACCCAGGTTTTGTACGCAGAACTACTTTATCTGAATGGAAAATTAGATAAGGAGAATCACATTGTAAGGCAGATAACTCAGAGACTCTCCGAGCCGAGGAAATAGCCATCAAAAACAGAACTTTCCAAGATAAAAGTTTAATATCAATGGAATGAAGGGGTTCAAACGGAACCCCTTGAAGAACTTTAAGAACCAAGTTTAAGCTCCATGGGGGAGCAACAGGTTTAAACACAGGCTTAATTCTAACCAAATCCTGACAAAAAGCTTGAACGTCTGGAACTTCTGCCAGACGCTTGTGCAAAAGAATAGACAGAGCAGAAATCTGTCCCTTTAAAGAACTAGCTGATAATCCTTTTTCCAAACCCTCTTGGAGAAAGGACAATATCCTAGGAATCCTAACCTTACTCCATGAGTAATTCTTGGATTTACACCAATAAAGATATTTACGCCATATCTTATGATAGATTTTCCTGGTGACAGGCTTTCGTGCCTGTATAAGGGTATCAATGACTGACTCGGAGAAGCCACGCTTTGATAAAATCAAGCATTCAATCTCCATGCAGTCAGTCTCAGAGAAATTAGATTTGGATGATTGAAAGGACCTTGTAGTAGAAGGTCTTGTCTCAGAGGCAGGGTCCATGGTGGAAAGGATGACATGTCCACTAGGTCTGCATACCAGGTCCTGCGTGGCCACGCAGGCGCTATCAATATCACCGATGCTCTCTCCTGTTTGATTTTGGCAATCAGTCGAGGGAGCAGAGGAAACAATGGAAACACATAAGCCAGGTTGAAGAACCAAGGCGCTGCTAGAGCATCTATCAGTGCTGCTTCTGGGTCCCTGGACCTGGATCCATAACAAGGAAGCTTGGCGTTCTGGCGAAATGCCATGAGATCCAGTTCTGGTTTGGCCCAACGATGAACCAATTGAGCAAACACCTCCGGATGGAGTTCCCACTCCCCCGGATGAAAAGTCTGACGACTTATAAAATCCGCCTCCCAGTTCTCTACACCTGGGATATGGATTGCTGATAGGTGTCAAGAGTGAATCTCTGCCCAGCGAATTATCTTGGAGACTTCTAACATCGCTAGGGAACTCCTGGTTCCCCCGTGATGGTTGATATAAGCCACAGTCGTGATGTTGTCCGCCAAGCTAGAAGAGCATTGAATATTGCTCTTAACTCCAGAATATTTATTGGGAGGAGTTTCTCCTCCTGAGTCCACGATCCCTGAGCCTTCAGGGAATTCCAGACTGCACCCCAACCTAGAAGGCTGGCATCTGTTGTTACAATTGTCCAATCTGGCCTGCGAAAGGTCATACCTTTGGACAGATGGACCCGAGAAAGCCACCAGAGAAGAGAATCTCTGGTCTCTTGATCCAGATTTAGCAGAGGGGACAAATCTGTGTAATCCCCATTCCACTGACTGAGCATGCATAGTTGCAGCGGTCTGAGGTGTAGGCACGCAAATGGCACTATGTCCATCGCCGCTACCATCAAGCCGATTACTTCAATACACTGAGCCACCGAAGGGCGCGGAATAGAATGAAGAACACGGCAAGATTTTAGAAGCTTTGATAACCTGGATTCTGTCAGGTAAATCTTCATTTCTACAGAATCTATCAGAGTCCCTAGGAAGGAGACTCTTGTGAGTGGGGATAGAGAACTCTTTTCCTCGTTCACCTTCCACCCATGTGACTTGAGAAATGCCAGAACTATGTCCGTATGTGACTTGGCAATCTGAAAGCTTGACACCTGTATCAGGATGTCGTCCAGATAAGGGGCCACTGATATACCTCGCGGCCTTAGGACCGCCAGAAGCGATCCCAGAACCTTTGTAAAGATTCTTGGAGCTCTAGCTAACCCGAAGGGAAGAGCCACAAATTGGTAATGCCTGTCCAGAAAGGCAAACCTTAGGAACCGATGATGATCTTTGTGAATCGGTATTTGAAGGTAAGCATCCTTCAAATCCACTGTGGTCATGTACTGACCCTCCTGGATCATAGGTAGGATGGTTCAAATAGTTTCCATTTTGAACGATGGAACTCTGAGGAATTTGTTTAAGATCTTTAGATCCAAAATGGGCCTGAAGGTTCCCTCTTTTTTGGGAACCACAAACAGATTTGAATAAAAGCCCTGTCCCTGTTCCGTCTGTGGAACTGGACAGATCACTCCCATAAATAGGAGGTCTTGCACACAGCGTAAGAATGCCTTTTTCTTTATCTGGTTTACAGATAATCTCAAAAGGTGAAATCTCCCTTGAGGAGGGGAAGCTTTGAAGTCCAGAAGATATCCCTGAGATATGATCTCCAATGAACATCTCTTGCCCACGCCTGGGCGAAGAGAGAAAGTCTGCCCCTACTAGATCCATTACCGGATAGGGGGCCGTTCCTTCATGCTGTCTTAGAGGCAGCAGCAGGCTTTCTGGCCTGCTTGCCTTTGTTCCAGGACTGGTTAGGTTTCCAGCCCGGCTTGGATTGAGCAAAAGTTCCCCCTTGTTTTGTAGCAGAGGAAGTTGATGCTGCACCTGCATTGAAATTTCAAAAGGCACAAAAATTAGACTGTTTGGCCCTTGATCTGGCCCTGTCCTGAGGAAGGGTATGACCCTTACCTCCAGTAATGTCAACAATAATTTCCTTCAAACCAGGCCCGAATAGGGTCTGCCCCTTGAAGGGAATGTTAAGTAATTTAGACTTTGAAGTCACGTCAGCTGACCAAGATTTAAGCCATATCGCCCTACGCGCCTGGATGGCAAATCCAGAATTCTTAGCCGTTAGTTTAGTCAAATGAACAATGGCATCAGAAACAAAAGATTTAGCTAGCTTAAGTGTTCTAAGCTTGTCAAGTATTTCAGTCAATGGAGTAGCTGTCTGAAAGGCCTCTTCCAGAGACTCAAACCAGAACGCCGCAGCAGCAGTGACAGGCGCAATGCATGCAAGGGGCTGCAGGATAAAACCTTGTTGAATAAACATTTTCTTAAGGTAACCTTCTAATTTTTTATCCATTGGATCTGAAAAAGCACAACTGTCCTCGACAGGGATAGTGGTACGCTTTGCTAAAGTAGAAACTGCTCCCTCCACCTTAGGAACCGTCTGCCATAAGTCCTGTGTGGTGGCGTCTATTGGAAACATTTTTCTAAAAATAGGAGGGGGGAAAAATGGCACACCGGGTCTATCCCACTCCTTAATAATTTCTGTAAACCTTTTAGGAATTGGAAAAAACATCAGTACACACCGGAACTGCATAGTATTTATCCAGTCTACACAATTTCTCTGGCACTGCAATTGTGTCACAGTCATTCAGAGCAGCTAATACCTCCCCAAGCAATACACGGAGGTTCTCAAGCTTAAATTTAAAAGTAGAAATATCTGAATCAGGTTTCCCCGAATCAGAAATGTCACCCACAGACTGAAGCTCTCCTTCCTCAGGTTCTGCATATTGTGACACAGTATCAGACATGGGCCTTAAAGCATCTGCGCGCTATGTATTACATCTAACCCCAGAGCTATCGCACTTTCCTCTGAATTCAGGTAGTCTGGCTAATACCGCTGACAGGGTATTATCCATGATTGCCGCCATGTACTGCAAAGTAATCGCTATGGCCGTCTTTGATGTACTTGGCGCCATTTTAGCGTGAGTCCCTTGAGCGGGAGTCAAAGGGTCCGACATGTGGGGAGAGTTAGTCGGCATAACTTCCCCCTCGTCAGAATCCTCTGGTGATAATTCTTTTAAAGATAACAGCTGATCTTTATTGTTTAAAGTGAAATCAATATATTTAGTAAACATTCTCCTATGGGGTTCCACCATGGCTTTTAAACATAATGAACAAGGAGTTTCCTCTATGTCAGACATGTTTATACAGACTAGCAATGAGACTAGCAAGCTTGGAAAACACTTTAAATCAAGTTAACAAGCAATATAAAAAAAAAACATTACTGTGCCTTTAAGAGAAACAAATTTTGCCAAAATTTGAAATAACTGTGAAAAAAGGCAGTTAAACTAACGAAATTTTTACAGTGTATGCAACAAGTTAGCAGAGCATTGCACCCACTTGCAAATGGATGATTAACCCCTTAATACAAAAAACAGATTAACAAAACGAAAAATATGTTTTTTAAACAGTCATAACAACTGCCACAGCTCCTACTTTTGAAGCATTTTGAGCCCTTCAGAGATGTCCTATAGCATGCAGGGGACTGCTGAGGGAAGCTGAATGTCACAGTTTGTAATTTTAACTGCACCAACTGTAACTTTTATACTATAACAGTGGAAAGCCTCAGGAAACTGTTTCTAGGCAAAAATAAAGCCAGCCATGTGGAAAAAACTAGGCCCCAATAAGTTTTATCACCAAAGCATATATATAAAAACGATTAAACATGCCAGCAAACGTTTTATATTGCACATTAATCAGAGTATATTCCTCTGATAGCAAGCCTGATACTAGTCGCTATTAAATCACTGTATTTAGGCTTAACTTACATTAATTCGGTATCAGCAGCATTTTTTAGCAATTCCATCCCTAGAAAAAACAAACTGCACATACCTTATTGCAGGATACCCTGCACGCTATTCTCCCTCTGAAGTTACCTCACTCCTCAGACATATGTGAGAACAGCAGTGGATCTTAGTTACTTCTGCTAAGATCATAGAAAACGCAGGCAGATTCTTCTTCTAAATGCTGCCTGAGATAAAATAGTACGACTCCGGTACCATTTAAAAACAATAAACTCTTGATTGAAGAAAAAACTAACTATATTACACCACTTTCCTCTTACTACGTCCAGCTATGTTGAGAGTTGCAAGAGAATGACTGGGTATGGCAGTTAGGGGAGGAGCTATATAGCAGCTCTGCTGTGGGTGATCCTCTTGCAACTTCCTGTTGGGAAGGAGAATATCCCACAAGTAATGGATGATCCGTGGACTGGATACACCACAAGAGAAAAATACACGCGTAGCTAACGCACCCCTTTGGCCGCAGAACTCTAAATCTAGCGAAACATTTTTAATACAGTGTCATCGCAATTTTATAAGTATAAAATGTTTAGAACAGTAAGAACGTATATCGGCAATTGTCTTCTATGAACATCATATCTTCTTCCTAAAAAAAGCAAAAATACATGCCAAAAGCCAAACAGATGGTTTTCAAAATAATGGCAATCATTAAAATACATATTATAGCAGTATACACTATAATACATATAAATAAAGCATTGTATATACATGTATAATATACCCACCATCCCTGCAACTCCGATAGGCGTAATAGTAAGTTATTTTTTGTTTTTCTTTATTAACACTGGAGATTGAGAGACATAGCGTTCCTTGGGAGTTTCATGGGTGTTCCATAGGAGTAACTTGTATTTTAATGGGGAAACATCACTGTGAGTTTCTAAGTTTAAAAGCACTGTCTTCCGTCTTGGATATATCTTTTCAGCCATTTCAGTTTTTCATTGTGGAACATCTAGTGAATGTACAGTGAAACGTAATTTACATATGTATTTTTTTATTTGTTACTACAAAGAACACATTTTTATTTTCTTTGTGAATGCACAGTCTATGTTGTGTAAACATACTTTAAATAAAACATCCACGGATATTGAAGATAACTAGCGAAGTTGGCAGACTTTTGCTGAAACTGTGATCCCTATTATTAACTATAGGAGATGCATCACCACTCATCGGAAAAGTGAAGGTCAGCCCACATTCTTTTAAAATATCGCCAGACCCATGGATTGCAAGACTGGAGACGCCAAAAAAGCAATTTCTCATGGGTCTGATGGTGTTTTGATCACAGCAGCAAAGAAAGAAGAAAAAAGATATGAGATAGAGAGCAAAAAACTAGGAATGTGTTAGAAGCCTTTCATTCAGGTTGAAGCTTATGAAAAAAGAATCTGGAGTATTCTCCAAAGTAAGAAAATTTAGTACAGTACACAAATAATTAATGATCAAAAAGGAAACATAACATTTTTTATCAGTTCTTCCAGAGCTAAAATTTCTAAGTTAAATTGACATTGTAGTGCAAAAACAACATAGCGTTGTAACGCATATTAATATTTGCTTTGTTGACTTTAGCTAACTTTGGACTGGATTACAAGGGGAGAGCATTAGTTAGTAGACGGTACGTTATCTTTTGTGCGACCTCAAGGAAAGCACATCACACAATCTGGCATTGAAAGAGGATAGATAAATAGTTTAACCAAATCATCTTAACACAGCTGAAACTTTTAATGGATAGTGCAGGAAGTACTACTACCAAGCTGTAGAAACAAGAAAACAAGAGAAGCGCACAACCGCATCTAAGTGCAGATTAAAAATACATTTTAATATTACAATGCCCTACTCAAGAATAACACTCACAATTTATATGATAAAAAAACACCTTGCGTTAATACAGATAAAACTGCAAACCCGCTCCGGCATCTTCCGAACAGTGCATTCCGCCTAGTGAGCATCTCAACCAATCATAGAAGGGGTGTGTATCCAAACGGCTAATCCGGTTCTTGATATGTAGTTCAGGTAACTACATATTCTAAATGGCCCCGGACTGGAGGTGTATGTTTCTGATATGCTTTACGAGTCCAATATCACACAACAAAACTCCTCAAGTGTTGGTAGATAAAATATATAACAGTCCGTGATTCACAGAGTATTAATAAACAAACTTGGAATATAATGAATAAAAACGGAAAAAATACCCTCAGCTCATGTTGTACTCTAGCTATAGTGCTAGTACAAATCAGTAGCCTCAATGGGAAAGTTTACACTCGTCGTACGTTTTGTTCCTATCTAGGAACTTTTTCAAGAGTGATGTTAGCTATTTCCTTCCTGTCTTTTATAGGCAGGATTACCATAGCTCCTCATATTAACCTCTTAAATGCCAAAGAGGCTGCATTAACCTTCAATACATATACATACAATTCATAGCACTTTTCAGGTGAACAATTTCACCCTTGATAAAAACATAAATATAGCAAAATATAAACAGAGCCTATTTGATATTAGATACACTCAACATTTAAAAAACATTGGATAATAATAAAATAACATATTAAACAGTTATATATATATATATATATATATATATATATATATCCTACACTCAAAATATCCTATTTATTTAAAATACCCTATGTAAAAATGTGCTTTACAAGTGAAAATGCACAACCTAAAATAATCGAATAATTATAATCTTAAATTTACCTTTACGTATTCACAAGTCCACATTAACTTTTTGGAACTAACTTTGTACATAGACCAGACGTGCAATAAAGTAGCAGTGACAAATTATAGGAAAGATACAGATAGAAATGGACTGCTTAATGCACGTAGTGGCCACCTCAAACAGTGGAAGAATAATATCCCCCTAGGGCAGTACCAGCGTATAAAACTAAATTGTACAAAAAATGAGGATTATGTCCAGGAGACCGGTGTGTTAACCAGAAAGTGTGAGGATAAGGGCTACAATCAACATTTGTTGGCGAGCATGAAAGAAAGAGTAGACTAAATGGATAGGAGGTCTTTATTGGAAAAAACTAATAACAATAGAAAATCATTAGCACAAATTGAGAATTCAAACCCAAAATTTGTTACAAAATTTAATAACCAACACCAAAAAAATTAAAGGTATAATTAACAAACACTGGCAAGTATTACAACTTGACCCTATTTTGAGAAAGTCTATTGGGGAAAGACCAGAGGTCATTTTTAAGAAAAATAGGGATCTGAAAAATATTCTGGCCCCTACTAAACTAAGAAATAAGTCCAGAATGGGACCAATAGATTGGGGGAGCTAACCAGGAACATATAGGTGTAAAACTAAAGATTGCATAATGTGTCCACATATTGGAGCAGACCATAATTCCTTTGAAAATTATGACAGCTCAGAGATTTAGTACTACGAGTAGGTGCACATGCATGAGCACCTATGTGGTGTACCATTTGAAGTGCAAGTGCAAGTGCAATTTCGTCTATGTAGGGAGAACCAAAAGGAAGATCAAGTACCGCTTTAGGGAACATTTAGTTAATGTCTCGCTAAAGACTTGGAAATTAAAATCATTGAATGGATTGCCCCTAACATTTAGGATACTAATAGATTGTTAAAATTGAGGCAACGTGAGATATACTGGATTAAAAAATGAGCCTGTCTTCAACTTAAGGGGTTGAATATTGATTTAGACATTTAGTCTTTTCTAGTATGATTCACGTTGCCTTTTATATATTTAAGGGGACTGTAGTGTTCTGTTTTATATACATTTCTTTCATTTATATTTCTTTCTAGAAGAACTAATATTAATGATAAGAATTAAAAAATATAAATATATAATAATTATGTCTAAAGGTATAAATAGGACCCTTGTTTATCCATCATTTTTTTTTTAAATATTGAGTGTATCTAATATCAAATAGGCACTGTTTATATTTTGCTATATTTATGTTTTTATCAAGGGTGAAATTGTTCACCTGAAAAGGGCTATGAATTGTATGTATATGTATTGAAGGCTAATGCAGCATCTTTGACCTTTAAGAGGTTAATATGAGGAGCTATGGTAATCCTGCCTATAAAAGACAGGAAGGAAATAGCTAACATCACTCTAGAAAAAGTTCCTAGATAGGAACGAAACGTACAGATTTCTACTAGCACTATAGCTAGAGCACAACATGAGACGAGGGTATTTCTTCAGTTTTTATGCTTTATATTCCAAGTTTGTTTATTAATACTTTGTAAATCACGGACTGTTATATATTTTTATCTACCAACACTTGAGGAGTTTTGTTGTGTGATATTGGACTCGTAAAGCATATCAGAAACACACATCTCCATCCCAGGGCCATTTGCAAGATGGAGAGCTACCTTAACTTCATACCAAGAACTGGATTGGCCGTTTGGATACACACCCCTTCTGTGATTGGCTGAGACGCTCACTAGCGGAATACACTGTTCGGAAGACGCCGGAGCGGGTTTGCAGTTTTATCTGTATTAACACGTGCTGTTTTTTATCATATAAATTGTGAGTGCTATTCTTGAGTAGGGCATTGTAATATTAAAAGGTATTTTCAATCTGCACTTAGATGCGGTTGTGCGCTCCTTTTGTTTTCTTGTTTCTACAGTTTGTTTGAGGAGTCTGTGATGGAACTTCATTTTTAAAGGAGCAGCCAAATCAATTGAAAACCAGCCCCATACCAAACTCATATACTATCCTCTATATATGGACTATAACCATTGTTTGTAAGGTATTTCTCAGGCATTTAGAGGTATGTGTATGTAAGTGATTGAACACAGACTGAGTATATATGAAATATAAAAATTGTTTGTGTGTATATACATTTAATCTATATGTTCATATGATTATCTATACAGGTTTATATTTCCAGCAGTGCCTTGTATAATTTTTTTTTTTCTCACTACTGCCAAGCTCATTACGTTTGTGGTGAGTTAAATGTTGCACTTGAGAACAATTAAAAATACAGCTGCATTCCATTTTTTAAGACCTAAAGTAAACCTTATGATTAATAGTATAGCACAAACAAATATAAATACAGTACACTGTCCCTTTAAGGATATAGTTATCAAGGGTCAGTAAAATACCATGATCTATCCCTTTAATTCAGAATTTTATTTATTTTCAAAACTTATAATATATAAAAAAATAAACTCATTTCTTTTCAACAGTTTTATGCATATTTCATTTTTTCACTTTATTTTAAACTATTTTTCTACTGTAAAAGTTCTATTATATAATTTATTCTTCATTTTAAGCAATCTCAAATATATATTTGTTAGATACTTTTCTATCTGAGGACAGTGTCAATGTCAGTTACTGTCATTTAACATTTTAGCATAGGATTTTTGATGCCATCGTCCTACCACCATGTTGTTGTACAAACCGTTGCTCATCAAAAGAGCACAGTAATTTTTTTTATCAATAGGGTATTCTTAATCTTCTGATGACAAAAGAGAAATAAATCTCACCAGTTTTTGTCAAGGTTTTAAAAAAAAATAAATAAAAGCATATAGGTTCTGTGGTTAAAATAGAGAAGTGCTTATTCTCTGAGGAAAACAACTGTCTCTGACAAGCTGTGATACTGGCAGATTACAGGATAAGCTTAGCACCTCAAAGGGATTGGAGACAGAGAATAGATTTGGTTTAGGGGAGAAATGTATGTATTAATAGATGACATTACAAAATGACCTATTTCAAGGGAAGTCAAATTCCAAATTAAACAAATGTCACAGGTTTCTTTTTTGAAGGGAGAAAATGCTCTGGGGCTTTAAAACATAGTGATTTTCGTCACCATCAATCAATGGATGTTTTTATCACTGGGACAAACTCAGTGAGGGAAAATAAGGAAGTTAAAACCGAAATATTTGACTATATATTTGGTTTATAGAAAAGGGTAATTTTAAAGAACATTGAATTATGAGGATTTTTATAAGCAGTGTATGCTGTGCTTGTTTGCAAAAAATAATGTATTTATGCAATCTATATATCAATAGTAAAATAAATCACTTCTTTTTAGTGAATGCCGGTATATGACACGTTTATTTAAATGGGAAATAGAACATAAAAAAATCAAATCACTTTGGTATAGAATTTGAGAAATGTAAGTTCTGATACAGCATTATTTAACCAATACATTTCTGTTTATTCTTACACAAATCGTTTGAGCAATTTTCTTCTTGCAAGATATTAAAGAGGCATGAATGTGGGGTTTCACATTAATGGATCACTCTTATTCCTAAAATTGCAATATAAAGGATTAAACATTTATATTGCATGCACCAGAAGTTTAAAAATAATAAGAGCCAGATTATCCCTGAAGCTATATTTGTGCTTCACTTTGTATAACCAGCGTAATGTGCGCTGGTATTACAACTTAGGAGCAATGCGAACACGACCTCACATTCATATTGCACGGAAACATTGCGCTCACTATAGCATGCTTTTATAGGCTCCAATGGGAGCCTCGTTCTGATGCCATCAGGATTTTAGGATTTTTTTTAATTTTTTTTATTTTTAAGTTTAGGGATTTAATGGTCTTGAAAAATAGCTGATTGCCCTTTTAATGACAGTAAAAGAGCTAAATGCCCTTTATGGGCAATGGGCAGTTTAGTTTTTTTTTATTGTTAGTTTTTATTTGGGGGGGTTTGGTGGGTGGGGGGGTTTACTGTTAGGGGGTTAGGGGTTAGGCGGTTTAACTTAGGGCAATGGCCTACAAAAGGCCCTTTTAAGGGCTATTGGCAGTTTAGATTAGGGGTGTTTTTATTTTGGGGGGCTTTTTTATTTTCATAGGGATTAGGTATATTTTTTTTTATTTTTGATCATTTTGTTTATTTTTTTCTGTAATGTTAGGCTTTTTATTTTTTGTAATTTAATTTTAGGATTTTTTATTTTAATAGTAATTTAGAAGTAATTTGGTTAATTTAGGGGGTGATAGGTTAGGGGGCTTAGTAATTAAATTAGTTATTTGCATTGTGGGGGAGGTTGGCGGTATAGGAGTTAATATATTAATTTGGTTTATTGCGATGTGCGGGTTTTGCGGTTTAGGAGTTAATAGGATAATCAGTTTTTTTGCGATGTGGGGAGTTGTCGGCTTAAGAGTTAATAGGTCAATTAGGTTTATTGTGATGTGGGGTTTTTTGCAGTTTAGGGGTTAACAGATTAATTAGGTTTATTGTGATGTGGGGGGCTGGCAGTTTAGGTGTTTGTTATACTTTGTGTGGGAGGTTAGTTTTTTTTTGTTATACTTCGTGCGGGTGCTTATGTGATTTTTAGTTATTTTTGCATGTTTTATTTTAAGGCTACGGGTTTGCCTATACTGCATCCAGGTGGATTCTGAAAATGGCAGGGTGGTAAAAGAATTAACCTTCGGTGGATTCTTTCATCACCCTGCCATTTTTGGAATCCACCTGGATTCTTTTTGCTGCCTCGCGCAGCCAACATTCCTTTGAGGATACGTGTGCAACTGGCGATGATGATGCACTTATAGTATAGATTAACTTATTAAAGTTGAACAATTCTTCTATTGGTATCCTTTGTTGGAAAGCATTCCTCCGGAATGTACTAGTGTCTCGAGCACTATATGGCAGCAGTATTGCAATAATGGTTTTAACAATAATATACATTGTGCAAACGCTGCTGCCATCTAGCATATAACATTGTTAAAAGCTTTATTGCAAAATTACTACCATATAGTGCTCCAGGCACATGCTCTTGAGCCTTTCTAGTTATGCTCTTGAACAAAGGATTACCAATAGAACAAATACAAACATATATCAGCAAGTGAGCACTACATTTATTTATTTATAAAATATTTTACCAGGAAAGATACATTGAGATTTCTCTAGTTTTCAAGTATGTCCTGGGTCCACAAAACATTGCATTGATACAATAGGGTACAATAAAATACAAAAACAATAATAATACACAATATATGAAAAAATTTAACATAGAACAGGTAGGAAATATATAATCAACCATGACAGGTGAATTCTGTTTTGAGATATGTAGAGAGGGAGCTCTTAAAGGATATTAGGCTTGGGGAAGGTTTGAAAGTGTGCAGGAGGTCATTCCATAATTGTGGCGCTCTGTAGGAAAAGGAGGATCGAGCTGCTTTCTTTTTGTATCGAGGCAAGCTAAATAATGTGCTCGTATTGGATCGGAGGTTATAGGAGGTGGGTATAGCCGAGGAGAGCATTCTGTTCAGGTAGGATGGGAGCTTCCCAGAAAGGCTCTTAAACACAAGGCAGGAAAGATGGAGGGTGCGTCTGGATTCCAGCGACAGCCAGTTTAGTTCTTTTAGCATGTCACAATGGGGGGTCCTGTAGTTACATTGTAGCACAAAGCGGCAGAATGAGTTATACAATTTATTAACTTTATTAAGGTGAATTTGCGGTGCAGGTGCATATACTATGTCCCCGTATTTTATGATAGGCATCAGCATTTGCTGTACAATTTTTTCCTTTACTGTAGGGCTGAGGCAGGATTTGTTTCTGTACAGGGCACCTAGTTTTGGATAAAGCTTAGATGCAAGTTTTTCTATGTGGAGGCCAAAAGATAGATTGGGGTCTAACAACATACCCAAGTATTTGAAAGAGTGGACTGCGGTCAGTGTGCAATTGGATTTTGTTTTGATGCGTAGATGGGAATCTTGTAATTTGTGTAATTTAGGTCCCATTCCAAAGATCATTGTAACAGTTTTGTCAGTGTTTAGGAAGAGTTTATTTTTTGAGATCCACTTTTCTACCTCTGTGAACTGGTCTTGGAGCACTGCTTCAAGCTGCGGCAGATTGGAATTGTTTGCATAGATTACCATGTCATCTGCATACATGTGAGGATTTGCAGAGATTAGGCAAATAATTTATAAATAATGTGAATAGTAGGGGGCTGAGAATGGAACCTTGGGGAATACCACACGTGACTGGGAGAGGGAGGGAGTCCCTGTCAGAAATGGAGACATATTGTGATCGATCCGATACATATGATCGAAACCAGGTTAACGGACGATCAGCAATACCAGAGTTTTTTAGTTTGAGCAGTAGTATGTTGTGGTTTACTGTGTCAAAGGCCTTTGCAAAATCAAGGAAAATAGCTCCAGTTAGGTCTCCTTGTTCCATGCTAGTTTGGATGTCATTGCAAACTTTTAGGAGTGCAGTTGTAGTGAAGGGATTTGGGCGAAAACCTGATTGATCAGGGGTCAGATAGAAGTTAGATTGTTGGTAATACTCACATAGTTGCGTATGGATGCATTTTTCTAAGATTTTTTACAATACTGGGAGCAATGATATAGGGCGATAGTTAGAAACCAAGGTTAACTCCCCACTTTTATGGATAGGCACTACTCTTGCAGTTTTCCAAAGTTTGGGTATGTATCCAGACACAAAGGATTCATTTATCAGGGTTGTGACAGGTTTAGCAATTGCTGGGGGAACTGAGCTTCAACAGCATTGCTGGGATCTGATCAGGTCCAGATTGTTTTTTTATTTTTAGATTATTAAGGTGTTTCTTAATGACATTGATGGGTACAGATCTAAAATTAAACTTCTCTATATTGGGTCTTTGCTGATTTAGTGGGGCCTGATCCACATTTGTAGTTTCAGGATGCGTGCCATTTATTAGTTTGTCAATCAGGGTGTTGGAGCATCTGACAAAGTAACTATTAAAGGCATTTGTTACTTCTAAGGGGAGTTGCAGGGTTTGGTTGTCCACATTGACAATGGAGGGTTGGGAGTGGATTGGTGGATTTTGTAAGTTATTTATGAGTTTCCAAAACTTTCTAGGATTTGTTATGTTATTGTTCAGATTTTCACAGAAATATTGGGCCTTGGCCAATTTTGTTCGTTTAGTGCATATATTTCCCATTTTCTATATACACAGTGATCGTTCATAGAGCCTGTATGCTTGAACTGTGACCACAATGAATCCAGAAACTCAAGTGTGCTCCTTTTACTGTCACCTTATGCAGCGGGGCATGTAAATTCCAAACTTGTAGGAGTTCAGACTGAAAGAATTCAACTGGAGAGTCTAGATGTGGGATTAAGTTTAATTTGTGCCAGAGGAGGTTTTTAGAAATGATTGAAGATTACATTTTTTTAAAGGACCTGGTGATTTTAACCTTGGGAGAGGATTTAGTTGCCTTTTTTTGAGCACACAGTACACTAGGCAGTGGTCACTAAAACTGTTAGGGAGAACACCTGCCTCCTGTGTTCGGTTGGGAGAAGTGGAAATAATCCAGTCGAGCAGGGTGTGATTATTGCTTTTGATGTTTATTCAAGTTGGGGAGGAGATTTATTGCGTTAGCTGCAAAGATTTAAACAGTAAGTGACAACTATTATATTTTGGATTCAGCCAATCAATATTACAATCTCCAAAAAGCAAAATTATGCTATGTCAGAAAGGGAATTCACAGGGGAGCTAGGTGGGCGGTAGATTCCACAACAATGATTGATTGATTTATTGCATGAGATCTCAGTTGTGACAGAAAGGAAATCAAAGGTGGCAGGAGAGCTGTTTATAAGGGGGTGTACTTTATGGAATTGTCAACATAAATTACAATGCCGCTCCTCTCTTTGCTCTCTCATTTATATGGCATGAATACCCATGTATTGCAATGGCAGAGTCAGCTATTTTTGCTGTTAGCCACGATTCAGAGATCACAATGATTTTGGGCTTGTATTGTAAACACCATGCTTGCAGTGCATCAATTTTTGGTAGTAAGCTGCGGATATTACAGTGCACAAAGGAGAGGCCTTTTTTAGCTGGAAGGCTAAAGGAATTTGTTGGTGGACTAGGGTTAGACTCTACATCATTTGCAAGGGCAAGTAACATAAGGAATAGGAATTTGGAAATCATTTTTGTTTGGCCATATAGTGAAGGTGATACTTTATAATTTTGTGAGGTGGGGTAGGAGGGTTATTTTTTTATAACCCCCCTACCAGCACTCAGCAGATAAGTTACAGCAACAGAGCAGGCCATGGTGTATGATAATTTGTTTTCCAGTTTGAGGTGTGTGCTTATGGTGGTAGTGATGTGAACAAAATTGGAGTGAGAAAAGGGTTATCACGAATAACATGTCATGTGTCTTTGTTGTGGGATCATGTCTCTTTAAGGGAAGTCTATAAATTCCCAGGATTCCTATGGCTTATTGCCAATAGTTCTAAGTGGTGTAGCAAAAGGGTTCTCTGCACTGAACCGGTATATTCCCCAAGAACATTCAACAGCTCTTCAGCTGTCTAAAGCCTGCAAATCTTTCCACACTATCGTTGGATTTAAAGACATAAACATTGGAACTGTTTTCAGCCATTTATTTCAACATTCAAAACAAACAAACTTTCTCATCTGTGTTATATTTCCATTTATCAAGGAGATTGTGGACAAGGTATTTCCTAACAATTTATATACACAGTTCTCATGCAACTTATCCTCTCTAAAGTTGACTTTATATTATCTTTATCACGTGAATTGGATTGTTTATTTCTACTGCGTGCTAGAGAGCATTGTACACTCTCCCTTCACAGAGCCTGTCAGCGTTTCCACGCATCTCATTGGTTTGACACCACACACCCCCAGGGTGACATCACAAGCTCTACGCTGCACTCTCCTTCACAGACAGACACAAATAAACGCTTATCTAAGCATAACAACATAAATAACTCAAGATAAAACAGTCAATTAAAGCTATACTATCAGCTTTAACTCATCGTTCTCAGCACTTACTAAACTTGAATGAACTGCTCCTATGTGCTTTAATTACAAGTCAACAGTTAACTATTTCCTCTCCTGTAACCAACTAATCAGGAGGAGACATCCAAACATTTTCCTTCTTTTTCTCTCTGAGGTTAACTCTGCAGTTGTGATCCAATTAGAGATATTACTTGATTACTGAATTAAGTATTTGTTACCTTACATTACTATTGGCCCACAAAAAAAAGAAAAATGGATCCAGCAGACATACCTACAGTTGTTTATAACTTAAGTCAGCATGTGGATCAAGCAACACAAGGTCTTAAAGAGGTACAATTTCAAAATGAAACTCTACGCAATATGATCAAAAATAATACCCCTGAGCCCCAGGTTTCAATGCCTGAAAAATTCTCTGGAGATCGTTCTTTGTTTAGACAATTTAGGAATTCTTGTTATTTACTTTTTCAAATGAGACCAAAGACTTACTTTAATGAGAGAATTAAAGTGATGACGGTCATTTCTTTTTTGAGAGGAATTACTCCATAGGAGAGAAAGAACTCTTAGTCATTAGGAAGTCATTAGAACACTGGCATCATCTATTAGAAGGTACTACTATTCCCATAACCATCTATAACGACCACCGTAACCTTGAATACCTACAATCAAGTAAGACTCTTTCTGCAAGACAACTCAGATTAAGTTTGTATTTCACCAGATTCAATTTCCATATAACCTATCGTTCAGGTTCAAAGAATGGCAAAGCTGATGCTCTTTCAAGATTACCAAAACCTCCTACAGATGATATTCCACCACAAACAATTCTTTCTCCAAAACATTTCCTTGGTCTTACTCATCTTTCTAATGATGCTATTCATTCCTCTCAACAGCAAGATAAATCTTTACCAAACAAGATTCTACATATGGGTAATGATGGGTTGTACTATTATGAAGACAAGATTTACATTCCACCTAACCTCAGGTCTACTTTGGCTGAAACTCACCATGATTCTCTTCTAGCAGGACACCCTGGTATGGCAAGAACTATCGAATTGATCAGAAGGAATTATTGGTGGCCTAACATGACCTCTTATGTGAAGGATTTAATTAATTCATGTCAAATTTGTGCCACCCTAAAACCGCAGAAATTCCATCCATATGGCTTCTTTAAACCTCTACCCATACCTTCACATCCATGGAACACGGTTGGAATGGATTTTATTGTTGATTTGCCACCCTCATCTAATTACAATACAATTTTAGTAGTCGTGGACTTACTCACAAAGATGGCACATTTCATTCCGTACAAAAAACTTCCTACTGCATCACAAACTGCTCATTTATTCATGAAAGAAGTGGTTAGATTACATGGTATACCTAATATCATTGTTACGGATCGGGGTACTCAGTTCACCTCAAAGTTCTGGAAAGAACTTTGTTCCATACTTAAAATTAAACACCATTGCAGCACTGCCTACCACCCACAGACAAATGGGCAGACAGAGAGGGTAAACCAGTGGTTGGAACAGTATATACGCTGTTACTGTTCTTTCCAACAGGACCATTGGTCAGATAATTTATATACTGCAGAGTTTACATATAACAATTTACAGAATGCTTCCACTAAATGTTCCCCGTTTTTCGCTATCTATGGATTCCATCCAGTTTTCCAGTTATATACTCATTCACCAACCTCTTTGCCTCATGTTGATGATACCGTTAATTCACTTGCTGATACCTTCTTACAACTACAGGAGAACATTAAAGCAGCACAGGATCGACAAAAATATTATTATGATAGCAAAAGAAGATGTCCTCCTAAGTACATAGTAGGAGACAAAGTGTGGTTATCAACCAAGCATTTAAAATTGAAAACACCTTCCCAAAAGTTTTCTCAGTTGTTTGTTGGACCTTTTACAATAACTGCTATCGTAAACGAGAATGCTGTTAAATTGGATCTGCCATCAAGCTATCGTATTCATTCGACATTTCATGTCTCGCTCCTTAAACCGTTCTATCCAACCAGACAGCAGACATCTGTTGATATACCCAGCCAAATCTTGAATGATGAAGACATTTATGAAGTCAAGTCTATCTTGGATTCTCGTTGGCAAAACGGTTCTTTACAGTATTTGGTGCGCTGGAAAGGTTTCTTCTCTGAGGACGATACTTGGGAAACTTCTTCTCATCTTAATGCTTCCCGTTTGGTTTCCCGTTTCCACCAATCTCATCCAGATAAGCCTGCTCCGTTGGCTGCGGTGCAGCCAGGGGCGTATTAAGGCAGAGGCCAACAAGGCCCGTGCCTAGGGCGGCAGCTTTTGGGGGGCGGCACTTGCCGTGGCTGCACTGACTGAATATGCGGCTAGTTAGTCATTTAAAAAAAAAAAAATATTTAATTTGATAAAGTGCGTGCTACAACTGCTTCATAGACTCAGCAGCTCAGCCAATTGGATTTATTAGCACTGTAACTGGCGCATCCGCGGCCGCGCATGGCTTGAGGCGGCAATAGAGGTTAGGAGAAGGCGGAGTCCAGTCAGTGGTGCTGCGGAGGCTGATGTGGAGGAGTCAGGATGGAGCGGAGCTGCAGAGTCAGTAGATGGAGCGAAGTCACTCAACTCAGGTAGGGGCGGGCTGACAGTAGGTAGAGTAGACTGACTCATTAGTGTGCACTGTGCCAGCTAACACTTAATGCCTCCTTTGCTAGCGACATTAAGATTTTATTGCCTAATCATTAGGCAATAAAATATTAATGTCACTAGCAGAGGAGGCATTAAGTGTTAGCTGCCGCACAGTGCACACTAATGAGAGCGGGTTGGTAGGCTAAGGCTGACAAGGAGCGAGGATTGGAGAGTTACTGTCTATAAGTGTAAGACAGTGTGTAACTGTAATGCATTACTGAGCCAGCATTACTGAGCCAGCAGTCCCGCTCCCGCTTCCTTCTGCCTAATTAGCATATCCCAGAATAGCCTGCCGTTTCCTTCTCTCCCCCTTCTTGGCCCCCAAGTGCCCTGCTGACCTAATCTGAACGCAGCCACGCCACGCAGCTCAAGACACTCAGTAGCAGTGTGAACGGCATGCTGAAAACAGGGCATAGGACAGGACAGGAGACTATTGCAGCATAGTAACGCAATGCAATCCCTGCCTTGACCCTTGTAAATCATGTGTGCTGCTACAGGACAGGTCATAAATACCCCCACCTTCCTGCTCACAGCAAAAAAAAAAAACAGGCTTTTTTTAACCTCTTTGCTCCCAGAGTTGATGGGCTACTGCTGGAAATATTAGTTATGCTGTGTCTGTGTGCATTGTTTGTGTGTGTGTATATGTATGTTGTGTGTTTATATATATATACACACAACATACATATACACACACACACACAAACAATGCACACAGACACAGCATAACTAATATTTCCAGCAGTAGCCCATCACCTCTGGGAGCAAAGAGGTTAAAAAAAGTATTAATATATATATATATATATATATATATATATATATATACACATATACACATACATGCAAATCCTGGGGTGATCATTTTCTAAAAAAAAATCAAATTATACCCTGACCAAAAAATATTATGGTGGAAAAAAGCCTAAAACCTAGGGGGGTGGGGGTGGGGGGGGCAGCAGAATTTTGTGTGCCTAGGGCAGCACAAAACCTAAATACGCCACTGGGTGCAGCCCCTTTGACGGGGGGACCTGTCATGAATCTTGGTTGTGGGATCATGTCTCTTTAAGGGAAGTCTATAAATTCCCAGGATTCCTATGGCTTATTGCCAATAGTTCTAAGTGGTGCAGCAAAAGGCTTCTCTGCACTGAACCGGTATATCCCCCAAGAACATTCAACAGCTCTTCAGCTGTCTAAAGCGTGCAAATCTTTCCACACTATCGTTGGATTTAAAGACATTAACATTGGAACTGTTTTCAGCCATTTATTTCAACATTCAAAACCAACAAACTTTCTCATCTGTGTTATATTTCCATTTATCAAGGATATTGTGGACAAGGTATTTCCTAACAATTTATATACACAGTTCTTCAGCTGTCTAAAGCCTGCAAATCTTTCCACACTATCGTTGGATTTAAAGACATTAACATTGGAACTGTTTTCAGCCATTTATTTCAACATTCAAAACCAACAAACTTTCTAATCTGTGTTATATTTCCATTTATCAAGGAGATTGTGGTCAAGGTATTTCCTAACAATTTATATACACAGTTCTCATACAACTTATCCTCTCTAAAGTTGACTTTATATTATCTTTATCATGCTAATTGGATTGTTTGTTTCTACTGCGTGCTAGAGAGCATTGTACACTCTCCCTTCACAGAGCCTGTCAGCGTTTCCACGCATCTCATTGGTCTGACACCACACACCCCCAGGGTGACGTCACAAGCTCTACGCTGCACTCTCCTTCACAGACAAACTCTGCAACACAAAGAAAGGCTTATCTAAGCATAACATCATAAATAACTCAAGATAAAACAGTCATTTAAAGCTATACTATCAGCTTTAACTCATCGTTCTCAGCACTTACTAAACTTGAATGAACTGCTCCTATGTGCTTTAATTACAAGTCAACAGTTAACTATTTCCTCTCCTATAACCAACTAATCAGGAGACATCCAACATTTTCCTTCTTTTTCTCTCTGAGGTTAACCCTGCAGTTGTGATCCAATTAGAGATATTACTTGATTACTGAATTAAGTATTTGTTACCTTACATAACAGTATGGTCATATTTGGATTCATGTTAGTGGTATGAGGTGAGTAGATGAAAATAAAAAACATTGAAAAAGAGCTGAATACAAAATACATGTGTTACAACAAAATTTACATTGGTTTGCAGTTCAAGGACATACCCCTTAAAATGCCTTTTGAGTATGCTTTCCCTTTCTCCTTTTCTATGAGCAATTAGTAACAAATTTAAATGGGCACTAACAAAAAAATCACTTTGTTCCTTTTTGTAGGGTAAGGGATCTCAAGGGTTCTCAAGTCTGCAAGATGCCCTCCAGCCTGTCAGGGGTAATAGAAAAATCATCATTTTAACATGTGAACTACAAGAAAAGCAAGCAAAATTAATAATGAAATGAGTTTATTTGTTATTGTATAAAAGCTTTAAGAGTTAAAGGGACAATAAACAACTTGTAATTACGTGTTCTGCAGTCTACCATAGATTAACATACAGTGTATGCAGTCTCTGAAGGTTATTAGAACACATTAACACCTTGCTTGCTGCAATTGTTTTTCCAATGGTCAAACACAACCCACCACTTTCCTTATTTAAAGAAAACAATCTGTACTTGCAACTGGAGAATACACACCTAGCCACTGTCATTTTATTAACTAATCATCAAAATAAAAAATCCACTACTAAGTTTTAGAACAAATGATGAGATAACAAAATGCAAATTAAGAAAATATATATAGCAAATTTTATTTTGTGAAACCTAGTGAATGATTTTTCAGTATGCAGGACTTGAAAATCCACACATTCTAAATTTAAAGGGACAGTCAATTCAAATTTTGTTATTGTTTAAAAAGATAGATAATCCCTTTATTACACATTCTTCAGTTTTGCATAACCAACACAGTTATATTAATATACTTTTAACCTCTTTGATTACCTTGTATCTAAGCCCCTTGCTAAAAGAAGGAAATCTGCTAAATGGATGTAGTTATGGTTTATGTACAATATTTGTTTTGCCTAGTATAGTAACCATGATGGATTGCCAGCAATATAGCAATACAGATGTTTGTTTTATCATACTTTATAGTATCCTACACATATGATGTGGGTCATATAACATATATTTGTTATGTGCTCTATATGTATATTGATGTATTTTCTGATATTAAGAGAGTTGTTTTTTGACTGACACTATTTGTTTTGAATCATTGCCATGACTACGGTTTTGGCGCAATGTCACTCCACTGTGTTTTGTGTTTGCTTATTTGAGGAAGGGGAGTGTGTCCCCGAAACGTCACGTGTGTGTAAAGATGTATTTATGTGTTTTACTCTATTTTTACTGTACATATTTCACATTCCAATGTTCTTTACACATATATATATAATATATGTTTTATTGTAAATGCATGTAATTGCATGTCTTTTATTTTGTATATCGATTCCTATAGATATATAGCTATAGATATCTATTTTACATTAATATATATATATGCAAAAAAAGAGAAAACCCAGCACTGTTCAGGAAAGATCCAAAATGAGTAACTGGTCCATAATCAGCGAAGATAAATAAAAATATAACCTTTATTAAGTCATGTAAGACTCATACAATAAAATCTGCAAAACACATCTGACCGGTTTCAGCGTGAGTAGCCGTAGTCCTAGATGTACAATTAGTTACACCTGAGCACCCTTTTATGCTCAGAAATACCTCCCTCTGGGAGTGGCTAAAAACATAGTTAGTGGCAGGATAGTGAAAAATAAATGATTACATGTATACAGCCATAGTATTTATATAGCAAATGAGTAAGGAGATATATTTTCAACTGAATCATTTAACATTAATACTTTACAGCTATCAAAATCGATTTGTATAAATGTAAGGAAAAATGGACAGGACTGGATAAAAAGATGATAAGGGAATATATACAACTGGAAAGCAGCTACTATCTTATTACTTAGAGCTGAGTAGATGGTTTATTAAACGCATGATAAATGTTGTATAAAGAGCAAATGCTGGATATATCTTGAAAACAAGTGCTGAGGTATGCTATATTACAGATTATCATGATTAGCTAAATTAGATACATATATAATAAATGTTTGAAAATGTTGGCTAAAGTTAAAAATATTGGAGTATTAAACACATAGTAGAAATGTTGTGTAAGAGCTATATGTGAAATATCTCCACCAATAAATTAATAGCTACATGTGTTTGTATATTATTATATGTTAATCTTTGTCTATCTATTGGCTGAGACCAAAGATGAGTTAGATATTTAAACACATAGTAGTTTTATATGAGCCATATGTGGTAAAGACACAAGTATCTTAAAATAAAGTATATGCATAAACACATATGGAGTCCTATGATATTAGAAATAATAGTACCCACTAGATGTCAATCAGCAATGCAATTTGTACAATATGTGTTAAATGACATCTGACAATACATGGGTTCATCTATGCCAATAATTAATTATATGTGATAGCTGCATGTAATAGCTACATATGTTTATATATTAATGTATATTAATCTTTGTCTATCTGTTTGCTGAGACCAAAGATGGTTGGGTATTCAAGCACATAGTAGAAAGAGTTTTATAGGAGCCAAATGTGTTAAAGACACAAGTATCTTAGAGTTAAATATATGTATATACATATATATATAGGGTCCTATGATGTTAGAAATAGTAGAACTCCCTAGATGTCAAACAGCAATACAATTTATATATAATATGTGATGAATGCCATCTGACAATCTATGGGTTCATCTATGCCAATAATTGATTATATCAAATTCGGAGTTGAAACCCCCAGGTAACAGGCTACCGAGCTTATGTATCTAATATATTTCTTGTCTTTGGAGTATTTGTATTTTGTCACCACCACAACGGGGTGTGATGATTTGCTCGATAGCCTGCCACCTGAGGGTGTCAACTTCCCCCTCATGAATTTCAAGAAAATGTCTGGCCAGTGCAGATACAGCTCTTTCTAAGACCTTGTCTCCACGTAGAATCGGGAGATTTCTTTGGACTATTTGGCAAACCTGATGATATTGATTTGAATAAGCCGGGATTAGAGAAGGCCTAGACCTATCAAGTGTATGTGATTTGGTATTCAATTTTTTGGGTTCAAGGAGTTTCTTTCTTTCGATTTGATTTACTTCCCAGTAGGCTTTATTAATGATAGTTTTGGAATAGCCTCTAGCATAAAGTCTTTTCTTTAGATCCTTATTTTCTAGTTGAAAGTCCTTCTCTGAAGAGCAATTCTGTTTAATTCGCAAGAACTGACTCTTAGCTATACCCCTAAAGACATGTCCGGGGTGACTACTCCCGGCATGCAATAGAGTATTGCCAGAAATTGGCTTTCTGTACAGAGATGAAGAAACACAACTAGAAAAGCTATCTGCAGACAGGGTTATATCCAAATAATTAATACTGTCCTGGTTCCATTCAAAAGTGAACTTCAAGCCTACTTCGTTATCATTGAGATACTTCACTAGTTCATTTGCTTGTTGGTAGTCAGCTGACCATGCAACCAGAAGATCATCTATGTATCTCATGTATTTTATGAAGTATTGAGCAAAACGATTTCTACCTCCAAAGACGTGGAAATGCTCCCACCAGCCCATAAATACATTTGCGTATGATGGAGGGAACTTAGCTCCCATAGCAGTTCCATGCCTTTGGAGGTAGAATACATCAGAAAATATAAAGAAGTTATGATTCAACAGAAATTCAACGGCTCTGATGACAAACCTTCTATGTTCCTCAGACAAATCAGTATACATGTCAAGAAAGATGGACACCACCTGCAAACCAAATGTGTGGGGTATACAGGAGTATAAACCCACCACATCAATGGTAATCCAGCTATCTCTTGGTTCCCAGACAGTGTCCCGTAATCTGGACAGAACATGCAAAGTATCTCTCACATAGCTTGGTAGAGATTGTACAAGTGGTTGTAGGAATTTGTCCACCCACTTGGACAGAGGCTCCAAGAGTTAACCAATACCTGCCACTATGGGCCTACCCTGTACATAATTCATACTTTTGTGAGTCTTTGGAAAGTGGTGAAAATATCGGCAATATCACAAGACAGTCAAATGTCTTTGTCTATGATGCCCATTTCTACACCATCGTCCAATAGATCTCTTAGAGTCTCAGAAAAAGATGCGGTAGGATCTATAGGCAAGATAGTATATGCCTCAGCATCATTCAATTGTCTGAGTGCCTCTCTGTTATACATATCTTTGTCTAGTACCACCACACTTCCGCCTTTGTCGGATTGGCGAATCACCACTTCCCTGTTTTTTTGAAGACTATTTAATGCTTCTCTTTCTGGCTTACCATATCAAGACTAGGGTGCTGTAATTATTGTGTGGGATTAACGCTTTTACATTCGCTTATGTGTTTGGATTTTTCATGAACTGTGTTCGCTTCCTATACACTCCCTGCCAGTTGCATATAGTAACAGCTCCCCTAAAACTTTTGTTTCACTCTGAGATAATTCTTTTATTTAATATATATATATATATATATATATATATATATATATATATATATATATATATATATATATATATATATATATATATATATATATATATAAATTAATAACAATTACGTTTTGTTCTAAGAACATAGGAATGTAAAATATGTTTATCACATTTCGTGATTTAGGTCTAATGGTATGTCAGGTTAGCACACATGATAACCTCAATGTGTGTTATTGAAATCTTAAAATTAAAATATTAAAAATTATTAATCAAAATTATTGAAAATTATTATATATATTGTAAAATATCTTTAATAATTTTTTATTACTATTATTTTTCAATATTTTATATTTAATATTTCAATAACACGCATTGAGGAAAGCAATTCTTCATGTGTGCTAACCCGACACTGCGCTAGTCCTAAATTGTAAAATGCAAAGCGCGATATGCACATTTTACATTCAAATAGATTTTTTTATTATTAAATTTATGAGTACAGCTCAAATGAGCGTTTGGAAGAATAACTTCCTTTATTAAGTCTGAAGCAATACTGAAGCAAGTCTGAAGCAATTCCATTGAATTGGTCAGTATTGCTTCAGACTTGAGAAAGGAAGTTATTCTACCGAAAGCTTGTCAACTTATAAATGTATAGTTAGTCCAATAAAAAAGTATAATTACTCAATGCAATACTCTTGTTATTTTGATATATATATATATATATATATATATATATATTTATTTATTTATTTATATATATATATATATATATATATATATATATATATATATATATATATATATATATATATATATATAGTAACAAGGGAGAGCACTCTCACTCAGTATATCAACTAACTGCCAGTGTGTTAGTGTAATTAAATATAGCTGAAAACAAAACTGGCACTCGCTGGTCTTTCCAAAAAAATCTTTTACTGTGAAAAGAGGAAGTGGATACTTTGTCCCTGAAAAGTCACTACTTTCACAGTAAAATATTTTTTTGGAAAGACCAGCGAGTGCTAGTTTTGTGTGTGTGTATGTGTGTATGTATGTATATATATATATATATATATATATATATATATATATATATATATATATATATATATATATATATATATATAAATATATATAATATTAATGTAAAAAAATATTTATATCTATAGTAAAATATATACATTTATAGGTATATATAGATACATATAGAAATATATATGCATATACAATAAAAATTGGATTCCGAAAATGGCAGGGTGGTGGATTCTTTCTTTGCAACTCATTTTTCTATCATTTTTGGAATACACCTGGATGCAGCGTAGGCAAACCCGAAGCCTTGAAAAAAAAATCACACAACCGCCCGCACGAAATAACAAAAACACACGTAACCGCCTGCAAGAAATAAAAAAACTAACCTCCCACATGAAGTATAACAAAAAAACTAACTTCCCGCACGAAGTATTAACAAACACCAAAACCGCCAACATTGCAAAATAATAAAGCAATTAGCCCCTAATCCGCAAATTATTAAAATATTAACCCCTTAACCGCCAACCCCCCACATCACAATAAACCTAATTAACCTATTAACCCCTAAACCGACAAACCCCACATTGCAATAAACCTAATGAATCTATTAGCTCCAAAACCGCCAAGATGTCTTTTCTCCAAGATGGTTTGGAGAAGGGATTATCCTTTACCCCTGTTACACTCATGCATTCAAAATCTTCTTTGAGTAAACTGGAAGAGGTGCAAATAAATTAGAAAATAACAAAATCTTGATTGCAGAGCACCTTACTCAACCTCTCACCTCGGAGGCCAAGAACTAACTGGAGAGGGAGTGGAGGTGGGAGGGATTAAAAGCTCTTGTGAGGTTTCTTGACCTCCACCTGGTAGCGGGAAGTATATCACACATGTTATACACACCTATGGACTCTCCTCATCTTATGAAAGAAATGTATAGTTTTGTTAATATTTTAGTAAATAATATTGAAAATGGCCCGCTGAGCACTGCTGCTACAGTAATCACCTTACTAAATTGTCATCAAGTTTGCAATAAACCAAATTAGCATATTATCCCCTAAACCGACAAACCCCACATCATAATAAATCTAATTAACCTATTAACTCCTAAACCGCTAACTCCCCACAAAGCAAATAATTAATTTAATTACTAAGCCCCCTAACCTAACACCCCCTAAATTACCCCAATACTTAGTTACAATTAAATAAAACCTAACATTAAATTACAAAAAAAAAAAATCTAAAATTACATAAAATACAAAACTCTAAAATTGCAGAAAAAATAAACAAAATTATCAAAAATGATAAAAATAAACTTAATCCCTATGAAAATAAAAAAGCCCGCCCAAAATAAAAACACCCCCTAAACTAAACTACCAATAGCCCTTAAAAGAGCCTTTTGGAGGGTATTACTCTAAGTTAAACAGCTCTTTTACATTTAAAAAATACTAAATACCAACAGTAAAACCCCCCACCCACCAAAACCCCTAAAATAAAAAAAACTAACACTAAAAAAACCTAAACTACCCATTGTCCCTAAAGGGGCATTTGTATGGGCATTGCCATTAAAAGGGCATTCAGCTCTTTTACTGTGCTTTAAGGGGCAATCAGCTCTTTTACAGCCCATTAATTCCCTAATCTGAAAAAAGAAAAAAAAAAATCCTAACACTAAGTCCCAAATAGGTACTCACCATTCCTGAAGTCCGGCGGAGTAGGTCTTCTTCCAGGCGGCTCCATCATCTTCTATCTTCATCCGGAGTGAAGGCGGTGCAGAGTGGAGGTGCAGAGCTGGCTTCCCCGATGCATGGATTCTCAGCGGTGGTTCTCAGCAGCGGTCCTCAGCGGCATTGAGGATCCTCTTAATGCGATCGTCCGTCGCACACTGAAGATTGAATGCAAGGTACCCCATATTTATTTGGGGACCTTGCATTCCTATTGGCTGAAAAAAAAATTCAGCCAATAGGAATGCAAGGTACCCCAAATTGATTGCGGTACTTTTGCGTTCAATCTTCAGTGTAGGATGGACATCAGATGAAGAGAAGCCTCCACGCAGCCGAGGAACGAACGCCGCCGCAGAGGACCGCCACCGAGGACTAATGCCGTTGAGGACCACTGCTGTGAATCCACGCATCGGGGAAGACAGCTCCACACCCCGCTCGGTGCTGCCTTTATTCTGGAAGAAGATAGAAGATGATAGAGCCACCTGGAAGAAGACCTTCTCAGCCAGACTTAAGGAACAGTGAGTACCTATTTGGAGGCTTAGTGTTAGGATTTTTTTTATATTTTGGCTTTTTTTAGATTATGGTTTTTTGGGCTGGATAGGAGCTGGATGCCCTTTTAAGGGCAATGCCCATACAAATGCCCTTTTAGGGGCAATGGGTAGTTTATTTTTTTTTAGTGTTAGGTTTTTTTTACTTTGGGGGTTTTGTGGGTGGGGGGTTTTACTGTTACATTTTTTATTTTGGATAGCTTTTTTATTTTTTTGTAACTTTAGCTTGGGGTTTTGTATTTTTTAAACATAGACTGCCCTCTGGGTAGGCTTATCGCCTAGTTGACTATAAATTAAATCTATTTTTAAAGCTAAATACAGAGATGTGGAATTTAAAATGCATTCAAAAGTCTGATTTCCATATTTAATCTAAATGCAATCATATGTAAACTAAAACAAATCATATGATATGTATGTATATTAGTATAAATGTTCTAATAAGTTGCAGTTTTTAGTCTATTCTTTAATATGTTGACCCTAATGTATTTATTCAATATAAGTAAATATGAACATGTATCTCCTACAGTGCACTATATCTATTTTCCACATCTTTTATTTTTATTAAAAAAATATATAAATATATTTAATGAACATTTGTTTTAGCAAAATCAAGGTATTTTGTTAGTACTCACTTAGCTTTCCCATATAAAATTCACTAATTACAATCATCAATTGTACCAACAGATAATGTATAATTAAAGATTAAATTTTTCTTAATTATTGTAACATTTTCTTTAAAGAATATTAACTGCTGCTGGACATAAAAAAAAACATGTTCAATTATTTATGTTTATTTAAAATATTGTCTATAATGATAGCAATAACGTAGAATTGTCTGTGTGTGAATTGATAGAATAAAAGTTTCAGCTTATTGCTATTAATACAAGAAACAGGAACAGGTAGGTGAAGGTCATCTTCAGATTCTCCTAACCTTCTTTTCATCTTGTGTTTGAAAAGCATTCTGCTTGGTATAATATGTTTCACTTCCATGTTAATCTTGATATAATGATTTATGGTAGGTTATAGCAAGATTATGTGTACTATAGTTATCAAGGGGAGTTAAGGTGATTTGTAAGCTGTCCAATCTGCATGAATTGTTTAATCGTCTTTGAAAAAAAAATAGATTTTTTTTTCATGTCTGAACCTTTATTATAAAAATTTACCATGTGCAGATATAACCTCTTCACAGAAAAGTTTTTAATACAGTCAACAGATCCTGCCACTGAGTTTGAAAATGAAGTAGATTAGCATCAATAAGTAGAATGCATTTTATTTATACTTGGTATGATTTTGTAGACAGTCCAAAGTTGAACAAGTGTTCGGGAGCATATTTTTCAGTGTGTTATTGTTTGTTTTGTTACCTTTTCCTGCAGCTTTCTTCATAACCACTTTCATATTTTAATCCCTTGAAGGTGCTTGTCGGTGAAGTTTAACATCTTCATAGGGGACTCTGCCATCTTAAAGCTAAAGAATTATTGCACTCAGGAATAACTCATAGTAATGAACTCACTGCAAAAAGGTAAAACGCCAACTCTGTAACATGTACACTAACCCAAAGACCATGATACAGTTGTTAACAAGCCTACATTGTCACTGATGTGTGAATGTGCACAGGGTGCAAGAAGCTCAAAGTTGGCGATGTCGAGTATGAGGATGCAGAACTGATTCAAATAGCATCTGAAAGGGGTTTGAAGAGACCTGTAGGCAGAGGAGAAAAAATAATAGCATGGTGAGTAGTAATACTTCTATAATAGTTGTACCCAGAAGTTTAATGCCTCCTAAATCATAAGGGATGTGTTGAAGATTTATTTTAGACTCTAAATACATCTAACTCAGTAACATGATAGTTTAGAAATAGAGGTGTGCTTCATAAGTCATTCACTATTTCAGAGGTGGCAAACTTAAATCATCATAAATGAATTGCATGGAATGGTTTACAAACCCTGTCCTGCCATTGGTGGTGTGAGAGAAAGTTGGGGCTATACAAGTAAAAACAAAGATAAATGCAGGTGGTGAAAGCAGCCTCACTGGCCATGGATGCATGCTTATAATGTCCCTCCCAACTGGGAACCTTGTCTGCCCTCATAATAATACATGAGGATTATTATGTTATAAAATAATAAATCCACTACTGATATAAAGAATACATTACAACATAAATTATGACATATTTTTTGCCCCAAATGTGTTTTCTTGATCCATTCTCTAGATAATATGGGCTCATCTGCACTAATCTCAACATACTTTCTCACTTCCACATATGACTCTCAATGTCTAAGATTATTTAACATTTGTGAAACATATAATTGCATTTTCATCTCCCACTAACTGTAGAAAAAATACTAACAATATACAAACCCAGTAATCCACTGCAAATAATTTTAAAGCAATCTTCAAGTGCCATATTTTAATACAAAAATACATACCATTTTACAAAAACATATACACAAATATGGATTTGTAGTGAAGCTCTAAGTTTGCATCATGATTCACAATTTAGGACTGATGTGGTAAGGTTGCTATCTTCAATGGCATTATTGAAATATTAAATATTAAATATTAAACAAAAAAAAAAACAATACAAATTGTTTCAAATGATTAAACATAGAGGAATATATATATCTATATATATATATATCTATATATATATATATATATATATATATTCTATATATTATTTAGAATATTTTACAATATGAATAATAAGCTTAAATAATTTTTATTATTTTCTTTAATATTTAATATATTTAATATTTCAATAGCGTGCATTGAAGATAGAAATTCTGCATGTGCACTAACCAAACCGCATCCTAAATTGCGAACCCTAATGCGCGTTAAGTATATTTTACATTTCTATGTTCTTCACATAGAAAATAATGTGCTTCTTATTATTAAATATATATATATATATATATATATATATATATATATATATAAAGAGAGAGAGAGAGAGAGAGAGAGAGAGAGAGAGAGAGAGAGAGAGAGAGAGAATATTGTTACCTATATATCTATAGGAATAGCTATACAATAGAAATTACATTGTCCTTTGATTGAAGAATATTAGAATGTGAAATATGTTTTTTATATATATATATATATACACATATACACTAACTAGCTGGTAACCCTGCCCAGAGGGCAGTCTATATGTTGTAAATACAAAAATAAAAAATAGAAATAAAGAAAAAATAAACACATTATCCAAAATAAAAAAATTAAACCTAATGTCTATGAAAATAACCCCCCAAAATAAAAACAACCCCTAATCTAATGCTAAACTACCAATAGCCATTAAAAGGGCATTTTGTAGGGCATTGCCCTAAGTTAAACAGCTCTTTTACATTAAAAATAAACAAAGTCCCCCTTAACAGTAAACCCCCCCCACCCGCCAACCCCCCCCCCCAAAAAAAACAACTTACAATTTAAAAAAAAAAAAAAACTACCCATTGCCCTGAAAAGGGCATTTGTATGGGCATTGTGCTTAAAAGGGCATTTAGCTATTTTTCACTGTCCTTAAAAGGGCATTTAGCTCTTTTAAGAAAGCCAAAAAAAAAAAACCCTATGTTAAAAAAAAAAAAAGAACAAAAAAAAAAAACTAACACTAAAGCCCCAAATAGGTCCTCATGGTTTCAGAAGTTCGGCGGAGAAGGTCTTCTTCCAGGTGGGTCCATCATCTTCATCCACGGCAAAGGTGGCATGGAGCGGAGGTCTGGAGTGGTCTTCCTAGATGTAGCGATACTCGGCGGAGGTCCTCGGCAGTGGTTCTCGGAGGCGGCGGTCCTCTGTGGCAGTGGTCCTCGGCGACATGGAGACTTCTCTTCATCCGATCGTCCGTGGTATACTGAAGAAAGAATGCAAGGTACCGCAATCAATGTGGGGTACCTTGCATTCCTATTGACTGCATTTTTCAAAACAGCCAATAGGATAAGAGCTACTAAAATCATAGTAAACAAAATTCATGGATATGATTGCTAGTATTAAATGGGTCACCTTTCAGAGGGGTTATTTAAGCTTAACTGGAACTTTTTTTAAGTATTTAAGATTTGTATAGGTTGAACTCGATGGACTTCAGTCTTTTTTCAACCTTATCTACTATGTTACTATGTTAAATCAGCCAATAAGATTTCAGTAGCTCTCATCCTATTGGCTGATTTTGAAAATTTCAGCCAATAGGAATTATTTCTTCAATGTGCGGCAGACGATCGCATGAAGAGGAACCTCCACACCTTCGCTGAGGAGCGCAACCACCACCGAGGATTGCCACATCTCGGAAGACTGATCCTTCGCTGTGGATGAAGATGATGGACCCGCCTGGAAGAAGACCTTCTCTGTCGGACTTCTGAAACCATGAGTACCTGTTTTTTTTTTTACATTTTTTTTTTTAACTTAGGGTTTTTTTGGGCTTTCTTAAAAGAGCTAAATTCCCTTTTAAAGGCAGTGAAAAAGAGTTGAATGCCCTATTAAGGGCAGTAAAAAAGAGCTAAATGCCCTTTTAAGGTCAATGCTTATACAAATGCCCTTTTCAGGGCAATGAGTAGTTTAGGTTGTTTAAGTGTTAGTTTTTTTTTATTTTGGGGGGGTTTGATGGGTGGGGGGTTTTACTGTTAGGGGGGACTTTGTTTATTTTTAATGTAAAAGAGCTGTTTAACTTAGGGCAAAACCCTACAAAAAGCCCTTTTAAGGGCTATTAGTAGTTTAGCATTAGATTAGGGGGTGTTTTTATTTGGAGGGTGCTTTTTTATTTTCATAGGGATTAGTTTAATTTTTTTTATTTTGGATAATTTGTTCATTATTTTTTATAATGTTAGCCTTTTTTATTTTCTATAATGTTAGATTAAGGTACTGTAATTTTATTGTATCTTTTATAGTAGTGTATGTAGTTTATTTTTATTGTAATCAAGGGGTTAATTTAGGGGGTGTTAGGTTAGGGGACTTAGTCATTAATTATAGTTTTTTGCATTGTGGGGGTTGGCGGTGTAGGAGTTAATAGGTAAATTAGGTTTAATGCGTTGTGGGGGGTTGGCGGTTTAGGGGTTAATAGATGAATTAGGTAGGTTGCAATGTTGGGGTTTGTGGATTTAGTGGTTAATAATTTTATTAGGAATTTTTTTTTTCTTAATACTTATTGCGTGCGGTTAGGTGTTTCTTTTTTGTAATGCTCCATTTGCCTTCACTGCATCCCGGTGGATTCCGAAAAATGGCAGGGTGGTGAAAGAATCCACCGCAGAAATCCACCTACATGCAGCTTTGCTGCATCCAGGTGAATTATTTTGGCTGCGCGCGCAGCCAACATTCTGTTGGCTGCCTTGCACTGCGCCGGCAACGGACATTACAAACAAAATTATAGTATAGATAAGTATATATATGTGTGTGTGTGTGTGTGTGTGTGTGTATATTGGAGCCCTTTTCAATCAAATACCTGAAAATATGAAAAATAATTTGTATTCCCTATTAATATGTTTATAATGTGTTTAACTGTATATGTATTGTAAATAATTAAAATTTCAATACTCTTCACATAAATGCATTTTTGAATAGATATTTCTACATATATCTATACCTATATATAATAGATATATAGGTATAGCAAAATTCCAAAAAGTGCACTCTCACTTCAATAGTATAATTCGGGGGTGCTTGAAGAAAATGTATTTATTGGATATATAGGCATAGATATACATTTCTATGTGAAGAACATTGGATTGTGAAATTCATGTTGGGTTGAGTACACTTGAAGAAACCTGGTTGGTTTACGCACAAGTGTGGGTGTTATTTTTTTTTGCAGATTTTGTACTCCATTGAAGTCTATGGGAGAATACGTTAACGCTGCTGCAATATTTTTTTAGCGCACGTCAGGTTTTTGCTCAGCCGCCAACCTTTTACTTTCAACTTGTTATACGAGCGCAATCCAATGTTCACAAAAAGCCTCTGTTTAGTGTATTCTGCACTTGAGTGGGGAGCAATAAATCCCGCTCTTCTTACAATCTAGCCCTTTACAATAAATTGAGGATTTATTTAATAATTACCTTATTATTATCCAAAAGTTTAAGGGTTTTGTATTATTTTACTGTATACAATTTCTTCCTAGGAATTTTAAATATCTATAATCATTTTATAAAGAAAGTATTTATTTAGAGCTTTTTTGCTAGGGTCCAGCTTCAAATCTTAACTACTTTTATTCTGTAATTTCTCCTCTTAAGTAATAATATGTATTACTATTGTATGCCACATGAGGTCTACAACATTATTTAATAGTTTTACACCTATCATTATTGTGCTGAAAATAAAAATCTGAAGCATGATGCCTAGTTATTACTTTGTAAGCAATTTTATTTAGTTTAAGAGCCTTGCATTGTATTCAGGTATGCATTTACTAATAATAACTGTATTCACAATAAACAGACAAATTATTGATTAATGTCACACTATTTCAATGTTATTCTCATATATAATTATATTCTCATTGTAGAAACAAAAATGGATGCAGCATTAAAAAAAAAAATAATAATTTTGGTTTCAATAATTATGCCAATGTACTGCTTAAAAGTAATTAAAGGGGCATTAAACCCAAATTGTTTCTTTTATGAGTCAGGCAGAGAATACAATTTTAAACAACATCCTAATTTACTTTTATTATCTAATTTGCTTCATTCTTTAGATATCTTTTGTTAAAGAAATAGTAATTTAAATCGGTGAGCCAATGACATGAGGCAAATACGTGCAGCCACCAATCAGAAGCTACTGAGCATATCTAGGAAAGAATATCAAGCGAATGAAGCAAATTAGATTATAGAAGTAAATTAGAAAGTTGTTTAAAATGGTATTATCTATCTAAATCATGAAAGAAAAAAAATGGGTTTAATGTCCCTTTACGTATTGGAAAGTGAACAGGTTTTTTCAAATTAATAATCACATACATATTGTACATATAATAACATACAACATTTATTTTTATTATGCTTTTCACAATTAAATTTTTTCTGTCTTTTTTTAATTACTGTTCATAGAATTGTTATTGTCTGAATTGTTAAAAATATATCATTTATATTGTAACAAAGTTTAACAACAAATTATAAGAAAATTTAAATGTTTCCTATTTGATTTATAAACACGTGCAAGAATACACACACAGGCACACTCCACACACCATAAGCACACACACAAATTAACTTTAACACAAATTAAACACACCACATACCTACATTCATTACACAAGCACACACAAACACACACACACATATTCTTATATTACCCTAGCATGCTTGTGTTCTAATATTGCCATTGTTAACACTGAAAGTATTAAAACTTCAAAAACTAATCAGGAGAACAGCTTCAGTGATGTGTATTAATAAATCATTGCTCAAGGTAAATAGTCAGCAAGCTAAACTGGATTGATTATATCATAGGTTTTACAAAGGCCTTATCAAGGGCACTTAGACACCCATGACATTGTGCTGTAAATGATGATAAAGTGGTTAGTCTAAAACATCCTTATTGTGTTTTTCTTGGTTCTTAACAAAAATGATATCTATGAAAACTTTAATGCACAGAACACAAAACACCTCATGTATTATTTTTATAATAATATTGTACATACAACCTCGTTACTTTTAAATACTTCATCATGATACATTATATATTAAAGGGACATTATAGCAAACCAGTTTCTACTGCACATTTAAAAGGACAGCATTTAAACTTGTAGAAATTATTGTACCTTAACAAATACTTAGGGGTTTAATATTGTGCAGACGGACATGATATGATGTAGCGTATCATGTCCGCTGCACATCGATAAACGCTGTCAGCATTTATCATTGTACCAGCAGTTCGGTGCAATACTGCCCCCTGCAGATTTGTGGCCAATGGGCTGCTAGCAGGGGGTGTCAATCAACCCGATTGTTTTTGATTGGGCTGATTGTTGTCCGCAACCTTCTTAACTTCCGCTTCAGGCGGAACTGAAGTGGAGTGAGTCGGAAGCAGCATCCACTGCTTCATAAATCGACCCCTTAAAGGGACACTGTACCCAAAAATTTTCTTTCATGATTCAGATAGAGCATGCAATTTTAAGTAACTTTCTAATTTACTCCTATTATCAAATGTTCTTTATTCTCTTGGTATCTTTATTTAAAATGCAAGAATGTAAGTTTAGATGCCGGCCCATTTTTGGTGAACAACCTAGGTTGTCCTTGCTGATTGGTGGATAAATTCATCCACCAATCAAAAACTGCTGTCCAGAGTTCTGAACCAAGAAAAAAGCTTAGATGCGTTCTTTTTCATATAAAGATAGCAAGAGAACAAAGAAAAATTGATAATAGGAGTAAATTAGAAAGTTGCTTAAAATTGCATGCTCTATCTGAATCACAAAAGAAAATTTTTGGGTACAGTGTCCCTTTAAGGTGAAGTTGGTTAAAACTGAAGGTATTACAATAGTTTCAGTAATGCAGTAATATCCACTGGCCAAATAAAAGATATTTCAGGATTATATCGGTGGAGGGGAACATGTTATTGAAGCCCTAATATGAATCTGTTAGCTGAATCAGTGCAGTAATAAAAATATATTTTTCAAAGAAAAAAACTAATATATTTTCAAATTACATTTATTAGAGGTCTACAATTCCCATTGAATATGTTCATAGGGTATTTGTTAGACATTTGCATTAGCAGGTTTGGGATGCCTCAGAATTTGAAAGAAGGCAACCATTTGCAGCGCTCAGCTTTTTTCGGCTTTTCTGCTTGTGAAACTGCAACACATTAAGATCTGTGTAAATCCACCTCTTAGTGTGTTGCTCTTTCACAATAAAAAAAAATTCAGCTCTGAAAAGAGCTGAATGCCATGAACGGCCACCTTCTTCAACATACAGAGGCATCCAAAACGTCCACATGCACATGACTAGTATTTATAATCTGATGTTCGAAAGTAATACTAAATTGCGTAGAATTTAGTTAAATGCTGCAAGTATAGATTTTGAAGTGCAATAATATAGAGATTTAAAGGAAGTCCTTGTTATGTGCTCAGTCAAAAAATAGAAAGTTCAAATTTCCAATAACGTGCCTCATGAGCTTTGTAAATATAAGGCATACTCTCTTAATTGTATTAATAATAACAGCACAAATAACTTGACATTATTAAATGCATAATATATTACCTCCCCAATGACATCACTCAAGACATACTGTACATAAGAGGAAGTGTAAACTATAAAAGATGATATCCCTGAAATGATGCTGTAAATTATCATTATAATCATCTGTGAACAAAAAACAGCACCTTATCAGTACTATGTTATAAAATACTTTCCCCATGATAAAATAATTTATATCAGTTAAATTATGTCTTATTTTATCTATCATCTATCTATCTATCTATCTATCTATCTATCTATCTATCTATCTATCATTTAAACCAATAAGGACTATGGTAAATGTCAAAGATAAGCTCACCTACTATTCATATTTGTTAATGTTCTAGGACTAGATTTATTAAAGCATTCTGCATATATTTGTGTGTCAAAATACATATGTAATACACTCGTAGTCAAGTTCTCTGATTCATCAAGCTATGGACCTATGTTTTTCCCATGGCCCATATTAAATTATGATATGTATTTGTGACAGATCGATTTTACAGATTTTACACCTGTTCAAAGTCTAATCTGATCAGGTTCTTCAATGTATCATGCTTTGATTTAGGTAACTCACTTCTAACAATATGCTCATACAGCAAATGTGTGTTCGTCAACTTCTTTGTTACAAACACAATAGAACACAATAGTTTTGAAGTGGAAGTCACCCTAGATAATAAAGTCACCCTAAACAAGAAAATTCACAACTTCAATTCTATATTAAATTGTGTGATCAGAACATATCTATATGAAATTGTTTATTCAGAACCAGTTTTATTTACATTACCATAGATAACAACATGTTTATAAGTGGGCTAAGAAACATAAATCACATAGCTTTCCAAGTTTTGAGATTGAAAGTATTTACTATAGCAGCAATCTTACTACTACTAAGGTGCCATAGAGGACGTCTTGGTCTACACTAGAGACAAAATGTTTGCAGTCAAAGACTGCACATTCGAGTGCTAAGATTATTTTTGCACCATTGTGTTCTGAAAACTCTTACAGACAGAGAAATATTGCAGAGCCTCAGACTGTCATGGCAAGCCAATGGGGTCTATTTATGAAGCAGCAGATGCTGCCTCTGACCCACTCCGCTTCAGTTCCGGCTGAAGCAGAAGTTAAGAAGCAGCGGTCCTAAGACTCCTTAACTGAGGTGGCAGACAGCAATCCATCCAATCGAATATGATCGGATGGTTGACACCCCCTGCTAGCGGTTGATTGGCAGCAAATCTGAAGGGGTAGTATTGCACAAGCATATGCTGTCGGCATTTATCGATGTGCGGCGGACATGATCGGCTATACCGAATCATGTCAATCCGCACATTAATAAATGGACCCCAATTGTGATGATTTACAATTAAATTTGGGACTAGTTGGAGCCAGCCACATTTAGAACAAGAGCTATTCCTGGTATGATAAAATTATTGGCTGTACTGCATTTCATAGCAACAGGTTAATTCAATCTGGGTCCATTGTTGAGGTTGGTATGAGTCAACCAACATTCTCTAGGAACCTACAAACTGCTTAGACACACTGTATACCATTTTTTTAACATGCTTGTCTCCCAGAAACTACAGATGAATAGCAAGCAGTGAAATAGCAATTTTTCCGTATCGTTGGTATCCCATATGTTTTGGGGACAATAGACTGCAGACATATTCCATTAAGAGCACCCAAAGAAACAGAGGAGATTTACTGCAATCAAAAGCAATTCAATTCCCTCAATGTGCAAATAGTCTGTGATGCCCAACCGCATATCATTAGTGTTAATGCAGGTTTTTCAGGATCCTTTCACAACTAGTACATTTTCCGACAGCCTGGCCTATATGTAAACTTTGAGAGCAATAAAATGTCTTGTACTTTGTCTTTCATGGTGTATTTTTTCTATTTTTCCTATATATTTATACTACCACTATTTAAAGGGACATGAAACAGAAATAAAATGGCATTTACTAGATAACAGTGTTAACAAAACCCCTAGACTGTTGAACATATTACTAGAAATAATGAATGAAAGACTTAGTATATTTAATAATACATCTTAAAAACAGTAAAATTGCACTTAATAGACTAAAGTTTTTAAGGAATCCCCTAGACTAATGAGCAAATATATTAGATTGATAAAAGATAAACTAATTTATTAATACATATGTGAAATTTGAAAGGGGGTGTTTAACCCTTTAACGACCAAGGACGTGCAGGGTACGTCCTACAAAAATGGTCGTTAATGACCAAGAACGTACTCTGCACATCCTCAGGGTTTTCAAGCGCTGGAAGTGATTGTGATCACTTCCAGCCACTTTCACTGTATTGCAGTGATGCCTCGATATTGAGGCATCCAGCAATACACTTTTTAAGTATCCGATGCAGAGAGAGCCAATAAAAATGCTCTAAACCTTTAATGCATTTTATTTTTTTCCTTTTATTTTCTCTTATTCTCAAGATTTATTTATTATCTTCTTGCAGCCAACTGCATTTGAAGCAACCTCCTGGAAGTCCCATCAGATATTTTAAAATCCTTATTCTGTAGCTAACAATGAGATTTCTTTCATGTAATTGGCAAGAGTCCATGAGCTATTGACGTATGAGATATACAATCCAACCAGGAGGGGCAAAGTTTTCCAAACCTCAAAATGCCTATAAATACACCCCTCACCACACCCACAATTCAGTTTTACAAACTTTGCCTCCTATGGCGGTGGTGAAATAAGTTTGTGCTTGGTTTCTATGATTTCTTCTATGATAAGCGCTTCTAAGCATTTTGAAGCCCAATTCCTCTCAGAGTACAGTGTTTGTCAGAGGGATGTGAAGGGAGTATCGCCTATTGATGTTATGGTTTTCCTCATGGAAAATCTTTTCAAAAGTTCTCTGTTATTGGTCATAGGGATTCATCTCCTACCTGCCTTTTCAGATAGACAATATACTCTTATATTTCATTACCTCTGCTGATACTTTTTCAGTACTGGTTTGGCTATCTGCTATATGTGGATGGGTGTCTTTCGGTAAGTATGTTTTTTTCTTATTTAAGACACTCGCAGGTATGGTTTGGTGCTTTGTGTATTAATATAAAGTTTTAAATATATGTATTTTACTTATATTTGCCATGAGTCAGGTCTAAGTATATTTCCTTTTGCAGACTGTCAGTTTCAGTTTGGGAAGCATGTTTAGGAAGTAATTTGTCTTACCTGGGGTATAGTCCTTTTTTTTCAAAATTGACAGTTTTTTATTTTGCTGGTAAAATTAGGCTCGCAAGGGTGCAAAATGCAGTTATTTATTGCGCAAGAATATTTTTTTGGCGCAAAGGTATTTTCAGTAAATTTCAGTTTCATGAACAAGGCCTGGGGTTTTATTCAAATCTATTCATTGTTCCAAAGAAAGAAAATTTATTCAGGCCAGTTCTGGATCTGAAGTTTTTTTAATCGTTTTGTATGAGTCCCAACTTTCAAGATGGTGACTATAAGGACTATTTTGCCTTTTGTTCAGCAAGATGATTATATGTCCACGATAGACTTATAGGATGCATATCTTTACATTCCGATTCATCCAGACTACTATCGGTTTCTGAGATTCTCTTTTCTAGACAAGCATTACCAATTTGTCGCTCTTCCATTTGGCCTAGCAACAGCTCCAAGGATCTTTTCAAAGGTTCTCGGTGCCCTTCTATCTGTAATCAGAGGACATGGTATTGCAGTGTTTACTTATTTGGACGATATCTTGGTTCTAGTTCAGTCTTTACATTTAGCCGAATCTCACACAAATCAACTAGTGTTGTTTCTTCAAAGACATGGGTGGAGGATCAATTTACCAAGGAGTTTCGTGATTCCTCAGACAAGGGTCACCTTTTTAGGTTTCCAGATAGATTCAGTGTCCATGACTCTGTCCTTAACAGACAAGAGACAAATGAAATTGGTTTCAGCTTGTAGAAACCTTCAGTCTCAATCATTACCTTCAGTGGCTATGTGCATGGAAGTTTTAGGTCTCATGACTGCAGCATCGGACACAATCCCTTTTGCTTGTTTTCACATGAGACCTCTACAGATTTGTATGCTCAATCGATTGTGCAGGAATTATACTCGGATATCACAATTGATATACTTAAACCCCAACATTCAACTCTCTCTGACTTGGTGGTTAGACCATCATTGTTTAATTCAGGGGGCCTCTTTTATTGATCCTACGTGGACTGTGATCACAACAGATGCAAGTCTTTCATGTTGGGGAGCTGTTTGGGGATCTCTGACAGCATAAGGGGTTTTGGAACCTCAAGTGGCGAGGTTACCAAACAATATTTTAGAACTCTGTGTTATTTTCATGGCTCTTCGGGGTTGGCCTCTGTTAAAGAGAGAGCCATTCGTTTGTTATCAGACAGACAATATCACAACTGTGGCATATGTCAATCATCAGGGTGGAACTCGCAGTCCCCTAGCTATGAAAGAAGTATCTCAGATACTTTCTTGGGCAGAATCCAGCTCTTGTCTAATTTCTGTGGTGCATATCCCAGGTGTAGAAAATTGGGAAGCGGATTATCTCAGCCATCAGACCTTACATCCGGGGAATGGTCTCTCCATCCAGATGTATTTTGTCAGATTGTACAGATGTGGGGTCTTCAAGAAATAGATCTGATGGCTTCTTATCTAAACAAGAAACTTGGGTACCTGTCCAGGTCCAGGGATCCTCAGACGGAGATGGTTGATGCTTTAGCAGTTCCTTTGTTTTACCAACCTGCTTATATCTTTCCACCTCTAGTTCTTCTTCCAAAAGTGATCTCCAAGATCATTATGGATTAATCATATGTGTTTCTGATAGCACCAATGTGGTCTCACCAATTTGTTTCAAGAAAGATTTATTATCGGGTTTGGAAGACCTATATTTTATGGTGTTATTCTCATAGATTCCGTGGCATTCTTTTAGAATTCCCAGAATTTTACAGTTTCTTCAGGATGGTTTGGATAAATGTTTGTTTGCAAGTACTTTGAAGGGAGAAATCTCTGCTCTTTCTGTTTTATTTCATAGAAAGATTGCTAAGCTTTCTGATATTCACTGTTTTGTTCAGGCTTTGGTTTGTATCAAGCCTGTTATTAAATCAATCTCTCCTCCTTGGAGTCTTAATTTGGTTTTGAAGACTTTGCAGGCTCCTCCTTTTGAGTCTATGCATGCTTTGGATATTAAACTACTTTCTTGGAAAGTGTTGTTTCTTTTGGCTATCTCTTTAGCTAGAAGAGTTTCCGAATTGTCTGCTCTCTCTTGTGAGTCTCCTTTTCTGATTTTCCATCAGGATAAGGCTGTTTTGCGGACTTCATTTAAATTTCTTCCTAAGGTTTTGAATTCAAACAACATTAGTAGAGAAATTGTTGTTCCTTCCTTGTGTCCTAATCCCAAGAATGCTCTTGAAAGATCTTTGCATTCTTTGGATGTTGTAAGAGCTTTAAAATATTATGTTGAAGCTACTAAAGATTTCAGGAAGACTTCTAGTCTATTTGTTGTCTTCTCTGGTTCTAGGAAAGGGCAGAAAGCTTCTGCCATTTCTTTGGCATCTTGGTTGAAGCTGTTGATTCATAAAGCTTATTTGGATGTGGGACAGTGCCCACCTCAGAGGATCACAGCTTATTCTACTAGATCAGTCTCCACTTCTTGGGCTTTTAAGAATGAAGCTTTAGTTGATCAGATTAGCAAAGCAGCAACTTGGTCGTCTTTGCATACATTTACTAAATTTTACCATTTTGATGTATTTGCTTCTTCTGAAGCAGTCTTTGGTAGAAAAAGTTCTTCAGGCATCTGTTTCAGTTTGATTCTTCTTTCTTTTTCTTTCTATTTATGAGAAAAATTTGTTTTTTGTGGATTTAATTTTTTCAGCGGAAAATGGCTGTTTTTATTTTATTCCTCCCTTTCTAGTGACTCTTCTGTGGACTTCCACATCTTGGGTATTTCTATCCCATACGTCACTAGCTCACGGACTCTTGCCAATTACATGAAATAAAACATAATTTATGTAAGAACTTACCTGATTAATTAATTTCTTTCATATTGAGAAGAGTCCATGAGACCCACCCTTTTTCTGGTGGTTATGATTTTTTGCATAAAAGCACAATTATATTTCCAGTTCCTCTTTTTTGTATGCTTTTTGACTCCTTATTGTATCACCCCACTACTTGGCTACTTGGCTATTCATTAAACTGAGGAGAGAGTAAGCGCTAAAAAGCTTAAAAGGCTAGTAAAAGGTACATTTTAATACATATAAAAATTTACAAATGGCAATCAGACGCATGGATCCATGTCTGACTTAACAAAAAAAAAAAAATATATATATATAATAAACAAATCTAAAAATATATAAAAATATCCAATGGAGTATAGCATGTGACGCTGACTTAGTGAGCCAGTGATGAGGAGTTAGAAGGACATGTACATTCAATAAAATAAACAACCTAAGTGAGTGATTGAGTGCACACAATAGCTTTCAACAAAGAAAAATAGCATTCACAAAAAAGAAAAATAGCATTCACAAAAAATAGTGTTCACAAAAATTGGCGTACATAAAAAATGTTCAAATGTTCAACCGGTTATATGTAAGTGAATCCAGTAGTGTTTCCTCCAAAGTGATGTGTAGAAATATAACGTGAAGAGTCAATAATAGTAGAATGTAAACGTTGAGTGGGTCAAATTATTGTGGTTCAGCTGCTAAATTAAAAAATTGTAAATCCGTGAGGTGTATAAAAATAAAAATAAAAATAACTTGTGAAAAAATTCCCGTGGAAAACTTGAATTCAAATGATAAACAAAGGTCAAAAATCAAAAGACAAAAAATCAAAAAACAAAAATAGAAAATCAGTGATAATATTAAAAAGCACTAAAGATCTAGTGAAAACAAATCCTTAATTCAGACGTTAAAAATCCTTGGTAAGATCCATAACAAACAAATACATCGATAAAATACCTAAAAGGGAACAAAAGAGAAACAAATAGGGCAACACTGTATATGATATATAATATAGGTAATTAAAACCAAGCTCACCAGTATGCCAACGCGTTTCGGCCTAGACTAGGCCTTTCTCAAGACTATACTGTATCAGAAAATCTGGCCAGATTTTTTGTTATGGATCTTACCAAGGATTTTTTACTTCTGAATTAAGGATTTGTTTTCACTAGATCTTTAGTGCTTTTTAATATTATCACTGATTTTCTATTTTTTGTCTTTTGATATTTTTGACTTTTGATTTTTGACCTTTGTTTATCATTTGAATTCAAGTTTTCCACGTGGATTTTTTCACAAGTTATTTTTATTTTTATTTTTATTTTTATACACCTCACGGATTTACAATTTTTTAATTTAGCAGCTGAACCACAATAATTTGACCCACTCAATGTTTACATTCTACTATTATTGACTTCACGTTATATTTCTACACGTCACTTTGGAGGAAACACTACTGGATTCACTTACATATAACCGGTTGAACATTTGAACATTTTTTATGTACGCCAATTTTTGTGAACACTATTTTTTGTGAATGCTATTTTTCTTTTTTGTGAATGCTATTTTTCTTTGTTGAAAGCTATTGTGTGCACTCAATCACTCACTTAGGTTGTTTATATTATTGAATGTACATGTCCTTCTAACTCCTCATCACTGGCTCACTAAGTCAGCGTCACATGCTATACTCCATTGGATATTTTTATATATTTTTAGATTTGTTTATTATATATATATATATTTTTTTTTTTTTTTGTTAAGTCAGACATGGATCCATGCGTCTGATTGCCATTTGTAAATTTTTATATGTATTAAAATGTACCTTTTACTAGCCTTTTAAGCTTTTTAGCGCTTACTCTCTCCCCATTTTAACTTTTGTATTGTTAGCCTACTAGGAGGCTATATAGTTAGTAAGCTTAAGGCCCTGGGTGTAGCGCTCGGTCCACTTCTCCTGTTCTTATTCATTAAACTGAATTGTGGGTGTGGTGAGGGGTGTATTTATAGTCATTTTGAGGTTTGGGAAACTTTGCCCCTCCTGGTAGGATTGTATAACCCATACGTCACTAGCTCATGGACTCTTGCCAATATTTTCCTTTTGTTGTATTTTATTACCGGCATCATTGTCAGTCATTGTGAATAATTGTTTCCCTTTGAACATCATTATTTTAAACTATAACCTTAGTGCCTATGGGCTTGATTTAACAAATAGTGGGCGGACAAGGTTGTCTGTCTAGCTTTGAGGTGAGCGAGCATCAGTGCTTTGCCCAATTTAACTTTGCACAATCAGCTGATTGTGCAATGCTGCCCCCTGTTATCGTGCTGCCAATGAAACGCAAGAGGGGGCTGTCAATCATCCTGAAACGATCATATTGGTATGATTGCAATCCACCACCTAAAGTGTCGTGGACAGGTTAAGTTAAGTAGCATTTTCAGGTTGCTATCACAGTTTGGTAAATGGAGCCCTATGAGTCGAAAATAGATCTAGATCCCCATGTACTTAATTATCAATATTTTCTGCCAGTCGACAATCGAATTATTCTGCCATTATTTTTGGCAAACAAAATCAAGTTTTATACATGAATGTACTAAAAACTATTAGAAATAATCATGTCAAATCCGCCATGAGCAAAGGTGGAATATTGATAACTTTGAAGCCCCGTTCAATGTGAAAAATCAAATGTACTATTATGTCTGGCCCAGTCTAAAGCCAATTGTAACATGTGACCTGCAAGGTGTCATAGATATCATAGTCACGGGAAGTAAAATCACCCTCTTATATGAAGGACCAATCTGTAGACCCTCATAATAATTTTTTTCATTCTTGGCAATTAATTGTTTTGGAAAAATTATTTTTATTATGACTTCTTCTGAGTCTCAAGCTCACATTGGCAAACTAAAAAATATTCAGTTTTCCAATTAACAAAATTTAGTGCTTGTGGACATGATATTAGAGTCCTACAATTACATTTTTGTTGTCAACATTAATAAGATGTCGGCAAATATTTATTAGTTGTACCCAGATTGAATTTGTGCTTTTATTAATTTCCTAAAAATTGTTAGAATTAATAAAGTATCCCATTGCAATATAGACAACCATGTTTTTCAATATATGTCACAGTTATATACAAGGTGACTTTGTAGTATTGACACATTTTTATTCCACTATTATGTGAATTCAATACATTTTCATCCGTAATCGTATCAATCACTTGTTAAAATATTAAATGCTATAAATATTTTAAGAATGTTTTTACAGTAAGAATGATACTCACATAGATCATAATGGAAAGAGAGTCTTTGCACCAGCTGAGATCGGGAAAGCCTTTGCAGACTATTACGATAGTCTATATAATATAGCAAAAAATGAGAGACCTGATGCAGCTACAGTGACAGAGATCTCCCATTTTCTCCAGAAACAACACCTACCTGCACTCTCGGAGGAAGCTAAGGTCTCCTTATTAGAACCATTCCATAGAAGAGAGGTAACACTAGTGATTAAAACCCTCCAAAACAACAAAGCTCCAAGGCCGGATCGCTTCCCAGGGTCTCTGTACAAAAAGTTTTCCCCGCAACTGGTACCTGTTTTACATGCACTATTTAACAAAATTAAATCAGATGCACAGATTTTAAAGACAATCCTTGAAGCTTTGATTATTGCTGTATTTATGGACATGGTCAGGAAGAGAACCCCACTGGTGTCCCTGTCTTTAGATGCGAAAAGGCCTTTTGCAGAGTCCAGTGGGAGTTCAATTGAGAGGTTTTGAAGGTCTTTGGCTTTCCACCCCAAATAATTTTGGCTATTCAGGTTCTTTACTCTTCACCTTTTGCAAAAATTAGAGGGCCAGGTTTCTGCTTCCTGGAAATAAACATCTTAAACGGCACCAGACCGGGGTGCCCACTTTCCCCTCTAATATTTTCACTGGTAATGAAGCCTTTTGCCCATGCCATTCAAAGCTCAGTTCAGATTTCAGGGGTTCCATACACTACGCATGATGATGTCACCCTGCTCTTGACTAAACCGGAAACCTCGATCCCGGCGGTGTTTCGCTTAATTGATCAAATCAGTAAACTCAGCTATTATAAGTCTAACATTACAAAAACGGAGGCTTACGCCATAAACCCTCCAGTTAGGGTTCAATTTCCAGTAGTTCACTAGTCACCTAATTCACCTCGGAATGATACTAAGCGGAGATATAGATACTGTACTAAAACTGAATTTTGATAAATTACTTCTAGATATTAAGGCTCTATGCTAAAATGGGATCATCAGGAAATTTTGTGGCTCGGTAGAGTTGCTACGATCAAAATGTCCCTTTTCCCAAAGATTCTATATATACTCAGGGGTCTACCGATTAACGTTCCATACAGAACCCTCCAACAAATCCATCAAATCTTCCTACTCTATGTGTGGAAAAATAAAATTCTGAGAGTTGCATTATAGAGTTCCCCAATATATACTTATACTACGAGGCAGCAAGACTCTCCCACATTTCAGCTTGGGGCCCAACAGATGAGAAGCCAGGATGGCATAGACTCAAACAACAAGCTCTACCCCAAGGGATAGACCTAGCAGAAGCCATTTGGGTTCCTAAACACATAAATTTGGGTAGCCGGATTGATAACCCTATCATTAAACAGACCATTAACATATGGCATGACCTTCGCCATCACACAGATATCTTGCCACACCCGTACCCTATACACAGCCTGGGGGGTTTGCTGTGGAACTTTTCAAATATTAATTTGGACTTCTGGAAAGGGAGAGACATATACCATATATCAAATTTATACTCCTCGGGATATCTAAACACCGCAACCCAGATGTTTGATTCCGATGGAGAGACCTCAATATAGTTTAGGTTTGAGAGCTTTAGAGTACTAAGCTTGGTTAAATCCTGGGGATTCCCAAAAACAGCTTTAAGAGAAAAGTCTAAGTGGGAAGAGAGGTGGATGAAGGGCAGAGCTATGACTAGGTATCTATCATTCCCCTATGCCACCCTTATAAGAGATCACTCGTTGGGCCACCCGTGGCAAATAAAAGCCTGGAGCAGGGAATTGGACATTGTAATATCCGAAAGCGAACTCGCCTCCGCGAACACGCTTACAAAAAAAACCCCTCACTGCGTGACAGTTTTGAAAACGTACATGAAGGCAGTACTGAAATGGCACAGGGTTCCAGTGAGACTAGCAAAAATGTACAACAATAAAAGAGCGCAATGCTGAAGGAATTGCAATCTGCCAGGTACGGATTTGCATATTTGGTGGTCCTGCCCATGGATGGTACCACTTTTGTGAGACATCGAAGTGCTCCTTGAATCCATTAATATAGTTATCCATCTGTCCCCACAAATAGCCCTTCTCTACATTTTTTCGCAATCGACTCCAATATGTACCAAGAGACTGCTTATTTACATATTGGCTGCTCCTAAACTATGTATTGCCAAAACTTGGAGGAACCCCCAACTCTGAACAGGGTTTGCGACGTGGTAAACCATTTTGCAACAATAGAAAGATTTGTGGCCGGAGAGACCGATGGTATGGAAACCTACTGGAAGACCTGGACTGACTGGATTGCTAATCAATAAATTTAAAGTAAACACATTTACTTAATATACTTCCCTATATCCAGAGATAAAGTCCTAATTTCGATGTGAGCTGTTTATTTTCTCTTCCTCTCTTCCTCTCTCTCTTCTTCTCCTTACCCCCTCTTTATGCTCCCCCCTCCCCCTAACTCTCCTCTCAAGGGGGATTAGTAGGGCAACTCGACAGTTACCCGCGTGCTGTCGGACAGATTGCTTATGGCTGGATACTCATCCATATTTAGTCCTCTCTAACTAGACCCCTTTATTGGGCTAAAGATAGCCCTTGTCTTTTCCCCTTTCCCCTGAAACATGGACATATCTCCACCAAGAGGTCCTGGTTAACTAGTTCTTATTTTAAGGAAACTGACAAAATTATGAGGGACCTGGATTATTTTTCTAGTTAAGGATACTATATATTCTAGGCAAAGTGCCAACTAAATACAACAGATAAGTTTCTACCAGAATTCTCAGTTTTGAGTGTTTTCAAGGTTTATAGTTTGTAAATTAATATTGAATGTATACCGCAGTGTCATGATATTGTAACACTCTCTTCTGGTATTTTTGTCATATATGTATTGATTACATATTATCAATAAAAACTGTTATAAAAAAAATAATGATCCTCAAAAATGTAAGTATAAAATTGGTCAGATACTATTTATAATTCTCTTTATTGGCATTAGTCTCAGACCCCCTATATTGTTTTCTATTGTGTTGACCACCTAACAAAGTTGACGTGTAAATTATAGCAAACAGATATGTCGATTTTTTTGTAACTTTCAATTATTGAAACCTTGCCACACTGGTTTTTCACACTGGCCCTTACAGGAGTGTCCAGCAGTGTATAGTACATAGGTCACAGATGAAGGCGTGAGCCAAAACGCGTCTGACCACTTGTTGTCTACATGTAGTTTTTTTATTACTTTAACCTTTTTAATTTCCCTTTTGTGCTCACAATAAAGGTGCTTTTTTTCACCTTCCGCTCGAGACCCGTTTTTCTGTGTTTACTCCCTTACAGGAGTTGCCCAAATGAAATTATCTTAAAGGGACACTGAACCCAAATTTTTTCTTTCATGATTCATATAGAGCATACAATTTTAAGCAACTTTCTAATTTACTCCTATTACAAATTTTTTCTTCATTCTCTTGCTATCTTTATCTAAAAAGCCAGCCAATTGCTGGTTCAGTACCTTGGACAGCACTTGTTTATTGGTGCGGTCCAATCAGCATGGACAACCCAGGTTGTTCACCAAAAATGGGCTGGCATATAAACTTACATTCTTGCTTTTCAAATATAGATAGCAAGAGAATGAAGAAATTTGATAGTAGGAGTAAATTAGAAAGTTGATTAAAATTGCATGCTCTATCTGAATCAAGAAAGAAAAATTTTGGGTTCAGTGTCCCTTTAAGAAAAGGGCAGTCTCTGCAAGTGGCGAGATGTCTCCTATAGAAATTAATGGAGCTCGCTTTAAAGGGAAATGTCGTTGTGTAGTGAAAAGTTAGCAGGGAGAGCACTTTAAAAATTAAATCCTGCAGCCAATATAAATTACATTATGCTATTCTGTGTATAACATCTTGTAATTGCCTAAATTTTCATATGCATGTGTTTTTCTATTAGGGTTATAAATATTTTTAGTGTTTTCAGAAAAGCTCACCACGTTTTAGTATGCTAGAAAAAACTGTAAGATCTGCAGTGGGAAAATCTTTATAGTATTACACTAGGATTAGAGAGACAATTTCATATGCACCCATGGAACATCCAAGTTCAGCCATTTTACAATGTAACAGCAAATACAGTTTGTATTTTATACGTACAAATGTTTGTGTGTTGTTTGAACAACTAGTGTACTTAAATTGTGATTTACATTGTGCATATTTAATTTGATGATTTTTGGTGAACAATTTAGTTAAAATTTTTGATGCACGTTATCAATACAATTTTCTTCCTGTGTTTTTTTGTGTGAATGGTTAAAATATTAGTTGTGTATGATTTTTAAATTATGATTTTAATTGTTCAGTTTTATAATGTACTAGTGGAAAAGCTTGCTGAGGCCAGAGGGCAGTCTATTGTGGTGACAGAATCACTGTACCACTCTGCCATTTCTGCATCCAGGTGGATTCCGAAAAAGACAGGATGGTGAAAGAATCCATCCAGTTGGATTCTTTCACCACCCCTTTTGCTCTACCCCCTCTCTTTTGCTCTCTCTCCCCCCTCTTTTGCTCACTCTCCCCCATCTTTTGCTCTCTCTCCCCCTCTCTTTTGCTCTTTATCTCCCCTCTCATTTACTCTCTCTCTCTCCCCTCTCTTTTGCTCTCTCTCCCCTCTCTTTTGCTCTCTCTCTCCCCTCTCTTTTGCTCCCTCTCTCCCCATTCTTTTGCTCTCTCTCCTTTCTCTTTTTCTCTCTTTCTCGCTTCTCTTTTGCTTTCTCTCCCCCCCCACTTTTGCTCTCTCTCTCCCCTCTTTTGCTCTCTCTCTCCCATCTATTTTGCTCTCTCTCCCCTCTCTTTTGCTCTCTCTCTCTCCCATCTTTTTTGCTCTCTCTCTCTCCCCTCTCTTTTGCTCTCTCTCTCTCTCTCTCTCTCTCTCTCTCTCTCTCTCTCCCCTCTCTGTTTCTAACTCTCTCCCCTCTCTTTTGCTCTCTCTCTCCAATCTCTTTTGATCTCTTTCTCCCCTCTAATTTTCTCTCTCCCCTCTCTTTTGCTCTCTCTCCCCCTCTCTTTTGCTCTCTCTCCCCCATCTTGTTTGCTCTCTCCCCCCCTCTTTTGCGCTCTCTCTCCCCCTCTCTTTTGCTCTCCCTCTCCCCCTCTCTTTTGCACTCTCTCTCCCCCTCTCTTTTGCTCTCCCTCTCCCCCCTCTTTTGCTCTCTCTCTCCCCCCGCTTTTGCTCTCTCTCCCCTCTCATTTACTCTCTCCCCTCTCTTTTGCTCTCTCTCTCCCCTCTCTTTTGCTCTCTCTCCCCTCTCTTTTTTTTCTCTCTCTGCCCTCTTTTGCTCTCTCTCTCTCTGCCCTCTCTTTTGCTCTCTCTCCCCCTCTCTTTTGCTCTTTATCTCCCCTCTCACTTACTCTCTCCCCTCTCTTTTGCTCTCTCTCTCCCCTCTCTTTTGATCTCTCTCTCCTGTCACTTTTGCTCTCTCTCTCCCCTTTATTTTGCTCTCTCTCCTTTCTCTCTCTCTCTCTCTCTCTCTCTCTCTCTCTCTCTCTCTCTCTCTCTCTCTCTCTCTCTCTCTCTCTCTCTCTCTCTCTCTCTCTCTCTCTCTCTCTCTCTCTTGCTTCTCTTTTGCTCTCCCCCCACACTTTTTCTCTCTCTCCCCTCTCTTTTGCTCTCTCTCTCTCCTATTTATTTTGCTATTTCTCCCCTCTCTTTTGCTCTCTCTCTCTCTCTCTCTCTCTCTCTCTCTCTCTCTCTCTCTCTCTCTCTCTCTCTCTCTCTCTCTCTCTCTCTCTCTCCTCTCTCTGTTTCTAACTCTCTCCCCTCTATTTTGCTCTCTCTCTCCCCTCTCTTTTGCTCTCTCTCTCCAATCTCTTTTGCTCTTTTTCTCCCCTCTAATTTTCTCTCTCTCCCCTCTCTTTTTCTCTCTCTCCCCCCTCTCTTTTGCTCTCTCTCCCCATCTCTTTTGCTCTCTCTCCCCATCTCGTTTGCTCTCTCTCCCTACTCTCTTTTGCTCTCGCTCTCCCCCTCTCTTTTGCTCTCTCTCTCCCAATCTTTTTGCTCTCTCGCTCCCCCTCTCTTTTGCTCTCCCCTCTCTTTTGCTCTCTCTCTCCCCCCAACTTTTGCTCTCTCTCCCATCTCTCTTTTGCCTTTTATCTCCTCTCTTATTTGCACTCTCTCCCCTCTCTTTTGCTCTCTCTCTCCCCTCTGTTTTGCTCTCTCGCTCCCCTCTTTTGCTCTCTCTCTCCCGTCTTTTGCTCTCTCTCTCCCCTCTCTTTTGCTCTCCCTCTCTTTTGCTCTCTATCTCCCCTCTCATTTGCTCTCTCCTCTCTTTTGCTCTCTTTCTCCCCTCTCTTTTGCACTCTATCTCCCCTCTCTTTTACTCTCTCACTCCCCTTTTTTGCTCTCTGGCTCCCCTCTTTTGCTCTTTCTCCCCTCTCTTTTGCTCTCTCTCTCTCTCTCTCTCTCTCTCCCCTCTTTTTTTTCTCTCACCCCTCTCTTTTGCTCTCTCTCTATGCCCTCTCTTTTGTTCTCTCTCTCCCCTTTCTTTTGCTCTCTCTCACCCCTCTATTTTGCTCTCCCTCTCCGTTTCATTTGCTCTTTCTCCATCCTCTTTTTTTTATCTCTTACCAGAGAAATAGAAGAACTAAAATAATCTTGCCAGACCTAAGACCTTTAGAGAATCAGCCCCTTAGTCTGCTTATTTGAAATCCTTCCAACCAGTCATTACTATGACATCATGATCTTTTAACTTTCTTTGGTATCAGGACTAAGGTGATTAGATATAAATTTTGATATATGACTAGATCTGGAAAAAAATAGGTCATATACCAGCTTTAAGGTCTAGCAAGCTTCTTCCTCAGACATAATGCTAATTTATCTAGTTGCCCAATTAAGGGCCAGATTACAAGTGGAATGCTAAATATAACTTTAGTGATCTCTGATCTCTGGTTAGTTTTATAAGTGCTAATTGCTACCACAAGCTTGTGGTAACAATACCCAGTGATTAATTATCACACGTCCTCAAACGTGCAAATCTGCCCATTTGCGGGCGTGTGATAATTTAGCGCTCTACCTGTAATCTAGCCCTAAATGTGTTACTTAAGTTTCTTTTTCTGGTATTTTTTATTAAGTAAATTTGAGGTTTTTCTTATATATTGATAAGCAATTGTAGCTTCAAGTAACATATAGGACACACAAAAAGACTACTTCTTGCAAAGTGTGTGTGCACTATTAAACACTTTCACTTGAGAGTAAACTGCTAGAAGTAATCTTTTTGTGTGCTTTGGATAGCGCGCGTATTACAAGTTGAAAGTAAAAAGTCTGTGCGTGAGTTAAACCTGACATGCGCTAACCAAAGGACTTTGCTATATCGCAACTGCATTAACATACTCTCCACTTAGAAGTCAATGGAGAGTGCAGAAGAAAAAACCCTAGCACCAATTGCTCGCACGCTAACCCAACAGGAGTTATTTATATTATACATTCCAATGTTTTTCACTTACAGAACAATATATTTTTTATTGTAATTATATATATATTTCTAGATATATACATCTGTATATAACTATGCCTATTCCTTTAAATATATAGGTATAGATATATATTTTACATTAACATTATCACACACATATATATCCAATAAAAATTACATTATTTTCTAAGTGAAGAACATAGGAATGTAAAATATGCATATCACACTTTGCGTTTTCCATTTTAAAGCTAATGCAGTGTCAGATTAGCGCACATGAAGAATTGCTAGCCTTAATGCACGTTTACTGAAATATAACACGTGTTTTTATGTGTTAATATGTGTAAATATGCATATACATACATGTATATACATATTAAAACATACACACAAACACACATATATTTATGTGTATATATACAGTGGGGGAAAAAGGATTTAGTCAGCCACCAATTGTGCAAGTTCTCCCACTTAAGAAGATGAAAGAGGCCTGTAATTTTCATCATAGGTATACCTCAACTATGAGAGACAAAATGTGGAAACAAATCCAGACAATCACATTGTCTGATTTGGAAAGAATTTATTTGCAAATTATGGTGGAAAATAAGTATTTGGTCACTTACAAACAAGCAAGATTTCTGGCTCTCACAGACCTGTATCTTCTTCTTTAAGAGGCTCCCCTGTCCTCCACTCATTACCTGTATTAATGGCACCTGTTGAACTTGTTATCAGTATAAAAGACACCTGTCCACAACCTCAAACAGTCACACTCCAAACTCCACTATGGTGAAGACCAAAGAGCTGTCAAAGGACACCATAAACAACATTGTAGACCTGCACCAGGCTGGGAAGACTGAATCTGCAATAGGCAAGCAGCTTGGTGTGAAGAAATCAACTGTGGGAGCAATAATTAGAAAATGGAAGACATACAAGACCACTGATAATCTCCCTTGATCTGGTGCTCCACGCAATATCTCACCCTGTGAGGTCAAAATGATCACAAGAATGGTAAGCAAACATCCCAGAACCACACGGGGGGACCTAGTGAATGACCTGCAGAGAGCTGGAACCAACATAACAAAGGCTACCATCAGTAACACACTAAGCCGCCAGGGACTCAGATCCTGCAGTGCCAGACATGTCCCCCTGCTTAAGCCAGTACATGTCCAGGCCCGTCTGAAGTATGCTAGAGAGCATTTGGATGATCCAGAAGCGGATTGGGAGAATGTCATATGGTCAGACGAAACCAAAGTAGAACTGTTTGGTAGAAACACAACTTGTTTTGTTTGGAGGAGAGAGAACACCATACCTACTGTGAAGCATGGGGGTGGCAACATCATGCTTTGGGGCTGTTTCTCTGCAAAGGGAACAGGACGACTGATCCATGTATGTGAAAGAATGAATGGGGCCATGTATAGTGAGATTTTGAGTGCAAACCTCCTTCCATCAGCAAGGGCATTGAAGATGAAACGTGGCTGGTTCTTTCAGAATGACAATGATCCCAAACACACCACCCAGGCAATGAAGGAGTGGATTTGTAAGAAGCATTTCAAGGTCCTGGAGTGGCCTAGCCAGTATCCAGATCTCAACCCCATAGAAAACCTTTGGAGGGAGTTGAAAGTCTGTGTTGCCCAGCAACAGCCCCAAAACATCACTGCTCTAGAGAAGATCGGCATGCAGGAATGGGCCAACATACCAGCAACAGTGTGTGACAACCTTGTGAAGACTTACAGAAAACGTTTGACCTCTGTCATTGCCAACAAAGGATATATAACAAAGTATTGAGATGAACTTTTGATATTGACCAAATACTTATTTTCCACCATAATTTGCAAATAAATTCTTTCCAAAGCAGACAATGTGATTGTCTGGATTTGTTTCCACATGTTGTCTCTCATAGTTGAGGTATACCTATGATGAAAATGACAGGCCTCTCTCATCTTCTTAAGTGGGAGAACTTTCACAACTGGTGGCTGACTAAATACTTTTTTCCCCACTGTGTGTATATATATATATATATATATATATATATATATATATATATATATATAATATATATATATATATATATAAATTTACATATACAGGGAGTGCAGAATTATTAGGCAAATTAGTATTTTGACCGCATCATCCTCTTTATGCATGTTGTCTTACTCCAAGCTGTATAGGCTCGAAAGCCTACTACCAATTAAGCATATTAGGTGATGTGCATCTCTGTAATGAGAAGGGGTGTGGTCTAATGACATCAACACCCTATATCAGGTGTGCATAATTATTAGGCAACTTCCTTTCCTTTGGCAAAATGGGTCAAAAGAAGGACTTGACAGGCTCAGAAAAGTCAAAAATAGTGAGATATCTTGCAGAGGGATGCAGCACTCTTAAAATTGCAAAGCTTCTGAAGCGTGATCATCGAACAATCAAGCGTTTCATTCAAAATAGTCAACAGGGTCGCAAGAAGCATGTGGAAAAACCAAGGCGCAAAATAACTGCCCATGAACTGAAAAAAGTCAAGCGTGCAGCTGCCAAGATGCCACTTGCCACCAGTTTGGCCATATTTCAGAGCTGCAACATCACTGGAGTGCCCAAAAGCACAAGGTGTGCAATACTCAGAGACATGGCCAAGGTAAGAAAGGCTGAAAGACGACCACCACTGAACAAGACACACAAGCTGAAACGTCAAGACTGGGCCAAGAAATATCTCAAGACTGATTTTTCTAAGGTTTTATGGACTGATGAAATGAGAGTGAGTCTTGATGGGCCAGATGGATGGGCCCGTGGCTGGATTGGTAAAGGGCAGAGAGCTCCAGTCTGACTCAGACGCCAGCAAGGTGGAGGTGGAGTACTGGTTTGGGCTGGTATCATCAAAGATGAGCTTGTGGGGCCTTTTCGGGTTGAGGATGGAGTCAAGCTCAACTCCCAGTCCTACTGCCAGTTTCTGGAAGACACTTTCTTCAAGCAGTGATACAGGAAGAAGTCTGCATCCTTCAAGAAAAACATGATTTTCATGCAGGACAATGCTCCATCACACGCGTCCAAGTACTCCACAGCGTGGCTGGCAAGAAAGGGTATAAAAGAAGAAAATCTAATTACATGGCCTCCTTGTTCACCTGATCTGAACCCCATTGAGAACCTGTGATCCATCATCAAATGTGAGATTTACAAGGAGGGAAAACAGTACACCTCTCTGAACAGTGTCTGGGAGGCTGTGGTTGCTGCTGCACGCAATGTTGATGGTGAACAGATCAAAACACTGACAGAATCCATGGATGGCAGGCTTTTGAGTGTCCTTGCAAAGAAAGGTGGCTATATTGGTCACTGATTTGTTTTTGTTTTGTTTTTGAATGTCAGAAATGTATATTTGTGAATGTTGAGATGTTATATTGGTTTCACTGGTAAAAATAAATAATTGAAATGGGTATATATTTGTTTTTTGTTAAGTTGCCTAATAATTATGCACAGTAATAGTCACCTGCACACACAGATATCCCCCTAAAATAGCTAAAACTAAAAACAAACTAAAAACTACTTCCAAAAATATTCAGCTTTGATATTAATGAGTTTTTTGGGTTCATTGAGAACATGGCTGTTGTTCAATAATAAAATTAATCCTCAAAAATACAACTTGCCTAATAATTCTGCACTCCCTGTATACATACATATACACTTTGGAGCCCTTTCCACTCAAATACATTTAAACATGAAAAATATTTTACATAACAATGACCAAGGTATTAATCCAGGCCCATTTTGTCATATTTCATGCCACTATTTAACTGTCAAATTCGATCAAATAATACAAATCGTTATTTTTTTCACAAACTTTGGTTTTCTCACTGAAATTATTTACATAATGCTTGCACAATCATGGCATAAATGGTTGTAAAAGCTTCTCTGGGATCCCCTTTGTACAGAAATAAGACATATATGGCTTAGCCATTGCTATTTGGTAATTGCAGCTGCACACCACATCTATTAATCCTGGCAAGGAAGGGGTTAATTTGATATCTTGTAAGGTTAAATTTAGCTTTAGTGTAGAGATTACCCTCCCACCTGACACTTCCCATCCCCTGATCCCTACCTGATCCCTCCCAAACAGCTCTCTTCCCTCCCTTACCCCCCACTGCTTATCCCCATCTTAAGTTCTGGCAGACAGTCTGCCAATGTAAAATTTTAAGTATTTTTTTATAAATATATTGTTTTTATTTATTTATATAAAACCTATTTTGTATGCATTTTTTTCATTTTTTTCCTGTAGTGTAGTGATCCCACCACCTACCCCTCTCCCGCAATCATGTTAGGGACCCCCTTTTTTTGCGGTGTAGTTGCCCCATCCCTCACAGTTTATTTTTATTTTTCTGCAGCATAGGGCCCTCCCACTCCCTCCCCCCTCTGCTACTGGGCCACCCAGCTGCCTCCCGCACACACCTTCTGTCGGCACCAGCAATGATCATTACAGGTGGTGATACACACAGTGTAACCGTCTGTAATGATCAGGTATCTGTCCTCATATGGAACCAGAGCACCGATCATGCTCCAATTCCATATGCGGGCAGATGCCTAAAGATGAGGATCTCCAGCTCTCAGCTGTAACGTAACAGCTGAGACTGCTGGAGCTTCCTGAAGCTGAGACATATATATACATCATGCAGTACAATAGGCAAAGTACTGCACAATATCTATATTTGTCTTTTTGGGTGAAGGGGTTAATGTGGTTGTGATATCCGCAGTCCTGAAGTTAGTGTGCATTGAGGTTCTGCACATTTGACAACTTTTTACTTTCAACTAATACGTCTGCTAACTTGCCCTCGTTAAAATATTACTTCTAGCAAAGATTGCAAGCAAGTGGAAAAAAAAACACCCCTTGTAGTCAAGCCCAATGTGTTTTATTTAATGTTCATCATTCATAAATTTAAAAAAAATCTAAAATTGCTAACATTAATTTTTGCTAAATATATTTTTTATATAGATACATAAACTTTTGCATTTAATTGTGGATTATAGCATATAAATCAAATCCATCATTATATTTTTAGCTAAAGAATGAACCAGGATCTTGTTTCTACAACATACTGTATTATTTATTCTTTGATAAGGAAAACACACTGATAGCATTGTCATTGCCTGACCAGCACATGGAGAATTCAGTGTTAGAGTGGGATCATATTTTCTTCAAATATTTCCTTAAAACTAGTATTGTTACACTTTCCTGGATTAAACACCCCTAGGCTCATCCATCATGTTTTCAGATATTTCCAGAAGCAAGCTGCAAGCATTCTTCAGTATCATCATAGTAAGGCCTGTTAAATTGCAATATTGTATTGTTAGTATCTGCTGGTGCCAGAATCATTTTCCCTGGAGAAAGAGTCTGTAAATAAGCTTTTCTTTAATACTAATACAACATGACTACAATACATGCAGCTGTATTATCCTCTGTTATCTTATTGTTTCCCTCTAATAATGCGCAGAATGGTTTGTCCCATTTAGGAATACACCTGATAATTATGTCATAACATGCCAAATTGCCTTTTTTGTCAAAGTATGTACTGCACATTTAAAACAAAGCCAGGGATTTTAGTTCTAAATATATGTTTTCACATATCACTGCTAGTGACTGAAGCTATTGTATATTTTAATAACTGCAATTGTATTTTCAGTAATAAATTCATGCTGTATATTTTGGCAGGTATGTGACATTCACCATAATGTATTCATTAGAGTGTTAATTAGAGTAGTCATCTTTTCAACTCATATCTGAGAATGAATGCATACGTATGTATTGGCTTTCGTTTTTTTCCAATACAGTCAGCTTTTTGCTCTGATCGTTTTTTTTTATTTTGTTTTGTTTTTTTTGCAATGGCATATGCTTTTGTTCCGTAATTATAAAACAGTTAAATTTTAATTAAACTTTTTTTTTTTTATTGGAAGAGTTACTCTAGTACAATTAAAATGTTTCTTATAAATATATGATCAAGGCTTAAATTAAAAATAGACAAACAATTAAAATGTAAACATTCTATATTTGTGTCAAATACATGGATGTCCACAAGTTGGCACAAGACGAGGCAGACTCAAAGCAACATGAAACCCAACTTTTCTTTCATGATTCAGAACGATTGTACAGTTTTTAAACAACTTTCCAAGTTCCAATTTTGCTTCATTCTTATCTTTTATTTAAGAAGCAGCAATTCACTCCTGGGAGTTCACTGAACAGATTTTTAAGCCAATAAAAATGACTATACAAGTTCAGCGTACAATCATTAGATAGCTCCAAGCTCTTGAGCCTATCTAGATATGCTTTTTGACAAAGGACACCAAGAGAATGAAGCAAATTAGTTAATAGAAGTAAATTGGAAAGTTATTTAAAATTGTATGTTCTATCTGAATCATGAAAGCAAAAATTTGGGTTTTATGTCCCTTTAAGTCTGGAAACAGGTCATAATGCTTTGCAGTAATGTAGCCTATTTTAAGCAAGACCTTAGACTCTCACTGGGAAAGAGAAAATCTCTTTCAAATGTAGAGTCCTGGTTTTCAATTGGCTGATTTTAATTTTTTTCTTTCAAAGAAAAATACATGAAAAAGGCAAAGAAATTATGAAACCAGTGCTCTTTATTTAGCTGGTTCTTTCTTTTTCTCCTTTGGAAAAAACAAAAACATTCAACAAGACCCTTATTACAAAGTGCAATCTTTTAAACAAGAGCCCAGAAGTCCACACCATGTCCAGGTTAACACTTCAGTAGGTAAAGGTGGCAGTTTGTTACCAATAGATTTCTTTTTACCTAAACTATCACAGTAATGATGACATCATACCTCTCCTATTGGCTATAATTAATGCCCAATGCAAAAAACCCTCTCATGTAAAAGAAGAAATCCTGTTCTATCAAACTGAAAAGTGCATGACCCTTTAGCTCAGAGCTTTCCAAACTTTTCATGTTGGGGACACACTTTTTAGACCTACATCATTTCGCGACACAGTAATTCAGTTGTTCTAGCAAAAAGGAGGTTAAACGAACTTGTTTTAGGAGATACGACACATACATAAAATATATAATAACAATATGTATTTACAAGTAACAGTAAGTATGTGCAAGAATAACACCAATAGCTACTTACTAATTTAATGGGATGTATGAGGTTGATGGGATGAACACAGTTTCTGAATATTTGGTGGAATATTAGATAAAGACACTCGCATTTCATCATCAAGCACTTCCTATCCATATATCAAGAGCAGGAGCAGCAATGCACTACTGGGAGCTAGCTGCAAAAAAACACTGACTTCTGACTTCAGCTCAGCGTTTAAGCTGCCGCCCTCAGAGCTTGGTGAGTCCGATTGACTACTGCCCATGCTGCAAACACACTGCTGTCACACTCACTGACTACACGTGCAGTCACGAGCCAATTAAGGAGACTACACGTGCAGTCACGAGCCGATTAAGGAGACTACACCTGCAGTCAGGAGCCAATGTGCCTCCAAAGCCGCCAATGGCAATAGTTTCAGTTCCCACTGAGCTGCGCCAATAGGTTAAGATGATCTATGACTCACTAGGTATCAATCACGTGTCAACCATGTGATATGCGTAGAAGTCAGAAAATAAAAAAAAAACATTTTTTTAATTAAATTTAAATAAATTAGTGCTGAAGCAGGGACACACCTACACACTGCTGCCGACACACTAGTGTGTCCTGATACACAGTTTGGAAAGCACTTTAGCTGTTATAAGGCCAATGTAAAAGATGCCATAATTAATCAATAAGCAATCAATGCAGAATAAAAATTAGGTTCTAAACTGGTGTCTCTTTAGCAATTTAACACAAGTGCTAGATTACAAGTGGTGCTCTACATTATTGCACTCCCGCAAATGGGCAATCGCAGTAGCAATTAGTGCTGAGAAAATTTACCAGAGATCCGATCTCTGGTTAATTTTGCTCTCAAAATAGAGAGCATAATAGTTTTTTCTTAAAAAAAATCTAGCATTTTTTTTTAAATAAAAAAAACTTTACTAGGAAGTTTTGGGACTTTAAAGTAGGTTGGGAGTGGGGTGGTAGAAAAAAATAAGTGGCACTGAAAAGTGCCTTTACATTGTGTTCTGTGGGAACTGTGTGTTCTTATAGACTGCAATGTAAATATATATGTATATCACATTGCTATTTACTTGTAATACCAGCTCACATTATCGTGCACTGGTATTAAAAAGTGGAGCCCTAATATCCCTTGCATGCAAGCGATATGTAGCCCTCTACTTGTAATCTAGCCCAAATAATGTTCTTTATTTGAAAGAGGAGCATCTATATGTTTTTTTTAAAAATATAAGCTTGACAAATAGATATCACACTATCAATATGAAACTAGCAAATAGGCAATAGTTTTTATTCATGAAATTAAAATGGAATGGATTCAATACCCTCACTTTGTTAAAAATTAATTATTATATATGTTAGAATCCTAGGTTAAAACGTGAGAAACCATTTTTTAATTATTAAACTATCAGGTGGTTACAGTTGTGTTTTTCTGAAGGATCCAACAGCCTAAGTCCAACCAAACAGAATAACTAACTCTCAGATAGATTATGAGTTGTGTGTTATGAGTGAAAAAGCATCGCTATGGCTCATAACGCAGTTTTTTCACTACCGCTGCTATTACGAGTCTTGTAGGTACAGCTGTACCACACACCTTTTTGGCCGTCACGCTACGTAACTACCGCACCTTTCAAACAGTCCTTTTTCAATGGTACTTCCATAGCGCCGGTATTATGAGTTTGCATATCCGGCCAAAAAGTGAGCGGTACAGCCTATAACTGCAAGATCTGTACTGCCACCTGAAAGTCAGTAGTTATGAGTTTTATGGTACAGATTTGTAACATAAAACTCCTAACTAAAGTGTTACAAAGTACACTAACACCCATAAACTACCTATTATCCCCTAAACCGAGGCCCTCCCACATCGCAAACACTAAAATAAAATTATTAACCCCTAATCTGCCGCTAAAGACATCGCAGCTACTATAATAAACATATTAACCCCTAAACCGCCGTACTCCCGCATCGCAAACACTAGTTAAATATTATTGACCCCTATTCTGCTGCCCCCAATGTTGTCACCACCTACATACACTTATTAACCCATAATCTGCTGTCCCTAACATCGCCACAACCTACATTACTGTTATTAACCCCTAATCTGATGCACCCAAAATTGCTGCCACCTAACTACACTTATTAACCCCTAATCTGTTGCCCCCAATGTTGCCACCACTATACTAAAGTTATAAACCCCTAAACCTAACCCTAAGTCTAACCCTAACGTAACCATAACCCTAACACCCACTAACTTTAACATAATTAAAATAATTTAGAAGTCTTCATCAAGACGGCATCTTCTATCTTCATCCTTCTGGCGTGGAGCGGGTCCATCTTCAAGATATCCAGCATGGAGCATCCTCTTCATATGGTCCCAGCCGTACACTGAAGGTTCCCTTTAAGGGACGTCATCCAAGATGGTGTCCCTTGAATTCCGATTGGCTGATAGAATTCTATCAGCCAATTGGAATTAAAGGGAAAAATATCCTATTGGCTGATGCAATCAGCCAATAGGATTGAGCTTCAATCCTATTGGCTGACCCAATCAGCCAATGGGATTGAGCTTGCATTCTATTGGCTGTTCAATCAGCCAATGGGATTGAGCTTGCATTCTATTGGCTGATCCAATCAGTCAATAGGATTGAGCTCACATTCTATTGGCTGATTGGAACAGCCAACAGAGTGCAAGCTCAATCCCATTGGGTGATTGGGTCAGCGAATAGGATTGAAGCTCAATCCTATTGGCTGATTGCATCAGCCAATAGGATTTTTTTCCCTTTAATTCCGATTGGCTGATAGAATTCTATCAGTCAATCAGAATTCAAGGGACACCATCTTGGATGATGTCCCTTAAAGGGAACCTTCAGTGTACGGCTGGGACCGTTTGAAGAAGATGCTCCACGCTGGATGTCTTGAAGATGGACCCACTCCGCGCCGGAAGGATGTAGATAGAAGATGCCATCAGGATAAAGACTTCTGCCCACCTGGAGGATGACTTCTTGCCTCTTGGATGAAAACTTCTCCTGGCTTTGTTGAGGACTTCTTGCTGCTTGGATAAAGACTTCTCCCGGCTGGATGAGGATGGATGTCCAGTCTTCCAAAACTGTAAGTGGATCTTCGGGGGTTAGTGTTAGGCTTTATTAAGGGTTTATTGGGTGGGTTTTATTTTTAGCTTAGGGTTTTGGGCAATGTAAAATAGCTGAATGCCCTTTTAAGGGTAATGCCCATCCAAATGCCTTTTTCAGGGCAATGAGTAGCTTAGGTTTTTTTTGGTAGGTTTTTATTTGGGGGGTTGGTTGTGTGGGTGGTGGGTTTTACTGTTGGGGGGTTGTTTGTATTTTTATTTGCCAGGTAAAAGAGCTATTATCTTTGGGGCAATGCCCCGTAAAAGGCCCTTTTAAGGGCTATTAGCAGTTTAGTTTAGGCTAGGGGTTTTATTATTTTCGGGTCGGCAGAAATAGGGGTAAATATTTAAAATAGTATATTCATGTCACACCTTAAAATTGGCACGTCACTGAAAACCATTGTCTTTATCAGCATGTCAGTTAGACGTTAGTGCGGACACACTATCCATTTAAAGTATAGGGTGCGCTAAATATATGTCAGCCACACTAACATTCTCTGGTAAAATATTTTACCATTAACTTTTAATAGCAGATTGTGTGATTTCCTTTGAGCAGGGCCACGATATGGCTAGTTCACCCTCAATAGCACTTTGTAATCTGGGACTATATTGGGAGTTATATTGTTTTACCAAGTTCTGATATATGCAAGCAGGTTTTGTTGCCATTTTGAAGCGATAGACATAAAAATAAATAGATAGATGATAGATAGATAGATAGATAGATAGATAGATAGATAGATAGATAGATAGATAGATTGATATAGATAGATAGATAGATAGATAGATAGATAGATAGATAGATAGATAGATAGATAGATAGAAAGATAGATAGATAGAGGCAGAAAGGAAACCTAAGAACACTGATTTAATTGTTGCATAACATATCTACAAAAAATGACAATCACCTTAGTAGATAAAGCATAATAAAGCATATGCGTGTACTTATGATATATTTTATAAGACTTACAGATAACCAAGCTAGCCCAGAAGAAACAAAATCATGTGAAAAAATGTGAAATTCAATTAATCTTATAAGCAATCTTAAAACCCAATTGTCGCAACAAAAAATCACTAGCATGACAACAGAAACAAATGAAAATAGCTCTAGTTTAAAATATGTTGCTTTAGATTGACAGAAACCAACATCAAATCTGACGGAAAGAACGTAGCAAGCATTTTAGAATTCTATTGTTATGGCAACTGCCATAAATCAAGTTTCTTTTCTTTACACTTTTCAGTAAACCATATTGATCAGCTGAATAAAGAAAACTGTTGGTACATTTTCCATGATTCATTACTTTGCTTCTTATAAAATTGAAAATAAATACAGAAATATTCCTATAAGAATATATTTGTGATCATTTATTTTTAGAACTTGCTGACATAGTACATAATACTTTACATATAAATGTGTCCCAACAGAGAAATATGGCATTACCTCTCAAATGGGTCTATTGTTATATAGGCATACTTACTTTTTGACATTCTCATGTGACTTAATGTATTTCCTTATCATTTTTAATGTATTTTTTCCATAAAATATGCTTCTTTTCAGATATTCTTGCATCAATTTTATGGGTTGTATCTGCTAAGTATAAGCCTCTCTTGATGTTATGGTTTACTGGCTGAATTCCTAGAATATTTGGACCACCATTATCTAAGAACATGGGTACTTATCCATTGTGAATAGTAACATCTGGCGTCATAAACTGCAGCGATAACAAAACAATACAAATGGAAAATAGGTTTGGCACGTGTTTCCCTGAACTATGCCTTTTTAGGGGTTTGATCAGCACTTGTGGGGCTATCTATAATTATTAATTAGCTCTGTATTTTCATGTGCCTCAGTTTGGCTTGGTTTGATTACTGCTACAGCTGTGAATGACGTGAAATCTTTTTAATGCTTATTAACAGTTTGTATTTTCCCATGTGTAATAACACACATGTAGATTACTAGGACTATTAACATGTATTTTGTTAGATTGCTATTACAATATTCTTAAATAGCAAAGTGCTTAGGAATTAGATGTGTTTTTATGAGACTGCAGTTCATTATAAAAGACCCAAGATAAAATCTCAGACTGATTTCCCGGGTGTGTTGAATTTAGCCAGCCATCTGTTCAAGAAAAAAAGTGGCTCATAAACTCTATTCTTTACTGCTTTTACTTTATACTGTCTCAGTATCTTTACTGGAGTCATGCGAAATAATGGGTTTATGCTAAGGTTTCAACAAAACTGCTGATTAAAATGCACAAAACAGATCTGAATTATAGAAACAAAAAACAATTAGTATAGCGCTATTTTTGGTTATGCTGGCTGATAAAGGATACTGGAAAAAATGCCATGGGAAATGTTAGTTAGAAATTAGGTCATTTGCTAATTACTTTTTAAAAGTATAATACTTATTATAGACTTTACAGCAAGTGTGATGAAAACTGTTCTTATTTGTAATAATTTTCTACTAGAAATCATGGAAGAGTGGTTGAAGGTTTCATGCTGAGCTTAAAGACAAGTACAAAAATGTTTAATTGGAAATTATTTATCAACTATACAATTTATGTTAACGTTTTAGCACTAAATCATCTGCAGTACTTATGTAATAGATTTATATGGTTTACATTTATTTTATTTTATGATGTATAGCAATTTTAAGTGCAATAAAGATATTATTTTAGAACTTCTATCAAATACTGAAACTATGAAATACTATTTGTATGGTACATGAAAGAAAACAGTTATTATTAATACCAGTGTTCTCCCAAAGGCCTATTTATGGCCAGATTATAAGTAGAGTGCTAACTTTTACACGCGAGCGATAAGGAGTTTATCACGGGTGTTTGTGCTCATCAAGTTTACTGCTGGTATTACGAGTTCAAAGTGAATGTGAACGCTTGAGCACAATCGCGATTTATGCTAGAATGATTACCATGTCCTCAAAGTTCTGGTTAACTGTTTCGCAAAACTAAAAAGTGTCACAAAACACATTAAAAATACATTACAAAGTACACTTACACACATAATAACACCATCCTATAAAAATTATATAAAAATATTGCACACATGTATATATATATATATATATATATATATATATATATGTCTTTACATGTGTATTTATTTACAGGCATATATACACATATAAATGCATAAACGCATATGTACAGATACATAGACATATATATAAGTGCACTGGAGCCTTTTGCAGTTAAGTAGATAAAACATATTTATGCAATATTAATATTTAATAAAGTGTTATACTGTGTATTTACTGTAACTATTTTACATTTGAATGTTCTGCATATAGCATATATGTATTTATAAATAGATATTCCTATGTATATCTGTATATATATATATATATATATATATATATATATAAAATCATGTATAAAATTAGACATTTCCTTACACAAGACACCACTAAGATTTAATCCCCTCTCTCATCCTTTCCCACCTCAACTACTGCAACTCTGTCCTCTCTGGTCTACCTAGCTGCCACCTAGCTCCTTTACAATCCATAATGAATGCCTCTGCCAGGCCCATCTTCCTTACACGTTGTTTTTCATCTGCTTCACCTCTCTGCCAATTTACTTTCAACTCATAAAACCTGACGAGCACAAAAAGCGTACTTCTAACGCAGTAAACACTTGAGCAGGAGTGTTAATTAGCACTTGCCCTTAATGGGTACACCAAGAATGGAACTTTTACTGACCAACTGGCTAAAATGTAAGACAATATTAAGCTAATATTAGCTTTTATATATATATATATATATATATATATATATATATATATATATATATATATATATATATAGAGAGAGAGAGAGAGAGAGAGAGAGAGAGAGAGAGAGAGAGAGAGAGAGAGAGAGAGAGAGAGAGAGAAAATGTTATTTTATTGCAAATTATTAATCTGCCCCCTAACAGTTCCTTCATAATGTCACCTCGCTGGCAACATTTTCTGTGGAGAACACTGAATACAGTTATACTGCTACAAAGTAAGATCATAAATAGGGGCCAGCATCAGTTTCTAAACTTAGAAAAGATTTTGAAAGCCAAAACAACTATTCTATCTTTGAACATTTACAAAAAAAATAAATTAAATGTATCAAATGTTCCATAATTCTTATTCAATTAATTAAACTGAAGGCATCATTTAACTGTAAAAATTGTACCTTACATTGTACCTTCATAAGCTTATTTATAAAAGCTATTTTCCTTATTTATATATTATATGTTATATTTTTCTGTGAGGTCTGTTTTCCTTCATCAGGTGTGTGGTCTTACTTCTTTATGATCCTGAAGTGTTTAAGCAAAACTTACACAGTTTTACAGATATGATTATTGCCCTGCCTGTGTGTGTTGTTGAAAATACAATATTTAATAGAAAAAAAATAAAAACTTATTTTCAGATCCCTTTTTAACTCATCAACTAACTAAATTTCCAAGATGAGACCAAACCCTCCAAAGCTTCTGTCTACTGTGTAGGCTGTTGACATCCAAAGTTATAAAAACAACATAATAATCAATTTTTTGTTAAAGGAACACTTAAAGGGCCATGATACCCACATTTTTTCTTTCATGATTTAGAAAGATAATGCATTTTTTAACATCTTTCTAATTTACTTCTACTATCTAATTTGTTTTATTCTCTTGATATTCTTTGCTGAAAAGCATATCTAGATATGCTCAGTAGCTGCTGATTGGTTGCTGCACATAGAAGCCTCATGTGATTGGCTCACCCATGTGCATTGCTTTTTCTTCAAATAAGGATATCTAAAAAATGAAGCAAAATAAATAATAGAAGTAAATTGTAATGTTGTTTAAATTTGCATGTTCTATCTGAATCATGAAAGAAAGATTTTGGGTTTAGTGGCCCTTTAAGTCAAAATAAACTTTTATGATTCAGATAGAGCATGCAGTTTTAAGACACTTTCCCATTTACTTCCATTATTAAATTTTGCACAGACTTTTTATATTTACACTTTCTGGGGAACAAGATCATGCTTACCATGTGCACAAGCAATGCATCTTTGGGAATAGGCAGGTTGACAGTCATACTAGGCTATATTTGCAGGAAAAAAAAGTTTTAAAGGACTAATACAGAATGGCTGGTGTGGAACTGTTCAGTAATTGAATGTGCTATTACTTTCTAAGGGGTCGACAGATTGATAACTTTGAATTGTCACTCCTGTGTGTACTTTGACATGAGATAACATCCAGACAGACAGTAAAAGAAATTATTAATGGAAGCAACATAGCAAGAAAAATCAGGAAGTCAGAAGATTAGCCTTTTTGGCAAATGTCAGCATCAGGCGTTCTTTAGTCAATGAGAAGTGATCTAGATTCATTAAGGATTGTAAGAGCACTGATGTAAGTGCTGAGAGGCTGTATGAACTTGTACAAAGACAAATTAAACAACATTAAAATACAAAAAAACAAGTACAGTATCACAGAAATAAAATACAGGTTATAATAAATATAATAAATGATATTATAATATTACATAAACATATAATTCCAAATATGATTTTACATGAATTTTCGAATTTCTTCTTATTAACCTCCAAAAGACAAAAAGTGAAGAAAATAGTGTAATCCTGTTAACATAGTTTTACTTATAACTGAATGTGTCAATTTAGGTCAGATTCATCTTGTGGCTTTTGTACACACAGGAATTTCAGGTATGATTTTTACTCAAGAATGGAACAAACATAATGTAAATTACTTTGACATTACCCTTAAAGGGCTAGTGGGAGAAGGCAGAGTGGTTTCCTCTCTTTACAGGAAAAACCATTACTGGTGATACCTTCTTGCATCCTAAAAGTAGCCATTCCGAGCAGGTTTTTAAAGAAACTGCAAAACGTCAGCTCATTAGAATTAAAAGGAACTGTACTGGAAGAGAAGATTTTTTTTTGCAAGAAAGTACGTCCTTAAAAAGTAGATTACATGTAAAAGGGTATTAAGGTAGATTGGGTAACACAGCCTGTGAGTAAGCTATCAGCTAACGTGATTTATTGAATTCCAAAAGCAAGGATAAACACAAGTTAACTTTTGTTCCTAAAATATCCTAACCATTACCATGATATCTGTGGTATTGTTAAAAAAAGATTATACTTTATGGTGATTTAGCAACCCAAGAAGATTATTATACAAGGGTTTAGGTTTGTCTACTCCCATAAGCTTACTATTGGATATATGGTTTCCCCCACTGTACTAAAACCCCCAACCGAATTCTAATAGCTCATGGTGATAAATCAAATGTTGAAAACATTGTACGTCTTGTGATTTTGTGGACATCTCTGATTTAGGGCTAGATTTCAAGTGGAGTGCTAATGTATCATGCCTGTAAATGGGAAAATTCACCCATTTACAGGCACACAATAAATAACCAGCCATTACAAGTGGCTGGTTATTGCTACCGCGAGTACGACTTCTGGTTAATTTTTAAAATGTCGTCCAACTGCCCAAAAATAAATTGTGTAGTGCCTTCTTTAAAATTAAAAAAATTGGAGCATCTTTTGTTTGTTTCTTTAAAAAATGCACAAAGCAGTTTTTAGTGCTAAAATGTGCGGGTGTGGGGGTCTTAGAAAAAAACAGCACTGAACAGTGCCTTTACATAGTCTATGGGGATTATGTATTCCATGTAAATATATATGCATATGCATTTATACATTTATATTTATCTGTTAATATGTGTATATACACATATAAACACATAAATAAATAAGTATATATGCATATACATATATATTTCAATTAGCTGCGTGACTTACCCCCTTTTCTGCTATGGATGTGCGTTCTCGTGGTCGCGTTCGCATTGCAATTGACTTGTAAAACCAGTGCTCATTTGCGTGTGCTGGTATTACTGAGTGGAGCGTTAGTGAGGTGCAGCCATAGAACAAGCTATTATGCTATTGTTCTTTCCCAGGTTGGGTGCTTCTCTCTTTTTATTTATGCAAATTATGAACCTGAGGGAAGTCTAGTTGGGTGATGCCGGCAAAGGAGGCTGATCCTAGGGTGGTAAGTAGCCATAGAACAAACTATTATGCTATTGTTTGTACCCATGTTGAGCGCTTCTCTCTTTTTATTTATGCAGACTTAAAGCTTAACCTAATGGAACTATGCCTTTTGATTTCTGTTTTTAAAATTTTACAATGATGGAAATGTTTTAATTGTATGGGAAGCCTATATGTGGACTTTTATTTGTTTATTTCATCTTAATGTCTCAGACACCTGGATTACACTGTCTGGCATCAGTTTCCAATAGGTAAGACTGAAACTTTAGTATAAAGATAAAATCATTATTTAAACATTTTAAAACAATAAAATACAAACAACGACAAAATATATGGAAAGGAACATTGCATCTAAGAAAATCCATTCTATGCGGTATATTTATGAATGGTCGAGCGGATATGATTCGCTGTAGCATATGCTGTCGGCATTTAACATTGCACAAGCATTTCTGAAATGCATTTGTGAAATGCTAGTGCAATGATGCCCCTGCTCACCGGCAGCCAATTGGCCACAAGCAGGGGGTGTCAATCATCCACGATGATCATGAACTTATATAATACCGTCCAAATAACTGTGTTACCCTCCTATGGATATCTGCCTGGGTGCAATAAATGCAATGTATAATCCTCCAAAGAAATTGCACTCTCAGGTCTTTTGCAAAGTGAAACAAAATCTGTTTATTGTTGGAACTTTTTCATGGTATTCATCCCCTTCATCAGCATAACAAAAAAGTGAAAAATGTGACCTTATATACACACACATGTGAAATCATAAATAACAAATACCTGTGTTTAATTCAGTGAAAACCGCCCAGACATCATGCTGGAACGCAAGCCATGCATTCCAAAATAGAAAAACCGGAATTACTACATAACCTAATACTTCCGGTATGCAAATTCACACACATAATGTGTCTATATACCTTGTAATACATAGCGCATAACTAAATATAACCACCTTAATGAGCAAATAGTAAGTGCACAACCAAACATGAATAATGTTCATTACATCACCTAACCAGTTCCGGTTAATGGTGTATCCATATAGCATCTAAACAGTGAAATCGGGAAAACCACAAACATCAACATATTGTATTATTAACACCTATGCAGACTTAAATTTTTCATGCTATAACCAATGGTATATTGCACATAACATTCGTGTGTCAGCAAATTGCCGGTGGCCATGTTGGTTACCATGGCGACTAACGCAAACTAAAAACTATATGCGTTCCAGCTCGGATCCCTCAGCTGTACCAAAAAACATCCGCATATACCGAACAGTTTAGCGAGTGGGTTGCTGTGGTGATCAACTTATAAATGTATAGTTAGTCCAATAAAAAAAGTATCATTGATCAATGCAATACTCTTGTTATTTTGATATCTATATCTATCTATCTATCTATCTATCTATCTATCTATCTATCTATCTATCTATCTATCTATATATATATATATATATATATATATATATATATACATATAAATATTTATTCATGTGTATGTATGTATTTCTATGTTAAAGCCCTTTGCATGCCTTTTTTCTAACACATTAGACCTCACATCTTTGAGCCCTTATAACTTTTTTTTTATATGCAATTTTTTTTTTAATATGTTTTATTCAATGGTGTTCTGAGTGTAACTGTAATTTAAATGTATTGTTTATTTGTTTTGTGATACTTTTTATTTGAGCATAACAGTTAGCCAGAGCTTTAATGTCACGCTTTCCAGACATGCGTCAAATTATATTGTGCTTGAGCGAATAACTATTGAGTTGTAATATGTGCAGTACTTCCGATGTGTGCAAACAAATGCGATAAACCCAATATCGCTCGCTCGCAACTGTTACAGAGCCACTCTTAATCTGGCCCTTATTAGTAGGCATCCTGCAATAAATTCTATAGTTGCTTTAAATGCCCAAAGTATGAAATATTGCAACATGAAATGAAAACTTATTGCTAAGAGCTTAAAACAATTCAAACTGCAACAACTTTGGAAATATGATAGAAACAATGTTAATGTAAATATTTGTAAGTGTACAATATTTACGTTTGCTTTTGTTATTAAAAAAGTAATCTCACTGGATAGAACAAGAGACATCTCAGAGACCTTGCAGAGGGGGTATTCCAGGGCATTTTTCATCTACACTAATGCCAAGCATGTGGAATTTTTAAAGACTCTCTTAGTCCCTGTGAAATATTATGTTTTGTGGTTGTGTCTCGCTATTTCAAAGCTGACAATGTTGTCTGTACTTTTTTCTTTATTTCACTTTTTAAGTTTTAATTTTTGCATATGTAGACTGTTTCATCAAACGTGTTACACTTCCCCACTCAAATTTTAACTAATTTGTTCTGTAACATTTAAAAGGTGTTTTCATAATGTAGATGCTATTCACAGTAGTACACTTTCTACATGCTGAATGGTGAATGATTTCAAAATAGATGTTTCTCCATTGATTATAATAGAGAGTCACTTCCAACTCATGGATGTAATGAGGGGATAATACAAATATATTCAAACTAAATCATTTTTGAGTTAAGATGTTGCACCAGGATTTTTTTTTCCAGAGATATTAGATTCACAAATTGGTTTTATTAAATCTAGACTGTGCTTGAATTACTTTTTTTTCATAATATTAAAAGCTGAAATGTGCATCAGTGCATTTCCATTTTGAATAGATGTATTTTGTATTTGCAAAAATGCTTGTAGTAAACCTATCACTGGCACATGCACTTGTTCTGCAATCTCTCTGAGGAGAAGAGCAATTAAATTGTGGTTTCAAGGAACAGTACAGAAGTAACTGACTTATAGCTGTTTGGAAACTGCGATGGATCCAACTTACAGCCGAACAAAGCTAAGACTGAAGTTACCCTTCCCAGCTGTGATTGGATGCGGTGAGCAGTCACAGTGTAAGTGAGCTGATACACTGCGAATTCTCACTATGTGTCTATAAGTACAAAAGAGTGCTTTTATCTTTAGTACCTGTCTTCATTTGGTGGGAGTGTACATATTATACTGTGATATACAAAGGAGGCACCTTTTTTGTGCATTGGTACACAGCTGTCAGCTTACAGTTCCTTATACATTAATAAGTGCTGTCTCGTGTTGGAAGAATCTTATAGGAATCCTGATGACTCACGGTTTCCTGTTTCTCCCTGCCAGGACTAGACTTTATAAATCCGGATTTTTTAATAAGTTGTTTTAAAAGTAGAGACACCCTCTTATTCTAGATATGTCTAGACATTGTTTTTGGTTTACTCACTCTGTCCACCAGCACTCAAACACTGAACTTGAAAGACAGCAATAGCTTTATGACACAAATTGGGCCATCACTAAAATATTGTATGTCACCACTGGCTCTCTGAACAGGCACAGTGTTGAATATATGTGCACAAGCCATGCAAAGCTTTAAGGTACAGTGCTTATTCTTTATTACTTATTGTTACATACCAGACAATCAACTTGCAATGGGTTCCAAATCTATAAGCTTGTAAGAAGAACATGCAGCTAAAATGGCCACCAAGCTTCGCCCAGAGCTTTCTTCTTGTCCAGTTAGCTGTTTTTGTGTATGGCAGTTTAGCAGTGTTTCAGTTAGCTATTTCAAATTGCACATGCACAATTCAGCATGTGGGCAAAGGAAAAACTATTTGAGTCCGTTGTGATTGGAGAAACATAACAAAATATACATACAATAGATAAGCAAAGCTTGACGATGCACTCATGATAATTTCAATGTTAACTATTATGTCCCTTTAATCAGTAATATCAATATGTGGACTGAAGATACATAAAATTGATAATATTTTAAAAAAATATTTGTGAACTATTATATATTTTTCCAAAGAGGCCAAAAAAAGCTCAGAGGTTAATTTACAAAGTATAAAAATAATGCACATAACTTCTCAAAAACTTTTTTATATGGCCTGAAATACTTCTGTTAAATGAAAAGTATTGGTGAAACATCTGAAAAGGGATTCTCTAATTGTTTTCAAAAGGATTCAAACGGTTTGAATTTGAAAATCATGTAAAACACTAGACACATTAAAAGAATTCCCACTTCTAAAGTATTGAAATAGATCTCCAGTTTATTTTTAATAAATTTTATAAATGTACAGTATATGTAAAATCTTACATACATAAATAACAAAACTATCATGTCATATAACTTTAGCTAATAAAATCTGTACATTCCAGGAGTAAAAAGTAAAGAAAATTATGTTTGTAAAAACCCTTCTTTAGATTCCTATATCCAGAAAAATTATAACAGTATTATAGTACATTTTATTGAACATGCAGCAGATTCTTAAGGTATATATATATATATATATATATATATATATATATATATATATATATATATATATATACATGACGAAAGGGAAACGTCACACACCATCACTCCAACCACCTGGTTCTCTGCATAAAATGCATGTACATCAATACCAGACAATCCCCACGGTTGACATCCATGTCTCCAGGGTTATCAAAAGAGCAAACACAAACAGGGTATTCCAAAGATGCCTTTAATTCACAAGCAGTGTAACCAGGGCCTGAACCCAAACGTTTTGGCTCTCGCAGGAGCTTTTGTCAATGGAGGCCATGCAGAGATAGTGAGTAACCCTAGGATCCACACCTAAATACCATCTTACCAATCAGCCACATGCAATCAGATGGACAACACTGTGCACACCCACTTCCCACCTGGAAAACACATAACATACGCGTCTGGAGCAGGTAGCGGAAGATGACGTCATCTATGTGCATCCACCTGGTCCGACACTAAGGTGACAGATCACCATGGTGATAACCCAAACCAGCAAACATCAGTGGCTTATACGATGAAGAGAGTAGGTGCGGCTATGGACCACTGACAGTCAGAGAAGACAGCTGTCAGAAAAAAAAATATACATAGTTATACACACTCGCTACAACCAGTGTATCTGTATACATTCACAAGGTGATAATAAGTAACGTGCAGATTGCACAATATACAAACAAATACATCATCTAAAACAACAATAGTTTTAAAACTAAATGCAGCGTAACCACTCAGGACTATAATGTCCTGTGCACAGAGATACCATCTATACCCCTACGGTATCAAGGTAACCCATGTGCCACTCTATTATCTATAACCTTTAACAATAGATTAAAGTGTACACACTCCAAGAGCACACCAAACCAAGGATTATATGCACAAAACTGCATATCACAAGGGGTAGGTAGAAACTTGGCAGACGACTCCAACTATTCATCACTGTGATTTATAGCAACAACCAAAGTCAATATTTTTATTAAGTCCTCAGGGGGTAACCGTATCAAGGTTGAAAATCCATTGGGCTTCCAGACGTAATAAGGCTTGTGTCCTATTGCCACCATGCCTGGGCCGAGGAACATGATCAATGAGCATTGTTCTGAGGGATGAATTCACATGTCCCGTGGCCAGAAAATGCAGAGTCACCGGCTGTTCTGAGTGACCCTTATCCAGTGCTTGCCGTATAGCTGTTTTATGGTTGGCCAGCCGCTCCCTAAAGGACGTCACCGTCTTTCCAATGTAATAAAGGGAACATGGGCTAATTATTGCATATACAACAAATTCAGAGGTGCAAGTTCTCAATGCCATGTGCGTGGGGTATGACAGTATACAGACTTACAACGTCCATAGTGACAAGGATGTCTGTGTCCTGATCCTATTCCATATTTTTCAACATATTGATTAGCTCAAAGGAATCATTTTGATGAGATTTGGTATTTTGGACCACCGGTTGCAAAAAAAAGTCTATAAACTCTGCCAAAGGCTGTAGGAGCGACCCCCCAGCAGAAACATTGAGTCTGCCAGGGGATTCTCCAATGACTTATGGATCTTTGGTAAAAGATACAAAATAGGGCATACCGGATGGTCCCAAGCGCCTGGGTATTTTGACTGTGGACAATCCAGTATGCCCTATTTTGTATCTTTTCCCAAAGTCATTGGCAAATTCCCCTGGCAGACTGATTGTTTCTGCTAGGGGGTCACTCATACAGCCTTTGGTGGAGTTATAGACTTTTTTTTGCAACTGGTGGTCCAAAATACCAAATCTCATCTTAAGGATTCCTTTGAGCTAATCAATTTGTTGAAACAAAGTCTGTATACTGTCATACCCCACGCACATGGCATTGAGATGGTCAGACAGATGCTTACTAATAATGTACATTACACAGGACCTCCTATAGAGTTTTTGCTCCATCTTATGTAATTCTGTTTAGAAAAAAAACTTTTTTAGGTTCGAAAATTATTATTTTCTTCAAACCATGGAAACTGTGATGGGGTTGAATATGGCCCCATCATATGCCAATATTTATATGGCTATGTATGAGCAGTGTAACATTTTTCTGAGCAGAATCCCATAAAGTTTTAACGTCGGTACATAGAAGATGTGTTTATGATTTGGAGTGGTACCCCAGAAGCTCTCTTGGAGTGGGTTAGCACTCTAAACGTACTTGACTCTACTATCAGATTCAAAATGGAATTTGATCTACATAAGATATACTTTCTCGATTTATAAATCTTTAAGATTTCTATTAACAATGTGTTTTAGTCTGCAGACTACTTTATATCAAAAAAAGCTACTTATTAAAAATTTATATTACATTATAGTAATTTTCATCCTAAGTTTCAAAAAGATGGGTCAGCTCCTTGAAGCTCCTGCGGGTCGTACGCAACAATACAGATGACTCCTGTAAGAACAACCAATTACTTGAGATGTCACATAGATTTCTACAACGGGGGTATCCGCAACCATTGATTAAACAACAATGTACCAAAGCGGAAGAGTGAACACAGGAGGAATTAACAAATTTTATTACCACCTATACTCCGGGGTCTGAATTTTTGGCCTCAGCCATCAAAAAGAATTGGATGGTGATATCAAAGGATACCAGTCTTCTGTTTTATGACTCTCCCCCACCACAGATGGTGTATAAGAGAGCGAGCAATCTGAAGGATCTTCTGGTGCTGAATGACTCGGTACACTGCTATGACCAACGAATGTGGCTACCTAAAGGCAAGCAAGGGTGCTTTCATTACGGGAATTATGTGACTTGTAACAGTTTAATCACTGGTAATACGTTCCATCATCCACACACCAACAAGCGCTTTACCATTAAACATAGATTGACTTGCACCTCTGAATTTGTTGTGTATGCTATAATTTGCCCATGTTCCCTTTATTACATTGGAAAGATGGTGACGTCCTTTAGGGAGCGTCTGGCCAACCATAAAACAGCTATACGGCAAGCACTGGATAAGGGTCGCTCAGAACAGCCAGTGACTCAGCATTTTCTGGACGTGGGACATGCGGTTTCATCCCTCAGAACAATGCTCATTGATCATGTTCCTCGGCCAATGCATGGTGGCAATAGGGCACAAGCCTTATTACGTCTGGAAGCCTGATGGATTTTTAACCTTGATATGGTTACCCCCCGAGGACTTAATACAAATATTGACTTTGGTTGTTGCTATAAATCACAATGATTAATAGTGGGAGTCGTCTGCTGAGTTTCTACCTACTCCTTGTGACATGCAGTTTTGAGCATATAATCCTTGGTTTGTTGTGCTCTTGGAGTGTGTGCACTTTAATCTATTGTTAAAGGTTATAGATAATAGGATGGCACATGGGTTACCTTGATACCATAGGGGTATAGATGGTAACTCTGTGCACAGGACATTATAATCCTGAGTGGTTACACTGTATTTAGTTTTAAACCTATTGTTGTTTTAGATGATCTGCATGGTCACTTATTATCACCTTGTGAATGTTTTTAGATACACTGGTAGTAGCGAGTGTGTATAACTATGTATGTTTTTTTTCTGACAGCTGTCTTCTCTGTCAGTGATCCGTAGCTGTGCGCTTACTCTCTGCATTGTATAAGCCGCTGATGTTTGCTGGTTTGGGTTATCACCATGGTGATCTGTTGCATTAGTGTTGGACCAGGTGGATGCGGATAGATGACATCATTTTCCGCTGCCTGCTTCAGCCATTCGTGTTATGTGTTTTCCTGGTGGGGAGTGGGTGTGCACGGTCCTGACCATCTGTTTGGACGTGGGTAATTAGTAAGATAGTATTTAGGTGTGGGTCCTGGGGTTACCCACTATGTCTGCATGGGCTACATTGACAAAGGCTCCTGCGAGAGCCGAAACATTTGGGTTCAGGCCCTGGTTATACTGCTTATGAATTAAAGGCATCTTTGGATACCCTGTTTGTGCCTGCTCTGTTGATAACCCTGGAGACCTGGAGAAATGGATGCCAATCGTGGGGATTATCTGGTATTGATATATATATATATTTATATATACAGTATATATATATATATATATATATATATATATATATATATATATATATATATATATATATATGGATTGAGAAGAGGTAAGGTGTGCACAGGACAAGAGAATACTTCGCTATATAAAAAAGCACAAATCATTACCTTAGGACACACCACTGAAATTCTACTATACTCTGTGTCAGGAACCTGTGAGACTGAGAGAGAGCCTTCCAAGGGATATGATTTACCTTACTTGAATCCAAAAGATACATATGCTGTGAGGCTGGATCAACTAATCACTTTAGTTTTCACAGTATGAGACTGTAATGTATAAACCAGCCCTTTTGAAATAAATGTCGTAGCAAAAGTGTCCCTTTTACAAATGTATTGATATAGGACATAAATAATTACAAATCTATAAAAGCAAATAAAACAAGTAGCTGTATACGTATATTGGAGCGCGTGCACCAAATGGTAAAATGTCACTATATATTATTTATTTTTTAATTTTTTTTCTATCCAGGTTATACAAGATCCTTGGAATATTGTTGTAAGCTAAAGTTTTGAATTTTTTTTCTCTCCTAAACTGTGTTATCATGTGTTTCATTATAGAGAGGTTGGTTTGATAGTTGTAAAAAGACATATTAAGACTGATGTTACCATTAAAAGGCCATTTTTACCATAATTGTAGATAATGCTTAAATGGTCAAGGACACGTCAAGTTAATGATTTTTTAGGGGGGTTTTGTCACTATCCATCCATATGTTCTAATTTTTTTAATTTAGATAAAGTAACAGGATTGGGTCCAGATGGTGGTTAATATTTTACCAAGTGTTATTTGATAGATTATGTAGCTATGATTGTGTTTACGAACTTGGGATTATGTGTAATTGATTTTTTATCATAATGACAGTATAAAAATTAGTGTACAGGAATTCAACCCTCGTGAGGTACCACTATAGTAAATGAAAGGAAAGTTAAAATACCATATTTGAAATTGAGTTGGAAACCCTTAAACCTTTGGCTTATACCCAGTTGTGGAAGCCTTGCCATACATTTGCAAAGCTGGTAGTTTGTTTGTTAATATTATATTTGACAAACAGTTTAGACTATTTGCAAAAAGTAAAAAAACAAACAAACCACACTCTGATTTGGTATTTTATTGGTTAAAGGGCCACTGTAAGTAAATATTTTCTATGCCTGTTACTAATTAACTACCCCAAATACGCTTTTTATCAATAGCATTTCATTAACATATCTCTACCGTATATCAGAAATCTTGTCTGCAAATTTAATTGTTTTCCAAACCCACTCCATGGGTATCCTTTGCTCTGTACCAATCCGTTTACAATACCTAGGTTTCAAAATGGCGCTTTAAACACAAAGTTATTGGTTTAAGTATTTTGAACACGCAGTGCTGAAAATAGTGGGCAGGATAACGTGACATCATCGGCGAATAAAATATATAACTTTTAGAACATTATGAAACTTTGTTTTGGAGAAAATATAGGTCAGTAGGTTTTAATTAATGTTTATTAACTTTAATATGTTAGTTGTTTAGCTTAAAAATTATAACAGAAAGTAATCCTTTAAGGTACAAGTATTAACAGTTTTTAAATGGTTTCCTCTCTGTTTATGTGAAATGATAAGCTGTTTACTAGAGCTTGGTCAAAAAAAATCTCTTTCACACAAAAGATTTGTATCAGATTTTACCAACATTTAGTTTGGCTGAATTTTATTTTTGTGGGTATTCACTAAATTTTCCTTTCAAATGTATCACTAAATGATATAACCCCTCAATTTCCTGTCCCTTCGTGCACTTTTTTGCAGGTCAAGCAATTGTTCGTTCTCTGTTTTGCCCAATGTTGTATTCGGCTGTTCTTTTTTTGGACTAATTGTTGAATTGAGAAAAATTTAGACATATTTAGATTGATGTGAAGCTGAATGCACATCTCTACTCTTTTATTTAATAATTTGATATGTAGAAATGGGACCAGTTATAACTGCTTAAATTCACTGTATATCATTATGAGGCAGATTAAAAGGACTAAACAGAAAATGTTGTACATTTATATTAAATATGTGAAACAATTTTTAAAAGTTCATATGTACGTTTTTACATTTACAAAAAGTATGCTTTGAAGTAGAAAGAACATGGGTTTAATAAACCAAATGTTTAATTTGATTGCCATGTTTTTCTTCATTTGATTGAATTTGAACTCTATCAGTTTTCTTCAGATAGACAAGTGGTGTCCAACAACATTAGAAAGATAAAAATAAAACCTGCGGATAAAATCATCAAGAAACTATTGCTTTCAAAAACACAAAATTACACTTAGAGAAAAATCCACAAAGCTGTTTTTATATATTACTTTATATTAGTTTTCCTATACTTTCCTTTTCCTATATTTTCCTAAACTTTTTCAAGAGCCGATAGTTATTTTTTAATATATAACATCTTTCTATTACATTCTATTCTATTATATCTTATTCTAAATTACTAAAAAATTAAATGTTATTCAATTGAGTGGTGTCAACTACCATTATGATCTGAGCTATGTAAAAGGTATTTTCCTGAAATCTTCTTTTTATGTGGTTTATGCTTTCATAACATTTTTTATTAGACCCGATTCTTATTTTTGTTAATAATTTAAAATTGCAAGTCTTATTTTTTGTTACTCTGTGCCTCTTTTTAACTGTTTTACTTGTTTGATTATGTGCTTGTTTTTATCTTTAGTTTCATCATTCCTGGAACATTGTAATTCTATATTTCTTTTTTAATTAACTATTTACTTACCATGCCATTATTTTGTGTTTTGGACTTTATTACCGTTAGTGCTTTAACTGAAGAATGATGAGTCTTTATACTATACACTAAGTATATAGAATTTAACTACAATGGTGGTGGGCAATAATGTGTCATTCATTATTATAAAAATATAAACGTAAATTTGCCCAGCAACAGCAGCTAATTAACATCTGAACACTTACAAGTCCTGTTTGAGCTTTTGTTTTTCTGTGAATTTATGAACTATTTCATTTGAAAAGATTTTGCCTGCAGAAAAGTGCATAGTTGTAAAGCACTGATCAATAGCTCAAGTAGGAAGTTTAGTTTATTCCCATTGAGAGAAGCACACAGAAAACAAAATTCTCTTTGAAATGTTTGTCATAATCAAATGGTTACGGCTGTTAAGTGTGGCAGAGCCTCAAATGATATGATTTTCGTAGTGTGGGATCATATGTGAAAAGGAGGCAAATTTCTCCATGGTTGCTTAAGATTAATCTTGCTCAAGGGCATCACAGCTGTACAAGCTTCCATCTCTTTGAATGTTTGGAAAGAAATAGAATAATTATCTACTGAAAGATCCATGCGGCTAAACGTGTGTTAAATAAATAATATGTACATAAAATCATGTTATTGTTTTTAAGTGATCTGCATAACACATATATAGATCTTACCAAAACTATTTACTACTTCTATAACTTGCTGAATAGGTTTATATGTTATATAACAGAGGACAACTGTATATGAATTAAAGGAGCCTTCATTAAAGGGACAGTGTACTATAACATTTGTTTTTCCTTTAATATGTTCCAAATTATCAATTTTACCCCCTGGAGTATATTAAATTGTTTATAAATAATTTCTTCTCTTTTATTTTGTCATTTAAAATAGCTGCTTTTTCTGAAATACTGTAAAATGGCTAAAGAAGAACTATATAAACAAGATACATCAGAAGAAATTAACCTCCCAGTAGGAGGGTGGTTGGGAAAGAAAGTTAAGCCCTTTTTAAAAGGTAATCCTGCACCAGCTTGAAATATAAATTTCTCATATCTGCTGCTTTTTGAAATACACTGTCCTTTTAAATGTATACAATACTCAAAACATTTTTGCCACTGATATGAACATTGTGAAAGTTTTTTGGGGGTTTTATACAAAAAATTAGGTAAAACGTTTTACTCTTAAATTGAAAATGATACAGTGGTATTATTCAAGCAATTCCTACTGATGCTCATTGGCTGATAAGCACTCATTACTAATGTTCATTGGCTGATATGTACTTCTTCAAAGAAGTGCTTTAAACAGCTTTGGCTTCATTATTTTTCCAGGCAATATACCTACATGTTTAAATTATGCTCTTTCACATAGAGGACATTTTTTGATGTCCCTTTAAGTCTTATTCACTGAATAAAAATGATAGATTTTGCACATAATTACAAAACTCATAAACAAGGAAAAAATACACATATAATGATAGGTTTAATGCATGTTCTATTTAAAAAAATATATATAAAAAATGTGCAAGTTAAATCATGAAATATAACCAACAGAATTTTCTAGTACCAATGGGATGTAAATAATCAGTTGTTGAGAAGTTTTTACTGAAAATAGGTTTTAAATTATGTATGTACTCATTCAGCAGCAGGCAACATTTTCTTTGTAGAGTCGAGGGTTCTCCTTTTCTCATTAATGTTTTGGATTTCTTTGCGCAGTAAGCATAAAAGTTTAAGCAAAAACACCTTAGACCTCTAGATTTCACTAAATGTTTCCTCTGAGGACATACTCCCCATTGCAGTTCTGAAGTACATAAGTTACATTTCATTTTCAACTTTCTTTTGTAGTTATGTTCTAAAGAATAGCCACAGAATTTATACCAAAATCAAGTTCCACTACATAGTACTGTCATCATAATGTTTGCCAAATACTATATTGAAGATTATTATTATGTGATCTTTGTTGGTATATGCAGTGCATTAAAGGGACGTGAAACACAATTTATTTCTATTATGATTTTGATACAGAATATACGATTTTAAACAACTTTTGCTTCTATTAGAAATTTTGCTTCCTTCTCTTATTATCTTTTGTTGAAGAAAATGCACATGGGTGAGCCAATAACATGAAACATACATGTGCAGCTACCAGTCAACATCTCTGGAGCCTATCTAGATATGCTTTTCAACAATGATACCAAGAGAATGAAACAAATTAGACGATAGAAATGAATTGGACAGTTGTTTAAAATTGCATGCTTTCTCTGAATCACAAAATAAAAATTGGATTTCATGTAAATTGGGGTTCTCATCCCTTTAATATTCAAACTAGTTGCAAATCCCTGTACAGTACTATCTTGTTAAAATGACTAAAGTTCATTATAAAATTGTTTAACATGATGACAGAGGATTGATGGGAGCAAGGATTGAGCAAGAATGAATATACAGCAGTATATTTTTTCAGATATATCTTTGCATACTTGTGTAGCAGACAGTGTGCTGATATTAATTTGTATGTTTGAATGTTAAAGGGATAGTAAAGATAGAGCATACCATTTTAAACATCTTTCCAATTTACTTCTAGTATCTAAATCACTTCTGTCTCCTGATTTTCTTTTTTTTTTTAATTCATACCTAGATAGACTCAGTAGCAGTAATGCACTACTGGGAGCAAGTTGCTTATTGGTGGCTACATATATATGCCTCTTTTTTTGGCTTACCTGATGTGTTCAGCTAGCTAGAAAAAGAGCAGGCGGGTGACAGCAAATACAATAACAATTTATTGTGGAGATAAAAAGGAAGGCAACGTTTCGGGATCAATCTCCCTTATTCATGCCATGTTCAGCTAGCTCCCAGTAGTGCATTGTTGCTACTTCAACAAAGGATACTAACAGAATGAATCAAAATTAATATAATAAGTAAACTGGAAAGGTGTTTAAAGTGACAGTTTAGATCCAATACTTCATACCAAACAATTATCTTGCAACAGGTGCCACATCTATAAGCTTGTAAGAAGTACATTAACAATAAAAAAAATCATTGTTTGTTAACAGCTGAAAATGGCCAGCAAACTACACCCAGGGCTTTTTTCTTGTCTAGTTAGCTGTTTTCTTGTATGAAAGTTTGGCAGTGCACATTTTAAGTTTTGCAATTTGAAATAGCTAACTGAAAAATATTAAAACATAAGGAAAAATAATTTGAGTCAATTGTGATTTGAGAAACATAATAAAATATACATGCAGTGGGTGAGCAAAGCTTGACGGCCATTTTTTAAATGTTTCATTTATATTTTGCAAGCTTATAGATGTGAGACTATGTGTAGGATGATTCTCTGGTATGTAACAATAATAACTAATACTTATGTATTGGGTCTAGACTGTCCCTTTAAAGTTGTATGCTGAATCATGAAAGAAAAATGTTTCATGTCCCTTTCTGTAGACTGTTCTATATTGATTGGATAAATTCATTTTACTTATTGTGTACATCACTAAAAAAGTGTACAGTTAAAAATGTATTAAAGGGACAGTCAACACCTGAAACAACTTTATCCCATACCTTTGATCTGTCAAAGACAATGCGCCTGCACAGCATCCCATTTTCAACACCGCTAACATTATACGAGTAATCGTCCAAATCACGTACGTTTTTATAATAGAGATATAGCAGCCAAGCTCCTCCCCCTCCTCCTTCGTCCACTTCTTTACTAAATGCCATCCTCGTTCATGCATGAACGTTGACGCATGCTCATTTTAAGTTCTGTCAGTTTTCAAGACAAAATCAGAATTGCAAGCGTGAACGTGTGTTAAGAGCCCAGCCGTGGATTCAATTCTAATTGGCTGAATCAATTAAACTGAAACTTACTACGTAACAGTGGGGGGAGTATGGCTGCCATATCTCCATTATAAAAATGTATGTGCTTTGGACGATTACTCGTATAACACTAGAGGTGTTGAAAATGGGATGCGTGCAGGCGCATCGTCTTTGGCCGATCGGAATTATGGGATAATGTTGTTTCGGGTGTTGACTGTTCTTTAATTGTATATTTAACAAGTTAATACATTATTAGTGTTCCTTGTTATATGTACGTATATTTTGAATTCATTTTATTATTTATGTTTTAAGTTTCATTATCACTTTTTTTTTGTGTGTATAGTTTGAACTGTACCTTTCAATTTAGGGGCCAGGATCAATAACACAGTTAACTTGAACTTCTCTTGTTCCCTAAAATGTATTGAATGTTTGTAGCAGGAATTACAGACATTGGGTTCTATTTATCCAGCGGTGGTCAGACAGGGTTCGCTGATCAGTAAGTGGGGACCATCCGCTGCCTACTTTTAACCATGCACAGGCTGCTGCTTGTGTAATGCCACTCCTGGCTGTCAATCATCCCGATCGTATCTGTTTGGAAGGATTGAAATCCACCACAGTTTAGGTGGCGGAGAGGTTAAGAAGTAACGCTCTTAAGCTGCTGATGCTTCAACGCTGCTCTCTCAACTTGGTAAAAGGAGCCCAATATTACAATTCCTTAATTAAGTTATCTGCAATTTAGAGATATGCATGGAAAAAAATGTAGTTTCATCCAAAATGTTCTTTTTGTTAAATTTAAAATTTTCATTTTAGTTCATTTACATTCAAGGTTGCATTCATTTTAAACTAAATTTGTTTGAAAGTTTTATTTCCATCTAAATATTTCCTTTTGAGCTACAGGGCAGATCCTTGCCATTTTTCTTTAACTGAAGCTGTAATTAGCTATATTAGCTTTAATTTTGTCCTTCTATTTGATTTTGAAAGGGACAGGAAACTTTAAAAATCGTATTCATAATTTGGAGAGAACTTATAATTATAAAAAAAAATTAAAATGTACTTTTATTGTCAGATATGCTTTGTTCTCTTGTTATCCTGTACTGAAGGAACAACATTGCACTACTAGCAGCTAACTGAACACATCTAGTTAGCCAATCACAAGAGACAAATGTATGCAGGCACCAATCACCAGCTAGCTCCCACTTGTGTAGGATATGTGCGTATTCATTTTCGACAACAAAGAGAACAAAGCACATTTCAAAACTGAAGTTATTTTAAAAGTGTCTTAAAATTGCATGCTCTATCTGTTTCTTGCAAGTTTAATTTTGATGTTCTTATCCCTTTAAACATTCTATTTTTTTTATAAATCAAATTTTTGTGCACTGGATTTTTGGTAAAACTAAACTGATGTCTATTTTTAAAGGGACATGAAACTATTTGTTTCATTTATTTTTCAGATAGAGCATGCACTTTTAAGCAACTTTCCAATTTACTTATTTGATCTAATTTGCTTCTTTTTCTTGGTATCCTTTAGTTGAAAAGCATACCTACAATAGGCTGAGCTTTAGAAGCAGGAAAAGAGCTTGTGGATGATTGGTGGCTGCATGTATATGCCTCTTGTCATTGGCTTAACAATGTGTTCAGCTAGCTCCTTCCAAGGATACCAAGATAATGAAGCAAAATTGCTAATAGAAAAAAATGAAAACTTGTTTACAAATGTATGCATGTATCTTTTAGTGGATCTTTGGGGGTTAGTGTTAGGTTTTTTTAAGGGTTTATTGGGTGGGTTTTATTTTTAGCTTAGGGTTTGGGGCGGAAAAAGAGCTAAGTGCCCTTTTAAGGGCAATTCCCTTACAAATGCCCTTTTCAGGGCAATGGGGAGCTTTTTTTTGGTTAGGATTTTATTTGGGAGGTTTGGTTGTGTGGGTGGTGGGTTTTACTGTTGGGGGGGTTGTTTGTATTTATTTTACAGGTAAAAGAGCTGATTTCTTTGAGGTAAGGCCCTTTTAAGGTCTATTGGCAGTTTAGTTTAGGCTAGGGGTTTTTTTTATTTTGGGGGGCTTTTTTATTTTGATAGGGCTATTAGATTAGGTGTAATTAGTTTAAATATTTGATCATTTCTTTTTTATTTTGTGTAATGTAGTGTTTTTTTATTTAGTTGTAGTGTAAGGTTAGGTGTTAGTGTAGGTATTTAGTAAATAGTTAATAACTATTTACTAACTAGTCAACCTAGTAAAAATAAATACAAACTTGCCTGTGAAATAAAAATAAAACCTAAGCTAGATACAATGTAACTATTAGTTTTATTGTAGCTAGCTTAGGGTTTATTTTACAGGTAAGTATTTAGTTTTAAATAGGAATTATTTAGTTATTAATAGTAGGTTTTATTTAGATTTATTTTAATAACATTAAAGATAGTGGGTGTTAGGGTTATGGTTAGACTTACGGTTAGGGGTTAATAACTTTAGTATAGTGTCGTTGGGGGCGGAAGATTAGGGGTTAATAAATGTAGGTAGGTGGTGGCGATGTCGGGGGCGGCAGATTAGGAGTTGATAAGTTTAGGTAGGTGGCGGCGATGTTGGGGGCGGTTTAGGGGTCAATAAGTGTAATGTAGGTGTTGTGATGTCGGGGGCGGCAGATTAGGGGTGTTTAGACTCGGGGTTCTTGTTAGGGTGTTAGGTGTAAACATAAATTTAGTTTAACCCATAGGAATCAATAGGGCTGTGTTACGGAGCTTTATGCTCCTTTATTGCAGGTGTTAGGCTTTTTTTCAGCCGGCTCTCCCCATTGATGTCTATGGGGAAATCGTGCACAAGCAAGTAAAACCAGCTCACCGCAGCACTGGTATTGGAGTGCGGTATGGAGCTCAATTTTGCTTTACTTTGCAATACTCTGCAATATTGCCTGCTAATGCCGGGTTTTTGCAAACCTGTAATACCAGCGCTGTAGGGTAGTGAGCGGTGACAATAACTTGCAAGTTAGTACCGAGCAGCTCTTAACGCAAAACTCGTAATCTAGCCGAGAGTTTGTAGACATTTTACACCATGCCTTTTCAGTATTTTGCAAAATCCTGAAAACAAGAACCTGCCCATTTTAAATGCTATGTGTGCTGACCAGATCATCAATATAGCGCAACAACCATAAATAGATGTAAAAATATTTATGTGACAGGGAAAATTCATTTTGCAAAGATGTTAATGCTTTCATAGCTTTGAACCTTTAGTGGTTTGCATCATGAGATCTAAAATGTCGCTTGTTGTATGTATACCCTTCTCAGCTCACATTTTAAATGGCAAAGTGTCATATCCCCTAGAAAGTCATGATTACCCATAATGGGTTTATATTGAATATGATAGTTATCTGTAAATATTGCACGTGCCTATGATCCAGTTTCCATGCTCTTAGCTCATTTCTGTATAAAATATTGGAGAGAATCTCTACCGGAACCTGTTTTTATTCACCATAATTTAAATGGAGTATTATTATTTTGACTTATAGGATTTGCAAACATTGCTTGGACTCCCATTATTATCAACAGATACATATTTAACACTCACATATTATTATTATTATTATCATTAATTAATTTTTTTTTCTATTACATTTTTAATCACCACTGAAATCTCATAATGCTGGGAACCTGAGTAGAGGTACATAATGGCAATGACTAAAAGTAAAATGAAATATAGAAGCATATAACAGACTAAACTAAACATCCTCTAGCTTCTCTTTGTACGTACTTTATCTTTTGCCTATAGAGTGAGAAACTAGATAATTCAGATATTGTGATTGACATTTTTTAAATAAATGGAATTTTAATGAATGTGTATATCTATTAAATCACATCTCTTCACCCACCATACACATTATCCCCTTATTTTAATTTTCAGGAATAATAAAAATACCATGACAAGGAATGCATAACAAAATAATGCCTTTAGGAAAAAATATAACCACATTTTTACACTAAGATATTAACAACTATTCTTGTTTAAATATGAGACTGATTAGCTACTTTACAATTCAGTCTGTTGATTTTGTCACTATTATTAAGTATTTTATTATCATTTCCAATACTCATTAGAATATATAAAATCATTTGTTTTCTTATAAGAAAATAGAAATAACGGTTTATTTATGTAAATTACAAAATAAAACTAAATTCAAATTAAATTTAAAATAATTGCTATTTTTTAAAATTTTGGTCTGGGAGATTTATGATTTGAAAAACAACCCCACTTACTTAACCATTATGCATAATAGGACTATATATCAAGAGAAAAAAGAAACTTGTCAATCAATTCTATTTTAGTAGAAATTACTTCCTAAAGTTTTTGTAATTTATTTCTATTGATTGGCAGCTTTCCTTGACAGTTGCCATGAATGAATATTGTTAACTACAGTAAGCTGTATTGACATTCAATATTAATCAACTTCTAGATTCTGGTTGTTTCATTACAGTTCTAAGCAAATTATATGAAGAATCCTACAAAAATGAAGAACCGAATGATTAAATACTAACAATATATCTACTTAAAATTACTTGAATATAATTTTGGCAAAACAAATCACACAAAAACAAAGCAAGTAACATAAAGAGTGCCAGACCACATTTTCCTTGCTATCAAGCTTTCATGTTCTATTTCTGTAGCAAATTTAATATCCAGTTACTATTTTCTCATTGTCTTCTCACTTGAACTCTTTCTTGCTTTGAATCTAAGGAAGAAATGTTAAAGTAGTTTCTTGCACTGGAACAGTTGACACCTGTGGATATTGGATACGCTTCAGTTAACACTGAAAACTATACTGTGGTTGTAATTATTTCTGAAAGTTTTGCAGAAATATCAGAAATTATATTAAAGTAATAATATGTTGTGCGATATATTGTATTTTTATTGTATGTCCTGACACTTTTGGATATGGTAAACTGTCTATAGTGCTTTTTAAAATGTGTGATATGTTCAAATTAACATTAAGGTAAAAATTTAAATCCATTTGAGCATTTATCATATTTTTCTTGTTACTAATTTTTTATACCACAAGAAAGCATGAATGGGAGAATGCTTGAATAACAACACTGGTGCCAAACACACAATGTGCAACTTCTATTATTACTACAGTTGAAGTGGAGGTTAGTATTAGAGAAGTAAACTGAAGGGTGATCAGCATTGTGTATTTTTTATTTTGAAATTCTGAAATTCACTGTGTGCTATAAATAAAGTAACATGTCAGGAGTTTTTTCTCATCTTTTACTCACTATAATAAATGGGGAAGACATTTTTACAAACATTAGGCTACATTTATCAACCTGGTGCAGACAAAGGTCCCAGTTTGGGAAATTGTCATCTATCATTCTGGGTGGGTGGGCAGCATCTACTGCTTGCATTTATTATTACACACACACACCCTGCTCTTGTGTAACCAATCATATGAGAGCAAGGCTTGATTTAACCCCACCCCCTTTGACAACAGCATCTTAAAGGGACCCTAAACACCATCTGTTTTAATGTAATTATAATTTTTTTAATCTATTTTGTTTTGTTTTATACATTATTTCTTTCTTTATGTCTTTATCTAGCATCTGCACATTTTTTTTTTATTTTCAATATTACCCCTAAACCACCGCCTACTGAATGCGGTGCTGGCCGACATGTTGTAACGCGATAACATATGGACTCAATGCGCACTCCCTTCTTCACTTCCGTGCATGCACATACAAAGTAAAGTCTTTGCCTCTTCTATGAAGCTCGTTCTCATTAACTTTTTGAACGAGCTTCATAGATTTATTTGTTTCAATTGCAGCCGTTTACAACACCTGCGCGGCCTCTCGGTGTAGGGAGATTGCATTTCCAAAGGTGCTTGCTTTTATTATATTGGAGCTGCCAGATGCCTATATTATGCTATGACTGGGGTTGTGGACATGTGTTGTCCCTCAGAGTGCTGTGTTTGTAGCTGTGAGTGGTTGTTGCAGGAGCGTGCAGTAACCGGTGACCGATGACTGCTGCTGCTGCTGATGCTTTTGCTGCATCCCCTCCTGCCTCTCTCAGCACCGACATCTTGCTTGTCAATCAAGAGCGCGCTGGACTCTACTGGCAGTGCAGGAGGGGAGGGGGCTGTGACTGATGCGCGTGCCTTGTATTCTCCTACCAAGCTTCAGAGGTGGCGCACCTATCAGGACGAAAAGTGCAGCGGAGAGAAAGCTTCAACAACACCTTTAGACGGGTGTTTAGATCAGTGAGACTCAACCAGTGTTTACAAAGAATGTGGTGTTTGTAGGGCAGCGTGTCTGGCATTAAAGTAGTTAACCCATTGGCAGCCTGGGAGATGCGTTGCAGTCCTCTTTGGCAGCCAATGGGTTAATGCAAATACACACATATATATATATATTCACAAATAGAATATAAGATGTCTATTTCCACTATTGTCAATAATAATAACAATAATAACATTGTGACATGCATTATTATCCAGGCTGCATCAAGGTAATCTCCTATATGTGTGCACGCTCACAGTAATAAGTAGACTTCCGGTTTTGTCAATATCACTTTCACCCATGTCTGCACGGAGCAGTCAGAAAGTCATGTAAATGTAAAGAATAAAATAAAAAATAGAACACCTATAATTAAAAAAAAAGGGATTTGCATTTTAAAAACTGAAAAAAACATTATGAATAAAAAAAAACACAAAACCCTAATGACAAGTGTTTAAGGTCCCTTTAACTTGTGGTTTACAACCTCACATAAATTGACCTGAACACAAGCCTGAACTTAAAAGCTCCCAAGCTGCATCTGCAGTTCAATGAATAAAGCCCATTGTTGCCATATAATTTGCAACACTCACATGTGCGCTTCTGAGCTTGCCACAGCATGCTCTTATTGAAACGAGCTGCATTTCAACAAAGGATACCAAGAGAAAGAAGTAAATTTGATAACATGTAAATTGGAAACTTTTGCATCTATCTTTTGCATCTTTGATTATTTTCCTTGTCCCTTTAATTCAACAAGTCTAATATCATAAAACAAGTCTAACTTCTATATGAAGCAGAAAGGCTTTTTTTATTGATCTGTCATATCGAATTTTATTTTTTTACAGAGTCCTATTTAAATAGTGAAGTGCCCTATTTGATGTTACTCAAATAAGTGGCTGGTAAGAGTTCATTGTATTCAAATATGCCATAGGAATACCTTTTTAAAAGGGCTGGGTTCTACTCTCTTTATTTAAAAGATGGTAGTTTTAACAGAGAAAAAACAGCAAATTGAGGGCGAGATTATGAGTGGTGCACTAACTGTTGTGCACGAGTGAAAAGGTTTTATAGTGGGTCTTTGCGCACGTTAACTGTTACGCAAGACAAAAAAATGGCACAAAACACATCAAAATTATATTTAATAGTACAATTTCAATCATAATAACACTATCTAATATATATATATATATATATATATATATATATAATTTATTTTTTAATGCGTATATATGTGTGTGTACAGATTTATATGTGTATTTATGTTTTTACAGACATCTATACACATATAAACAGATAAGAACATATGTTCACATATATAGACTTTAATATATAAGTGCATTGGAGACCTTTGCCGTCAAGAAGCTGAACATTTAAAGTCATATTTATGCAATATTCATATTTAATAAACTGTGTATCTACTGTAAATATTTCACATTCCAATGTTCTTCACATAGGGTAATATGTTCTTTGAATTTTTAAATATGTATTCACACACATATATATATATATATATATATATATATATATATATATATATATATATATATATATATATATATATATATATATATATATATATAAAATTATTTAGTGGAATGGGAAATATTAATATTTCATGTAGCATTAGCACATTTGAGAAAACATGATTCAAATGCTATTCATTATAACTATTAATGCAAATAACACACATTAGGAAATGTCAAAGAACACAACATTTTTATAAAATCTTCAATTTTGCTATAGATAGTATATGTTGCTATAGCCAAGGCACCATAATATTGTAAAAAAAACTTTATTAGGACATTTAACATTACATTAACCTTGCATAACCTAATATTAACAGCGCCACAATATTTGCTAAAAAAATAATATAAGATTAACCAACGTTAACCTTTTGCATGAAATTTGAGTAATCAATGAGTATTTGTTATAATGAAATGTAAATTACACATACATGAGTTGAATTATAATCATAGGCTATTCACAAAATTGCATTAAGTTTATAACCAGATAAAGTTAAGCATAACATTCTCAATATCCTAATTTTATTACAAGACCAGAGACTCATATTTTGCATTCTCTCTCTTTACTACTTAAATGCAGTTTTTTAAAGTATACATAAAAATACAACAAACTGTCAAAATTTTGAAAATGTGACAGTAAAACAAATAACAGATCAGTGACCAATGAAATTAGAGAACTGATTAAACTAAAACCACATAGCCAATCAGGTTACTAATGAATCCTATAAACTGTCCAATATACAGTAAGACATCCTCTTTCTTTTACTGCTCAGAAAAGATAAGTATTGGTTTTTCAAGTGTTAATAAAAAATAACATTTTCTTGTTATTATTCATATATTCGTTTTATGTATTATATTATTCTTTTGTTTATGCTATTTAGCTTTTATTAAATTTATTTATAGTCTGTTTTATCTTTAGGACTTTTTCGTTGGTTTAAAATTTTTTTCCCCCTTTGTATTTAGTTTATCACATTATATCATGTTACTGTTATTCATTACCCAGTTCGCTTACGTTTTGTTTTGTTTATTCCTCCGGTTTTCCTATACTCCGTCTCTGCTGCGCTGTACCGCACTGTCCCGACGTCCATCTTGTGATTGTTGGTCTCAGTGCGCATGCGCCGGTCTCCTTCTTCTCATTGCGCAGTGTGTTTCACTTTCCCGCCCTCAAAAAAGCTGCCGTCTTCGTTTTGCAACTTTGTTGCACTCCGGATCCATTACGTGTCATCAACATTGTTTTTATTTCCTTCAATTTAGTTGCTGGCACTCTGTCTCCATCTTTTTGCCATATATGTTATTACTTAAAGTTTTTTATTATACCATTTATTCATTTATTGTTCATATTCTTGGGGTCAATTCAGTTATATATAATACATTGTTAATTTATTTAAATTAAAAAATTCTTTATTTAGATTTATTCTACTATAGTTTTATAATATTATATTATATACAATAGTTTTATTATATTTTATAGTATTATATATTTATTATCACTATGTCTCAATCATCTGATTTGAACCCTTCACTGAATGCTGAGGGTGTTCAAAAGATGATTGACAATTCAATGAATTCAATGTTAGAAAAAATAACCATTTTAATTGATAAATCCTCAAAAAAGGATTTAAAAAAAAAAAAGAATTATATCCAGTGGTATTAAAACCAGTAAGAAGTTAATTAAAAAATCACGCCAACTTGTTGCTGATTCTGCCATTCCTTGCAGGAAAGGAAGAAAAACACCTGCTATTTCCTCTACTCCCAAGAGGTCACTAATGGGAGAGGCTTTGGCCAATGATGATAATTGTGAAATTTGTTCCGATACAGAAATTAATTCAGATTCATCTCTGAATTCAATTCAATCTGAGGATGATTTATCTCATTCCTCATCTGAAAATTCTTTGGCCTCACCAAAGATTAAAAAATTCTAAACATTTGGATTCTAAAAAAGTTGAATTTTTTGATTGCCTAGGTAATCCTAGGTTTAATGCGGATGATTTACATCATCCTAGATCTGCAGAATGGTGCCCCTCATCTGATATTGCAGATTTTATTGATTACCAGCTTCGCCAACCTTTAAAAAGAGATTCTAGGAATAAAATGAGGGCTGAATGTCCTAGACCAATTCTACCAAACAATGCAAGCAATACCCCTGAAGTAGATCCAAAGATTTTAAAATTTATAGGGTCCCCAGGTTTCAAATTAAAGAAAGGTATGGACAGGGCCTGGAAAATTTGTCAAGATAAAATGCTTGACACAATTGGTCCTTTAGCAAAACTTTTTGATTTATCGGAACAAGCTGTATATGATAATACCCTTTTAGACCCAGTCATCGTTAGAGAATGGCTTCAGAGAATGCTCTCATTTTTAGGGAATGCCAATTCTGCGATATACACTGAACGCAGACGTAATATCCTTAGAAGAATTGACCCCAAGGTGTGCGATTTTGCAATTAATGAAATTCATTCTGATACAAATGGCCTTTTGTTTGGAGACACTTTTATAAAAGAGTTAAACAGTTACATAAATACATCTCCAATCTTAATAAAGTGAGAACATCATTGAAAAAGATCTTTCACCAGGATCGTTTTTCTGAACAGGCTGGGAAAGGTAGAGGCCGCTTTCCCGGCCGTGCTTCATTCCCAAACAGGTCTCAATTTGCCTTTCAACAATTCCACAACCAGAGACAATATCAGAATCCAGTCTCCTCAGGCTTCTTTCCATCTAGAGGAAGATTCTGGAACCCAAGAATTCAACGTTCGAGACAAAGATCCCGCACACCTCAAGGTAAATCTTCCTTTTCTTCCTTCTCAGGTTTCTTCCCAAAACATAATAGGAGGCAGATTATCTCTTTTCACACACAATTGGAACATGATCACTTCAGATCAATGGGTTCTTCATACTGTTTCAGGTCTTTTTATAGATTTTATTTCTCCTCCATTTCAAAATTCTATTCCCCTTCCAATAAAGTTTTCAGTTTCAGACAGAAACTTGGTTCAAAACGAAATTTCAAACCTTTTATTAAAACAAGCAATAGAACAAGTTTTAAATCCTCAAAATTGTTTTCTCAGCAATCTTTTTCTTGTAAAAAAGAAAAATGGCCTTTTTCGTCCAGTTATAAATCTAAGATCTCTAAACGCCTTTGTTGTTTATCAACATTTCAAAATGGAAGGTATTCATCTTCTCAGAGATTGCCTTTTAGACAACGATTATCTAGTCAGATTAGATCTGACAGATGCTTATCTGACAGTTCCTGTAGCTCAAGAACACAGGAAATTTCTAACTTTTGTTTGGGAAGAAAAGTATTGGAGTTTCACTTGCATGCCTTTCGGTCTATCTTCAGCTCCTTGGATTTTTACCAAAATAATGAAACCTATAATTACTTGGCTTCGTCTTCGAGGTGTTCGACTCATCATCTATTTAGACGATATCTTGATTATGAATCAAAACTCTGTCGTGTTAAAGTCTCAACTCCAACTTACTATTTTCATTTTAGAAAATTTAAGTTTCTTGATCAACAAAGAGAAACCTGTTCTTCTTCCAACCAAATCTCTAACCTTTTTAGGTTTCAAAATAGACACTTCGAAAGCTACATTAAGCCTTCCCAGAGAAAAAATTGTGAATATCAAGAAAGAGATTTCAAAAACTCTTTCTTTATCATTGGTTCCCATCAGGACTATAGCCAGAATAGTTGGGTTACTTTCTATTCAGGCTATTTTCCCTGCTCCTCTTCATTACAGAGAACTTCAACGTTTAAAAATTTTTCATCTTCAGAAAGGTCTTTCATATTCCCACCTAATCCCTCTTTCTTCAGAAGCCAAAGAGGAACTCTCATGGTGGCTATCCCATATAGAAGCTTGGAACGGGAGAGCCATTTTCGGAAAATCTCCAGATCTAATCATAGAATCCGATGCCAGTCGCTCGGGTTGGGGCGCTCGTTGTGGTCCTTCAATCACAGGAGGAAAATGGTCTTCAGAAGAAAAGCGTTTTCACATCAATTGCTTAGAACTTTTGGCAGGCTCTTTTGCAGTCAAGAGTTTTGTCAAAAGTTCTTTTCCTGTGTCCATTTTACTCAGAATGGACAATATTTCTGCAGTTCGCTATTTGAATCGCCTCGGTGGTACAAAATCGAGAGATTTGTCAACTATTACGAAAGAATTCATTCATCTTTGCTTGGACAGAAATATTTCCGTCAAAGCGGAATACATTCCAGGTTTATCCAATGTAGCGGCGGATTGGGGATCTCGATATCTGACAGATTCCAGCGATTGGAAACTACATCATCAAGTTTTTCATTCGCTTCAATCTCTCAGAGGTCCCTTTTCGATGGATCTGTTCGCTTCGAGACTGAATCACCAGATTTGCCCTTATTTCAGTTGGCGCCCAGATCCGGAAGCGTTGGCAATCGATGCATTTCTCCACCCCTGGCCTCTCCAGACAGCTTATGCTTTTCCCCCATTCTCCATGATTCAGAGAACCATATCAGTAGTCCGTCGGGATCTCCTCTCAATTCTCCTAATCACTCCCCTTTGGCCATCTCAACCCTGGTACCCATCTCTTCTAGAATTATCTGTCAACCATCCTGTTCTTCTTTCGGTTTTTCCTCTACTCTTGTCAGATCCAGAAGGTCATCCTCACGATCTTATCCTTCAAGGATCTCTTTGTCTCATAGCATGGTCAATTTCAGGCAATCTTCATCTCTCCAAGGTTTATCACAACAAGCTCAGGAACTCCTCGCAGACTCATTGGCCCCCGGGACCAAAAATTTTTATTTTTCCGCATGGACCAGATGGTCTGGCTGGTGCGTGGAAAGAAGTTTGGATCCCCTTTCAGTGGATATAATTTACATCATTAATTTCCTAACATCACTTTTTGATTCAGGATTAGCTTACAGAACCATCAACGTTTCTAGATCTGCCATTTCGGCTAAACATTCTTTTATAAATAATTTTCCTGTGGGACAACATCCTTTAATTTGTAAATTAATGAAAGCAATCAAACTTAAAAGACCTCCGACTCCTAAATATTCTTCTTTTTGGGATGTTGATCTTATTTTTTCTCTTTTTAAATCTTGGCCTTCTAATGAATTTTTATCATTGAAACAACTTTCCACTAAATTGGCTACCCTTTTATGTTTAATTTCTTTTCGTAGAGTTTCTGATGTCAGAGCTTTAGATTTTAATTCTAAACTTTTTACCCCTGAAGGTGTTACTTTCTTCATATCTAAAAGAACTAAATCTTTTTCAACCTCAATATTCTATCCTTACTTACCTTCTGAACCTCTTCTCTGTGTGGTTGTATGTCTCAAGGAGTATGAACGCAGAACTTCTTCTTTTCGTATTCCTGCTTCCAATCAACTTTTGTTATCCTTTATTCCTCCTCATTATCCTGTATCCTCTACTTCTATAGCCAGGTGGGTTAAATGGGTTATGAGTGAAGCAGGTATTGATGTTTCTTTTTCCGCTCACTCTGTTAGAGGATCAGCCGCTTCTAAAGCATTTTTGAAAGCTGCCACCCTTCAACAAATCTTAGATGCAGCTGACTGGTCTTCTGATTCTATTTTTAAACAATTTTATTTTAAACCCATTGAACACGCCTCGCTTAATTTATTTTGTTAGTTGCTTTAAACTAGCAAAATATGAGTCTCTGGTCTTGTAATAAAATTCGGATTATCCTAAGTTATGAAGGTATAATCTAGATTTTATTAAAGACACAGAGACGAGTATTTTCCCTCCTCTGTTTATATTATTATATATATTTGTTCCCACCCTTATTTGTTTTATCATATTACTAACATGTCTTGTATATTTATTTCAGTTACCAATCAATAATAAAGATATTATCCTAAGTGGTTTTGTTCCATCACACCTCTGTGGAGAGACGAAACTTCAAGCAAGTTTTCCTCATCTTATACAGTCTTCCAGAGGTTTTTCATTCTTTCCTGATAAGACGGAGTTTTCTTCACGGATGATTCTTCAATTCAAATTTCTTCTCTTCATGGTCGTCTGCTTTCTTCTCGTCTGGAGCTATTTCCTCATAATGGACTTTTTGTTTCCCTCTACAGTTGCAAAGAAAGAGGATGTCTTACTGTATATTGGACAGTTTATAGGATTCATTAGTAACCTGATTGGCTATGTGGTTTTAGTTTAATCAGTTCTCTAATTTCATTGGTCACTGATCTGTTATTTGTTTTACTGTCTCATTTTCAAAATTTTGACAGTTTGTTGTATTTTTATGTATACTTTAAAAAACTGCATTTAAGTAGTAAAGAAAGAGAATGCAAAATACTCGTCTCTGTGTCTTTAATAAAATCTAGATTATACCTTCATAACTTAGGATAATCCGAATTATAACTAGATGAGCTTTATATTTGCCTACAAATTCTGGAAAAATAGCAGTTGAATTTTTGTTTTTGCATCTTTTATTTATTTTTATAATGTCATTACATTTTTAGAATGAATATTCACAACTGTATCAAATATAATGCAAACATAAAATATCAATTGCAAGCAATTCATTTTTTTTCCGGGAAGTCAGTTAAAAAAAGTTACACAAAACACAATATAAACACATTTAAAAGTACAGTTACACTTATTTAAACATTATCTGAGAAAAAATAATTAAAAAGAAATATAGAAAAAAGTCATAAAGGCTCAAATATATAGTATACAGGGAGTGCAGAGTTATTAGGCAAATGAGTATTTTGACCACATCATCCTCTTTATGCATGTTGTCTTACTCCAAGCTGTATAGGCTCGAAAGCCTACTACCAATTAAGCATATTAGGTGATGTGCATCTCTGTAATGAGAAGGGGTGTGGTCTAATGACATCAACACCCTATATCAGGTGTGCATAATTATTAGGCAACTTCCTTTCCTTTGGCAAAATGGGTCAAAAGAAGGACTTGACAGGCTCAGAAAAGTCAAAAATAGTGAGATATCTTGCAGAGGGATGCAGCACTCTTAAAATTGCAAAGCTTCTGAAGCATGATCATCGAACAATCAAGCGTTTCATTCAAAATAGTCAACAGGGTCGCAAGAAGCGTGTGGAAAAACCAAGGCGCAAAATAACTGCCCATGAACTGAGAAAAGTCAAGCGTGCAGCTGCCAAGATGCCACTTGCCAGCAGTTTGGCCATATTTCAGAGCTGCAACATCACTGGAGTGCCCAAAAGCACAAGGTGTGCAATACTCAGAGACATGGCCAAGGTAAGAAAGGCTGAAAGACGACCACCACTGAACAAGACACACAAGCTGAAACCTCAAGACTGGGCCAAGAAATATCTCAAGACTGATTTTTCTAAGGTTTTATGGACTGATGAAATGAGAGTGAGTCTTGATGGGCCAGATGGATGGGCCCGTGGCTGGATTGGTAAAGGGCAGAGAGCTCCAGTCCGACTCAGACGTCAGCAAGGTGGAGGTGGAGTACTGGTTTGGGCTGGTATCATCAAAGATGAGCTTGTGTGGCCTTTTCGGGTTGAGGATGGAGTCAAGCTCAACTCCCAGTCCTACTGCCAGTTTCTGGAATACACCTTCTTCAAGCAGTGGTACAGGAAGAAGTCTGCATCCTTCAAGAACAACATGATTTTCATGCAGGACAATGCTCCATCACACGCGTCCAAGTACTCCACAGCGTGGCTGGCAAGAAAGGGTATAAAAGAAGAAAATCTAATGACATGGCCTCCTTGTTCACCTGATCTGAACCCCATTGAGAACCTGTGGTCCATCATCAAATGTGAGATTTACAAGGAGGGAAAACAGTACACCTCTCTGAACAGTGTCTGGGAGGCTGTGGTTGCTGCTGCATGCAATGTTGATGGTGAACAGATTAAAACACTGACAGAATCCATGGATGGCAGGCTTTTGAGTGTCCTTGCAAAGAAAGGTGGCTATATTGGTCACTGATTTGTTTTTGTTTTGTTTTTGAATGTCAGAAATGTATATTTGTGAATGTTGAGATGTTATATTGGTTTCACTGGTAAAAATAAATAATTGAAATGGGTATATATTTGTTTTTTGTTAAGTTGCCTAATAATTATGCACAGTAATATTTACCTGCGCACACAGATATCCCCCTAAAATAGCTATAACTAAAAACAAACTAAAAACTACTTCCAAAACTATTCAGCTTTGATATTAATGAGTTTTTTGGGTTCATTGAGAAAATGGTTGTTGTTCAATAATAAAATTAATCCTCAAAAATACAACTTGCCTAATAATTCTGCACTCCCTGTATAAGGTGTTTGACAAGAGAAAGGCTCTAACATATATACATATATATATATATATATATATATATATATATATATATATATATATATATATATATATATATATATATATACAGGGAGTGCAGAATTATTAGGCAAATGAGTATTTTGACCACATCATCCTCTTTATGCATGTTGTCTTACTCCAAGCTGTATAGGCTCGAAAGCCTACTACCAATTAAGCATATTAGGTGATGTGGATCTCTGTAATGAGAAGGGGTGTGGTCTAATGACATCAACACCCTATATCAGGTGTGCATAATTATTAGGCAACTTCCTTTCCTTTGGCAAAATGGGTCAAAAGAAGGACTTGACAGGCTCAGAAAAGTCAAAAATATTGAGATATCTTGCAGAGGGATGCAGCACTCTTAAAATTGCAAAGCTTCTGAAGCGTGATCATCGAACAATCAAGCGTTTCATTCAAAATAGTCAACAGGGTCGCAAGAAGCGTGTGGAAAAACCAAGGCGCAAAATAACTGCCCATGAACTGAGAAAAGTCAAGCGTGCAGCTGCCAAGATGCCACTTGCCACCATTTTGGCCATATTTCAGAGCTGCAACATCACTGGAGTGCCCAAAAGCACAAGGTGTGCAATACTCAGAGACATGGCAAGGGTAAGAAAGGCTGAAAGACGACCACCACTGAACAAGACACATAAGCTGAAACCTCAAGACTGGGCCAAGAAATATCTCAAGACTGATTTTTCTAAGGTTTTATGGACTGATGAAATGAGAGTGAGTCTTGATGGGCCAGATGGATGGGCCCGTGGCTGGATTGGTAAAGGGCAGAGAGCTCCAGTCCGACTCAGACACCAGCAAGGTGGAGGTGGAGCACTGGTTTGGGCTGGTATCATCAAAGATGAGCTTGTGGGGCCTTTTCGGGTTGAGGATGGAGTCAAGCTCAACTCCCAGTCCTACTGCCAGTTTCTGGAAGACACCTTCTTCAAGCAGTGGTACAGGAAGAAGTCTGCATCCTTCAAGAACAACATGATTTTCATGCAGGACAATGCTCCATCACACGCGTCCAAGTACTCCACAGCGTGGCTGGCAAGAAAGGGTATAAAAGAAGAAAATCTAATGACATGGCCTCCTTGTTCACCTGATCTGAACCCCATTGAGAACCTGTGGTCCATCATCAAATGTGAGATTTACAAGGAGGGAAAACAGTACACCTCTCTGAACAGTGTCTGGGAGGCTGTGGTTGCTGCTGCACGCAATGTTGATGGTGAACAGATCAAAACACTGACAGAATCCATGGATGACAGGCTTTTGAGTGTCCTTGCAAAGAAAGGTGGCTATATTGATCACTGATTTGTTTTTGTTTTGTTTTTGAATGTCAGAAATGTATATTTGTGAATGTTGAGATGTTATATTGGTTTCACTGGTAAAAATAAATAATTGAAATGGGTATATATTTGTTTTTTGTTAAGTTGCCTAATAATTATGCACAGTAATAGTCACCTGCACACACAGATATCCCCCTAAAATAGCTATAACTAAAAACAAACTAAAAACTACTTACAAAACTATTCAGCTTTGATATTAATGAGTTTTTTGGGTTCATTGAGAACATGGTTGTTGTTCAATAATAAAATTAATCCTCAAAAATACAACTTGCCTAATAATTCTGCACTCCCTGTATATACATGCTTAAATATGTGTATGTTTATAGATAGATAGATAGATAGATAGATAGATAGATAGATAGATAGATAGATAGATAGATAGATAGCTGTACCAATGTATTTCTATGTGTATGTACGTATTTAAACACACACACACACACACACACACACACACACATATATATATATATATATATATATATATATATATATATATATATATATATATATACAGGGAGTGCAGAATTATTAGGCAAGTTGTATTTTTGAGGATTAATTTTATTATTGAACAACAACCATGTTCTCAATGAACCCAAAAAACTCATTAATATCAAAGCTGAATAGTTTTGTAAGTAGTTTTTAGTTTGTTTTTAGTTATAGCTATTTTAGGGGGATATCTGTGTGTGCAGGTAACTATTACTGTGCATAATTATTAGGCAACTTAACAAAAAACAAATATATACCCATTTCAATTATTTATTTTTACCAGTGAAACCAATATAACATCTCAACATTCACAAATATACATTTCTGGCATTCAAAAACAAAACAAAAACAAATCAGTGACCAATATAGCCACCTTTCTTTGCAAGGACACTCAAAAGCCTGCCATCCATGGATTCTGACAGTGTTTTGATCTGTTCACCATCAACATTGCGTGCAGCAGCAACCACAGCCTCCCAGACACTGTTCAGAGAGGTGTACTGTTTTCCCTCCTTGTAAATCTCACATTTGATGATGGACCACAGGTTCTCAATGGGGTTCAGATCAGGTGAACAAGGAGGCCATGTCATTAGATTTTCTTCTTTTATACCCTTTCTTGCCAGCCACGCTGTGGAGTACTTGGACGTGTGTGATGGAGCATTGTCCTGCATGAAAATCATGTTTTTCTTGAAGGATGCAGACTTCTTCCTGTACCACTGCTTGAAGAAGGTGTCTTCCAGAAACTGGCAGTAGGACTGGGAGTTGAGCTTGACTCCATCCTCAACCCGAAAAGGCCCCACAAGCTCATCTTTGATGATACCAGCCCAAACCAGTACTCCACCTCCACCTTGCTGGCGTCTGAGTCGGACTGGAGCTCTCTGCCCTTTACCAATCCAGCCACGGGCCCATCCATCTGGCCCATCAAGACTCACTCTCATTTCATCAGTCCATAAAACCTTAGAAAAATCAGTCTTGAGATATTTCTTGGCCCAGTCTTGACGTTTCAGCTTGTGTGTCTTGTTCAGTGGTGGTCGTCTTTCAGCCTTTCTTACCTTGGCCATGTCTCTGAGTATTTAAACCCAGAAACTCTCTGACTACACTGTTTCCAATGCAGCAAAGGAATCTGGGTAAGATATGCATATGAGGTTCACAATGACTCACCTTTTTACTTTTAGCCTGCTTTTTAAGACAGACTTCCCTTTACGCCATAGCACTACTGCATTACACAGCTTTTATACTTAGCTAGGGTTAGTAAAGTGATTCTAACCAATTCCAGGACAGCTGTTTCGTGGTTATTGCCACTCATCAGCTGGGAGTAGGTTGAATCACTGCTTGGTAAAGTTCATTTCTGGGGGAAATTCAACAACAATTAAAATTATGGGAGGCGAAAAGTGAGTTTAAAATCCTCCACTAAATACAAAATATAGAGAAAATAACTCATTGTGTAAACCATTTACAAATCTAAACAAGTCAGAAGACTTGCTTTAAACCCAGAAACTCTCTGACTACACTGTTTCCAATGCAGCAAAGGAATCTGGGTAATATATGCAAATGAGGTTCACAATGACTCACCTTTTTACTTTTAGCCTGCTTTTTAAGACAGACTTCCCTTTACGCCATAGCAGTGCTGCATTACACAGCTTTTATGCTTAGCTAGGGTTAGTACAGTGATTCTAACCAATCCCAGGACAGCTATAACTGCTTGGTAAAATTCATTTCTGTGGGAAATTCAACAACAATTAAAATTATGGGGAGGCAAAAAGTGAGTTTAAAATCCTCCACTAAATACAAAATATAGAGAAAATAACTCATTGTGTAAACCATTTACAAATCTAAACAAGTCAGAAGACTTGCTTTAAACCCAGAAACTCTCCGACTACACTGTTTCCAATGCAGCAAAAGAATCTGGGTAAGATATGCAAATGAGGTTCACAATGACTCACCTTTTTACTTTTAGCTTGCTTTTTAAGACAGACTTCCCTTTATGCCATAGCAATGCTGCATTACACAGCTTTTATGCTTAGCTAGCGTTAGTACAGTGATTCTAACCAATCCCAGGACAGCTGTTTCGTGGTTATTGCCACTCATCAGCTGGGAGTAGGTTGAATCACTGCTTGGTAAAGTTCATTTCTGGGGGAAATTCAACAACAATTAAAATTATGGGGAGGCGAAAAGTGCATTTAAAATCCTCCACTAAATACAAAATATAGAGAAAATAACTCATTGTGTAAACCATTTACAAATCTTAACAAGTCAGAAGACTTTAAAGCACTGTCTTCTTAGCTATTCTGTGTTTTAAGATATAATCTGTGAATTCCATTGAATTGGTCAGTATTGCTTTAGACTTGATAAAGGAAGGAACTCTTCCGAAAGCTTGTCAACTTATAAATGTATAGTTAGTCCAATAAAAAAAGTATCATTGCTCAATGCAATACTCTTCTTATTTTGATATCTATATCTATATCTATCTATCTATCTATCTATCTATCTATCTATCTATCTATCTATCTATATATATATATATATATATATATATATATATATATATATATATATATATATATATACCTAGATATGTGTGCATATGTATGCATTTCTTTATATGTGTATATATGTCTGTATATATACACATATAAATAAAAACTGTAAATACATATATAGACATGTAAACAGTATATACAAACATACATATTCATTTTTAGAGATGTATATGTATGTATGTATCTCTATGTTAAAGCCCTTTGTCTGCTTTTTTTCTAGCACCTGATAACTCATATGTTTGAGCCCTTAAAACTTTTTTGTGCAATATTTTTTTAATATTTTTTGACTGTGTTATTATGAGTGTAACTGTAATTTGTAATCTATTTTTTATGTGTTTCACAAAACAGTTAATCAGAGCTCTAAAGACACACTAACCCAATATGCGTTAACCTGAATTGTGCTCAAGCGATCACGTTTACTTTTAACTTGTAATCTGAGTGAAAAACAAACACCTGCGATAAACCTATTTTTACTTGCACGTAGTTGTTAGCAGTCCACTCATACTCTGGCCCTAAATTTGAACGGTGTTAGGTTTACCACATCACCTAAGACCATTTTCACATTCATGGAAAATGGAATAAGGGAATATGTGAATCTGTGTTAAAAAAGAAGCCAAAGTCTCAATATGGCTGCTATGTACGATAACACTGAAGCAGACCTGCTTATCTTATCTCTTGTTCTCTACATGCAAAGGCCAATATTTATGTACTGCAATTTTTATTTTGAGTGGAAATTTCAGTGAGCAAAATCAGATATTTAATATACAATAATAAATCAAAAGTAGCAATTTTTAATACGTTTAATGCCAGGAAGGTAGTATAGCAAGTAACTGACAACATATTAAGGAGGAAAATTTACATTACAGTATCACTTTTATTCACACATTTTTCACAGCTATTAGAAATAAGTTTAAAATTACAGCCGTTAAGTAAAAAATAAAAATATGAGTCTAAGCTCACATGTTACAGCTGTTTTTACAAGTAGATATTAAAATGTTAACATTTATAAATTTTATTTTTAACTTTTCAGAATTTTTTTTTTTTTTTGCAGGCTATGTACAAAAATGCAGCCTCTTCTTACTTGCAAGTGTATCAGTTTCTCAATCAATCTCTGTTCTTCTAATGAAGACTACTTTGATTGAGAATGTTTCTGGTTTTATGACCCCTGCCATCTGCGTACTGGGCATGCCAAGATATTTTGGCTCCCCAGCAATCCAATTTCACCAAAAAGCAATCACCTAATTTAGCAAGTCTATATGTTATTAAGCAAATTCCATGGTTTTAAATCTTGATTTATTTGTTTAAAATATTTAAAAGGGATATTTATTCTTATATATTAATATATTATAATGGCAATAAGTACATTTGTATATTTGATCACAAAACAAGTATCCGAATGAATGCATCAACTAAATTTAAAGAAAACAAAGAAATGCTGATGATATTCATCAGTATCCATTTGTTTTCTTTAAATTACCTTTAGGGTTAAAATACTTACATCTAGCATGCTAGAGAGCAGTGCTAATCCTGATACTTCTGCATAGGTCATAGCAAAGGAATACTTAAATTTGTTTAACAAAAACAAATGTAAATGTTATATATATAATATTTAATATTCATTTTGTGTTAAAGGGATACTGAACCCAATTTTTTCTTTCGTGATTCAGATAGAGCATGCAATTTTAAGTAATTTTCTAGTTTACTCCTATTATCAAATTTTCTTCGTTTTTTGGGTATATTTATTTGAAAAAGCAGTATTGTAAGCTTACAAGCCGGCCCATTTTTGGTTCAGACCCTGGGTAGCACTTGCTGATTGGTGGCTACATTTAGCCACTTATCAGCTAGCACTACCCAGGTGTTGAACCAAAATGGGCCGGCTTGTAAGCTTACATTCCTGCTTTTTAAAATAACAAAACCAAGAGAACGAAGAAAGCTTGATAATATGAGTAAATTAGAAAGTTGCTTAAAATCGCATGCTCTACCTGAAAAATGAAAGAAAAAATTTGAGTTCAGAATCCCTTTAAACAAAATGACTAATGAATAGTGCAAGAGAAAAATATTCTGAAAAACTAATTTTTCAGGATAATCATTTCAAAACATTCGGACAAACCAGCAAGTATACTAAATAAAATAATCTGTCCTTTTGTTAGTAATATTTATTTATCTATTTATGCATGTATGTATATGTGTATCTATGAATTAATGTATTTATTTATTTTTGTTCAGGGGAATTTGGAAAATTAGAAATAGATATAAATACCCTCTTGCAGTGATCAAGCAATTTCAATGTAGCATATTGCAGGACCAGAGTTCTATGTCTTGCTTTTAGCAAATTAGATGAAAAGAACAAAAATAAATAATGAAACACAATGCAAAAATATTAGCACCCAAACACATTCAATAAAGTTTTTTTTTGTCACTCGAGCAATACAACCTACATGTTGGATAGGGTGGGTGCACTAAATTGCTCACATAATAGACTTCTTTGGGGGTCACACAGAATAATTCATGCTGTAGTCATGCTGGATATGTATTTAATATACTGATAAGCACACCCTTTAAATATTTTAAAATATGTGCAACAATGAGGCATCTATATGGATAAAGACGTTGAATTATATTCTAAGCAAGATGGTACTTATTGCTTATAATGCCTCATATACATAATTTACTAATAGCCTGGAACATTGTGGAATGCAGGAAGTGACTTGTTTCTCTAGTTCCAATAAGAACAAATTACTGAGCTACATTCTTAAGAATTTCTCCATACTTTAGACCAATGACTCGGCTTTACACTAGACATGTGCGGCGGAAAAAATTGTTTCAGACTTATTCTGATATTTTTTAATTTAGTTTTCGGATCAATTGGAATTCGGATACATTTGAATGTGTTTGTTTCAGATTCATTCGGATTCAAATAAATTTGGATGTATTCGGATGTATTTAGTTTTGATTTGATTTGGAAATTCGGAAGTTCGGTATGTGTTATGTGGGATGTGCTGTGTATTAGATTTTTATTATGGACTGTATATTAGGTGTAACCCATCTGAATCAACATAAGTACCAACCTCACAGGTGTCAGCTACACAATATGCACAAAGCTAGCAGAGGTATATAACCTAATATACAGTACATAATACTAGTGCAATACACAGCACATCCCACCTAAGTGCCAACCTCACAGGTACCAGCTACATAATGTGACCTACACAGAGCTAGCAGAGTAATATAACGTAATAAACTGTACAATACTACAGGGAGTGCAGAATTATTAGGCAAGTTGTATTTTTGAGGATTAATTTTATTATTGAACAACAACCATGTTCTCAATGAACCCAAAATACTCATTAATATCAAAGCTGAATAGTTTTGGAAGTAGTTTTTAGTTTGTTTTTAGTTATAGCTATTTTAGGGGGATATCTGTGTGTGCAGGTGACTATTACTGTGCATAATTATTAGGCAATTTAACAAAAAACAAATATATACCCATTTCAATTATTTATTTTTACCAGTGAAACCAATATAACATCTCAACATTCACAAATATACATTTCTGACATTCAAAAACAAAACAAAAACAAATCAGTGACCAATATAGCCACCTTTCTTTGCAAGGACACTCAAAAGCCTGCCATCCATGGATTCTGTCAGTGTTTTGATCTGTTCACCATCAACATTGCGTGCAGCAGCAACCACAGCCTCCCAGACACTGTTCAGAGAGGTGTACTGTTTTCCCTCCTTGTAAATCTCACATTTGATGATGGACCACAGGTTCTCAATGGGGTTCAGATCAGGTGAACAAGGAGGCCATGTCATTAGATTTTCTTCTTTTATACCCTTTCTTGACAGCCACACTGTGGAGTACTTGGACGCGTGTGATGGAGCATTGTCCTGCATGAAAATCATGTTTTTCTTGAAGGATGCAGACTTCTTCCTGTACCACTGCTTGAAGAAGGTGTCTTCCAGAAACTGGCAGTTGGACTGGGAGTTGAGCTTGACTCCATCCTCAACCCGAAAAGGCCCCACAAGCTCATCTTTGATGATACCAGCCCAAACCAGTACTCCACCTCCACCTTGCTGGTGTCTGAGTCGGACTGGAGCTCTCTGCCCTTTACCAATCCAGCCACGGGCCCATCCATCTGGCCCATCAAGACTCACTCTCATTTCATCAGTCCATAAAACCTTAGAAAAATCAGTCTTGAGATATTTCTTGGCCCAGTCTTGAGGTTTCAGCTTGTGTGTCTTGTTCAGTGGTGGTCGTCTTTCAGCCTTTCTTACCTTGGCCATGTCTCTGAGTATTGCACACCTTGTGCTTTTGGGCACTCCAGTGATGTTGCAGCTCTGAAATATGGCCAAACTGCTGGCAAGTGGCATCTTGGCAGCTGCACGCTTGACTTTTCTCAGTTCATGGGCAGTTATTTTGCGCCTTGGTTTTTCCACACGCTTCTTGCGACCCTGTTGACTATTTTGAATGAAACGCTTGATTGTTCGATGATCACGCTTCAGAAGCTTTGCAATTTTAAGAGTGCTGCATCCCTCTGCAAGATATCTCACTATTTTTGACTTTTCTGAGCCTGTCAAGTCCTTCTTTTGACCCATTTTGCCAAAGGAAAGGAAGTTGCCTAATAATTATGCACACCTGATATAGGGTGTTGATGTCATTAGACCACACCCCTTCTCATTACAGAGATGCACATCAACTAATATGCTTAATTGGTAGTAGGCTTTCGAGCCTATACAGCTTGGAGTAAGACAACATGCATAAAGAGGATGATGTGGTCAAAATACTCATTTGCCTAATAATTCTGCACTCCCTGTAGTGTAATTGTGATTAGTCCATGGCCATTAGAATGTAACGAATAAATCAAAACTAATTTGGATTTATTCGTTACAAATGCATTCAGATTAGTTTAGTTTCATTACTAGGGTAATTCAGAATTTATTTTTTTTTAAGTAATTTTTTTATTGAGGTAATGAATAATAACCACATAACATAAAATGTGTCCAGGCATGGACCATAAGCAGTAAAAGTAATAATGCATTTCTCATGTAAAAAGTAAATGTAAGTTGACACATTGGAGTACCTATAATACAATTGTTGTCACTACATTCAAACAAGGGCAGTGTCACTTGAAGCCGTTATTATAATCATGAAAAGAAAGTAGCAACTGCCCTGAGTTATAACACAACTTTAGGAATCATGGACACAAAGTGTAACTCAGTTTATGGTAAATAGGAGTGACTGAAACACCTGACATGAAGGCCTCATTTTTTTATATAATGTGGCTGATGATCCCTACTCTGGTTTGAAGAGAGACTCTATAGTCTAATAAGAGTGTGTCGTAGGGAGTTGGCTTTTTGTCTGGCCTCTATTGGGCCAAAGTATGTAGGAGGGAAATTTAGCGGGCAAAAGCCGCTCTATATAAGGGGGAGGATGATTGGGAGGGGTAGAGCCTTCTAAAATAACTGTATAGTATACACAAGTTACCTGAAATGTTACATTTGATGATGGTGATATATATGATTTAGGGTATCTTCTAAATAGCATAGTGAATGCACGTACACATAGGTAATGTCTGTGAGTTGAATTAGTTAATTCTTTTTTTTCCATACCAGTTGACTAGGTAGATGCTGAGGGAAAACAGAGGTATATCCTGCGAATGTGCGATGGAAGGGGCGGTAAATTGACAGAGTATGTAGCAATTTAGGGGTGCAATTACCTAAGAACCCTGGACTACCGTATGAGCCCCTCTTCTGGGGAAGTGTCACCTCTAGGCAATGTAGGTAAAAGGAGAGTGGGTATGACCCGCAGGCCACAAGTACCGGCGGGAAAGGGACTCAACGGGGACTAGTATTTTGTCTGAATATAACATGTAGCTATCTTCACGGTTTAAGTGTACAAAGTGGCATCCATAAGATCTAGCACAACTGATATGGGCACATTACTATTTTTAAATGCAAAAAATATTTAACTAACCCTTTGAGCTCAGGCATAGGGAGCACTAAAGGATATCTCAGCCCCCTTCTTCCATTTCCTCTTGTAAACGCGGGGTAGTAAAGTTCACACCTCTAACCTAAAGATGTCAAGCTTTGGGCGCCATATACTAAGGCGTTTTTTGCACAGACCGCATCAAAATAACCCGCCGGCATTTGCACCATGCAGATGGCACTTCGTTACATGAATGTACTAAAAACCAAGCCGTAAAATTTCACGTCTATTGTGTGTCGAAGACAATCGGATTATTGATAACTTTGAAGCTTCGTTCGGCACGAAAGAGCAAAGTTAAGAAGCAGTCTGCGACCTGATTGGTTTAGTTCTTTACCCACGTGTCGATCTAGGTGTCATAAATAAAGGATTGTTATAGGGTGTGAATAACCATTCTCTACTGAAATGCCAATTATAACGCTAGACACAGCTTGGAATGAACCGATGGCAAAAAAGTGTAAGGCTGCCAACAGTTTTAATAGTCCGGGTATGGCTTGTGAACGCGCTGTCATAGGTTCAGGTATTCTGCTATTTGATTGTAAAGTTCCATAATAGCTTCTCTGTCCAAACGGAATCTCTGGATAATCTCTCGATCAGAAATGCTTTCCAAACCCATACGTGGAAGGAAAACTCTAGGGACTCTTCTACCTCTCCTTCTTTGCAAGATGTCAACCGGTGTCTGTATAGCCCTTCTTCCTCGTAATTGAATTAATCATAAAAGAAAAGAAACATGTGTAAAAGTGTCTCCATCTTCATTCAGTGATCCAAAAACCAAAAATGATACAATAGTAGTCTAGTCCTTTCACTTAAGTACTTCTACCTGGCGTTAGGTTGATACGCCCTATAGTTTTCTATTGTATTCGCTACCTAAATGGTCGCGAAGCAAATCACGCAAAGTTACAGTGAAAGTTGGAGTAATATGAATACAGAAGAGTGACACATATTCCTCTGAACTGAAGCTTTCCCTAGACTGAGATGTAAATACGCTTCTGCTTATAGCTATGAAGTAATTGGAATACTCTAGCATTGAGACCAAAAATATACTAGTGGAACAGGGAACATGTACTTATCCTAAGAGATACTTATGGACCACCCTAATGCTAGCTCATATGAACAGGAAAACAGGGCTATTAACATATGGCTATGGGCTAATTAGCTTTCTCAATAGTCCTCTAAACATAGTTATATGAGAAAACGTTTGGGGGGTATACAAAAAGCTAGCTAAATGTCTAATATAACAACTAAGAACCAGGACTTAAAATACCTTACGCCATAGATATGTGCTCAGTCTGTCATAGCATTTAAAACATTTTATGGGGTGTAACATGTAAAGAGAAATATATCAATAGGCTCCCAACCAGGGCTTAACTGCAAACAGTAGTGATATAGACTGATAGCCATGATGGCCCCGTAAAAAAAGTATGGTAGCACACTGGGGCATCCTTACATGGGCTAAAGTACATATCAACCGATGCCGTATCTGTTTTCAAATAGTACCTGGTATGTTACAGTCCAGAGGTTGTCATTTATAGGACTGGTCTTATGGGCAGAAGTGGTGAGTATCCTCCTTGCTAATGAGCAGAAGAGGGTCATCATGACCTTTTCTCTAGTGACCAGCACCACCGAAGCTGTGGGGGAAGGAATATATGAGGGCTCTGGAGGGCCAACCTGCGGTCGGCTGCTTGTGTCTGATGAGAGACCGGGGTCTGCCTTGTAATCTTCACCTCTCTAGGGTCCGGGATTCCCTGCAGCAACTGGAGAGAGGTGGGTGTACCTGCGCCGTCAGGTGCGATGTCGGCTAGGCCTGCATTCATGTGCAGCTCCTGTGGGCCCTGAGGAAGTGTGGCCTCTGTGATAAGAGATCGCTGTGGCTTCAATGCGAGATCCTGAAGAGCCGGATGAGATGGTAAGGAGTTCATATTCGCGGTACTGGGTGTGAGCAGAAGTTTGAATTGCGGCAATACTTCAGCCTCCAGTTCTGCAGGCATGGTTATCGGAGGACAGTGAGCCAGAATTAGCCCTAACTTGTCACCCACTTGTCTCCGCATTAAGCTGTGAGAGGAGATCCCTGGGGCTTCCTTTGTCTGAAGAACAGATGTAGCAGAGATCTCGTCGCTCTGCATTAGGCCAGATCCCTCAGCTGTGTGTTGCAACGACGGAGTGAAGGCCAAAAGAAGTAATGTTAGATCCTCCTTCATACTCCGGTAATGCCTCTCAAGGAGTAGTTGAGTGCACTGTTCCCAGGCTTCTAAAGTCTCCATGTCTGCACAGCTTTTTGGGTACAAGCGTTATAGCTGCACGTGGCCAGGCTTAGAAGGGGATAGTAGTGTTAGAGGTCCAAAAACAAAGTATCTTCGGTTACTCTATGTTTGAGGCTAATAACCCCTGTTTTCCATTAAGTCCTGGGATAAGTTTGAGCTCTTTTTATTTAGAATAATCTATGAAATTAGAATTGAGAGCTCAGAGCTTCAGAAAACACGTCTAGCTGGCTTGGAAGTTGGCTCCGCCCCCCGTAATTCAGAAATTTTAATCGATCCAAAGTTCCGAATTTGACAAATTTGTCCGAATTTCGATTTGAAACAAAATGAAATGTGCATGTCTACTTTACACAGAAAATCTTTATTGCCCCATCTCCTGCTTCATATCAGCTCAGTAGGCAACCAAGAATTTGGCACATCTAAAGGGACATTAAAGCTATTAATTATATATATATATATATATATATATATATATATATATATATATATATATATATATATATATATATATATGTATATATATATATATATATATATATATATATATATATATATATATATATATATATATAGTGGCTATAAGCAGTGACCTATGTTAACAAATCCAACAGTTCTATGATGGATAATGTAAGGTAGGGTAAACCAAGCAGTGGTAATGAGCAAAACATATTACAAGTTGAGAGCAATGGACAGCACAGGGTGCATTATCTTGTGATTTGTCCCACACAAAGAGTAACACACAATCAAGTGTTACAAGTTGATGATAAAAAATGTTAACCAGAGAATTTTACCTTGGCTGACATTTATTTATCATACCATATAGTTTTACTGGATAGTGCAGGGAGATCTAGTAGCACAATATTACAGTGGTGAACTCAGTGTTGCACTAAAGGGCAATGCAAAATACAGCTGTAATGTTTTACAGTTTTGGAGACATGAAGTAGCTCATTATAACTTTCAAGTTTGCATAATGTCAATTAGAAACAGATATGAATGAGCTCCTTCTCATTTAATCCAATCACTGTTCAGCATAATGGAGTGTCAATGTCCACAAAATACACTACAGCCTCTCTGAGGGGAAAGAAAACATTACAGTTATCAGAGTTAAAGGAGGCAAAAAATTATGTTTTTAAATTATACATAATTAAAAATTGTTTGTAAAATAGATTTCAAGATGAATGTCCCTTTAAATGTTAGATGATTATGACGCATTGTCTCTATAATAAGTGTCAGTATGATGTACAAGTGATTGGCCCTCAATATAAAAAAGTAGGGACACCACCTGTTAAGACATCCATGCTTTGTTTTATACAGCTACAGACAATTACCTGAATTTGAACTATCAACTGTGATTGCTACAAATACAAATAATAAACTTTGCAGCAAAATACAAAATAAAATAATATAAATGGAATGTTATAAATTTGTAACTTGGCTTATACAAAATATCAGTTAAAATATGTTAGACACAGTGTTACACATCTGCTTAGACACAGGTGGATGTTCAAAGAGGGTATTCAAAGAGTTAGCATATCCTTTTTAGCACTGCGTTTTGGCAACTCATACTAAAATCAGACAGCTGCAGTTAATGTACAGGGAATTTATAAGTTATGCTCTTATTTTTGACAGCAATAATTCTCATTTGGTAACACTTTGCATAATTTGAAGTATGAAAGTTTTTGCTTGATTTTTTGTGACCTTTAGTTATTCGCTGAATGTGATATGTTTTATTGCAATGCACTTGGTTTGTCCTGTATTTTATTCAGAGGAAAATTGTTCTTTGGAACACGGCCTGTTTATTTAGCTTGCTGGCAGAAAATGGTGGTGAGATTGTTATATATTCAAATAATTAACATCTTCATAACAATTTCATTTTCTAATGCTGTGAGGATTCAAATTTATTCCAAAAGTCCACTGGCTTAAATGACTCATTTACTGAAAGAATGGCCACAATTTTGTAAATTTAGCAGTTCTAGTTAATTTCTATTTATAGACATTTTTCATTAATTATTTCTCAATTTAAATTCATTGTGGTTAATTAAAAAAAAACCTTTATTATTCAAAGTGTAATTCTTTAACATTATAATTAAAAAGAAATACGTTTTGCTTCCAGACACATTTTTAGAATTCATACTCTTAAAAAAAAATCTTCAGCATTATTTAATAAAGAGCACTAATCTAATGCAGAAATGTTCTTTTCTGTGATTAACACTGGCATTTACTTGAAGCAAAATATCCCACTATAGTGAAAATCCCTCTAATTAAAAGTATTTTACATAAGGACAAAATAAGTTTGCAAAGTTCACATCAAATTTACTAAAATCATTATTAGTGACACTAAACTCCAAAAGTAATTAATATATTATTTATAACTTAACGTCCTTTAAAGTAGTTTTTTTTTTTTCCTGGTTAAAAATTTCAACAAAAAGTTAATTGGTTGTTTGCTATGTATGCAAATGTGTTATTTACTTATAAGATTATTTATCTATTAGTTGTGCATTATTTAAAGTGATGGTAAACTCTACCCTTTTTAAAATCAGATCTGGAATGTAAGCGCTATTTTAGATGGAGTTTTATTCATCATGTGCAATGAAGATGTGCTATTACTTAGTTATTAATATAGATATGAAATTCAAATACCCCACGTTACACCACCCACTTCAAAAGTCAATTTTCCTGTCCGCTAAATGATTAAATTACACTCCAATCAATGCTCTAGCTACAACAAAAGTGCCATATGGGGAGAGCGCTGATTGAACAACAATTCAATCTGTTAGCTCACAGAAAATATTACTTTTGAAGTGGGCGGAGGAGCATGCAGTATTTGAATTTCATATCTATATTAAAAAGCATGTTATACTGCATCTTCATTACAGCTAATGAATTAAACTCCATCTAAAATAGCGCTTACATTCCAGATCTCATTTTAAAAAGGGGAGAGTTTACCATCACTTTAATTTATAATAAAATATTGGCAAATAAAAAGGTCAACTGCATTCCATAAACAAGTTTTTTTTTTTTTACTATCAATTGTTAAGTTTTAAAATGGATTGTGCTTGAACCCTAAGTATGGAGGATCATTCAAAAGTAATAATTCTTCATATTAGTTGATTATTCAAAACCAGTGTTTAATTTAAAAGTTAATCAACAGTTAAATGTTTAACTTTAAAGAGACATTAAGCCATATATTCAGATTCCAATTTACTTCAAATATTTACTTCATTTTCTTGGTATTCTTTGTTGAAAGAGCAGCATTGAACTACTGGGAGACTAATGAACATATTGGGTAAGCCAGTAACAAGAGGTATATATATATATATATATATATATGTAGCTATCAATAAGCAGTTAGCTCCCAGCTCTCCATTGGTGCTCTTAGCCTACCTAGATCTGTGTTTCAAGAATAAATAGCAAGAGAATTAAGCACATCAGAAAATATAATAATTGGAAAGTTTAAAATGGAATGTTCTATCTGAATAAAAAACAAAACTTTATCTGTCTCTTTAGCTTCACAGTGAGGTGCCATTGCTAATTAGTCTCTGTCGGAGAGTTATTTGCTGCTAAGTAATATTGCCTTTATCTACAACATTTATTATTCCTTCCAGAACACAAAATCTAAAGTAGTTTTAAAAGTTCTAATTTTTTGTTATTTAATGCTGTCAAAGTTCCGACAACAAATAAGTAAGTGTTTCTGTTTTACCCATTGGTGTTTATGTGTGTGTATGGTGTGTGTGTGTGTATGTATGTGACTGTGTGTGTATTTATGCATGTATGTTTGTTTGTGTATGTTTGTGGAACCAGCAAATTGCAGGCCTTGTTACTACAGCATGGAGGGGCAGGGGGTAAACAGTGTCACTATACAGTACCACTATATATAGTATGGGGGGGTGGACCATGTCACTGATGTGGTCACTTTATAAAGTACTGGAAGGGTAGGGTCAGGCCGGCCATCTCACCGGCAGATTACAGACTGTGTCACTAACTTACTATATACAGTACTGGGGGGTTAAATAGTGTCACTATATATATATATATATATATATATATATATATATATATATATATATATATATATATATATATATATATATATATATATATATATATATATATATATATATATATGTATACAGTAATAGGGGGTCAGACCATCTCAGAGACTGTGGGCACAGGGTACCTCCTTTTGCAGACATGTAATCTGATTCACATTTTTTTTTTCTGTGTAATGTAAAAAAAAAAAAAAAAAAAGATATGTATTAAATTCACCTTTTTTTTGGAGGGAGGAGAGGCGGTGGGGGGCTTCTTAGATTCTTGCACCTGGGCCCTGTGGTTTCTAGTTACGCCTCTGGTTCCATGCCATCCTAACGGCTCTAAAGTTCAGCGCGGTTAGGGCGGCATGGAATGTCTTAACGGCATTAAGTGGTTAATTACCATTTAATCACACTAGATTATATTGTATTTTTTTTTTAGATATAGAAAGGTAAGGCATGATACATGAATGCCAATGTCTTTTCTAGTTAAAGGGATAGTAAAGCCAAAAATTAAAAAAAAAAAAAACTTTTGTGGTTTAGATCAAAGTTTCTCAACTCCAGCCCCCAAGTATGCCTAACAGGCCAGATTTTTATGATATCTAAACTAGAGCACATGTGAAATGATCAGCTGATCATTAACCACGGTTACTAACTTGCTCTCACTGATCAACTGATTAATTTACCTGTGCATAAGTTAAAATATAATTTAAAAAAATGGCCTGATAGGATGTACTGGAGTTGAGAAACACTGGTTTAGGTAGAGCAAACAATAATAAAAAAAAAGCTTTCTAATTTACTATTAAAATATTTGCTTTATTCTTTTGGTATCCTTTCTTGAAGATTAAACCTAAGTTGACTCATAATAGTTCAAGTGTGCATTAATGTTTGAATGAATGTTTGTAGTAATGTAATACATTGTTGCAAGCACATCTGCTATAGAATGTCAAGACATATGCATTCTCCTGATCCTAAAAACCTAGATGTACTCTTCAACAACTATAATAGAAATGAATGGCAAGATTTTAATGCAAGCTTCCTCTTTATGGATCAAGAAATTTAATTTTCACTTTACCATCACTTTTATTCACTTTTAAAACTTTTTTAAACCCAAAGCAGAAAACCCACAGTTTTTGTTTTATAACATACACGTACTGAAATAAGTTTGTCATTAAAATCACGAAAAGCAACAATATAAGTGTGCAATTGTTTTAAATACACATACAAAATGTATGTATAGTACATTAATACTAGACATGTGCAGCAATGAATAATTAGTTTTGGACGAATAATTTATAACAAATATTCTAAAAAAAAAAAAGTTTCATATTTAAACTTAATGTAAATGTATACTTACATACTTACATATAGCACGTCAGTGAGACACAGAGTCCAGGGCAGCACTAGTAGGAGGAGTGGAAAATCCCAGAGCCTGTGCTAAAGGACTTTCTCTCTGTACTCTGTAAAGAAGTGTCGGATTAGTGTGGCTACCCAGCATGCTATATGTAAGTATTAATTCTTAAAAGTTAATTTAAATAATAATCAATATATACTAACAATTTTTATTTGTATATATTCATTATTGTTTAAATATTGTTTAAAAATAGTTAGTCCATTTGTTCGAATATTTGTTTAGCTAAAACTAAAAAAACATTCGATGTCTGCACATCTATAATAAATACTAATATGTATGCAGTGTAGAAGACATAAATGTTCTTTATCATGACATAATCATCATTTTAAAGGTCAAACATTTTCATTGTTTTAAATATAATTTTTCTGTCATTCAGTATGAGAATTCTGATTTTATGATGTTTCATGATCTAATCATTTTGACAATAATGTTTTATAATTCTTAATTCTATATTTATCTTACTAATAATAAATATATGTATATCAAATTGTTTTCTAAATATACTCAAGAGTCCTCACTACAATGCCCCCCATGTTGATACTAAAGGCTTAAAGGAACACTAAACCAAAACAGAATTTTCATAATTCAGATAGAACATACAATTTAAAAAAAAGATAACTTTCATTATCAAAATGTGCACAATCTTTTTACAAGCAAAATGTTTGAGGCACCAGCGCTACTGAGCATGTGCAAAAGTACACAGTATACACATGTTACAGGGGGATGGGAAATAGAAGCAACTGATCAAAACTTGCCTCCATGTAGAGAAATCACTTAAAATCTGTGGGATATTTTTATAGATCTTATATATTGGGGGAGAATTATCAAGCTCTGAATAGAGCTTGATGCCCCTGTTTCCACGTGAGCCTTCAGGCTCGCTGGAAACAGTAGTTATGAAGCAACGGTCTCTGATGCTGCTGTCTTCAACCCCCCGATCCTATACGATCGGGCTGGTTGACACCCCCTGCTAGCGGCCAATTGGCCGCAAATCTACTGGGGGCGGCATTGCACAAGCAGTTCACCAGAACTGCTTGTGTAATGATAAATGCCAAAAGCACATGCTGTCGATGTGCAGTGGACATGATACGCTACATCATATCATGTCCGTCTGCACTTTAATAAATTGGTCCCTAAGTCTCTCTTTCACTTATAGAACCTGGAACAGTGAGATGATCATCTCTCAGGTACAATTTGTGTTTAGAAACAATTTTGAGGAAATGACCTAACCACTCTCAATAAATGAAAAAAAAAAAAAATAAGAGAAGTAACGACTGCAATGTGACCCTTGTCTCTGCACCTGGAAAAGAATAATGCTATTTAGCTAATTAACATAAAACTAGGGTTGGACAACAGTTTTGTGTGCAATTATTTTTTTTCTTATTTTGCGGGTGTTTACTTAGTGTTTTTGGTTCTGATTGAATTCATTTGGTGCTAAAGTTTAGATGCACTGAGGGTGTCATATGGAGGTCTCTAATGTTGGTTGCTTATGGGGGAATTGTTTAGCAGTGGGGTTCCATGGGTAATGGGGTGGTTTCCACAACGAGGTATGCAAGAAGAAACCTTGAGTGCGATGGAGTCTGGTTGATAAAAGGGTAGTTTGTGGTGAATCAAGGAGATAACATTACTAACAATTGGGGGTTGATGATAGTTGTTGCTAAGGGTAATTACTAAGGGTTGTGACAAGAGCTGATAAGGGATAAGGGAGACAATGCAATACTGGTAAGATGAAGGTTAAGGTAAATTTGATGCAGTGGGTCTTGAAGATAGGGATTCATTGTTGTGGGGGTTAAATCATACCTATTTACCAAAGGTACAAATGTTCATTACATAAAAAGGTATTTTAGGTTTTGCAACTGCTGTCAAACTGACCTAAGAGGTAGCTACTATATCCACCTAGAATAATTGTTACAGAGAAGAGAAATAATATTAGTACTTCCTTTTAGAATGCAGTCTTTAAGAATCAGTGCATACATATTTCTTTATAACAGCTATTGTTTGAATGTCCTTATTTCCTAATCCCAGTCCTACATCATGACTCTTTCTTAATTTATTATGAAAAAAAAGTACTCTCCTTTGTTCTAGTGACCAATTCCCATTGATTTGAGAAACCAGCACTATATGACATTTAAGGAACACTCCAAGGTCACAAAAATATTTAAAATCTTGGTTACAAACTAAAGGATATATTCATTTTTATTTTAAATTATAGAGATGTGCATTTGTTTTGTTATAAATAAACATTAGTAACGCATAAAGGATATTCATTTAACTTTCATGAAACAAATATCCAAATGAACACAATTTAGGCAGAATTCATTAGTTTTCTTTGAATTACCTTTAAGGGGTTAAAGGGACAGTCTACACCAGAATTTTTATTGTTTTAAAAGATAGATAATCCCTTTATTACCCATTTCCCAGTTTTGCATAGCCAACACAATTATATTAATATACTTTTAACCTCTGTGATTATCTTGTATCTAAGCCTCTGCAAACTGCCCCTTTTTTTAGTTCTTTTGACAGACTTGCATTCTAGCCAATCAGTGCCTGCTCCCAGATAACTTCTCATGCACGAGCACAGTGTTATCTGTATGAAATATGTGAACTAACACCCTCTAGTGGTGAAAAACTGTTAAAATGCAATCTGAAAGAGGTGGGCTTCAAAGTCTAAGAAATTAGCATATAGCCTAGGTTAAGCTTTCAACTAAGAATACCAAGAGAACAAAGCAAAATTGGTGATAAAAGTAAATTGGAAAATTGTTTAAAATTACATGCCCTATCTGAATCATGAAAATTTATTTTGGCCTAGACTGTTCCTTTAAATACTTATCTCTAGCAAGCTAAACCGATCCTCTTCTTCACAGTGCCCTGGTCCTTTAGTACTGGCCCTGGTGGGTACTGCTCTAAGCTTTCTATTAGCACGGCCGGGGATCTTTGAAGAAAAGGACCAGGTTAGCACGGCTTTCTAGCAGGCTAACTGTAAGTATTAAGCAGGTAAACTGTAGCTTTGGAACATTTATATTAAATTAATGAAAACTAATGTAAATGTTTTAGGTAAATTTAGTATTAATGGTAATGAATTTCCCTGAATATTCGTTCCGAAATATTTAGACAAACCAAATGTAATATTTAAATTTAAATTTTATAATTAATAAATGGACTTGTTGCCTATAATGGAGATTAAAGGGACAGTCTAGGCCAAAATAAACTTTCATGATTCAGATAGAGCATGTAATTTTAAACAATTTTCCAATTTACTTTTATCACCAATTTAGCTTTGTTCTCATGGTATTCTTAGTTGAAAGCTTAACCTAGGAGGTTCATATGCTAATTTCTTAGACCTTGAAGCCCACCTCCTTCAGATTGCATTTTAACAGTTTTTCACCACTAGAGGGTGTTAGTTCACATATTTCATATAGATAACACTGTGCTCGTGCACGTGAAGTAATCTGGGAGCAGGCACTGATTGGCTAGACTGCAAGTCTGTCAAAATAACTGAAAAAAGGGGCAGTTTGCAGAAGCTTAGATACAAGATAATCACAGAGGTTAAAAGAATAATATTATAACTGTGTTGGTTATGCAAAACTGGGAAATGGGTAATAAAGGGATTATCTATCTTTTAAAACAATAACAATTCTGGTGTAGACTGTCCCTTTAAATAAGAAAAAATGTGTATGCTGAAATAAAATATATGATATTTAGGGAATGAAATAACATTAAAGGAATAGTCTAGTAAAAATTAAATGTTCATGATTCAGATAGAGCATGCAATTTTAAGCAACTTTCTAATGTATTAATATTATCAATTTTTCTTTGTTCTCTTGGTATCTTTATTTGAATGTAAGCTTAGAAGCTGGCCCATTTTTGGTTCAGCACCTGGGTAGCACTTGCTTACTAGTGGCTACATTTAGACACCTATCAGAATGCACTATCCAGGTGCTGAACCAAAAATGTACCGGCTCCTATGCTTACATTACCTTTTTTTTTTTTTTAAATAAAGATACCAAAAGAACAAAGACAAATTGATAATAGGAGTAAATTAGAATGTTGCTTAAAATGGCCTGCTCTATCTGGATCGTGAAGTTTAATTTTGACTAGACTATTCCTTTATTTAGTTGATATATGTAATAATATCTACTTTTCAAGCAAACCTCACCTTTTTTAAACAATATTATTTACTTAAATTACAAAATACAGAAAATCCTTGCAGCTTGGAGCTTACAATAAATTTTAGATTGCTGAGATATAAACTTTAGTAAATTCCTAAGGCTACATCCACATGAATTAGGTGGGGTTCAGCTCTTTTAAGGACCACTAAATACAGTACAACTACATAATTAACAAGTGCATAATAAAAAGACAATGCAATAACACCTACTCTGAATTTCAGGCAAACAGTAGATTTTTTTCTGACAATTTTTATTTTTCCTCCCATTTTCCGGCCCCCTGTATCATGTGACAGACATCAGCCAATGACAGACTCAGTAGGATTATGTTCACCAGAAAGTATGAATATAAAAAGATTGTGCAAAATTTGATAATGGAAGTAAATTGGAAAGTGTTTTTAAACTACCTGATCTACAGTATCTGAATCATAAAAGTTTATTTGGACTTGTGTGTCTTTAAATGCTTTATATTTAGGGTTATCGCATATACTCGCTTTTTGTCTGATTTATTGAAACCAATTTGTTTTGTCAAAGAGCAGTAAACAATGATTCACTGTTAATGTGCTTTGCCAAACTAGAAGTTAGATTTTAGTGACATTTGGATATTTTAAAAATAAATCATGAATACGTATCATATACAGTACATAAGGTGCCACTCTATTTTGTTTATTTGTTTGCTAAACAATAATTGAAAAGTTAAAGGGTTCAAAGAATATAGATTGCTGAAAAAGCCTACTGAAGAGAAACTATACTAATGGCTGTATTAAACAAAACTTCAAGATCTTCAACTTTAAACAATAACTAAGTAGGCTTGAAAGCTTTTAGTGAAGTAATAGCTGTGGTAAATATTTAAAATATAAAAGCTGAGGGGCATACAGGCTAGTGGGAACATTGTATTTCACAGTAAATACTTTATATTCAAAAACCTGACACTATACCTATTTTTAACGGTTTTATAGAGCAAATCAAAAGTTTTTAAAGCAGCCAATATATATAGAGGCTTGTGGGGTTGTGAGGGTCTTTTTGGTAAAGACAATATCATATTATTGAGACTCATTTTACCTATGTTTTCAATAGTTATAATAATGTTGAAATACAACCATTCCAACCACAACACTTATGAAACACAATTGCAAAATGGTTTATGTAAATGTTTGTAATTATTGCTGGACAGAAAGAATGTTTTAAAAATGTTATAGACAGAACAAAGGTCTGTCAGAGTGCATTCTGCAATAGTGATTGTTTTTTTTTTTAACCTAAATTTCAGCTAAGCATGCAGAACTCAAATACTCTATTGCCTTTCGTTGAGTCTGGCTATTTCAAAGCTTCTAAGTTTTCTTCTGTACATATGTTAGAGTGGACACCATAGAGGGTGTTTTATCCTGTTAGTTTGAATTAATTGGTTTTGTAAGATTTTCAATGTGTTTTTTTGTGATGCCTGTATCCTTGTTAGTGAAAATTCTAAACTTGCAGCTGTGATGGATGGGTACAATCAAAAGAAATTTAAAAGAAGTATACGTGTTAACCTTATTTGTAACTTATTAATGTGGTTAAAAAAATAATTGTGTTTGGTTTCATATATTGAGTGTTGGAAATTAGTCTATAATAGACTTGAATTTTTTATTCCTTTTTAAGAAAAAGTATTGGAAGCCACCAAGGGTAGTGTATAAAAACATACTATGAACAATGTCAGACCATCTTGATAAAGCAGTGAAAACGTTGAAACGTGTTGATAGTTAAAAAGCTCCGAACTATACATACAGCTGCTGATACTAGTGGAACACACAAGTAATCTCTGTGCAAAGAGAATTGAAAATGTGATCATTTCAATCAAGTTTTCCACCCGAGGAAGTGAACACTTCATTGGTGTATTCAATCACGTGGTGTGCCGGTGACCAAACAGTTTACTATAAAGTTGTCATCTTTGAATCTATAGCAGCAAGTACACTGAAGACGGCATCCATGGAAAAGACAAAGGGTCTAGCCAAGCTCATAGAGCAATTAGAGGCAGCGGATTGCTTAAATGGAGAGAGCCATGAATACAAGGTATTATCGCTTATCACTTCTGCCTACAATGGAGTTTGGTAATGCTATAAGCCCACTACAAACTGAACAATAATTGATCAAAGTGAATGTATACAATGGCCTGATATGAAGCTTTTAATTTATTCTCATCCTCTGGATTTTATATTGAACATATAAAGACCTCTTTTTAAAGAACTTTAAAGTGGACTTCCAAAATAGATATATCTTATAGTGACAGGTCACTTAATTTTATAATAATTTTATGGTATTTTAGATATACCCACAGGGTTGTTTAGAAATATTATTATTTTTAGCTTTTCAGCTTTATTAAAGTATAAGATATTAATATTTTGCTTGTAGCCAATTAAATATTGTCTGGATATTTTACAATTGTCCGCGCTGACAGCGCTTTATTACGGATAGGTACAAATCTCTTTAAATTCCTTCATTTTCGAGTTGCAATGTTGCATTGAGTTTTTTTCCACTAGATATTAATTTTAAGAAAGTTTTATTAAAACTATTACAAAATCTTTGGTTCCATATAAATTTTGGCCCAGATTACAAGTGGAGCACTATTTATAGAACAGAGTGTCCCATTGATATTGTGGCCCTGAGCTAGAATAGTGCACAATCTGGTATTACATGTCAATGGTAGAATTTTTTTTTTTTTAACAGAGAATGTTAGTGTGGCAGACATTTTTTAATAAGACCTACAGTATACCATTAATGGATAGCGCAGGAGTGCTAACATCGCTAATATTATAAGTGGTGAGTTATGTGTAGCGAAGAAAAACTAAAGAGTTAAAGTGTTAGTGTTAAAATAAACGTATATCCTAACATTTAATACATAATAAAATAAATTATTTAATTCATATATATTAAATGTAAAATATAGTTATGTTTTTTTTTTTTTTTTTTTATTAAAATAAATGATTTAACAGTGAATTAAAGCATATTTTATATGAAAAGGTTTTTGAATGTGAAAGGTTCAAAGGTGTATATGCATGTGTGTGTATATATGTGTATGTATCTACTGTATTTATATATGTCTGCATGTATGTATGTATATATATATGTGTGTGCATTTGTATGTGCACACATATTCATAAATGCACATACATATGTACATACACACTTAAACATATATACACATATGTACATACATGCATAAAAATACACACATATATATATATATATATATATATATATATATATATATATATATATATATATATATATATATATATTTATTTATAATAGAATACCTAAACCCCAAAAAGAGATAGGTAAGATGCACAAAAGTCAGCGTTATGGCACTCAGTTCTAAAAAAGATAAATCAAACACAGCTGCTATAAGCTTAGGGGTTAAACCTAAAAATCTAATCACAGAGACAAGGTTAGGTCTAAGCAAATAGATACAACAGTGAGAGATTGAGCTAGCGCTATAGAATAATCTCTGGTCACAAAATCATGATACAACAATAGTAATAAAAGACTTTTGCATTTAAAATAATACAATATATTAGTATCTCATAAAATATATAATATAAAATGACTAGTTAAATCCAACATTCAGTGATAAGTAGCCAGTAGGTATTCCACTTACAAGATTTTACCTCAATCCTATGAGGTAAGTTGCTGCATCTGTGAGGGTGCACCTCCGGTTTGTCCCAGAAACTGGATATATGGCAGAAGCTGATTGGGTCTTCCCCTCCTGGAGAATAGTGTGATGCTTCAAAATAGGAGTTCCTTGGTGTCTCTCCATGTGCTGTATATTGTTATAGAGATGGACTTTCATTCATCATGCATTAGCCCAGCAAATGGGCCAGATTCCACATCTGTATGCTGCCAAAGAGATTCAGCCGCCTTCACACTCAAACACATAAGACGCCATACATATAAATGCAGGCATACAAATACATAGACATATATATATATATATATATATATATATATATATATATATATATATATATATATATATATATATATATATATATATATATACATACAACTTTGAGCCCTACTCAGCATGAGCATCCACATGGTGGGTCAAAGGGGGAAAGTAGTCCCCCGTATTTCACCTTAGAGCAGCCACCCTATCACATGCAGCTTGTTGCAAAGGGTCCATAATCTTCACAGGCTGTAACAGCAGTATGTTGTGGAATTCTCTGTATGCTCTTAAGTCAGAGATTCTTTTTTAAATAATGGGGCATCAAGTGCTATTAGATGTGGGGGCCAACCTCTTTTGTTGAAAAAACTCTGGCTCATGAAAAAAGCTTCAGTTGTTGCCTAAAAGAATAGCATAACTTGGTAAGCACAATTTAACCCCTTGACTACAAGAGAGGATTGCAGTCTATTTCCACTCAATGCACTCTAGTGCTCATTTGGCAGACATAGGGGTTAAATTGTGCTCCAAAAGCTATCATGCTTTTCTAGTAATGCTGTGGAGGTGAGAAGGTTATCTGGGAGGGGCTGCCCTGTGCTCACTTTTCTGTATCAGAAGCAGGCAGTTATATATATGTCCCTGAACATTAAGATGAGACTTATGTAGTTATTAACGGACGGAACATAGGAATAAAATATCTACACAAATATATAGGAATACTTCCAGACAAAAAAAGAAATCCAGCGAACTCGGGCTTCAAACCAAGGGTGAGTTTATTGAAAACATAGACTCGTTAAATTCCAACATAATAAGAACCAAAAAAGTACATTTAAATGAGTGGGGTAAAAATCATAATGAGCTAGGTAAATGCGCTGTGACCTTCGGCTACCAGTCGGTCTTACGCGTTTCGGCTGTAAAATGTAGCCTTAATCATAGACCTTAAAGTGTAGCCTGTGTTATGCCTTATAAACCCTTTATGGTAATAGCTAAGGAAAAACAGCTGGGGTCAAAGCGCAATTAATCAATTAGTGTTATCTACAGACTGATTGGAGGACACTTCCCTTCATTTGAATATGTTATACCTAATTTCTGTTTTATATTATATATATAGATAAACTTACTCCAAAAAATACATATAAACCTAATTGAATAGCAGTACTCTTTTTCTTGTGAAGTTCATCAAACAGATGAACATATAATTCTTCAAATGTTAGAGTTACTACTGGCAAATGGGCACTCTCCACGTTAGCTCAGATGACAAAGTATTTTAAACATAGTGGTGTTCATATCATAAATATATATATATGCAAACATATATATATATAAGCACTTTAGACTATAGTGCTCATTAATCAATGACTGCTTTCTTCATGTAAATGAGCTCGCCCTGGAATGGTTTAAAGGGCAAAATATTTAAAACCTTGCCACAATAATAACTTAAATTAAATTTGGTTCTACATCACTATATCAACAATTAGTTATGAGATTGTTATTTGTTCAAAAGCAACATGATATCAGTAACTAAGTCTAAACGTTATTCAACACCATTATATATAGACCTTAGAATGACATTACTCGTTTTCCATACATAACTACATGTGTTAATCCCAACTATTCACTATCCTTTACTGCCACTTTATGTGTCACTGTACCCTACTTCCAGAAGTTAATGATGTCTCCTGCTATATTAAATCCTTTGGGACGTCTGGTCTGGAGTGTGAAGATCCAGAATGCCTCTCTGTAGAGAACTCGTTGCATTCTATCACCTCCTCTAGGTTTAGGGGGGATTGTTTCTATTATTTGCCATTTAAAACTATTTACTGACTTATTGTGTTCATATATAAAGTGATGCACTAAATCTGAAACGTCTCTTTCCTTGTCAATATTGTTTAAATGTTCCCTAATGCGTGTACGTGCCTCTCTAGAGGAACACCCTACATATTGTTTCTTACATGCTATACACTCCACTAGATAAATCACATGGCAAGTTCGACAATTAGTGCAAGAGTCCATTAGGTATACTCTTTGTGTACTTCGAGATTGAAATTTGTCAGTTATTGTTGTATGACTACAAGCTATACAATTGGAAAAGTGGCATTTATAATGCCCTTTTACCTGTAACCAGCTACTTGCTGTCGATGATGGTTTCTTTATCATACTTGGGGCTACCAAATTTCCAATTGTACGTCCCTTTTTAGAGATATAATTGAGACCTTCCCTAGTAACGTCTCTAAGACTGTCCTCCCCTGTCAGAACAGGGAGGTGTTTGCCAATTATGTCACAGATTGCCTTAAATTGAGGGCTAAAGGTAGTAATAAAATTGGGTTTATTGCTATTAAACCTATTTAGTGATTCATAACGATTTTTTTGAAACATTTCCCTTCTATCTAGTCTATCTACTTCTAAGAAGGCCCTTTTTATTACTCTCATTTTATAGCCTCTTTCTAAGAGTTGCTGTTTCAAAATATCTGACTCTACATGAAAATCATGGTCTGTAGTACAGTTGCGTTTTAGTCTTATAAACTGTCCTTTAGCCACCCCAAACCCTGTATGTTTGGGGTGGCACGAACGTGCATGCAATATAGTATTCGAAGTAATTGGTTTCCTGTATAGTGTTGTTGTTATTTTTTGTGTAGATGCATCTCCCATAAGATAAACGTCAAGGTAGGCTATCTTATCTGTGTCTGACATATGAGTGAATTTTAAATTAACCTCATTGTTATTTAGGTATTGGACAAATCCCTTCATTTCCTCTGTGGATCCTAACCACACAAACAAAAGATCATCTATATATCGCTTGTATGATCTAATAAGATGCTTGTATGGATTAGTATCTCCAAAGACGTGGGACCGCTCCCACCAGCCCATATATAGATTGGCATAGGCTGGGGCAAATTTAGCACCCATGGCGGTCCCACGTCTTTGGAGATAATAAGAATTGTCAAACTTAAAGTAGTTATGGACCAATAAGAAATCCAAACAAATTAAAATATATTCTTTTAAACCAGTATCATAATTACTATAGTGATCAAGGGAAAATCTAATTGCTTTCAAACCTAGGTGATGAGGTATGCAGGAATATAATCCTACAACATCAACTGTTAGCCACGAGCATTCATTGCTCCATGTGAGCTTGTCTAGTCCTGTCAACAGGTGTGTTGTATCCTTGAGGTAGGAGGGCAGCTGCTGGACGATGGGCTGCAAAAGAGATTCCAACCAGCCTGACATACTCTCAAAAAGAGATCCTATCCCAGATATAATGGGTCTTCCTTTCACCTCCTCCAAGGACTTATGTACCTTGGGGAGGTGATGGAAGATAGGTATAACTGGTGTTTTTACGTTTAGATAGTCAAATGTATTTTGATCAATGATACCCCCATGCAGTCCATCGTCCAGTAACTCCAGGAATTGTAATTTAAAGGCATTAGTGGGATCACCAGAGAGAGGTAAGTAGACTTCTGGATCTTTTATCTGTCTTTCAGCTTCCTTTATATAGTCTACTTTATTTAATACCACAATGCTGCCTCCCTTATCGGCAGATCTAATGACTATGTCATCTCTTTTGGTTAGTGATTCAATGGCTAATTTTTGGCCTCTTGTCAGATTAGGGGTGGTCGCATTGTGGCATTTTGAGAGGGAAATCAAATCCTCCTCTACTCTCCTATGGAAAGCTTCCAGAAATGGACCTCTGTCCCTAGTAGGATAGAATATAGATTTTGGTTTGAAACCTGTGTGTTCCATTTTCAGAAATTCATTCTGAATGTTTGATTCATAGTTAAGTTCTTGGAGGGAAAAATAGTCACATGCCTCCTTGAAATCTACTATGTTAATAATAGGCTCTATGTGATCTTTATCCCTCCAAATTTCATGATCTCCAACAGGAGATTCCTCTGGGGGTGTCTTACCCCAGAAGAATTTCCTGAGTGTGAGATCCCTAATTAAGCGGTTTACATCAGTTATTGTTTCAAACAAGTTGAACGTTGTACTAGGGACAAAGTTCAGACCCAGACTCAATACTGAGGTTTCATCTTCTGTTAATGTGGAATTAGAAAGATTAATTATTTTTAATATATAGGGCCAGATTACAAGTTTTGCACTATTTAGCACTTTCACTTGTGCAAAAACACTGTTGCCAATATTATTAAGAAGTTTAAGGCACGTGGGACTGTAGCCAACATCCCTGTACATGGCCCCAAGAGGAAGATAGACTCAAGTAAGTATGCTTTTGTCTCAGGAGCTAGGTGAGCATACACAGGTATCAGGTACGTATGCTTAGGTCTCAGGAGCAAGGTGAGCAAGGTAAGAGGGAAATAACGTTTAGAATAGTGTTTGTCTAGTGCCGGTTGGTGGTGTGTACCCTGTAGCTCTGGTTTTTGTGACCCCTAGCTGTCACAGAAAAAAGATCATTAAAATAGAATGTATGCCAAACTGCCTAACCTGTAGGAGGCTGGGGTACTTGTGAGAGTAAAAAATTATAAATTTTATTCCATACAATATTCAGATAAAAATCATATTCAGATAAAAACAATATTCAGATAAGAACAATGCAAACGAGACCACTGAATGTACTGTAAACAATTGTTTTTTAACTTTTCTCTTAAATTTTAAATTTTTCTTTTTAATTGTTAAGACTCAACTGTAAGCATTGTTTTAAAATCACTGTAATGATAATTTATTTCATTAAGTATTTATATTATTAAGTGTTTTATATTATATAGATCCATGAACGTTTGCATTGTTTTATCTGAATATTGTTTTTATCTGAATATGATTTTTATCTGAATATTGTATGTAATAAAATTTATAATAATTTTTTACTTTCACAAGTACCCCAGCCTCCTACAGGTTAGGCGCTTTGGCATACATTCTATTTTTATTGTAAGAGGGAAATAACTCACATAGTGATGGGCTGGTTGAGTTTTTTTATGAACTTCCTAACCTGAGTCTCCCAGGTGGGAGTTCCTATAATGGCCCCTTTAAATTTGGGAAGTGTACAGATGCACACACCTAGAGAGTTGCAGCCACAGATGAAGATAGGCAGAGGTCTCAGCATCCCTCCACACGGGACTCAGAGACAGAGAGCCTGTTGCAGAGAGAGAACGACCAGCAGCTTTACTCCCCTCTCCTCCTCAACCATCTCCCCTGTATGAGGTTTCTGTACCTGAGCCCGCTGTCGCCCTACCTGAGAACTTCACAGGCAAGCGCTCCGGCTATTGTGCCTTTGTCACCTCTTGTGAGCTACTGTTTTCTCTCATGTCTCGTACCTATGCCATGGTGCACACTGCCATCTCCCTGCAGTCTGGTCATCCACAGACATGGGCTCATCAATTGCTGCATACTAGAAGTCCTATCTTGGAGACTTGGGAGTCCTTCATAACAGCAATTAACACCCTCTATGATGATCCATTATGTTCCGCCACAGCACGGAACACCCTCCGGTCCCTGAGACAGGAAAAAAGACCAGTAGAGGAATACATAATGGAGTTCCATGAAGTCACTCCTGATACTGCCCTTAACGATGTGGCCCTCATAGTCCAGTTTTGCCTCAGATTGAATGATCACCTGAAGCTAGCATGGATTGGAATTCCTGCCACCCTAGAGGGGAGAATCCTTGCTGTCACACAATTGGATCATCATTTCTGTGAGAGACGGCAAGAAAAACAATGCACCTTACCACCACTGTCTTGACGTTCTGACTCTTTCCTTTCTTCTGCTACCCTTACATCCCCTTTGGTTGGAACTGAAGAGCAAGGTGAACCGAAGCAGATCGGCTTGGTTCGTGGGCCACTGACAACTATGGAGAGGGCCAGAAGACATACACTCCACCTCTGCCTCTACTGTGCCAAGCCGGGCCATGTTCTGAAAGACTGTCCTGCAAGACCTCAGATTGGTATGGCACGACTTCAAGCCATCTGTCTCAACCTTCCTATATATAATACCTCCTCTCATCTCATTCCTGTTGTCCTACAATTGGGAGATAAGTCCACCAAGCTGACTGCCATCATAGATTCTGGAGCCAGTAGCTGTTTACTAGATGCTACCCTTGCCTCCCAGCTTTCTGTACCTTCTCAAACCAAAACACCCTTCTTTTTTATATATGGTGGATGGTAGCACACTGAAGACCGGTCCTGTTATCTTGGAGTCACATCCCTTTTTGCTCCAATTTGGGAAGGAACACCAAGAACCCATCATATGTGACATTGTTCCTTTTCCTTTGTTCCTGATTATCTTGGGAATCACCTGGCTAAAGAAACATAACCCATCTGCGGACTGGATAACCGGTAAACTGACCTTCTCCTCACCTTCTTGTGTCGCCTCCTGTTTACGTCCTTCCTCTGCAACTCTGGCTCATATCGCTACTACCGTAGGATGTACCTTGCCCTAAAAGTATAAGGCCTTAGTGGACATTTTTGAGAAAAAGGGGGTTGATAAGCTACCGCCTCACAGGCCTTATGACTGTCCAATTGACCTGTTGCCTGGTGCACCCTTGCCCTATGGGCGTCTCTATTCCCTTTCAGAACCAGAATCTAAGAAACTGAAATAATAGATAGAGGAGAGCCTGGCCAAAGGGTTCATCCATCCATCTACATCACCAGTTGGTGCTGGCATATTCTTCATAGGGCTCTCAATGCCATAACAGTGACCTCTCATTCCTGAATTGCTCAACAGAATAAAGGATGCATAGATCTTCAGTAAGATCGACCTCAGGGGGGCCAACAACCTTGTCAGAGTGAAGGACGGGCATGAAGGCAAGACTGCATTCCGTTCCCTTTATGGGCACTTTGAGTACTCTGTCATGCACTTCGGGCTCTGTAACACCCCAGCAACATTCCAGTACTTCATCAATGATGTCTTCAGAGATCTCTTGGATACCTTTCTTGTGGTGTATCTGGATGACATCCTCATCTTCTCCCTTTCATTGACCATATGCAAGAGATATGTAAAGACCCTATAAGCCCAACAGAGGCAGCACTACCTATATGGGAAACTGGAGAAATGTACCTTCGAAGTAGACACCATTGAGTTATTTGGGTACATTCTGTCACCAGGGCGCATACAGATGGACCCAAAGAAGAAAAAAAAAAACATCGACTGGCCTGTGCCCAAGACTAAACATATGGTGCAACAGTTCATGGGCTTCTCTAACTACTACAGACGGTTCATCTGAGGGTTCTTCTCCATTTGTACTTCTATCACAGCCCTGACCAGAATGGGCACCTCTTTCACCTGGACTTCAGCTGCACAACATTCCTTTGATAACCTGAAAGAACTATTCATGCAAGCCCCTATTCTTATAAAACCAAACATAGCAAGCATCTTTTATCTGGAAACAGATGCCTCCAAATCAGTTGCCTCCGAATCAGTGTTTGGAGCTATTCTGTCACAGAAAACAAGAGAAAAAGACCTGCTCCATCCAGTAGCCTATTATTCCTATAAACTGTCCAGTGCTGAATGCAACTATGATGTAGACGAGAGGGAATTACTAGTCATCAAAACAGCACTAGAGGAATGGAAACACTGGCTCGATGGCGCTACATATCCTGTGGTAGTATGTACCGACCACAGAAACTTGGAATACCTGAAATTATCAAAAAGTCTCTGTCCAAGACAAGCCCGATGGGCCCTCTTCTTCCCTCGCATTGACCTACAGATAACGTTCCATCCAGGCTCCAAGAACGGGAAGGCAGGTGCCTTGTCCCATATGTATGCCATTGAGGAGGCTCCTTTCGCTGACATACAAGAAACCATACTGTCCTCTTCCTTCTTTTTGGCCACACACTAGTCACTGATAGAGGCCATCAAATTTATCAAAGTATCCAGTGGTATGGTAGCAGCTGAAGTCTCCCATCTTCCAGTCATTCATGGCCTGTGTCTCTACCAACAACGTATCTACGTACCCACCGTTCATCACCTTGCTGTTATGCAGCATCACCATGATAATCCCATGGATGGTCATAGTGATATCCTTAATACTATGGAACTTACACAAAGACACTTCTGGTGACCTTCATTGACCTCAGACATTGACTCCGTTGTTTCCTCCTGTTCTGTTTGTGCCTGCAACAAGAAACCATCCTCCAGACCAGCAGGGCTGTTACAACCATTACCTGTGCCAACACATCCATGGAGGGACATCTCCATTCATTTTATAGTCAACTTACCTACATCCCAGCGACAAAACACTATTATGGTGGTTGTAGACAGATGCACAAAAATGGCACACTTCATACCAGTTGCCGGACCTCTGAGCTATTCATCCAACATATAGTCCAGCTTCATGGTGTACCCAAATTTATTGTACTTGACTGTGGCATGCAGTTCACCTCCAGGTTCTGGACCCAGTTCTGTCTGGAGCCTCTGTATCTCCCGGTGCCTATCCACTGCCTACTATAATCAGTCACATGGGCAGACAGAGAGGACTAATCAGACCTACGAGCAGTACCTCCACTGCTTTTTTACTCATCTACAAGACAACTGGAAAGTGCAGCTGCCCCTCGCAGAGTTTGCATAAAATAACCAAAAACATGATTCTAGTGGAATGACCCCTTTTTACGCTAACTACAGCTACCATCATAATACCCTACCTGATCTACCACATGTTATCCCTATTCCCAAGGTCTCCAAACATCTACTCAACCTCCGCTCTATGCTTTGCCCTTGACACAACAGTTGATTGCTTCCCAGGCATGACAAAAACGACAAACAGATAGACGAAGGAGGTTGTCTCCACTTTATCCTGTAGGGGACAAGGTGTGGCTCTCTACCCAACATCTCCACTTGACTTGTCCTTCCAAGAAACTGGAAACACAATTCCTAGGTCCTTTCTCAGTAACAAAACTAGTGAACCCTGTGGCAGTTCAATTGAGCCTACCCCCCACACTCAAGATCCACCCAGTGTTCCATGTGTCTCTCCTGAAACCATACCATCACAACCCGTTTCCTTGTAGTACTGCTGCTCCTCCTCCACCTATTCAAGTAGATGGTATTAAATAGTATGAGATACAAGAGATCCTGGATTCCAGACAATGTCATGGCAGGATGGAGTACCTGGTCCACTGAAACTGTTATGGTCCATAGAGTCTGTCAGTAAACTCCATGTCAATGTAAAGGTGCGGACATTCCATCGGAGGCACCCTGACAGGCCTTATCTGGTTCACATCCGGAGGCCGCTCCCTAGTGGGGGGCTCTGTCATGGTACCACAAGTACCCTTTTACCTGGGCACCAATGAGGGGCTCAGCGGGTTCTGTCACTGCAGCCCCCCCCCCACGACTGTCATGGCATTTGCTGGTGTTTGCGCGGCTTTGCGCAAATTCTTGGGTGCACAACACATTCCCGGCCCTGACAGACAGGGGCTACACCCTTGTCTCCCATAGGTACTCATGTGACTGCTGCACCTGTGTTACCTGAGCAACGGGGGCGTTCCTGGCCCTTGCAGGGTTTAAAGCCTGGACAGCCCTCTCACTCATTGCTGAGTTATTCTGCTGGCTGATTCACAGAGAATAAGCACTTATCCTGTTTCCTTACCTTGCATTCTGGATTCCCCTGGCTTTTGACCTTTGGCTTGTTTTTTACGTTGCATCTTTGCTGTCTGCCCTGACCTTAGATACTCCTGTCTTCGATCTCTGCTTCAACCCTTGCCTGTTGTGATGCCTTGGACTTTGTTTATTTATTGTTCTCTGCCACTGGGTTCAGTTCATGCTTTGGAAAGTTTATCTTTCCGTTACACACACACACACACATATATATATATATATTTATATATATATATATATATATATATATTATTTTTTTTTAACCAAATGTATGTATGTATATATATATATATATATATATATATATATATATTATATATATATATATATATATATATATATATATATATATATATATATATATTTAACCCCTTAAGGACCAGCGACGTACCCTGTATGTCGCTGGCCTTTTTTTGGGACTTGATTGTTTTAAAGCGCGGTCTTGCCACCAGCGTTGCAACTGCTCTATTCCACAAAGCCTTCTGGAAGGAGGGCATTAATAGCGTGTTCTTGCTAGACTTGTGCTATTATGTCCTGAAAAAACACTTAACGACCAGTGACATACAGGGTACATTGTGGTCATTAAGGGGATATATATATGTATTTAAGAATAAATAGAACATATTCTTCTATGTGAAGAACATTGGAGAGTGAAACGCTAATATTTCATGTTGGTTTGGCGCACTTGAGAAGAAAATACAATCGGGTTTGCCCGACTTGTTGGGTGTTTTTCCCCACTTTTCATGCTTCATTGAAGTCTATGAGGGAATACGTTAACATGGTTACAATATTCTAACTTTGGCTATTTGCGTGTGAGCCAAAACTTTTTACTTTTAATTTGTAATACACGTGTTACACGAAGCATGCAAAAACGTACTTCTAGCGGAGTTAGAATGTGAGGGGGAGAGATAAATAGCGCTCCACTTGTAATCTAGCCCTGAATATATTACAGAGCACTAAAAGTTTTTTTTAACATAACATTTTTTAATTAGTAAATCTATGAAGAATATATCCATTTATACTTGAAATAAAGCCATTAAAATGTGTATTTAAAGTATCACAATTTCTGGGGGCGGAGCTAGCCACTGAAGAAGCAGGACATGTTCCGATGAAGCTCCTGACACTATTTACTATACATTAGCTATTATCCCTAAACACTAGCATCAAATTTATAACGTTCACCCCAGAAGGGATAACGGGAACTGTGGGGCTGAGGAACAGCAGGGGATTCGGTGGTCTAGAGGAGAATTTACATTTTTTCTGAGGGACAAGCACGAGAGCTGAGACTCTTTCAAAATGGCGACACCCCTACGCTTACTACAACAGCTTGCAGCTAAACTAGACTCTCACTTCCTTCAGCTGCGAGAGGAGCTGGTTCTAGAGAAAAATACCTCAGGAGGAGAAAGCTGTCCCTGTATTAAGCCGCCTCTGCTTATAAGCAATCTCTCTGCTGCCTCCTCCTCCTCTCAACCACGAGGGTCCGAGCTTGACATGGGCCTCACTCATACAACTGTGACCGCTCATCAACCTACTCATCTAAAAGAGGCCGTCTGGCCTGAACGGAACACGCCTTCCCCCACACTGGCTCTAAACTCTAATTCAGGCAGAGGTGTACATCCTGCAGAGCAGGAAGAAACAGTGGGACTCCTAGTCGGCGGTACAAGTGGAAAGATCACCACCATTTCCCCAGCTATGCCCTAGAACGCGGGCTGAGATCGCAAGCGGACATCTCTTCAGGAGCCGGCACTTATGTGGAGCGGGATGCGCTCACCTTACTTATATCTGGGACCGCTCATCTCAACACTTCCACACATCCTGCGGAAGCATCACTGTCACCTAGCTCCTCGGTCATAAACGCCTGTATGGAGCTCCGGATCAATATGTTAGCCACGGGGGAGTTTTCCCTGTGGCCACTGCAGTCCCGACACCGTTTGAGCCTCCTAGCAGCAGCACATTTCTCAAGTCTCACCACAGCCTCAAGAAGCCGGAGACAGCCACCTGTATTGGGGGTGAGAGATCCTAGAGTCATTTGGATCGCATCATGCTGCAGGCTGGGAATCGGGTAGAATAACTTTATTTGAGACTTTATGTTTTCTCTCTGCGCTGCAAGTTTTATCACCTAGTTTTTAAATAGTTAGATTTCTTAGTTTTATAGCATGCTGATTTATACACAGGTTCCTATTTAGTTATTACAAGGTGTTATATTTACTGAATAAGATTTGTTAGAAACTGAGCAAGAGTCAATTATAGAGGACTTACTAATATGTTTTATACCACACCACTTTTACTTGAGAAGCTCTGTCTACTGTCATATGTTTGAAAATATATACCCATACAAATTTCTTGCATTTAAGCATATAGCTCATAGCATAATCATATCTCTACTATTAAGCAACCTGTTTACATCTAAAGTTACCTTAGTACATGTTGAATAATTTGTCTATCTATCTACTTAAGCATCTGCAACTGATATTTACTATAGAACTACTATAGAACAAACCCAGGCTTAAGAGAGAAATCAGATAAGATGGCCCCCAGACTAATAAGCCATTAATGTTTGACCTCAACCTAGCTCTGACTTAAAGTAGACATATCAGGTCACCACTCTTCCAAAGCGCCCTCTTTGTTAATTCCCTCATTTTGTACTATATTCCCTTTCCCACGGCCCATGAGGGAACCCCCCAGAAGCTAACCCTCCTCTTTGGTCCCTGTATTTAAAGTGTCCTCCAGTGCACAAGAATTACATGTTATAACTAGGGTGATTTTGAATGCCTCACTTAGAGGCTTCAGCTACATTAGTCAGTTTACCCTCCCATACACTTATGTGACTAATAAAATCAGAGGCTACATAGCCCCCTACTACTACTCATTTAAGGTACACCGTACACTTTAAAGTGGCCCTATCTACTAACCCCTGCCTTGTTGTTGTGCAGAACCTAAAACATCAGAGACTGCAATAGTCTATATCTCCTAATGTCCGTGTCAGTAGTCATCTAACTTTGTCTCTAGAAGTTATAATTGGAGACACAAAGTCCAGCCCATGGTCCTCCAGAGGAAGACATAGCCATAGCAAAGAACCTAAGCTAAATACATATCTATTCTGTGCCACGTGCGTATTTACACACACGCCTCATACTCATGTTAAGAATAGGTATGATCCTCTAACACTATCTGTTACACCTATAAGAAGATAGAGACCCCTCCCCGCTATTATATGCCTGACCAGAATCTTTAAGCTAGATTGTTCTCCTAATCTATTTTGATATGGGAATCCATCTATGCTATTGCAAAATGTACCCCTACAAAGAACTAAGCCTCTGACCCTAATTTATCACCTTAAACACTAGTATGGTCATTCAAGATAGCTCCGTCCCATCTCCTCCCCTCCTCCCCACCTCCCTTTTTTCCTAACAAGAGCGGCTCTTGCCCGCTGCATTCCTTTCCCCTTCTTTACACCTTGGCCTGAGAGTGGCCAACTCATAAGCCCTCCTCCCACATCCTACTTTTATTAGAGAACGTAGGTCCAAAAGTGACCTCTCTAGCATTTGGAGGAACATTTTCATTTTCATTTATCTAGCAATATAATACAAAAAGAAGTCTCATTTATCTGCATCCAAACCAGTTTACCACACAGGAATGGATCTTATTTGATGGTCTTACCCTTTCATATTTGTCCCTTTTGGTGAATCCCTATAATACTTCGCAGAGGGCTACAACTTTAGATATAGCTTTGTTTGCTATTAGTTTAGCCCTAGAACTCACCCAGCTCAACCTCTTTTTATTGATAAAGGGATGCATGTTTATGTAGTTATCTGTAATATTTTTGTTCTGCTAATATGTATTTTATTCTTTTCATCATTCTGGTATGTGGATGAACCTTTTTGTGTAATATTGATTTATGACTTCAATAAAAATTATTTAAAAAAAAAAAAAAAGTATCACAATTTCTGTCCATAAGATTTCCACAGAGAAGTTTTTTTATTTTAAACAGAAAAGAAAAAGAAAAAACACGTAAACAAATGACTCTGGGCTTTGCTGATAAAAGTAAGCAAATTGTATTTGTGTTGTGTCAAGACAAATAATGAATGCACAGTTTGATTCATCAATCTTTGACAGCTCATTTACATGCTGACTTGGTAGTCCTACAACTTATTTTATAAGTCATTAGTACAGTGTATTCTGAAGTTTCCAGTTCTACATTGTCCAATACTTTAATAATTTCTAACTTATCAACATATTAAAAATGCAACTAAACCCCTTGAGGCATTAAACTGTAAAGCATAATCATATATTTTATCATTTATAAACTGGTAATGAATTTACCTATGAGTATGGATAATTATTTACAGTTTGTTAGAATATAAAATGAAAAATAAATAATGATAAACATAAAATAAACTGATCTCATATTGGAAATTTTGAAAAAGGTTTTCTCTGAGTTTGCAGCTCACAGAGCAGATTAGCCAAATTTTATATTTTTACAAGCAAATAATAAAATCAAAAGGGAATTATATTTTTATGTGATCATTTTCTTTAATGACCCAATTACAGTTTTTTATTATATTTTACTAGAAATGGAATTATTAGCATTCTTTACTGAAAACACAAATGTAAATGTCTAATGACTGAATATATCATTTTACATTGTGATTTTCCTCTGTTACCTTTATTTACAGAAAATGTATATGTCGTTAAAGGGATGGGAACGTCAAAATTAAACTCACATGATTTATATAGAGCATGTCATTTTAAGACACTTTTAAATTCACTTCTATTTTCATATGTGCTTAATTCTCTTGGTATTCCTTGTTGAAAAAGAATACGCACATATCCTACACTAGCTACTGATTGGAGCCTGCACACATTTGTCTCTTGTGATTGGCTAACTAGATGTGTTCAGCTAGCTGCCAGTAGTGCAATGCTGCTCCTTCAGCAAAGCATAACGAGATAATGAAGCAAATCTAATAATAGAAGTGAATTTGAAAGTTGTTTAAAATTGTATGTTCTATCCAAATCATGAAAGAAAATATTGGGGTTTCCTGTCCCTTTAATGTTTTCATTACTTTGACATTTAAAAGGGACCTTGATCTAATTTTTGTCACACTACAGATGGCTTAGAAGTTGTGGATGTGATGTTAAACAGTTGAAGTCTGAAAGTTTCAAGCATTTTTTTTTTTTTTTATAAATTCTTTTTATTGAAGACACATAGAAAAGCATTAAGGTTACAAGCATGTTATCACAAAGTTGCATAGACAAAAGAATATATAGGTATGCAAAATTATACATATTCTAGTTCAGTAGGAATGTTCAGAATGTACATACTTGCAAATGAAAAGTATTTAAAATTTCAAAGTAAGTTAATTGCGAACATCAGTCGTGGAATACATTTCACAATGTGCAGATAAAGAATGGCCTTCATGTGTCTTCCTTATTTTTTATAATACTACAGAATAAGTTTCACTATATATAAGTAATTGAATTAAATTGAAAATATTGAACTTAAAAACTATTAACTCGATTTGTAAGTAAGGCATTTCGATTGTACATGACAAGGTAGGAGAAATAAAGTCAGCATTATGGTAAAATTCAAAAATGCACATAGCAAATCATACAAATTGCTGAACTAAATAAGGTAAATACTAATATCATGTTGTTATAATAGAAAAGTCACTATGAAAAAAAAGGTAGTTAGGATTGCGGTAAAGTTGCCAATATTGGCATCAGATAACTTAAAGATATAATGTAGAGATAAAAAAAAAAAATTAAGGTGCTGTACAAGCAAGTTAAACCGTGTATGTATATCTCCTAAACAAGGAGGTATATTAAGTATGGGGGGGGAGAGGAGGTGGTCATATAAATACGATAAACTAAAGTGAGCGGCCCCTACACAAAGAGAGGAGAAAGTACTATGCCTCCGTCGAGGGATAATGTATATATAAGTTTAATTATTGCTGCATGTCTGGAGCATGTGGATAGGTTCCCGATCAACCAACTTACTAGTGAGTGTATAAAAAGAAAGCATTAACTGCATATTATATTTATATTATAGCTAACAAGAGAGAATCTCAGTGTCCAGGCTTATTAATATGGAGTGGTGTTCATATCACAATGTAAGACATAGTGAGATAGGGGGCCCCACCTGATATTAGTGGTGTAGGACCAGCCTACACTAAAGAGAAGCGTTATTGATACTTTAAGATGTTTATATTGGGCTTCAAGATTTTCTACTAAGCGACACTTTCGCGGGATAGTGGTTGACAAATGCTTATCTTATGTAACACAAGTATCACTCTCTAGCTCCACCAGGAAAATGCTGAGACCCAGAGTAACTATATACCAACCTATGCCGTATAGCTGGGCAATAACCACTGTAATTAAGTAAGGCATGACCCTCTATATAGAAAGTGGTACAAAACATACTATAGTCCTACTGTAAATTAGGAGCTGTATATATCTAGAAGAGGGAAGAACAAATGTTACCTCAGTGGGAAAAAACTTTGGCGTTTATCTCCACAACAACCAGTGCTCATTTTCTATTTTGGAACAAGAGGTGCTAGTGGATTAGATATGCCATCCCTGTGTGCAGGTTAATAGAATTAACATATGTGCGATTTCAAGGTGTAACAAAGGGCTAGAGTTCCCTCTTAATGGAGCAGTGTAGTCTCAACACGGATTTATTGGACCTGCTGGAAGGGTACGGGCCCTATACCCCACAGCAGGAGCCTATTCTAAACAATAAGGGAAAATTATCTTGAGGGGTAGCCCTCAGAACATTCAGGCCAACAACAGCACTCTAAGCACGCCATGACTCCTAAAGTTAAGTTTAGCAGGAGTTCTGCATGAGGTTAGTACTCCAGAGCCCCTACATAAAAACCTTGATAGTGCATGAAGCAAAGGGTAGCACTAACATAGCTATGTATAGATTAGACTAACTAGAGCTGACCAAATAGGTGGTGCAGAAGTATGTTCAGAAATCACTGTTGACAGGTTTGCAGCTAGATGTTTTGCTTCAGCTAAGGTGTGCTATATACTGGTGGGGGTTGTGGAAGGATATGGGGGCTCCCAGCTAGTAATAACAGTAAGTGTGATGTGGTGCTGCTAGCATCTATAAATAAAGTGCTACCAGGGATCTTTGCTAGGATGTTATACTGTATCATATCCTGGGAGGGTAGTAACGGCTATTCTCGTAGATAGGGGATCCATAAAAGTATGTACATGGAAAACTATAGGCAAGTAACTCCGCTGTAACGCACTTAAAGTGTCAAAGCAGACATTAATGCACTGTTGTATAAATATGAGAGATAAGTAATAGTATGGCGCATATCTATAACGTGGGGCTCACCATGTGAGTGAGTTTCAAGCATTTTAACACTGATCAATGTTGTTCTAAAGCAGACTATTGGGCAGACAGAAATATTGACTGGCATTTTTTTGGGGGTACATTTTAAGAGGTGTGGCAGAGCCTATGCTGCTCATTTGTAGAAGCCTCCACTGATAGATAGATAGATAGATAGATAGATAGATAGATAGATAGATAGATAATATATAGATAGATAGATAGATAGATAGATAGATAGATAGATAGATAGATAGATGATAGATAGATAGATAGATGATAGATAGATAGATAGATAGATAGATAGATAGATAGATAGATAGATAGATAGATAGATAGATAGATAGATAGATAGATATGTACAACCCTCCACTGATAGTTGATAGATGATAGATAGATAAACAGACTGACATACAAAGAGGGATATAGATATAGATAGATGATAGATAGATGATAGATAGATGATAGATAGATAGAAAGATGTCAATTTTCTAAACAATAACCACACAAACATAAATGAGCGCCAGCAATAAGTATAAGAAAGCAAATAATAATAATAAATAACATGTAGAAACAAAAAGAGAGAAAAAGCACACAGCCACTCTAAGTGTAAACCATATACAACAAACTTTATTACAGATGTAAACAACACTCAGCACACTCACATTAAATAACCTCAAACACATATGAGGTATTGGTAAAGCGGTGATCGCATATGCAGAGATAGTGCACAAACAGCAAAATGTCCAGTGGAAGCACTCCAGCCGGCTTAGAGGGAGCTCTAAAGCAGCCGCGGTGACTATAGTGGAAGCGCTAAAGTAAAAGGTGCCTAGCAGCTCTGATGCTGGATCTTAAGGAACTTGCTGATGGTGATATATCCCTGAATGATCTGCAGGGTTCATACTGATGACCACTGAACATTTTGCTGTTTGTGCACTATCGCTGCATATGCGATCACCGCTTTACCAATACCTCATATGTGTTTGAGGTTATTTAATGTGACTGTGCTGAGTGTTGTTTACATCTGTAATAAAGTTTGTTGTATATGGTTTACACTTAGGGCTCGATGATATATTGTTCGCCAGCTAAAACCTTCTTTTTCTCGCTGAAACTCGCAGGGCTGCCCTGGTGCAATGATCGTAAAAAAGGGTCAGTCCTTGCGAGTTGCGAGATGGCTCCTATTAAAAGTATTGGAGCTCGCTGGATAGGGAAACTTTGCTCCTTAGTGCGAAGTTAGCAGAGAGCAGGACGAGCACTTTAAAATTAAAATCCTGCAGCCAATATAACTCACATTATGCTGCTTTCTGCTTATAGCATCTTACATTTGCCTATATGTTCGTATGCATTTGTTTTTCTATTGGGGTTATAAGTGTTCGTATTATTGTTTTGACAAAAGCTCGCCACCTTTTAGTTGGCGAGAAAAAACTGTGATATCTGCAGTGCGAAAATATTTATAGAATTACGCTGGGATTAGTGAGACATTTTCATATACGCCCATGGAACGCCCATGTTCAGCCCATTTTACGAAAAAACAACAATTACACTTTGCATTTTGTATTTATAAATTCAAATTTCTGTGTGATTTTTGCACATTCAGTGTACTACAATTACGATTTACACTGTGAATATTTCATTTGATTTATTCCTGTGTAAATTAGATACTAATTTTACGTTTTTGTTAACATACGATTTTTGGTGAAGAATTTTGTTACGATTTTTGATGCACCTTAACAATACAATTTTTCCCTGCTTATTTTTCTGTGAATGATTCAAATATTTGTTTTGTATAATGTTTAAAATACGAATTTTGTTGTGCACATTTCATATGAAAATGCAGTATACGCCCCTTAGCGAGACACCCTGTTTTCAGGGTAAAAAATGGCTTTAGATCATTCCACCAGGGAAATAGAAGGACTGGCGAGCATTCTTTAATAATCTTGCCAGCCCAGAGAGCTTTCAATCATCGAGCCCTTAGAGTAGCTTTGCACTTTTTCCCTCTTTTTGATTTTAGATGTCAATTTTCTGTTTGTTATATTGCATCAAAGTCTGTCTGTGGATTCAAATTCTAAGTTACAAAACCATCAACTGATAAAAAGTAATATACAAATTCTCATCTTTAACCCCTTCGCTACCATGAATTTCAGAGAAAAAGTTGCCTAAAATACAGGAGCATTTTTATTAGTTTTGCAATCGTTCCATCACTCCATTAACACAGAAATTAAGCCTTTTTTTTTATTTACCTCTTAAAAAAATATTTTCTTTTTTTGTGGGGGGGGGGGGGGAGGCAGAAAGAGAGCTTTCAGTGGATGACAGTTCCAACAAGATATTTATCTTACAATTAGGGAAATTATTGTAAAATGACCAAAACAAAGTTAAAAAAAACTATTTAAAAAGTAGCTCCCTTCCTTCACCCCCACTCCACTGCTATATTAGTTACAGGCTATTTGCCAGTGTGGAGTCTGGGGGGAAGGGTTTGTTTTTTTTTTTCTCTATTATTTTTTTTTTTTTCTGTAGTATAGTAATCCCCCCTCACCCTCCCCACCTACCTTTTCAAGTGATCTCACAATAGGGACCCAACGCCCCTGTAGTTATCCCATTTTCCCTATTTTAGGAACTCATCCACCCCTCTCCCCTTCCAAAAATGTTTCCATAGTGGACCGCCCACCTACCTCCCTTCTTCCCTAACAAACCTCACGTGGCACCACCACACCAGATACAAACAGTGACAAACTGTGTTCCTGTCTGTATCGGAAATCTACCTTCATATGGACTGAGGGGAAAGCAGCATGTGCCATTGTGTTTTAACGCAGATCCTACATCAACAAAAGACTGTCTCTAAGAGGTTAAATATGCAAACAGATTAATCTGTGCCTAATCTCTCACTGTTTTTTTTTATGACATGACACTTTAAGCCACTAATTTGGCTTTTTAAAATATTACTAAAAATTGAATTAATCATTTGCATTTTTGCATCAATTTCGTGGATTAACATAAACTGGTTCTTAAATTGCAGAAACAATATAAATCAGTAGGGGGTAAGAGACAGATGCCTAAAGTATTAAAAAGAGCAGAAAATGATCAGCATGAGTAAGTACCTCAGAAACTGTGCATATAAAATATCCTTGGCACAATTAGATAATTAAAGTACATCTAAATACATCTTAAGAAAGTAATTTTAACGTTAGTGTCCCTTTAACAACATTTTTGAAACATGTTGATTAATATTTATTAAAAAATAAAAAATAAATGTTTTACCAAAAATGGGAAAACTGTCATGTTTACCAAATATACTTATTATGCAGTTATACATGCAATCTTGATCTTCTCCCAAAGGACCAGAATCCAAAAATGTAGCTGTAGAATTCTATGATCTTGCCAACAATAATGATATTTTGTTCATATGAGAACTGCACGTTTTGAAAACTTTTGTTCCTGCCATATTGGGTTGGAGAGCAAATGAAGTCATTTTGATATCAGAGCTCTTAAAGAAAGCACTTTAGCAGAAACAAATTGGTATAAAATGTCGAGGTAAAAAGAGTCTTTTTTCCAGTGACTATGATGTTTTTGACACTGATGTTTTTGACACCTTACAGGTCACATGGGATGCAACATTTGCTTTAGAATTAGGTAGACTGAATATTTAGATATTTAGCATATTCACACTTAGTTGGGCTTTAACGTTAACACATTTTCATGGGTTTTTGCAATTTTTTTAAATAGATTTATGTTGCGGACTAACTTCTGCTAGCTGAGAGCTATTTCAGGATGGATCAATTCTTGAGAAGTGAATCAAATGACGCCTTTGAACATGAGACTAAGGGGCCGATTTATCAAGCTCAGTATGGAGCTTGATGCTCCTATTTCCTTTCAAGCCTTCAGGCTCACCGGAAACAGAAGTTATGAAGCAATGGTTTAAAGACCGCTGCTCCATAACTTGCCCACCTGCTCTGAGGCCACAGGCAGAAATCAACCCAATCGAATACAATTGAGTTGATTGACACCCCCTGCTAGCAGCCGATTGGCCGCGAATGTGCAGGGGGTTGCATTGCACAAGCATTTCACTAGAAATGCTTGTGCAATGTTAAATGCCGACAGTGTATTGAATTCCCATTAAACAAGGGTTTACCATTTAATAGTCGGATAGCTAGCTAGATAGATAGATAGATAGATAGATAGATAGATAGATAGATAGATAGATAGATAGATAGTAGTAATAGATAGTAATTGTCAAGGTTGATATTAAATAAGATATCAGCCCTGACACATCCAAACTCCACGCATTTGATTCAAATGAGAGGGTAGGAGGAACACAAAAATATTGTGATTTTGTACATATATTTATTAGTTATGCTATTAATTAAACTATATGTATATAATAAATAGTTTATTAGTCAAGGATTGAATGTTACTATCCCAGAGGATGATAGTTACTAGTCCACCAGAAAGAAAAAAAGTCACATTTTTTACTAGTCCGCTACAATTTTTTACTTATCAGGGACTACTTTATTGCCAAATGTATGTGGACACCCCTATTAATTATTGAGTCTAGGAGTTTCAGCCGCACTCATTGCTAACAATTCCTTTAATTACAGCACATAGGACATTGGGTCATACTGAAGAGTGCAGTGACTTTAACTGTGGTACTGTTATAGGATGCAACATTTGCAACAAGTCAGTTTATGAAATATTGCCCTACAATGCTATTATTGTGAAGTGGAAGTGGAAGCATCTGGGAGCAACAAAAATCCAGCCATGAAGTGTTAAACCACACAAACTCACAGAATGTGGCTATCAAATTAAAAATCAGCTATAATCTGTTGCATCACTTACTACAGAGTTACAAACTGCCTCTGGAAGCAAATTCAGCATACTAATTGTGCATCATAACTGTGCCCATGAGCACAAAGTGAGGTCAATGAAGACATGGTTTGCTGAGTTTGATGTCAAGGAAATGTAATGGCCTGCACAGACCTTGAACACACTTGTGATGAATTGGAATGCCCATTGTCAACCATACCTTCTCATTCAATATCAGTACCTGACCTCAGAAATGGCTGCTTGACTGAATGGGCACTGATTCCCACAGAAACACTACAAAATCTTGTGGAAAGTCTTCTCAGAAGAGTTGTAGCTGTTATAGCTGCAAAAAAGAGGGGGAGATTAATATTCATGCCCATGGTTTTAAGGTGGGACATATAACAAGCTCATATAGGTGTGTCCGGTGTCTATATTAATTGGTAATTTAGTGTTTATTTACCAGCAAGTATGCAGTAAATATTTTAGGCGCTCCTGGGGAAAGAAAACGAACAATATAATTCATTTTTTTACTATTCTTAAAATATATTTTTTGTGGGGGGGTCATTGTGCATGTAATTCATATAAAAATGTGCAAGTTTATATGATTGTAATGTATATACTGTGCATTTCAAACTAGCATTAATTATCTATATGGTATTGTGTATTTCTAAATAAGTATTGAATGTGATGTATTTTCTTAGATGACTGTCTCTATGACCTTTTATAAATGTCCTTGAATAACTTGATTACAATTTGAGTAATATAACACTTAAGATAGTAAAAAGAAACATAATACGGGGGGCGGAGCCAGCTATCCAAGCAACCAGACGTGCTTCACAAGAGCTCTGGCTCTTAATCCTGATAAAAGGGATAAAAATATGAATTGGCATATACTTTTTCAGCCTGTTTGAAGACCCCTGATAGCTCTCTTTATAAAGCACTCTGTCAACCAATTCTGGGTACTTATATCTTAAAATTAATCCCAATTCAAGCCCTGTAGTCCAGCTACGCAGATGGAGACTGTTGGCGCAGTTTAAGATCTATGATAGCCACAGCGGGACCAGCAGCTCATAATACCTACATGATGGCTCATTATCTGTACCTACTTGGCCGAATCGAGCTGTTCAGAAAGCTTTAGAGGAGATCCCAGTTGCGACTTACGGCTTTCTGAAGAAAAAAAAAAAAAAAAAAAAAAAATGGCGACTGAGGCTGACTGGGAGCGGATAGCCTTGAGCTATATTGAGACCTCCTTCAGGCTATTAGAAATGCTTATACCAAAGCTCCCCACCGTGACTTCACAGAGCCCCACACTGGCTTTTCAGGCTAAACGAGGAGACGGAACTCCCGAAAGAGATGAAAATGGCATACCTACAGAAATCTGTGTGCACCGGACTGTGGCGGTGGCTGCATCTTCGGATCGTCGGAGATCCCCCTTCTCTTCTTCAGATGGGAGCCCTTCTGTGCTGGATTCTGGTCACAGGCATGGAGCGGCATTAGGAGTTACTTCAAAGGGCGCCCTTATGCTGCGCCACTCATACACGAAGGGGGAGGCCCTGGGAGCATCCCGGAGCACTTCTAGCAGTGAGAGTTTCTTTCACCTGGCCGCACGCGCGGCTCTGCATATGGCGCCCTGGAGAGTGAATGGTGATACCGGGAGCTGTTTATTGCAGCTAGTTCAGTGCGGACTGGAGTGGGGTAAAAAACTTTCCCTTTTAGCACACCGCTTTGCTGCTCTCTCACCTAGTCTGCAAAATTTGTTTAGAGAGACCACGCGGAATAACGGACACTCCACACTAATGGACTGCAGCCAGTATCCTAGCAGGTGACATTCATAGTTATACTTCAGCTGAGCTGCCATAGCCTAAACACTTTTATTATCTACAAGGGCCTCCATCGCAATGTAGTAGGATGCTTTTCTATCTACAGTTACTTTATTAACATGTTTAATTACATATAGCTAGACGGTTCAAACTATATGCAAAAGTTGTCTTGTAGGTTTAAATAGTGATGAGAGGAGAATTGCACTAAATATACTGATTAGGTCCTACACTATTCAGCAATGTAAAGCATGTGCTCGATTGGAGTTCCTCAAATGTACTATGCACTTGTATGTCGCATTACGTTAGTCTTGTTTTCATAACTTTTTCACATATAATAGAATGTATGACTGTTTGATGATGGGAGCAGCCTCCAAATCTAGATAAACATGGGACTCTTGTGAGACTCATATGAGTAATTTCAGAAATCTGTAATTATGCACGTGCCCTAACAAGCAATTTATCTAATGATATAGCCTAACCCTTAAGAGGTAGGACTGTACAGAAGTGTGCTAGCTGACACATATGCTCACTTTTGGGGTTCTGAGCTGTTGTTCCCTCTCCCTAAGCGTATGGGAAAACTTAGCCTAAAATATGCTCTATAGTTAACTCGACACGCTCCAACCATGTCGCATGTAAGGTTATGTTCTCACTGTAGTTTTCTTGCGCAAGCTTACGGCTTCAGTTTTTGTTAAGTATAAGCATTCACTTCTGGGTCACAATTTTCTTTCTTGCTAGAAAGTAGGCAATGCGATGGCTATAGTTTAGGGTCAAAGAGTGACTTTCCGTTAGTACCTACCTAACTTTTCATCATAGCTTATACACCAGCCTTTGGGTATAGGGCCCGTACCCGAGGGATATGGTTTAAATGGTTACAAGAGTAGATTACAAATCCACATTTAGCCTGGTTTTGATATAACTACATCTCCGCTCTCAGTCCATATAGGGGGTATCGTTGAATAAACTGTAGACCCTTTATACTAGTCATCAGCAAATAAACCTTAGCTCCTATAGCCACTTTCCTCATTAGACGCAATGTGGAGCAAATAGCAGCCCTTTATAGTTTAAATGCCACCATATATTAGGTGCTTAGATTACTAGCTAACTCAATGGGTAATCATATATTTCTTAGTTACTGCTTGTTCCTATGTACTGCATGTTTTGACAATTCGCTCCTTTGAAAGCTTATATTATCCTGCACATTGTATAGTATAGTTTAAACCTATCATCTGAATACGTGACGGTTAATGATTGCTCACTATGCCTGTTTCTGGGTGTTCAATATAGCTCAGGTGAGTGTTTACTAATCTAGGTCCTATACCATGTTTAAAAAATTGTTTATATTACAGAGATGTACCAGACTAGATAAATGTTTAACAGTAATGTGGGGCTGACTGTGAGCACGTGTGTAAATAATTATGTTATTGCTAAATGAGCTAAACTAGAGCAAGTTTGACTATATTGCCTTAACGTAGCTACAACCCTATGGTCATAGCCACACTGTGAGGTACAACTTCAATTCAATACCCCATGTATGCTTCTGAGGCAGGCTGGCCCTGCATCAACATTCCCACTATTTGGGATCTACATACTTGCAATACTCTTAATGCAACATTTCTACTATATGTAGTTAACCTATGTTTACTCCTCTCCTGATTATCCACATGCTCATGAGACCTTACTTAGAGACATGCTAAGTTTTACTTACCTAGTTTAAACAACCACCTACAGTAGTTGGCCCAATTGCAACCCATTTCAGGTGCATCTGTTTGGCATATTCAGAAGACAAGCAGACGTCTCCTGTCTGCTTCTCACAGGTAACTTATCACCTCCTACCCCCCACCCCACATAATATGCCTCCTTTAGTAGGAGGACTAAATACGCGTTTTTTCTCGCATATACCGCATCTTATTTACCCTCTTTACTAGCAAAATCTTGCAGTTTATCATTATATTCAGCTTTATTTTTCTTTTACCCTATGCAAGATTGCCCAAATATATATATATATATATATATATATATATATATATATATATATATATATATATATATATATATCTTTACATAATAATATTATCCCTTTAATGCTTATCCTATCATACACACTACTCATATCAGCATGAGATAAAATTAGGTTAAAAAATAACCTATAAAATCAGAGGTCATAATTGTGAGACCCAAGAGTGGTCTCTCTTTTTCCTTTTACCTTCCCTCACTTTCAGTTATTTTCCTTATGCTTGGTCCATGAAGGACCTCTAGCGTGGACTAGAGAAAGTTCCCCTTTATATAGGCACTGCATACTAACTTTGTTGTTTTGTTTATGTTTTATTATGTAACACTGTCAGAAGACTTACTGTATGCCATTTTTGCTACATACCTATGCTGTTTGTATGCCTATTTTGAGTACCTCAATAAAAATTGTTTAAAAAAAAAAAAAAAAAAAAAAAGAAACATAATACTTGCATATCTATCACCTGTAAATTATTTAGAATCACCTGAGAGCAAAAGTGAAGCTATTTTGCTTGGTTATTTCAGTGTCACAGTTTTCCTTTTCTCCTCTCTCTATGAACACGTCATTAATTTTTCTAGAGCTTCAAGCAGGTATGGTACAGACGTATGCTTTTTACTGTATTGCTAAATATAATGAGGGCCTTATTGATTGATATGGAAACAGAAGAGTATAACATTTTATTAATATTTTTATATTTTCTTCTATAACTTTAATTCTATTTTACTGATGTATCAACCTTTCTGCTGTATTTATTTATTGATAACGCCTGTCTCTTTCAAGGTTGTTTGTCTTAATATCATATTTTGCTTCTTGCCTGAGGTCATTTGCCTATTCCTCTTCATTTTCCTGTCACCAACTGCTTTAACCCAGCCATAACATTTTAGCCTGTGAGTGAATACCGGAGAAATATCTCACAGCATGAAAACCTAATATTAAAATCAACGTTCTGAGATATTATGAAGGTTTTCAGTTTTGTTATTCTTTTTTTCTTCTCTTTGTTTACAAATATTCACCTGATGGTCTTCAGTAGCCTCAGGCAAGTCAGCAAAGAGAGAAACTGCTGGAAGAATAAAGAAGTGTCTGTTAGCAGGGCAGCAAGAGACAACGGATTCATACCTAGTTGACAAACAAAGGATATAGAGATACAGTTGGTTAGGCAGTCAGGGCCGGCTCAAGATATTGTGCTGCCTGGGTCCGAGAATGCAGTGATGCCCCCCAGTAGTAGCATTACTAATATCCTAATCAACCTAGTAGCCTGGCCGCTGATCTTACTAAACCCGCCTATCTGCATGATACCTATTGTGCTTTTGTACAATTTCTCAATAACTGGGAAGGAATTTAGGGAAGAGATGCCCTTATCCCACCTTGAATGTCGCCACCTGACCAGTTCGGTGTCATTGTGTATGATGAGGTTATGCTGCTTGGAGCCTGCAACTTCCCCAATGGAGACAGGAGAGGAGTGGTCAGATTGACTGACTCAGTCACTGAAGTGCTGCCCCTGTGAAGTGCTGCCTGGGTCTGTCGGACCCACTTTGTCCCATGGTGAAGCCGGCCCTAGCAGTAACTACTTTCAAATCAGAGCATGCATTGGCCATTGTCAGGTCTGTTAAAGGCAGTGACAATCACAAAATCTGATAAAGGTTGAGTGGCAGATAGGAAGGGCTTTAGCCAGATATTATTATTAATATTCAGGTGAATGTATACAATAAAGTTTATGTAAAGCCCTGTTTATTGTGAAAATTAAGTGATGGAATCTAGCATAACGTATGTAATAATTTTACATTTTAAATTAATCCTTACAGCTTCCCTCACTAAATTATACAACTTAATTAATTGTTAATACAGCTAGTACAGCTAGTATTTATTTACAAAAAAAGCTGGCATCCCCAGAAATAGATCTGGACAGACAGCCTAAAATAGTTTTAAAGCAGACACTTCCCATAGACAAGCCTTGCAAAAGTTTTATTTAAAGGGATACTGAATCCAATTTTTTTCTTTTGTGATTCAGATAGAGCATGCATGTTCTCTTGCTATCTTTATTTAAAAAAGAAGGCATCTATGCTTTTTTTTGTTCAGGACTCTGGACAGCAGTTTTTTATTGGTGGATAAATGTATCCACCAATCAGCAAGAACAACTCAGGTTGTTCACCAAAAATGGGCCGGTATCTAAACTTACATTCTTGCATTTCAAATTAAGATACCAAGAGAATGAAGAAAAGTTGATAATAGGAGTAAATTAGAAAGTTGCTAAAAATTTCATGCTCTATCTGAATCATGAAAGAAAAAATTTGGGTACAGTGCCCCTTTAAAGACAGGCTTCTGATTTATGTCCATGCAGAGGCACCAACAGCGATTATATACCTTTAGTACTAGATTACAAATGGAGCGCTAATTTATCACGGGCCTTAAACTGACAAATTTACCCATTTGCAGACACGCGATAAGCCATTACAAGTAGTAGTAATCAGGTAGTAATTAGCGCTCAGAACATTAACCAGGGACCAGATCTCTGGTTAATTTTCTAAAAGTGCTCCAAATTCCCTCACAATATAGGTTATTAAAGTGTTTGATTAAAAAAAATATGTAGCATTTTTTAAAATAAAAAACAACTGCACTAGGAAGTTTTAAGGGGTTAAAATCAGCGGCTGTGGGGTGTTAAAACAAACTGGCACTGAAAAGTGTCTGTACATTGCGGGCTATGGGAACTGTGTGTTCCCTGTAAATATATATGTAAATGAATATATACCTATATATTTATGTTTTAATATATGTATATACACATATTAACACATAAATATACTGTATATGTATATAATCATATACATATATATTTAATATTTGCTGCCATTGCTGCACTACTTACCCCCTTCGCTGTGCGAGGTTCTCATGCCATGTGTCGCGGCATGATAACGAGGTTCCCATTGGAGCCTGTGGAAGCGTGCTTTCGTGAGTTGCTTTCGCACATTAGTGTGTTCTGGTATTACTCAGTGGAGCGCTAACATCACTTTCACAAATGTGATATTTAGCACTCCACTTGTAATCTGGCCTTTAATGTTTAAATTGTTTAAAAAAAAATAAATGTCCTATCATGCATATGGAATAGCAATTATACGTGTCAAAATCTGTACCGGACAATATGATAAATAAAAGTTATTTGAGTTATAATCTACAGTAATACTGCATTTGCGATTCAAATAGAGCATTTCATTTTAAAAAGGTTTCCAGTTTACCTCTCTTATCAAAATTGCTTCATTCCCATGATATTCTTTGTTGATGAGATACCTAGGTAGGCATCTGGAGCACTACATGTCAGGAAATAGTGCTGCCATCTAGTGCTCCTGCAAATGAATAGTATTCTTGCAAAACTGCTGCTATATAGTGCTCCAGAAATGGGCCGGCTGCTAAGCTTACATCCTTGTTTTTCAATAAAAGATACCAAGGGAACAAAAAAATAGAAAGTTGTTGAAAATAGCATGCTCTATCTGAATAATGAATGCAAAATTTTGGGTTTCATATTCAGTTCCAGGATCAGTAAATATAGCAGATTTAAATAATCAACAAAGTCATGATAAAAAGACAATACAATATCCTTTTTTGAAAAGTATACCTATGTAGGATCAGGAACAGCAATTAACTATTGGGATCTAGCTGATGATTGGTGGCTGCACCGATTTGCCTTTTGTCATTGTCTCACCACATGTGTTCCGGTTAGCTCCTAGTACAACATTGCTACTCCTTCAAGAAATGCTACCAATTTGAAGTTCAGATTAAAGGGACAGTCAACCCAAACATTATTTTAACCTATTTAAATTAAGTAATTAACGAGGTTTACAGCAAACTGTAGCCCAATTTTGATCTAAATATACATTGGTAGTAAAAAGACCTACTTTTCCTCCTCTGGCCATTTTGAAATGGCCGCCTGATCCTTCCTTCCTTGCCTGACGTCACCCAAACAATTTTCAGCTTCATCTGAGGGATTTGTCGAACCTGCGTGTCCTCTTGTGTCGAGTATGCACAGTTTTTATCAAAGGGGGCATTATTTGCGGCGGACCTGTGTGCCTGATTGGTAGGAGAAGAGCTAATTACCTTTTGGGAATTTGCATGCACATCGTAGAAACGCCTCCTGTATACTCCTAATTGCTTGTCCCCATTTATACACGCTCAAATTGTGCATAATTAAAGTGTACCAGCTCTAATCACATTAGCATCTTCTGCTTTTTACTGGAAAAACCAACTAATACCACTCTGCAGGTATTTTCTTCCTAATTTATTAGTAAGTCACAGCTCTGGCGATCTCCTTCAGTTACCGTTACACTTTAGCTGTTTCCTTTGTTATCTCTCCGTTAGAGAAGATGCTTCCCAGCTGTTTCTTGACTTTGTAACTGTAACTGAAGGAGATCCCCAGAGCTGTGGCTTAATAATAAATTAGGAAGAAAATACCTGCAGAGTTGTATTAGTTGGTTTTTCCAGTAAAAGGCATCAACGCTTGCAGTAGGAGTATACAGGAGGCGTTTCTACGATGTGCATGCAAATTCTCATTTCAAAACGGCCAGAGGAGGAAAAGTAAGTCTTTTTACTACCAATGTATATTTAGATCAAAATTGGGCTACAGTTTTCTGTAAACCTCGTTAATACTTAATTTGAATAAGTTAAAATAATTTTTAGGTTGACTGTCCCTTTAATCTGAACTTCAAATTGGTAGCATTTCTTGAAGGAGCAGCAATGTTGTACTAGGAGCTAACCGGAACACATGTGGTGAGACAATGACAAAAGGCAAATCGGTGCAGCCACCAATCATCAGCTAGATCCCAATAGTTAATTGCTGTTCCTGATCCTACATAGGTATACTTTTCAAAAAAGGATACTTAGGGAACAAAGCAAATTGGATAATGAAAGTAAAATAAAAATTGATTAAAATTACATGTTCTATCTGTATCATGAAAGTTAACTTTGACTTTACCGTCCTTTTCAGGATGCATGTGGGGTCCATGCTAATGCATGGTGGGCTGAGTACTCAAAACTATGAGAAATGTTCAAGTAAGCATATATGCAAAATAAAACTTATTGCAAAAATGTTTCTAATGGAATTTTAAATGCACTGCTGTGCATTTCAAATGTAATTTTATGTCTCTTTAAAACAATCCCTCTTTGTAAATGTGTAAAGAAGTTTGTAGTTTAGCCTAGAGCATTATAAACATATTAATCCTAGAATGTGAATCAGTAGCAGAAATAATTTAGTTAACTTTAACATTATCAAAGGATTTAAGACTTATTCTTTCTTTTTAATTTTTAATTTAAAAAGCAACAGCAAAAATACTGCAACAATTGAATTTAAATTGATTCTTATATTTGCTTGTACTATAAACTGTTAATGTTAACAAAGTTAAAAATTCATATAAATAATAATTAATTATTTTGAAGTTGTGTAACCATCAATAACTTCTCACATATAAAGAAAAAAAACTTTTTTTTTTCTTAGTGTAGAGCTTTACCCTCTTTTGTTCAATGTCATTTAGAAACTATTGGTCAATCCAAAAGTAAAGAAAATAATATGTGTATAACTAGGTGGATTGAGCTGTTAATTAATTTTTATTTACACAGATAATCCTTCTCTGAATATAGCAGGCTCAGTTTAGTTATTGTCAATAGTCACCCACGAATAGAAGAAACTCTATTTATTCAGCTGTTAGAAAGCAATGTCACAGCTCCTATGACAGTAACAGGCTATATTTTGCTAAATTTATAAGTGGATATTGGGAATTTCTAAACCAAAGCCTAAAATGGTTTGATAAATTAAATAACAAAAGTCATATTTATAATAATGTACACACACGCACACATATCTATATATGTATATATATATATATATATATATATATATATATATATATATATATATATATATATATATATATATATATATATATATATATACAGTATATATATATATATATATATATATATATACAGTATATATATATATATATATATATATATATAAAAGTAACAAAGCACAAGGTGGCACACAGTATTAAGGCTATACCTTTATTAGAGCAACGTTTGGGGGCACCTGCTCCTTTCTAAAGCTAATCACAAATACATACAACAGACAATTTAAAGGCACAATAGTAAAACAGGTGTCCAATCAACACACATGGGAGGGGTAAAGAAAAAGTGACATCATCACAAGTCATTTCATTAAACACAGAAAAATCATTACATTAACCCTTGGTTCATAATGGATGTATTGGACTACCTGATTAAAAACAAATGCAGCAAGATACCAACCACCATGAGTTAATGTACACATTCGTTGAAAGTTAAACATAAACTGACATATGTGGTTATAAGGTAAGTACATAAACCAGAGCAAATTCAAATTAAGGGAAGAAGATCAAACTACCTGTTGTGCCCCTTAGGGAACATAGTATTGAGATGCCAGATTCATTTGGTTTATCTATTGAGGAAGTCCCTTACTCTATCACCCCCTCTTGGTTTATTGGGGGCACTATCAATAATCATGTATCTCAGCTGATTGGCCTGATACCCCATTTCTGCATGTGCTGGTACAGGGAGGTGTAACATTTTATCATTACAAATGGTTGACTTATGTTGGCAAATGCGATCTCTTATCTTTTGTGTCATTTTGCTCACATAAAGAAGCCCGCATGGGCACTTTAGCGCATAGACAACATAAGTCGAATTACAGGTATAGAAACCTTTTATGTGGTATTTTTTCCAGTATATGGATGGGAAATTATACCTCCCTTAATAATATTATTACACTGGGCACACCCCAAGCATAGGAATGTTCCTTGCTTGGGAGTCCCAAAAAACTTGCATTGGGTGTTAGGTGTTTTAGCAGTGGACATGGCCCGGACCAACTTCCTGCTAATTGTATTGCCGTTACGATAAAAGGCTCTAGGATTCTCCTGAAACTCCCTGATCTCTGGACAGCCTTCCTTTAACAGAAACCAATTTATTTTAATTAAATTAAGCACTTTTTTGCTCATGGTGTTATATGATCTTATGAAATTTTATCTGGTTGGTTTAAACATATTACTTCTGACTTGGGGATTTTTTAATGAATCCTCAGCTTCCTCTAGTTTCCGTGTACTGTGACCTCTGCTGACAAATTTTGCCTTCATGTCCCTGGATCTAATCTCCCTAATTTCTGGGTCAGACACTATCCTGTTAACTCTCAGCAACAGTGATTTGGGCACACTCTTAAAGACTTGGGGCAGATGAAAACTACTTCTATGTAACAGGGTGTTCCTGTCTGTAGGCTTCACAAACAGGTCAGTTATCAGCCTGCCATCCTGTTTGAGGACCATAGCGTCTAAAAATTCCACTTTGTTTGAATCACATTTACTGCTGAATTTCCAAAAAGAAACAGCATTTTCAATGTCTGCTTTGAACTCTGTTAATTTGTTAGGGGGGCCACGCCACACTATGAACAAGTCATCAATGTAGTGGAACCACCCTTCACAGTATTAATTAAAAAGTGGATTTGTGTACACATGCCTCTCTTCGATGGCATCCATTACCAAACAGGCATAGGATGTGGCCACATTGGACCCCATCGCTGTGCCTGTTTTTTGCATGAAAAATTGATTTTCAAAAGAAAAAAATTGTTAGTCAACACCAAATTGAGTAGTTGAATTATCCATTCAAGTTGAGCCTCGTTATACAGATTGCTCTTTGATAGAACCTCTCTAACACAGTCCACCCCCACAAAGTGGGGGATGACTGTGTAGAGAGAATTTACATCCGAGGTAGCTAGTATGACACTCACATACATATCATGTAACTCTGTGATCTTGTCTATAAATTGTACGGTATCCCTGATATAGGATTTGCCTTGTGTAACAAGGGGTGCCAGCAATTTATCTAGGAACTGTGCATTGGGACTCGAAAGGGAACCTATACCAGCCACTATTGGCCTCCTGGGTGGGTCAACAAGTTTTTTGTGCACTTTAGGTATCACTTAAAACACAGGTATCATAGGGTATGTAGGTGTTAGGAATTTATACAATTTTTGTATTTTTTAAGTAATTCTTTACATGCACTCTCTGTTGGATTACCACTTAATTTTTCATACACATCTGTATCACATAATTGTCACAAAATTTCTTCTCTGTATTTTATAGTGTCCATTACAACCACGGCACTGCCCTTTTCTGCAGGTTTAATGCTTCTCCGGGATCGGTCACATCGCCACGCTGGGCACCGAGGCCCGTCTCCGCCGCTCCGGGTTCAAGTTGTTTTTTTCCCTACGTCTGTGGTGTTCATGAGCCAGTTCTTTGTTTTGGGTTTCCACCGCTGCATTGTCCCCCAAGGGGTTAAACATACTTTTTAGACTAAGATCAAACTGTCCTATGTCAAAGGGTGCTGTTTTATCTTGTCTGTCTTTAATACTAGGAATGGCTTCTCTGTTGGAACTATTAAAGGATATTATATAATTATATAATATTAATATTCGTCCAAATCTGCAGAAAGTATTTGTAGGTTCACCTGTCATTTCATCACCCTTTCCAGATCTCGTCTCTGGGAATCTTTGTCAGGTGCTGTCAGGAACTTTCTGGGCCCCACAGTCAGAGTAGCTATCCATGCTGCTTCTTCCTCTGAGTAGGCAAATACTCCTATCTCGCATGCCATTTTGTAAAACAAGTAGGTATAGTCTTGTAATTGGATGTAAAAAATCCATAAAGTAAGTGGTGCTGTGATCCCTGAGGGTAAAGCATATACTGGCAACAATGAGATATGGGCTGTCACAATTGAGTATATCTCAGTATATAATCATAAGAGTCCGGTGCAGCACCAAGGAGACCACCATCTAGGTGTGTTTAATGAAATGACTTGTGATGATGTCACTTTTTCTTAACCCCTACCATGTGTGTTGATTGGACACCTGTTTTTTTTTTTTAAACTTTATTTATATTCCAGACTCATCCCAACATGGGAATTCCAATTATTAAAGATAACATTTTCACATTTATACGGTACAGGGAGGAAAATTAACAACACTCCCTCCACCCAATGGGCAGAAGAAGGCCTTTCCATGCAGTTTATTTCCACATCAAGATGTAAATCTGGTTCTATTTCCTTTTTTTTTTTTTCAAAAACATACATTCAAATAACATCAACCAATAAAACAATAAACTACAAAGTATAATCCCTCCACTCCAGGGGGAGGGAGGGGCCGAAACCCCCTGGCACCTGTGTCAGGGAAAAAGTGTCCAAATGTGGTACAGATTATGTATGATCAGAGTGTGGGGGGGGGAGCACCATCTGCCACAGAAGTTTTCCTCCAATATAAACGTTGAGTTTCGAAAGGGATAAAGTAACCTGCTTCTCATGCGTGGGGAGATGTGCAATAGATATGGCTCCCACTTGTGGATAAAAGCTTTAATTCTCTTGTCAAGGTCTCCCTGTACATCCACCTGCTCCAGGAGAACCTGTGCGTGCACTGCCTGTATTAATTTTTTAAAAGGGGGGGCTTTACTGTCCGCCCAGTATTGCAAGACTTATCTCCTAGTAAGTAAAATCACTGAGCATAGAAATTTCTGATGCCGCGGTGCAACCTCCAAATCATGCAAGAAGATAATGTTGGAGGGAGTTAGAACTACATCTTCCCGCAAGACCTTCTGGAGCCAGAATTTAACTTTGCCCCATAGTCACTTTAATTTAGGACAATCCCAGATCATGTGAGTGAGGTCAGGGCATGCAAGGGAGCATTTTTTTACATTTGTCTACTGCCTGGGGGACCCATCTTAGTCTTAACTTTGGGAGAACATATGTTTGATGAATTAATTTAGTATGTGCCTCCCTTGAGTAAGCCAAGAGAGTGGCCATTCTGACCTTCTGAAAGCTAGCTATAATCTCCTGTGGGGTGATCAAGATATCTCTTGTTCCCTGCCATTTGTTATGTATTTTTTGCAAAACAGATTGTTCTGGGTGGTTTGTGATTTCAGTGTAGATACGGGTTATAGAGTGTGATCCCTGTTTTGTAGAGCGGAACAGTCTGTCTATGCTGGAGTTTGTGGCAGTGAGCTGGTTATCTGAGATGAGAGCCTGAACATAGTGCCTGCACTGAAAATATGCAAACATGGTGTCAGGGGGAACAGCATAAGTCTCCCTCAGAGTATTAAAAGAGAGAATCTGGAGTGTAGTAGAATTAATTATATGTGTAATAGAGGTCAGGCCAGAAGCTTTCCATCTCTGAAAGGCTTGAGTGGTGTAACCAGGTATAAACCTAGGATTCCCCTGTATAGGTAGATATTTGGTCACTGTATGGTCTATGTTCCAGAATCGACACAGCTTATGCCAAGCCCTTATCAGGTCTCTAAACAATATGTTATGGGAAATATGGTGGGGCAGGGCCAGGAGGGTGGTGTGAGGAAGATAAGCTAAGTTCAACGGTGCTGCGCTATCAAGTTCCACAGCACGGCTAAAATAGTCAGATACAGTCAACCACCCAAGAACCAATTTGGCTAATGTCGCCCAGTTATGCCACTGAATGTTTGGGAACATAAGACCCCCTGCTCCCAACGGCAAGGATAATTTAGTTATGTTGATCCTGTGTTTCTTTTGATTCCATATAAATCAGGCAAAGGTGGAGGAAATGATTTGTATATCTTTGTTGTGAAGTAATAGGGGAAGCATTTGCAAAGGGTACAAGATTTTTGGCAAGATTATCATTTTCAATAAGTGGATTCTGCCATGGAGGGAAAGGGGAAGTCCTCTCCTACCACGGATGAGATCCTGTGAACTAAGTATGACTTTTGGAATATTGAGGTGATAATGGGGTCAACGTGTAAGTGTATCCCTAAGTATTTGAAGGTTCCTGCTGTAATTTTAAGATTAGTATTATGAAGGGTAGCGCCCTCCCGTTTTTTTAGCCAAGTCACCTCTGATTTGTCTTCATTTTTTTTATATCCAGTAAAGGTACCAAACTTTGTCATTATATCTAGCAGTTTAGGGACATTCAGGGCAGGATTACTTATGTAGAGTAAAATATCGTCCGCGAACAATGAGATATGTAAACGTTGCGTATGAATCTGAAGGCCAGCACAGTGTTGACATATATAGCACGCCAGTGGCTCTACGGCCAGGTCAAATAGAAGTGGGACAGTGGGAAGCCCTGTCTTGTACCCCTTCCAAGCCTAAATGGGGGGGACAAACCACTGTTTATAATGAGGGATGCCAAAGGTGTGCTATAGAGTCATTGTATGACTTCAAAGAAATGTCCTGTTATACCGAATCTAGTCAGAGAGGTGTACAGATGATCCCATTCCACTCTGTTGAATGCTTTCTCAGCGTCGACAGAAAACAAACAGGCATCTACCAGTGGGATATCCATTGGGTTGTTGTGGGCATGATGGTAATGTGCGATAACCGCGAGTGTTTTTTGTTAATTAATTACTGAAGAGCGATGTTTAACAAACCCTGTCTGGTCTGGGTGAACTAATGAGGGGAGTGCTTCTGCCAGCCGATTTGCCAAGATTTTGGTCAACAGCTTGTAGTCCCCATTTAATAGGGAAATCGGCCTATATGACAATGAAAAAGTGGGATCTCTATCTGGCTTAGGAATAACACATATATTTTAGCATCAGTAAATCTAGGGTAAGGCATTGAGCTCCCCGCTAAATATTCGTATAACAGTTTTGCCAAAATAGGCGCTATTTCAGTATATAGGATTTTATAGTATTCTGCGGGGAGACCATCAGGTCCTGGCGCTTTGCCTAGTTTGGCGTTTCTTATGGCGTTTATAATTTCTTGTGTTTGTATTGGGGCATTAAGAGTAGATAAGTGGTCCTGTGTGAGAGTGGGGATGTTTACACTGTTCCAGAACAATTGATTGTCATGCTCTGAAATGTCTTGCCTGGTATATAGCTTAGTGTAGTAAGACACAATTTTTTTCATAATTGTAGGGGTGTCAGCACAGAGGCCTTTTTCAGTAACTATTGCTGGAATGTTAGATCTGGGGGTAATGACTTTGACCATGTTTGCCATAATTTTACCAGCTTTATTCCCATACCTGTAGAACTTGCCTTGTCTGTGTATTGTGTGTATATTGTCTACCATTTGCATATGAGTGTCTCTCTCTTGTTTTAATTTATAATAATGTTGCCTAGACTGCTTGGTGGGATGGTGCAGATAAGTATTATATGCTTCTGAGAGGTCTCCTAGCACCTGGTTAGTTACTCTTTTAGTCTGAATCTTGTGGTGTGTGGTATACGCTGTGATTTTCCCCCTCAGCACAGCTTTCGAGGCATGCAAGAAGAGATCTAGATTGTTATGATGTTGTGCGTTATCTGCGTTGTAAACTATCCAATAAGAGAGCAATTGTTGACAAAAGACTACATTGTTGTAGAGGTACGAGGGGAACCTCCATGTCTTGTGTAAGCCATCGGAGGGGGTGAAGTCTAATAAAAGTTATATGGGGGCATGATCTGATATTGTATTGGGATGTATTCTGCTTAATGAAATAATAGGAGTGAGGCCAGGAGACGTAAGAAAGTAGTCAATCCTGGATAATGTGTGGTGGGATTTAGACATGCATGTATAATCCCTGAGCTCCGGATTGCGTAACCTCCATAGATCAATATGTCCTAAACCCCTTTTGAACCTTGAAGTTATTTTTGTTTCACTTTTCTGCCGTTGAGAGCTGGCTCCTACCTTTGAAGATGATGCCATGTTAAAATCTACTCCTATGATGATTGGAAATTAATTTTGTCTAGTTAGGTGTGTCTGTATCTGTTGCCAGAATTGAGGAGAGAGATTGTTTGGGCCATATAAATTGCATAACAAGTAGGTTCTGGAAGCTATGTGTAAGTTAGTAATAATGTACCGACCCTTCGTGTCTATATATGTGTCTGTGAACTTAAGTGGTAACCCCTTTCTGACCAGGATCGCTACTACTCTCTTTCTACCTGCCATTGGTGTATTTATAACTTGCCCAACCCATATAATTTTTAGTTTATCATGCTCTTCCTGAGTCAAATGAGTCTCCTGCAGGAGAGCGATGTCTGCATAAACTGAATTAAGGTAATGTAGAATTTTGCTTCGTTTAGCAGGAGAAGTGATTCCCCCAATGTTCCAGGAGACTATGCTACAGTGCTGTGCCATAATCTAAGTAAAATATGGGGAGAACTTCCCTGGAAACAAGTATTCCATGGGGCATTACAAACGTAGAATATTCCCTCAGGAGCAGGTGGACCAGTGTAGTAAAGTGAATGTGGTTTAGAGTGTGGCATGGGGTCAGTGTAGTATCAATACGTGCTAGGGTGTTGTACTCACGGTTGGGCCGGGAAGGAAGGAGCGAGTAAGTTAGGCCACAAGACCTCCAGGGATCAGAGACTTCATGTTGTGAGGGCCCCCCAAAATAGAGGTACATCTGCTGCTGAAGGCAAAAACATAAATACATTGGTACATCACACAATAAAATACTTGAGGACCAACCATAATTGTGTAATGAACACAAGATATCCAGTAGCAAGTATATCCCTCTTGTGTGGGGGAGGGAATAATATCTTGGCATTCTTTCAATTATACCCAGGTATAAAGCCAAACAGTTAAAAAGGACTAATATAAGAGTTAGCATATACGGCCGTATGAAAAAAAAAAACTGTGGTGAGACTGCCCTACATCTACCTATCATTGGGACATGATCTGCAATCCAAATCCATCCTATAGGAGCTGTTGACAAATAATGGGGGTCTATTCGGCTAAGGGCTACATTTTTTAACATAGAGCTGTCTTGGCCTGACAACACGGCCCTGGAAATTACAAACCTGAGATGGCCATTGGGACAAGAACAGTTTGACAATGAAATGTAACATAGAACGTGACATAAGATTATAACAATAACAAGCATTTGATAGTTGACACACAGTCATAGCATTAGTTCACAACACAGAGAAACCCATACATACCAACCATACACTCTAGGTGGCTCTAAATAAAGGATGGTGAGTTCACGATCCATGCCGGGGGGGTGCTCTGATTGGCCCAGTTTTAAGTACAGAAAGGGGGGGAGCCACCTCACCCTCAGAGTTGTGATCGAAGGTTAACAGTTGCAAACATGACAATACAATAGTATACAATAGTATACAAGAAAATAGTTTTCACTCCCATACATACAATTAAAACATGACCTTTAACACAAAACAGGAAAACAGTAAGGAACAAAACCACCAACTTTCCAACGCCCACAGTTCTGTCCTTCCAGAATAGTAAACTAGGGGGAGACATAGGTCTCCATGACACAGTTACCAGATATGTCATCAAGCAGTATGTGAACTGTCGAAGCAGTCCAGTATCTCCGAGATCCTTCCTGGAAGCTCTCCCCACAGTGGAAGATGTTAGAGTCATACATTTTTCCATGCAGAAATGGAAAGGCTGGAAAAGGTATAAAGAGCAGACAGCGTACATCATCTTGACCTTCCTTGTCTAGATAGTCCTGCAGATCTTTGGGGGTACGGAAGAATTTGGGTCCAGCAGGTGTCTGCAGTCTCAATTTAGCAGGATACAACAAGGAAGCCTGTCTCCCCTCCTTGTACAGACGAGAGCATAATGGAGCAAAATCTTTTCGTAGTTTAGTCACCTTTGCAGAAAAGTCTTGGAATATTAATAACTTCTTTCCTTCGAAGACCAAGTCTCCAGAATGGACCCGGTACGCTTGTAACAGAGCAAGTTTCTTTTGGTAGTTGAGGCATTTGAAAATTACTTGGCGTGGGCGGGAGTTTAAGGTCTCAAGGCCTCTATCTGGGCCTATACGATGAGCATGCTCTACATCTAGAGGCAAGTGATCTGGGTTCATTTTCAGCAACTTAGGGATTGTTAATGCTGTAAATGCAAGCAAATCTTTATTCTTTACCATTTCAGGGACTCCAATCACACAGAGATTATTTCTCCAGCTACGATTTTCAAGATCGTCTACCTTTTCCTGCAATGTTTGATTCCAACGTATAAGTTGCCTTACTTAGGTGGAGGTTGAAGCTTGCCTGTCCTCTACATCTGAAACACGTTGTTCCACTTGAGAGATTCTAGTAGAGAATTGATGAATTTCACTGGTGAGTGTGTCTACTCCCGCCTGGAGGGACTCCATTTTCGGCAAAAAGAATGATTTGAGCTCCTGAAGTAGAGCAGAGGAGTCTGTTGTAATTATATTTGAAGATTTAGGGGAGAGCGGGGATTCAGCATGTGACTCTGTTGCTGGCCTCTTCTTATCTTTCCCACCAGCGAGTTGAAGTATTGATCTAACTTCATGCAAAACCTGCACTTGGTTGCTTGCAATACAGGTAAAGTTTTCTCAATATGTCAGCAAATGTCTTCTAGATGGCAGTGCAAGACTATGTTTCCACAATCCCAGAACCTCCACCCAGCAGCCTAAACAAACATGTTTTATATACTGCAGTTTTTCTTTACTTTATTATGTACATATATCTTTTGAAAATAAATGCTCAGCTTTGTGTGACACAGACTGCAGATGAATCTTTATGTTTGTTTTCCTTTTCTTTATATTTAGAGTTATATCAGATGTAGAAGGAGAGAACAGAAGTCAGGGGTCTCACTTTTTTTTTTTTTAAACATAAATGCTCACCAAAATGAGTATGTCTGTCTGTCAAAGTAAGGCCGACAGTCCCAAGGCAAAACAGATTATATGACAGCATAGTAGGCATCTTAATATTATATCACAGTATTGCTGTAATGCTTCTTTCACAGGGAGCAGTGTATTTGTTGTTTAAAGGGTTAACTGAAAAAGTCCAAAGTACTTTGTGGTAGATGCAAAAATTTTTATGGCTGTATGCTAGGTCTGTATATTCACAGAATCTAATGTTATAATTCCCCTCAGTGTATTCACTCCTTTTTCCCCCTCTCTTTATGCTGCTGACCTGCAGTGTGTGTTTTACGGTCTGACTACAGGAATAGGCCAGCCATGTGGTCTGCGCCGACTCACCCTCCTCTGCTCCGTTGTTGGTGGTGGGAATAGTTCGGCCCTTCACACTTCAGAACCGGTTGGGCTGGTGTTCAGCAGATTACCCAACAAGGATGGTGTGTGGGGAAGAGTGATCAGAAGCAAATTTAGGGCTTTTTACAGAGCTCATTGTGCAGAGCTCTTTCTCTATGCTGCCAATCCATTGCTCTGCCCACCGAAAGTCGATTGGACACCTGTTTTACTATTGTGCCTATAAATTGTATGTTGTATGTATTTGTGATTAGCTTGAGAAAGGGGCAGGTGCCCCGAAAACTTGCTCTAATAAAGGTATAGCCTTAATACAGTGTGCCACCTTGTGCTTTGTTACTTTGTATCTTGAGGGCTAGAGGGTGGCCTCCTTGGTGCTGCACCGGACTCTTCTGATTATATACTGAAATATACTCAATTGTGACAGTGCGGATCTCATTGTTTCCAGTATATATATATATATATATATATATATATATATATATATATATATATATATATTATTTTTATTATTATCGGTTATTTGTAGAGCGCCAACAGATTCCGCAGCGCTATAAACAAAGGGGGAGTACAACAAAACAATTATAGGGATCAAATGGGTAGAGGGCCCTGCCAAGAGTTGCACTGTTGTAGTCAGCTCTTAAGAAGGTGATCTACAAACAGCTGGACTCTTAGGCTTACATGCTAAGGGGGTTCAGGGGATAGCAATGGAGGAGAGGAACTGGTATTAGGAAAGGTTAGTGTAGGTTGTATGCATCTCTGAACAGTAGAGTCTTTAGGGAGCACTTGAAGCTTTTAAAACTAGAAGAGAGTCTTGTGGATCAAGGCAGAGAGTTCCACAAGATGGGAGCCAGTCTGGAGAAGTCCTGTAAACAGGAGTGTGATGAGGTGACAAGAGAGGAGGAGAGTAGGAGGTCATGAGCAGAGCGAAGGGGACGGGAGGGAGAGTATCTGGAGACAAGGTCTGAGATGTAGGAAGAGCAGTGCAGTTGAGGGCTTTGTATGTCAGAATGAGAATTTTGTGTTTGATCCTAGAGGTAAGAGGAAGCCAGTGAAGGGATTGGCAGAGAGGTGCATCAGATGAAGAGCGACGTGTAAGGAAGATGAGTCTGGCAGAGGCATTCATTATGGATTGTAAAGCAGCTAGGCGGCAGGTGGGGAGACCAGAAAGGACAGAGTTGCAGTAATCAAGGCGGGAAAGAATAAGAGAGTGGATTAAAATCTTAGTTGTGTCTTGTGTAAGGAAGTGTCTAACTTTAGAGATGTTTTTAAGGTGGAAGCGGCAGGCTTTAGCCTAGGGTTGCCATCCGTCCCTTAAAATACAGAACACTTATAAGTTACACATGCTGCAGGGTGTGCAGGGAGGAATATGAATAGTGCTATCCAGAAACACAATACATGTTCCTCCCTGCACACCCTGCAGTATGTGTAACTCATAAATGTCCAGGAAAACATGGCTGAGGTGGCAACCCTACTTTAGCCAAGGACTGAATGTGAGGAGTGAAAGAAAGATCTGAGTCAAATGTGACCCTGAGACATCGAGCTTGCAGGGTAGGGGTAATGATGGAGTTGTTGACAGTTATAGAGAGATTGGGGGTGGAGAGTTTTGAGGAAGGGGGGAAAATAAGGAGCAAAAAAGTGGAGATGGCAGGCACTACAGAACAGACCCATGAAAAATGAGGTAAAAAATATATCCTTTATTGGAGACGTGAACAAAAGTAAAAAGGCTGACTGACAGACAGGGTGGACAGAGGTCTTACGTGTTTCGCGCCCCCTAGTGGCGCTTACTCATAGACTGTCGTCTATGTTACAACCTAGACAATTTATAGGCTGAGGAAAGGAAATATTAACCCCTTAACTGCCTGTAAACCTGGTTAAAAACATAGAAGGTCCCTAGTGGACACAGGGTAATAGTAGGTAATGTTTAAAATGGACTTGGTATAAAACTGATGACCAATATGAAAACAATGTAAATGACACTTCATATTTCATGAATAACAATATACATACTATGTAAGCTGTATTATATTACAAAACACATTAAGCACAGGGATTATACATATGTATGTAAAAAGCTCATATCTAAATATTCTGAAATAAAGACATGACCACTTATAAGAGTCAAAATAAAAAGCATCTAAATATGAATAGATAAATGACTTAAATAATGACAAAAATGAATGAAATTAATGAAGTAATCCCAAAAGTTTAGAATATTGGAAAAAACCTAATTATCTATAAAGTAACTTACGTCACACTACCTATTCATACCAGTGGGATGACGAGTTTTAAGTTTTAAAATCCAATATAGTTCTTTCTTCTCTAAAATTTTGGACTTGTTGCCACCCCTAGGAGGAACTATAGCTACATCAATGATTTGTAGAAACAATTCTGCTTTGTTAGAAAAATGAACATAATTAAAATGATTAGCAACTGCAGAATCTGTCTCATAGTTATTATTATCCCTTATGTGCTCGTTGAATCTAGTTCTGACATTACGAGAAGTCATGCCTACATATTGACTGGAACATAGTTTACAAGTAAGCAGATATACTGCATATTGAGTGGAACAATTGGCATACAAATCTGTATTGTAGACTTTGTTGTCAGCAGTATAGCAGAAAGATCTACCTTGGAGTATATTAGGGCAAGCATAGCAAATTCTTGCACCACATTTGAAAGTGCCTTTTTTAGACAAACAATTTGTAGCTGGAGTTTGAGATGTATTTTTTTACCAAACTTGGTGATAGTATTTGACCAAGTGTTTTGGATTTCTTAGGGACAAATTTACATTTATGGATGTAGTCACTTAATACATTATCTGTAGCCAATATTGGTAAATGTTTTTTCAATATATTTACTATTTCTTGGTATTGTTGGCTGTACTCTGTAGTGAAAATGATGGAATCTTCAAAACTATCATCTCTGGGCCTATTATGCTTGGTTTTGCAATCAATGGTGTTAACCATTTTTCTACATCTCTCTAATTGATTAAACTTATAGCCTCTTTTAATTAATCTATTTCTCAATTCAATGGACTGTTGTTCATAGATAATATCAGACTTAGTATTTTGCCTAAGTCTGATGAATTGTGATTTTGGTATAGATTCTATAAGATGTTGCGGATGTTGGGAAGTGGCGTGGAGTATAGTATTTCCTGCTGTCTTTTTTCTAAAAGTTTTGGTGACAATGTTGTTATCCACAATCTGCAAAGTCAAATCTAAATAATTGACACTGGCTCCACTATATTCTCCAGTAAATTTCAAACCCTTTTCATTATTATTACAAAATGTAATAAATTGAGAAAAAAGTGTATCATTAAAAGGTTTTTAAATGATAAAGAGTAGATCATCTATGTAGCGAACCAGCAATTCTATGTCCTCACACCATGGATTGGTAGTTGTGTAGTCATAGAGAAGCTCCCACCAAGCAACAAAAATGTTCGCAAAAGAGGGCGCATATTTGGCCTCCATAGCTGTGCCACGGGTTTGCAAATAATTTTGATTATCAAATAAAAAATAATTATGCGATAAAAGAAACCTGAGCACTTCACATACATATTCAATTTTGGTGGGTTCTAAGTCAGTGTCCCTATTCAAAAAATACTCCACTGCCTGAATTCCTAAGTTTTGAGGAATAGAGGTATACAAAGAAGTTATGTCAATTACAAGCCAAGAATAGTTAGACTGCCAATTTATCTTATCTAGTGTATTCAAAAGATGGGAGCTGTCCTTAAGATAGCTGTGTTGTGAGGTGGCAATAGGCTGCAGTATGGAATCCAGCCATTCTCCTAATGGTTAAAAAATAGAGCCTATTCCTGCCACTATGGATCTCCCCGGGGGAAAATCTGCATTCTTATGTATTTTAGGTGATGGAACACTGGACATATAGGATTATCAGGTACCAAGATGTTCATATCCTGTTCTTTAAAGACCCCCAAGGCTATACCATCAGCTACCAATTGTTTAAGACTGGTTTTAAATACATTAGTGGGATTACTGTTCAACACTCGATACAAACTGTTATCTGACAATTGTCTGTGTGCTTCATTGAAATAGCAAGTTTTGTTCATGACAACAATGCTGCCTCCCTTATCAGAATTACGTATAACTATGTTTTCATTATCAAGTAAAGACTTAATTGCTTGTCTTTCTTTATACGTTAGATTAGGGGGGGCAGCATTGTTCCCAAAAGTATAATATCGGCCTGTACTGCCTTTTGAAAAGCATTTACCAAAGGACCCCTGAAGTTTTTGGGATAAAATTCAGAATTATGTTTTAAAGGATTAGGAAGTAGACTTGGATTAGAGATGTTTTGACAAAGATTTTCTGAGTATAATTCTTCTAAAGTAGTGAGTGTACACACATCTTTAAAAGCTAAATGTGAAACATTAGAGTCTCTTTTTATACTTGCTATATTCCTAGTAGCTGGTGTATCACTAACTTTATTCTGTGCAAAGTACCTCTTAAGTGACAGATTAAGGACAAACTTATTTACATCTAGCAAGGTATTAAAGCTAGAGAATTTATTGGTGGGTGCAAACCCCAGTCCTTTAGACAATACTTTAGTTTCTTCTTTAGTAAGTGGATAGTCCGAAATTGTCACACTCAGCTGCTGGGAAGCTCTGCAGTCCTCTCTGTGTGCTTGATTGACAGGTGTCTGAGCCACCCCTTCCTGATGATGTCACAACCAGGCTTTTTATTCTTAGCTTCCTGTTTCTCCAGTGCCAGTTTGTTTGTTAACTTTTTGGCTTCTGATAGGATTTTGCTGAGGAATCTCTCTAACTGCTGCTTTTCTGTTGCCAATCTCTTCAAGGATTTACTATGCTGGATTAACCTTCAACCTCCTGATTACCTGTCTCCAAACAATGCAAGTACTGTTTGTTTTGTGAAACTTTCAAACTTCCTGTTTACCTGCTGCAAACCCTGCATATTCAGACTACTCTGTGTACTGCCAAACTATTCAAATACTGTTATTTCTGTGAAACCTTCAATCTGCATGTTTACCTGTTTCCAAACTCTGAAAATACAATTATTCAGTGTAAACCTTCAAACTGCTTGATATCCTGTTGCCAATCTCAACAAGTACTGATTAATCTGTGTTAACCTTCAAACTACCAGCTTACCTGTTGCTATCTCTGCAAGTTCTGACAACACAGTGTTAACCTTCAAACTACCTGATTACATGTTGTTAATTCTGCAAGTTCTGACTACACAGTGTTTACCCTCAAACTGCCTGATTACCTGTTGCATACTCTGCAAAGACTGTCTACACAGTGCTAACTCTCAAACTGCCTGATTACCTGTTGCATACTCTGCAAAGACTGTCTACACAGTTTTAACACAGACTGCCTGATAACAAATGACCTATTCCTGCATTATTAACTGTTTCCTGTTTTACCCTTCTTCTGTCTGAGTATAATTGGACTATCCCTGCTCTCCTGATACTGTGGAAGACATTTCCTGAAACCAGTTCCTTATTCAGAAGTCTATCTGGCTGATATCATGAATTACTTTCGCACAGGCTAACCCTGCTCCATATCATGAGTACTTTGTTTTTTGGAGGTTGTCGTGGGGTCACGTCCTGGATTAAACTCAGAGTTTAAGGGTGTTGTTTAAGTTCACCCTAGCATTTGGGTCTTCTTCTGGACATTTCCTAACCTGACAGAAATATTAACAACACTTAAATCATCTGGAAGTGGATTGGAGGTCTGCTGAGCTGCCAAATCTGATGTTATTATTACTTCTTCTTTTTGTTCTTTTCTTGACCTTTTGTTTCTCCATCTTCTCCTCCTTCTTTCTCTCTTTGTGTGGTTTTTCTTGTCTTTGGTCGTCCTGTCCATTGGGTCTCCTCTGGGTCTGCGACCTGTGGTTCCTATAAAAAAATAGAAGAAGAAGAAGGGGAGGGAGAAGAAGAGAGAGAAGAAGGAATAGAGGAATCTGAAGAAATCCCAGTGCCTCTAGAAGTAGCATCTGAATCAGTGGACTCTCCATCATTACTGAAGACTACTTTCCTCTTATGTTTATTTTTTAATATAGATTTAGGATGTTCTTTATGGTCTTCGTTGGTTTTAGGGATTTGGTGGCTTTTCCCACTGTTGCTGTTTTTATTTGTATTGGCCTGCTTATTCTTCCAATTCTGTTCTCTTCTTTGTTTTCGTACAGCTGCCCAATTATAAACTTTGTTTTGCTCATAATCCTCTTTGTCACGATTGAATTTATTGCCTTTTCTTGATGCTTGTTCTGCATCATATTTGTTGATTGTTTCATCCATTTTCTTTTTATTTTCAACAAAATTAGTGCAGTCTTCAAAGTTCTTTAATTCTTGTTTTTTGAGTTTTATTTCTGTTTGCAACTGCTCACGCTTTTTTGTTTTCACTCTGACAAGAATTTTTATCAATTTAAATGAACACTCTGATAAGGCAGCATTCCATTCTTCCATGTCCTCACTATCCTCAAAATCAAATGTGGGATATTTTTTTATTCTCAATCCTCTCGGGATTCTTTGGTAATCAAGGTATTTTTGAAATGCTATAATGTCCCACATGAGCCTTTAGTCTGTTGTTAGACAATGTTGCAAAGATTTAAACGATTTTTCAATGTCCAAATTATCTTTTTCCAAATCCTCAGAAAAGATCTTATCAAATAATTTTTTTCTCATTATCAGGTCAAATATTTCATAACAATAATCAGTAGTTTGTGCCTCTGTAAATTCCCTTTGTGTCATATTGTCAGATTCAGAGTTGTCATCAGTATACTCTTTCGTGTTAGAAAACCCTGTGTCCACACCTGCCATGTCAGTACAATAAGTGGGTCTGTATACGTGATAAACAGTGGAAACTCCAGTTTATATAAATAGGAAAAAAATAGATAAGATTCAATATAATAGACCTATCTAATACGTCCTTACAGGTTGGTTTATGTGAGTAAAGGCTATCACACAAGTTGAACGGGCAAAAATGCGATATTACAACGACACAGCTTTTATATCATGCAGGTTGAAATCTCTTTTGCAAAACATGCCAATTCGTGATAGCTAATAAAAATAGATCAATATTCTCAGAGAACTGAGGGTTACTCACAAGGTTTGCTGTTCTAATGTCCTAACCGGTGCCGATGGATGCAAAGCCAAGCGGTGTAGAGATCCGTAGTCTGTAGAGAGTGTGTAGCCGCAGCTAAGGCGTCCTCGGCGTGAACCAGAAATAGATACCTCAGAGGAGAGAGGACGCTGAAGGACCCCAGGTAACTCACGGAGTGCCGTAGCCAAAACCGGTGGATGAGACCGGGAGAAATTGCAGAAAAAAAGTGGAGATGGCAGGCACTACAGAACAGAAAAATAAGGAAAAAAAATAAGGGAAAATAAGGAGCTCAGTTTTGGAGAGATTTAGCTTGAGGTAGTGAGAGGACATCTAGTTAGAGATGTGAAAGACAGTTAGTGACACGGGTTAGCAAGGAAGGAGATAGGTCTGGTGCAGAGAAGTAGATTTGGGTGTCTTCAGCATACAAATGATATTGTAAACCGTGGGACTTTATTAGGGAACCTAGTGATGATGTGTAGATTGAGAAGAGAAGGGGACCGAGGACAGAGCCTTGAGGTACTCCAACAGAAATTGGTGACGGGGCAGAGGAGGCCCCAGAGAAGGCTACACTAAAGGTACAGTTTGACAGGTAGGAAGAGAGCCACGAGAGGGCTGTGTCACAGATGCCGAAGGATTGGAGGGTTTGGAGCAAAAGAGGGTGGTCAACAGTGTCAAAGGCTGTGGACAGATCAAGGAGAATAAGCAGAGAGAAGTGGCCTTTTAATTTTGTTGTAAGTAGGTCGTTGGTAACCTTAACAATTGCTGTCTCTGTGGAGTGATGGGGACGAAATCCAGATTGCAGTGGGTCAAGGAGGGAGTTTATTGTAAGGAAATGGGATAGGCGTGCATAAACCAGTTTTTGAAGAAGTTTTGATGCGAGAGGTAGGAGGGAAATAGGGCGGTAGTTGGATGGGGAGGTAAGATCAAGGGAAGGTTTTTTGAGGATGGGTGTGACCAGTGCATGTTTTAGCAATGAGGGAAATATACCGGTGCTGAGGGAGAGGTTGAACGTGTGTGTGAGTATAGGGGTGAGGGTAGCAGAGAGGGAGGGGAGTAGCTGTGAGGGGATAGGTTCAAGGGGACAGGTAGTGAGGTGAGAACGCAGTATAAGTGCTGAGACTTCTTCCTCAGTGACAGGGGAGATTGAGCTAAGTTTAAGGTTATGTGGGTTGTGGTTGAATGAGAGCATTTGAGGGCGTGAGAGAAAGGAATTAAGTTGAGAGCTGATTTCATTTCTGATGGAGTCGATTTTGTTATTGAAGTGGCTGGAAAAGTCTTGAGTTGACAGAGAAGTTGTATTAGGAGGTGGGGGAGGGCGGAGAAGGGTATTGAAAGTGGAGAACAAACGTTTTGGGTTTGAAGAAAATTTAGAGATAAGAGTAGAGAAGTAATGTTGCTTATGGAAATTAAGGGCAGAATAGTAGGAGTTCAAGATAAATTTGTAATGTTGAAAATCAGCTGAATTCCTAGATTTTCTCCAGTGCCGCTCAGCAGTATGGGAACATCTGCGAAAGTATCTTGTCAGAGGAGTATGCCAGGGCTGAGGATGAGTGTTTGATTTCCGAGCTATGGTAAGAGGGGCGAGATTGTCAAGGATGGAGGTAAGGGTGGAGTTATAGTGACAGATAGATTGGTCAGGGCAGGAAAAGGAGGAGAAGGATGAGAGGAGAGGTTTGAGGGAATTAGAAAGCTGTTGTTGATCTAATGACATAATGCTTCTGTGAAGTTTGGAGTGAGGAGCAGAAGGAGGGAGAGTTGTAGGGAGGGATGATTTGTTGCAAGTAAGGAGATGGTGGTCAGAAAGAGGAAAGGGTGAGTTTGTGAAGTTTGAGAGAGTGCATCGATAGCTAAAGATCAGGTCAAGGGAGTGACCATCTTTGTGAGTGGGAGAATCAGTCCATTGTGACAAACCGAAAGAAGAAGTGAGTTGCAGAAGTTGTTTTGCAGAGGAGGTAGTGGGATTGTCAAGAGGGATGTTGAAGTCACCAAGAATGAGGGAAGGGGTGTCTGAGGAAAGGAAATAAGGTAGCCAGGCAGCCAAGTGATCTAGAAATTGAGTTGAGGAGCCAGGAGGTCGTTATATGACTGCAACACGTATAGAAAGAGGAGAGAATAAGTGAATCATGTGGGTTTCAAATGAGGAAAATGTGAGGGAAGAGATGGGATGTATTTGTTGACAGGTGAAACAAGAGGAGAGTAAAATACCTACACCACCTCCTTGTCTATTAACAGACCTAGGAGTGTGGCTGAAGTGGAGACCCCCATGTGACAGAGCACATGGGGGTCTCCATATGCACACACACACACATACATATACCATAAATATAAAACTTAATGGTAAAGCCATCACTCATGTATATGCAATAGAATATTTCCAAAGTTAAAGGGAACATCAAACATTTATATAATTGCATTCCCTCTCTTACAACCCCCTGAGAATTAGCCCTTGCATTCTAAATACATTTTACACTAGTGAGTGTCTTTTGTGTCAGAATTACAATACTCATTATCGTCTTACTCATGTTTTGTTGTAATCTATCCTATCCCCTTCTGGCCTCCATTTATTAATACACTGTTCTACAAGTGAGCTCAGGAAGCAAACAACCTTACTTCACTGTGTACAATTTACCTGGAGTTTCTGCTAACTCCAGGAAAGAAACAGCACCATAGTATAAAATGTAACAACCTGTATTTAAAGGACCTGTAAATACATTAGAATTGCAAAATCAACAGATGCATAATAAAAAGACAATGCTATAGCATTTAGGTGTCAATTTATCACTGTGACAACCAGACCACTTGTTATATACGCTCGCTGTACATCGCTGACAAGCATCTCCATTTAACGTCCTTATTTATAAAAAAAAACTGTCAGACTTACTCACATCAAGTATTATGCAAAGAGCATCCTACTGTTGATAAATATGAAGCATCAATGGCATGAATTTCACTATTTATCAAGTAGTCTACCTAGAATTTTGTATAATCCTCATCACATGTCCAACAGGTGACTTGTGTTTTGATACAGTTTTTACTGTGTACACCATTGCATTAACATTTCTTTCTTGTCCATGAATAAGTTCTTTAATGTAATATTTAGTTGGTTAACTTGTTGTGTCCTTGAAATAGAAATTTTTATACAAGTACAAACAATAAATCTTACATAAATTTACTATTGTATATACATATTTTTTTTTTGCTTGAAGGAGTATTGCAAATGTAAAGAGATTAATCATGTTCATTGTTAATGACTGTATGGGAGGACAAACAGAATATTACTAAACCTTTCTGTGTTAGTACACACACTCTTTTATAGTCTAGTAACATCCCTTTGATTCCTATGGCATTCACATGCTCAAAGGTGGTGGATTGAAAATCAGGTTTGCTGCATCAATCGAGATGCGAACAAATCTCACCGGTGTGTATGTTACATTTTACTATGTTGATGCATTGTTAACTTTGGCATATCAATTTTGCACCATATTCACAGTTGAAGTTTTGATAAACTGACCCGTTAGTCTGAACTTCAAATAAGTAGTAGTATATTTGTATATTGTATATTGCAATGTACTTGTAATACCAGCGCACGTTATCGTTCACTGGTATTACTAAGTGGAGCTCTAATATCGCTTGCACGCAAGCAATATTTAGTGCTACACTTGTGATCTAGACCTAAATATTCTGTTATTTAGATTATTATAGTAAAACAAACTGAAGTTCTCTATGCTCTATATGAATCATGAATCATTTGCCTTGTCGATAGGGTCATTTTGTATATCCATCCTTGCTGACATCATGTTTTCTTAAGAGCGCTCTCATGAGCACAATATTTTCTAGCAATGCGAACGTGAGCTCACGTTCACATTGCAACATACTTGTAATACCAGCGCATGTTATCGTTCACTGGTATTATTAAGTGGAGCTCTAATATCGCTTGCACACAAGCAATATATAATGCTCCACTTGTGATCTAGACCTAAATATACTGTTATTTAGAGTATTATAGTAAAACAAACTGAAGTTCTGTTTCTATTGGTTGTCCTTTATATTAGTAATAGTTAATAAGCCTGCCCAGAGGGCAGTCTATTTGTTAAAAATGCAACCCCCAAACTACAAAAAATAAAAAAGTACAAATACAGAAAAAAAATAAACAAAGATATCCAAAATAATAAAATTTAACCTAAACTTATACCCTATAAAAATAACGCCCCCGAAAATAAAAACACCCCCTATTCTAATACCTAAAAGGGCTTTTTGTAGGGCATTGCCCTTTTAAGTGCAGTGAAAAAGAGCTGAATGTCCTTTTTAAGGGCAATGCACATACAAATGCCCCTTTATGGGCAATTGGTAGTCTAGGTTTATTAGTGTTAGGTTTTTTATTTTGGGGGTTTGGTGGGTGGGTGGTTTTACTGTTAGAGGAGACTTTTTTTTATTTGCAATGTAAAAAAGCTGATTTCTTAAGGGCAATGCCCTACAAAAAGCATTTTAAGGGCTATTGGTAGTTTATTCTTAGATTAGGGGGTGTTTTTATTTTGTTTTTTTTTTATTTTTATAGGGATTATGTTTATTTTTTTAATTTTGGATAGTGTTGTTTATTAATTTTTGTAATGTTAGCCTTTTTATTTTCTAATGTATTTTTTTATGTAATTAATGGGTTAATTTAGGGGGTGTTAGGTTAGGGGGCTTAGTCATTAAATTATTTTTTTTGTGTTGTGGGGGTTGGCGGGTTTAGGAGTTAATTGGTAAATTAGGTTTAATGCGTTGTGGGGGGTTGGCGGATTAGGTTAATAGATGTATTAGGTAGTTTGCGATGTTGTGGTTGGCAGATTTAGGGGTTAATAATTTTATTGGGTATTTTTTATTCTTCTTAATACTTTGTGTGGACGGTTATTCATTTATTTTTTTTAATACTTATTGTGGCGGTTAGTTTTTTTTTTGTAATGCTCTGTTTGCCTTCGCTGCTTCCGGTGGATTCCGATTCTGTCACCATTCTTTTGGCTGCCTCGCTCTGCCAACATTCCTTTGAGGATGCATGCGCAACTGCCGATGGTGACGGATGCGTTACAAACGTGATTATAGTATAGATGACAACATTGTTTATAGCTGGCTGCCCAGTTTAGGCTTAATATTATTACACAGTGTTATTTATTTATCTCTTAACTTCTTTTAATTATTTACCTATTTATTTAAAATATGTCTAGATATTTCATCTTTTACTTTTTATCTATAAAGACAATTTGAAATGTTTAGTTAAAGGTCACCTATGCATGTTTTTATAATGCATACTGTGGTGCTGTTACAATTACATTTCTGGACGCCATTTATTAATATGCAGCTGGGCAGATTTGGAAAACTGTCGACCTCATGCTTTCCGCATTTATCATTGCATCGCTCTCGCATGGCTAAAAATCGAGTCCGACCAGGGTGATTTTAAACTGCCAGCTCAGAGCTGGAGAAGTTAAAGGGACAGTCTAGTATAAATTAAACTTTGATTATTCCGATAGGACTTTTAATTTTTTTTTTTTTTATATTTATTTATAACCAACAATGAATACAATATCCATATCGGCACAGAAAAAAAAACAAGAGATATTTCAGTTTGTCATACATGTTATGATAAGAAAGAAGAAAAGAAAACGAGAAACAATATCAACCAAACATGAGGTATATATTATAATTCATATATACAATAGATTAACCTGAATTATCCATCTATTTAGTCATTACTCATTGTTGGAATTTTTTTATTTTATTTAAATTAAAACAAAACATAACAAAAACAATCCAAGAAGAAAAAAAAAAAAAAAAAAAAAAAAAAAAAAAAAAAAAAAGAAAAAAAAAGGGGAGGGAGGGGAAAGGGAAGGTGGCCATCTCTCATTCGTCTCGCCCAGCTACCAGATGCCTAGTAAGATTAGTTCAGAATTTTGAAATGGGAAGATCATATATTCTTTTTCATTTTCAGGAAGTGATTTAATATATATTGCCCATTTATTGAAAAAAATCCTTATGTCCTCTTCATTGTCTATATCTGTGTCTTTTTGTTCTAATAAGCATTGTTTTTTTAGACAGTTTTGGATTTCGCATACGCTGGGCGCTGAACTCGTTTTCCATTTTTTGCAAATTAAGTATCTAGTGGCTAATATCGAGACAGAGATCAGGTTGTCATTAGGGTGACGTTCAGTTAGATTATCGTTACATAATATAATTTGATATAGGGTAAGAGTTACAGGGGGAATTTTCAGCACCTTATTCAACCAATATTCAAGCTTGCACCAAGTATTTCTTACTTTTGGACAGAACCAAAGCATGTGTTCTAAGTTGGCTGCCGGGAATGAGCATTTGGGGCATTTATCGAAGCCTGAGTTGTGAACCCTGCGACCCGTTTCCGGGGTAAAATATGCCCTATGAAGAATTTTGATATGTGCTTCCCGCCAAGTAGCTGAAAGAGTTGTTTTTTTCACTTTGCTTATGGAATGTTGCACTATTTTTGAGTCTACCCTATTTTGTTCTGAGAGTGAAGTCCATGTTAGAGCAAGTCTTGCTAAATTCTGGTTGCCCCTGCTAATAGCCAAAAGATGATAGCATACAGAGATAGAGATCCGATCCACAGTCGTAAGTGTAAGCCAATTTTCAAGTTTACCTAATTTCCAAGACCATCCTACCTCTCTGGTTGTTTCCAGGAAAAAATGTCTTATCTGTAAATAAGCAAAGAAGTCTTTGTTGGGTAAGTTATATTCCCCTTTTAGTTTTTCAAATGTTTTAATGGTTTTTCCGTCCCCATCTATCAGTAAGACTAGTTTATTTAGTCCATTATTGTGCCATCTATTGAAGACCTCAGACTGTAGACCGGGTTGAAACTTTGGGTTCCCTATCAAGGTGAGGTGTTTTGAAATTTTAGGGTTGAGAGATAAAAGCTTTGATATTTTCCACCAAGCCCTGATAGGGTTGGATATAGATTTCAGTCTTTTAATTTCTAGGGGTAGCTCTTTAGGAGGGGAGTGTAGGAGTGCTAGGGGAAGATAAGGATCGCAGACATTACTTTCAAGATGGTTATTTAGGATATAATCCTTAGATAAGATCCAGCTAGTAGCTATTCGTGCCAAGGAACTGAGGTTGTATGCTCTGATATCTGGGAGTGCCATACCTCCAGAATCGCATGGGAGAGAGAGTTTTTTAAGGGAAATTCGTGCCTTTTTCCCTTGCCAGAGAAATTGGCTGATCAAGCTATTGATTAATCTTACATCCTTTTCGTACAAGATTACTGGGACATTCAGAAGTATATAAAGGAGTTTCGGGAGAAGAACCATCTTAAATATTGCCACTCGACCCGAGACCGAGAGTGGAAGTGTGTGCCAGGTTCTCAGCTTTTCTTTAATTTGCCTAATAATAGGGGGTATGTTAAGTTCATATAGTTTGTCGGCATTCACCGGAACATTTATTCCCAAGTATTTAAATGAATCTATTATTCTCTTGAAAGGATTTTCTGTATAAGAGTCTTTATCCCTTCGGATCCAAAGGATTTCTGACTTATCTGTATTTATTTTATATCCTGAGAAGGTAGCAAAATGGTCTATTATTTGCATAAGTTTTGGGATGTTAATTTTAGTGTTAGATATATATAATAGTACATCGTCTGCATATAGGCCGATTTTCATTTCATGATTTGAGATCTTAATTCCTTCCAAATTTTGTCTTACCATGATTGCCAAAGGTTCAATGGCCACGTTGAACAGGAGAGGGGAGAGAGGACACCCCTGGCGGGTTCCTCTTTCCAGAGTTATTGATGGGGATACCATGCCATTAATGATTAGGCGTGTAGCTGAGCCTTTATAAAGGTTCTTAACAAATTCAGGAAATTTACCCTTAATTCCGAATTTTGTCAGGGAGGTGTTGAGGTGCTTGAAAGTGACAGAGTCAAACGCTTTTTCTGCGTCAATGGACAGGATAGCCATGTCCGGTGCTCCGGGCATTTCCTCTCTCCCCCCTCCCGCCTGCCGGGCCTTTTCCAAATATTCAAGTGTAAGTAATAATTCCCTTATTTTTGCAGAGGAGTTCCGTCCATTCATGAAGCCCGCTTGGTCCGGGTGGATTACCTGTGGGAGTATTTGCTGTAATCGAGCTGCTAAGATAGAGGTGAGAATCTTATAATCTGAATTAAGTAAGGCTATTGGCCTATAAGATTCTTTGAGCCTTGGGTCCTTCCCTTCCTTGAGGATCAGAGTTGTATGTGATGCCGAGAATGAAGGAGGGATTGGTTTACCTTTGATATAAAGATCATTATATAAATTTATTAAATATGGAGAGATTTCTGAAGAAAGAATTTTATAAAATTCACCAGGTAATCCATCCGGACCTGCTGCCCTACCAGTGGGAAGACCAGAGATTGCCTCAGTTAGTTCTTGCGCTGATATGGGGGAGTTAAGGATACTGATATCTTCGTCCATTAGTGAAGGGCTTTTAATCATATTCCAGAACTCCATGGCCTTGTCATGATCATAGCCTTTACAGGAATATAATTCCTGATAATAATTCACCAATGTGGATGCAATTTTATCCGGATTTAGGATTTGCACACCCTTCTCTAGGAGTCCTTCGATATAGGGTTGCTTTTTTTCGTTATTGACCATTCTGGCAAGCATCTTTCCGGACTTGTTCCCGAATCTATAAAGTTTAGCCTGGGTTTTTAATTCCTTTTGTGTTTGTTGAGTCAAAGAGAATGTATCCCGGGCTTCCTTAGCCTGTACATACTTAGACCAGTTCAAGGCGTTCTTCTGTAATATGAATTTATTATATGCATTAGTTAATGCTTTTTGTATCTCTCTCTCCCTTACCTTCAATTTCTTGGTCAGGGCTATCTTGTAGGTTAGAATTTCTCCTCTAAGGACCGCCTTGGCGGCTTCCCAGAACAGCTCTGGACGTTCGGTATATTCTGAATTAAACCGGAGATATTCCTCAAATCTAGATCTAATGTGGGTTTTGAATTTCATATCTGTCGCTAAATAATATGGAAAGAAGAAGCGTGAAGATTTGAATCTTGATTGTTCAGGCTTAATGTCTAAAGTAATAGGGGCGTGATCTGATAGCAATATAGAGGTAATTCCTGCTTGGGCTCTCAAGGAGCCCAAGCGCTCATCTACGAGAAAGAGATCTATGCGAGACATGGTTTTATGCGCTTTTGAGAGGCACGTGAATTCCTGAACATCTGGATTCTGACTTCTCCAGATATCGTATAGTGCTAGGTTTTGTTTTAGTTTCTTAAACATTTTAGATTCTAAATTATCCTTTTTCTGTTTTTTTTGCTTCATAGATTCTCTAAGTCTATCTAATGGGGAGTGCGGTGCCATGTTGAAATCGCCGCCTATAATTGATAGCCCCTGATTGTACAGGAGAAATTTAGTTTGGATTCTATTCCAGAATTCTGGATCAAAGGTATTAGGGCCATATAGGTTGCAAATTGTATAAATTTCCTGGGCGATTTTTGCTTTAATTAGGACATATCTCCCCTCCGGATCCGGCTCGCAGTGGATCACCTCAAGCTGAGCTCTTTTGCCAATTAAAATTGCCACTCCCCTTTTTTTGCCTATGCTAGGCGAGAAGTATACGTCTCTTACCCATGAGGACTTAAGTTTGTTAGATTCTTCTGCATTGAGATGGGTTTCCTGGATTAATCCTATATCCGTCTGATATTTCCTTAATTGTGTTAATATGGTTTTCCGTTTAATGGGGGTGGAGATCCCTCCCACATTCCACGAAACTATTCTAAGTTTTTCTATTATTCTGTATCTTTATAGCATGAAAGTAAGATGAGGGAGAGAGGTAGGGAAAAGGGAATGGAGAGAGATAAATAAAAAAAAAAAAAAAAAAAAAAAACCAAGAAAAAACCACCTGAGACATATGGAGCTTGACCCATTTAGCCCTATATGAGAGGTCTTCCCAGTTATCGAACCTACACTGTTTAGGTGGGGGCTGCATCGTCTGTTGCTAGGGAGTCTAAGGACATAAAGAATTTCTCGGCTGCGTGTGCCCCCAGGAAAAGATGTACTATTCCGTTCACAGTAACTTTTAATTTAGCTGGGTAAAGTATGGTCGCGTTTATTCCGGAATTTATGAATTTAGTGCATATAGGTGCCAGATCTCTCCTTTTGGAAGCTGTCTCAGCCGAGAAATCCTGAAAAATAAGGATCTTAGCTCCATTAATAATGAGAGGTTGTGTTTTATGATAGTGCTGGAGAATAGAGATTTTGTCCTGGTAATTGAGTAGCTTTACAATAACAGGTCTTGGCCTATTAGATTTTTGAGCTAATTGTGGTGGGCCCAATCTATGGGCCCTCTCTACCAAGATGTTGTTGTATAAGGGCGAGAGTTTGAGAGCTGTCTTTAGTGTGTCAGAGACAAAGAGGGCAAGGTCCTCATATTGTTTCTCCTCTGGAAGACCTATTATTCTAATGTTGTTTCTTCTGCTACGGTTTTCAAGGTCTTCTAGTCTCATAAGAATTTTTTGATTACTGCAACTGATGCTGTCCAACTTAGTGCCTTGTACTGCTACCGTATCTTCCAGATCCGATACTCTCTGCTCAACCTCCTGCATTCTTGAGGAGAATTGTCTGATTTCCTGAGATAGAGAGGAAATATCCTGCTTAATTTCCATCCTAAGAGCGTCGAATTTGGGAGAGAGGGCATCAGAAATGCTGGCAACTAGATTTTGGACATTTAGTACTTCGGGTGTGGCTGCACTTAATAAAGTTGATTGAATCTCAGCTGTTGAGTCCTGTGTGTTTTTGGATTTCTTATCTCTTTGTCTACCTGCCATTCCTGGTGAGGATGCTTTAGAAGAGATACCAAGAAATTTATCCATGTACTTCTCTATAGAAGAGAGAGAAGCAGAGAGAAGGAAAGAAGGGGGGAGAGGGAGAGGAAAAAAAGGGAAAAAAAAGAGAAGAAAAAAAAAAAAAAAAAAAAAAAAAAAAAAGAAGAAACGTAGAGGTGCAAGGGAGGTGGGGGAATGTGGGGAGATGGTACGTGACCTATGGGAGGAGATTGAGTCGGGCAGGAAGTTGTGAGTACGCCAGATCTAGGGTAGTGTCTTCGTGTGGAATTTTCCAATTGTGTTGTTTGTGAAAAAAAAAAAAAAAAAAAAAAAAAAAAAGAAAAAAGAGAGAAAAAAGTGAGCTAAGGAAGAATATATCTTAAGATCCCTAAAAGGGAATCAGTGGGGTGGGCGTGGAAGAATGCGCCAATTCAGTGTCGGGCTGTGACTTGTGATGCCCTATTTAAATTACGTGCTATTTGGGTGATTGTGTAGATAAGTGGAAAAAGAGGAGAAAGAGGGAAAAGAGGGGGAGAAGGGAGGGGGAGAAAAAAAAAAAAAAGGAAAAGACGTTTAGAGAAACGTTGTGTATTCGCGTTTACCCTGTATGTTATTTGCCCGGTATGTTATTTATCTGCTCACTTTTTCAAAAGTATGAGGGCTTTAGTATTTTTAATCACTGGGTTTAGGATATTTGACAGAATAGTATCGACAGCAAGTTAATGGGAAACCTCTTTAGCAATAAGGAGTCAATTAGTGATATGAGTAAGCAGATAATATTGATTCAGGAAGTTCTTTAGTATCTAAGGGATTGATTTGAGGTATTTTATTTCTAAGAGAAGGAGCTAGGGGAGATTACCCCTGTTTACTATTATTGTGATAAGGTATTGAATACTACAGATAGGTCAGGGGATTGCTGCCTGTATCCCTATTGTATGTTTTTTTCTCTTTTCCCCCTCCTCCTCCCTACCCCCTCCTCCCAGACACAGGACAGGGAGGAAACTCAGGTAGTACAGATAAATTTTGGTTTTCCAGCTATACTAGTTCTCGTGTAGACCTTTCAAAGGGTCAGCGAGAGTGTTGATTAATAAGAAGATTGAGTTTGAGCCTTAATGACCCAGTTTTAGTAAGATACCTGTATGTATAGCGTAGTGACACCTTTAAAAAGCCATCAAACAAAAAACAATTCCTTTTTGCATATGCAGTATAAGTATGTACGCAATCTGGCAAAAGCTAGACAGTATTATGTACAAAACAAGAAGAAAAGTGCAACATCATCAGTTGGTAGTATCAGGTTTTAAAACTTTTGTATCAAAAAAAAAAAAAAAAACAAGTTGAAGGAGCTTATTCAAATTTGTTAAAGGCTGAAACTACCAGATATTGCGCAGTGCTAGATATATGCTTATTTCATGTGGCACAGTAATTTTCAGTATACTAAGTGTCAGGAGTTACCACGCTCTTATTAGTGTTAGGTGATATGAATAAGCAGGTAATATTGATTCAGGGAGTTCTTTAAAATCTAAAGACTTGATTAGAAATATTTTATTTTTAAGGGAAGAAACTAGGGGAGATTACCCCTGTTTATTATTGTTGTAGTAAAGTATTAAATACCACAATTAGGTCAGGAGCTTGCTGCCTGTATCCCTATTGTATCTTTTTCGTAGACAGAGAGCAGGGAAAAAAACTCAGGTAATACAGTTAATTTTTGCTTTTTGCAGCTACACTAATTATTATGTAAACCTTTCAAAGGGTCAGTAAGAATATTAGTTAGTGATATGATTCAATTTAAACCTTAATGACCCATCTTTAGGAAGATGTGTGTAGCGTAGTAACACTTTTTTAAAAAGCCATCAAACAAAAACAATTCCTTTTTGCATAAATAATATCAGTATATACACAATCTAATGAAGCTAGATAGTGTTATATCCCAAATAAAAAGAGAAGTGCAGGTTAATCAGTTAATAATATCAGGTTTTGAAACTTTTGTAACAGGTAGGGGGAAAGTGAGAGAGCATATTCAAGTTGTTAAAAATTGAGCAAATATTCTCATAGAAGAAGTCTTTTTATTCTCGGTCTCTTCTTAAGTTCAAATTGCCCCTTTGTGTATTTTTAGTCCACAGTTAGGATATCAAGATAGGGAGCAAGAGAGCTTGTTGACTTGAATTAAGTGCTCTAGACGATTTTAGCGACTCAGGTTTATCCCCCTTGGTTAGCTTCCAGGCCATTCGCCATCAGCCTGATTCTTTCTCTTTCTCCCCCCTTCCTCCTCCTATTCACCTCTGCCTTTAGAGAATTGACTTTTAGCGGGTCTAACCTGAAACTTTTAGGAGCCTCTTCAGGTATCCAGGAGCAGTGTCTAACCCACAGTGGAATAAGAAAAAAGTTCAGGTAAACTCACCCCTTGCCTCCGCCTGTCCACTCGCCGTGTTCACCAGCGACGTCCAGGTCCCCGCAAGCCGACACGGGGCTGCTTCCAGTAGCCGTTTCCCCTCCGCCCCTATTGAAGGTCGCGCTCGACTCTCCTCACGCAGCAACGGTGGGAGGAGAGCAAGAGGGCTGCATCAAACACCGGCGTCAGCCGGAGAGGGACGGCTCCAGCGTCAGCACCCCAATCCAAGATCGAGCCCAGCTCCCTCCCGCGCAGCACCGGTGGGGGAGGGAGAGGGCGGGCACCAAGCTGCAACGCTGCAGGGGGGGCACTTCCAGCGGTACCGCAGGTGAGGTTCAGGTAATAACAGAGCGGTCAAAGATGCTGAAGATTTTCCTGGCGAGGGCTACAGGCGGAGTGGGGGAGATAAGGTTTGAAGTTTGAGCGGAGTGGCAGAGTTTAGTTTGAAGGAGGAGGGAGATACAATCTAAAGCAGAGAGGGTAGATAGCGTGATGAGAGATAGTTTTTAGGCTGGGTAAGTCAAAATAGAGACAAGTTGAGTCCAGGCAATGAAAAGAGTTAGTATGAACCAGTGGGATGATGGGCCACTGGTAAAGGGTTCCAGAGCTGCTTTTACCAAGCTGTCCTTACAAAGAGCCCCAGGACTTGGAGCAGGCGCGCAAAACAATCCACCGCCAGTATGTGTGTGGCTGGAGGTGTGGGCTCAGCAACACCTGTTGAGCTCCTCCTCCACCGGAACCAGGACTTTTAATTTTAATCAACTTTCCAATTTACTTTTATCATCAAATTTGCTTTTTTCTCTTGGTATTCTTAGTTTAAACTAAACACAGGTAGGCTCATATGCTAATTTCTAAGCCTTTGAGGGCTGCCTCTTATCATAGGCTTTTTAAATCTTTTTTCAACACAAAGAGACAGAAAGTACATGTGGGCTATATAGATAACATTGTGTTCAGGCACAGGGGGTTATTTAAGATTTAGCACAAAACAATGCTAAATTTAAGACAATAGATAATAAACAGTCACAGTCATGTGATCAGGGGGCTGGAAGAAGGTTCCTAGATACAAGGTAATCACAGAGGTAAAAAGTGTATTAATATAACTGTGTTGGTTATGCAAAACTGGTGAATGGGTAATAAAGGGATTATCTATCTTTTAAAACAATAACAATTCTATGGTAGACTGTCCCTTTAACAAACAGTGATCTGATTATTGTTTCTTCTATTTACAGGTAACTATCAGAAGTAAACTCACTCATGCAAACCTTCACTTAAAAATCTTCAACAATGCAACTAGATATATCTGTGTCTACTCCCAATTCAGTTTAACAGACAGTGATTTTGCCCCTAACTTCCTGAATTTTTTTTTAGCAAAACTCCTGTCCAGTTACTATGTTAGCTGATTTGACCATGATGTAGAGTAAGATAGGTCAGCATTCCTGTCATCCTCACATCTTACAACTGTTGATCTGATCTTATCCCCTTCCCAGCATTTCCCCACTGTCTCTATTGCCATATCCAAAATTCTAAACTGTCGCTAAAACATTAAAATCTTTATTCAAACATACACCTGTCTTAGAATACATTCCTCTTAAACCAACCTCTCCAACTTTTTAAATTTAAGTTTTAAATTATTAAAAATAATAATTAAAAATAAACATATTCCTATTGAATGTCACACTCATGTGCGGCAGACTTTCCTGGCCAACAAATGTTGGTTATCTTCTGATTGACCCTACCTTATAGCTGCCACTTTTTCACTAACAATCCTTGTAAACTTATTTTCTATAGCTATTATACATGTACAGTACTATATACTGAATGTATAATTAAATCATTATTTTACTGAAATAGAACTACATTTAAAATTATTCTTTTAATGGTTGCAATTAAAATAATTTAAATACTCATCACAAGGAAATCTGACCTCTCAGTATTTCTATTTAAATGCCAACCTACTTACTCTAGGCTGTGCATTTAAATTCAAAGTCAGTTACAAAAGAAAGTTCAGATGTGGTTGCAGATAATATCAAACTCAGCTAGATTATTTATTACAATGAAATCAATTAAACTCTCTTTTAGATAACCAGAGGCTTGTTAGCTTGGTACATTGAGGACTTACATTTATCTGGCCGGTCAATAGTCCCATTAGTAGAGATGTGTATGCATGGCTTCTGCTTAGCTTATTAGCATAGCCATAAAATGCATCAATTATTTTGTTATTGTGCAAAAACAGTAGACTTAAAAATGAAATTAACTACAAAAGCACCTGTCTTTATTAAAAATGTATGTATTTATTATTTAAATGTTTTATGGTTAAAAAAGAATAGTGATAAAGAAAGGAATCACCTTTTTTTTTAACCATGGGATATTATACATATTTATAACACCTCATGATAAAGAAGCCAAAGGGGACAAAAGTTTCCGCTATTAGAGTTATATGCAAACTGTAGTGTCAGCTATAGGAAAAGAATAATCAGAAAAAAAAAACAGGGTGGATTAGGCAAACATTTCAGTAACAATGAATGAGAGATTTTGGTGCACCGTTCTAATGCAGAACTTTTCCAATGGGTGTCCAGCAGATGTACAAAAAACATACTCTGCTTGTAAAAGAGGAACAATATTTATGCTTTGATTGCTGAATCATTATTGGTCCTACAGAACATTTCTTTGTTTGCTTAAAGGACCATTAAACTTGACATTTCAACAATGCATAAAATGCTTCAATATTGCAAGTGAAACATTATTGCAATATACATTCATTGTTTATTTTGCAGCCTTTTGTTGTAAAATAGATCTAAAAATGTGTTTGTTTAACTTTCTCCCAGGGAGGCTTGGGTTAATACTTTAATGCAATTTATAAAAGCTTTTGTTTACTTTTCCCTCCCTCCCTAAGCTTTTACAGTGTCACATGCTTTTAAAAGGTGGATTATCAGTTTTGCATCAACAATCATGATAGGCAAATCCTTCTTTGCAATAGTAACCAAGTTGAATCACTGCTAAATCACCTTAAAGGAATACAACAGTGCAGGCTACCCCAGTCTGCACACGTACAAACAGAATTTGTGCTATATCTGAATATTAGTTTGTGATTGGTTAGCAAGGGTTACTTTGTTCTTGGGGAAAGGGAAATCAGTGAAAAGAATAAACAAAAAAACAATATACTCATAAAAAAATAAAACTGCAGTTTTCATTGTAAAATTATTTCTTATATATGAAGGTTTATAATCATGTAGTTTGCAATTCGTGTTTAGTGTCTCTTTAAGAAATCATACAATAATTATCTGCTTTAATATAGAATCATTACTCTCTGCTTTTTCCTAAATTTTGACATATAAGCCAGGTTGTTTTTCTTCAGAAAATACATTTACCTTGTCAAATTGCTCCAAAGTGTATTTTTGCACCTGTATCCTAGTGGGCATAGATTTTTAATTCAAAATGTGTGCATTTTCTCTCTCATATGAAAAGTCTTTTTTTGCCTCTAGGTGCTGCAGAGATGAATGAGTTTTCCCAAAATGCATTTGATAAATTTGCAAGCCATGCTAAGCTCTACAGGGGATGTGATAAGAACAAAATAACCTATGTGCCCTCATAGAAAGCAACGGGGAAGTGCCTCTTCATTCAGCTACTTCCCAGTAGCATGAGACATTTTCACACACTTCTGCAATGATGTTATTAGGCATACCCATGTACAGTACATATTAACCAAGGACTTCTGGCCATTTGTAATTATGTCTTTACATAGCAATAGAGGAACTGTGCATTGGACAAGTGAGACATATCTTCATTCCACAGAGACAAAAACTAAACACATAATGCTTATATAGGTTAGGTTATTTATTGCACTGCAGGGCTAATAAATATACATGCAAAAATAAAATAATGATACTTATTATCTGATTTCATTAACCTCTCTGGTCTTACAACTGTCTAAGATATTCTATGCAGTTGATTCATTATAGAATGAAGGGATTAATGAGTGTATAAATCACAGAATACCCTCAGAACTGATGGGACAACAAAAAGAGCAGACATTGAATGGAGTGTTAAAATTTCATCCACTGTCAACATGTTGGTTTGGACTTTTTATAATCAGAAATGAAAATGGATAATTATAAAATAATCTTTTTTTATTCAATAGTAACATTTTATATATCCACCCATGCTGATCTTATTTTCTTACAACACTAAAGTTATTTAGATGATTATAGTAAAACAGGCTTAAATCTTGTCTAAAATGACATTTTTTATAGCTGGCTGCCCAGTTTATTTTTAATGAGATTACACATTGTTTATTTATTTATTTATTTTTTACTGCCAATAATTATTACCTATTTATTTAAAATGTGTTTAGATATTTAATTTTAGCATACTATTTACTTATAAAGACAATTTGAAATGTTTAGTTAAATGTTGCCTATGCATGTTTTTATTATTAATATTATTATTATTTTTATTTAAATATGGTGTTTGATTAGAATTCTACAAATTAATTACCATATTATTTTTTATTATCTTTTAAATTATTCTATAGAAAATCAGTTATACTCATTCATGATTTAAACTTCTACAGAAAGTTTGATAATAAAGGTAAATAGATCTTACTTCTCTTTACAGTTACAAAGAGCACCCCCCTTAGCAAAAGTTTTGTTTTTATTATTATTATTATTATTATATTATATTCAAGTTTCCTGCTGCCCCCTTCCCAATACTGGGCTAGATTTTGCGTAAGTGGAAACTCCGCTTAAATTTTCATTTTTGCGCTTGAAGTGTTGTGTTCATATTACAAGTTCGAAAAACATATTTTGTGCTAGCGTTAACCTGATTAATTTTCCGCGTGCTGCTGCATGCATTTTCCAATAGAGAAAAAAAAGTGGGAAAAAAAATCTAACACCTGAGATCGTGCAAGCTCCATAACCTTTTCACATTCCCCATAGAAATCAATAAAAAAATAAAATTGTTGAAAAAACAAACACCCATCGCGCATACAACATAGCATATTCGCATTAGTAAATATGAAATAGTTACAGTAAATACATAGTTTAAATCTTTATTAAATATGAAAATTGCATAAATACAGTATGTTTTATCATGTTTTTATCTGCTTAATCGCCAAGGGATATAATGCACTTTTATATACTGTATGTGTATATATATATATATATATATATATTTTATTTTTTTTTGTATGTGTATATATGTCTGTAAATAAATATATATACACAAATAAATACATTAATATGTATATATGTATATATATATATATATATATATATATGTATATATATATATATATATATATATATATATATATATATATATATATATATATATATAGACATGTATATATATACATACACATATATCTTTAGCAATATATTTGTATGTATATCAGTCTTAAAGCCCTTTGTCTGCCTTTTTTTTTTCTAACACCCGAGATCTCATATCTTTGAGCCCTTAAAGGCAAATCGTATTTATTGTCAAAATTTACAGATTTTCAGCTGTTTGCAATGAACAAATCAAACTAAAGCAATTGAAATAGCTCAACACAACGAATGCTTCAATACCCCAAATTCAACTGAAAATGCAACTTTTAATAATTCCTGCAGTCTCAAAATTATTCAACCCCCTGAATAGAATCCCTCACAACAGCACACATATGCAAAACAGGTGTTGTCTCAAGCACACCTGATGCAACTAATCAAGGGCTTAATTAGTTGCACCAGCTGTGCTTTAGCTAGAACACATGAAATACCTGAACAGGATAGGGGTTTGTTGACTGTCTCTTTTGACTGCATGTTAGAAATATGGCTAAGTCATAAGAATAGTCCAAAAAGTTAAGAGAATAGATCATCACCCTTCACAAACAAGGAACAGGATACAAAAAGATCGTGAAGGCACTGAATTTTCCTAGAGACACCATTGGAAGCATAGTTTGCAAGTTTAAAGTTAAAAGAACAGTGGTTACACTACCTGGATGGTGCAGAAAATGGAAGCTATCAATGGCTGCAACCAGATTTCTGAGAAGGCAGCTTGAAAAAATTCTCAAATTACTGCAAAAGACCTGCAGCAAGACTTGGTGGCAACAGGCACTGAGGTTTCAGTTTGCACAGTAAGGCGTGCACTAAACATACAAGGTTTCCATGCCAGACCAAAAAGCACAAGAAAAGTTGGCTCCAATATGCTCAAAATCCTATAAAAAAGCCACAGAAGTTTTGTGATTATGTACTGTGGAGCGATGAAACAAAACTGGAACTTTTTGGCCAGATGGATCAGTGGTATGTCTGGAGGAAGAAGAATGAAGCATACACTGAAAAGAACACTCTGCTTAAAGATAAGCATGGTGGTGGCTCGGTGATGCTCTGGGGCTGCTTTGCATCCTCTATCACTGGTAGCCTGCAGCCTGTGGGAGGCAAGATGGATTAATTAAAGTATCAGGAAATCCTAGGAGAAAGGTAATGCTGTCTCTGAGGAAGCTGAAGCTTGGGTGTTATTGGACCTTCCAACATGACAATGATCCCAAGCATACCTCAAATTCCACAAAGGCTTGGTTGCAAAAGAAGACCTGCAACATTATATAGTGGCCATCACAGTCAACTGACTTGAACTCCAAAGAAAATCTCTGGTGGGATTTGAAGAAGGCAGTTGTAGCACACAAACCAAATAATATTACTGAACTGGAGGCCATTGCTCATGAGGACTTGGTGAAGATTCCTCAGAAACCCTGCTAGAAGCTGGTGTCTGGCTATGCATCTCATTTGTTGGTGTCTGGCTATGCATCTCATTGTTCTTTGCAAACAGCTAAAAGTCATAACAGCAAAAGGGTGCTCTAGTAACTACTAAAGATGTTGCCATGAAGGGGTTGAATAATTTTGAGAATGCTGAATTCATTAAAAGTTGCATTTTCAGTTGAATTTGGGGAAAACACTTGAAGCATTCATTGTGTTGAGCTATTTCAATTGCTTTTGTTTGATTTTTTCATTGCAAACAGCTGAAAGTCTGTACATTTTGACAATAAAACTGTATAACTTTTTGGTGCAATATTTTTTAAAATAATTTTGCAATCTAGCCTACTGTGGGATAAATAAAGAAAATATAGTCATTGCCAACAACTCAAAATTATACAAGAAGTTGATTTACTAATAGAAAACTATCCTCTCCAGTCTCTCTTTTCTCTCCAGTTTCTATAACACCCTTTGAAACCAATTCTTGAAAGCATGCAAATATGAGGTTTAATAAAAAGATGAATTAAAAAACATAAGAACTTGAGAGGCTGGAACTGTTGTAGACTAAACCTAATAAGCAGACATACATACATACAGACAGAAAGAGATAGATAGATAGATAGATAGATAGATAGATAGATGATAGATAGATAGATAAATTGATTGATTGATTGATTTTTGGATTAATTTAGGCTGGAGTGCATTAAAAAATATAAACATTAGACAAATTGTAATACTTTTCCTTTAAGATTTGTGGAACATTGTATCTTTAATTAATTTAGCCTCTGTGTTACACCTGTTGGGGGTGTGTATTTAAGATTCAGTTTTGTCTGTGAGCATTGCTTTTTGTAAAAGCTGTGCTGTGTTCTCTCAGTGTATTCATTTATGAGTCTGAATTTTTCCTTGAAACTAACTATTCTCCTTTCTCTGAGTCTGGATTTGTTGCTTCAGTGTGGGGAGAAGTTTTTCCAGTGCAGCTATTTATGGGCAGTGCTCTTCCTCTTCCTTGCATTATAATACCTGAAACCTTAGATAAGCTTATTACTTTTATTTGCACTAGCATTGACAGAAGGATTAGAGAGAGAAAATATGAGAAGTGATCAAATCAAATGGGTAAAAGAGTTCATACACAATCTTATACAACTACTTCAGATTCTGTTGAATCTATGGAGATTGGTATATTTAAGGGTCCCATTTCTGCTACTGAAAAAGAAAGGAGGAATTCCCAAAACCACTGTTTGTATTGTGCTTGGAATGATCACATAGTAAAGAATTGTATCCTATACTATAAAAGGCCAAGTGTGTTTGTCCGAAGCTGTCATGCGCAGTAGAGACAGCACGCGGACAAACACACTGGCCTGAGTCCCTACCTGTTCTGCCGACTGCGCCGAGCAGAAGTGGGCGTGGCCGATCGTGAAGGGGCGGGGCCTAACGCGAAAGCCCGTGAAAGGGGCGGAGCCTAGCGTGAAGGCCCGTGAAGGGCCGTGGAGAGAGCTCAAACAGCTCAAGAGAGGGTGGAGGGATGTGGGGAGATGTGGGGAGATGTGGAGAGATGTGGAGTGAGGGGGGAGATGTGGAGAGAGGGGAGAGATGTGGGGAGATGTGGAGAGAGGGGGGAGATGTGGAGAGAGGGGAGAGATGTGGGGAGATGTGGAGAGAGGGGGGAGATGTGGAGAGAGGGGGGAGATGTGGGGAGAGGGGGGAGATGTGGAGTGAGGGGGGAGATGTGGAGAGAGGGGGGAGATGTGGAGAGAGGGGGGAGATGTGGAGAGAGGGGAGAGATGTGGGGAGAGGGGGGAGATGTGGAGTGAGGGGGGAGATGTGGAGAGAGGGGGGAGATGTGGAGAGAGGGGGGAGATGTGGAGTGAGGGGGGAGATGTGGAGAGAGGGGGGAGATGTGGAGAGAGGGGAGAGATGTGGGGAGATGTGGAGAGAGGGGGGAGATGGGGAGAGATGTGGGGAGAGGGGGGAGATGTGGAGAGAGGGGGGGAGATGTGGAGAGAGGGGGGGAGATGTGGGGAGAGAGAGAGGGGGGAGAGAGAGGGGAAAGAGAGAGGGAGAGAGAGAGACAGAGAGAGAGGGGGAGAGGGAGAGAGAAAGAGAGGAGAGAGAGAATGAGAGAGAGAGAGGGAGAGAGAGAGAGGGGGGAGAGAGAGAGAGGGGGGGGGAGAGGGAGAGAGAGGGGGGGGGGAGGGGAGAGAGGAGAGACACAGAGAGAGGGGAGAGAGAGAGGGGGGGGAGAGAGAGGGGGGAGAGAGAGAGGGGGGAGAGATAGAGGGGCAAGAGAGAGAGAGAGGAGAGACAGAGGGGGGAGAGAGAGAGAGAGAGGGGGGAGAGAGAGGGGAGAGAGAGAGAGGGGGAGAGAGAGAGAGAGGGGGGGAGATAGAGGGGATAGGGGGGGAGAGAGGGAGGGAGAGAGGGGAGGGAGAGAGGGGAGGGAGAGAGGGGGGGAGAGAGAGAGAGAGGTGAGAGAGAGGGGAGAGAGAGAGAGGGGGGAGAGAAAGAGAGAGAGAGAGGGGGGAGAGAGAGAGATAGAGGGGAGAGAGATAGAGGGGAGAGAGAGAGACAGAGAGAGGGGAGAGAGAAAGAGAGAGGCGAGAGAGAGAGGAGGCGAGAGAGAGAGGGGGGGAGAGAGAGAGAGAGATAGAGGAGAGAGAGAGAGAGGGGAGAGAGAGAGAGGGGGGAGAGAGAGAGGGGAGAGAGAGAGAGGGGAGAGAGAGAGAAAGGGGGGAGAGAGAGAAAGAGAGAGAGGGGGGAGAGAGAGAGGGGGGAGAGAGAGAGGGGAGCGAGAGAGAGGGGGAGATGGAGAGAGAGAGGGGGAGAGAGCGCAAAAGAGAGGGGGAGAGAGAAAGCAAAAGAGAGTGGGAGGGAGAGAACGCCAGGGGTGGGACCACTGTAATGCAAAAAATGGCCCGTGTGAACGGGCTTTAGGACTAGTCTTTAATAAAACAAAAGAAGGGTAAGGCCGTTTTCTCAGTTGGTACTGCAGGGCAGGAATCTTATTTGAATCAATGTTATCTCACTGTTTTATTACAGTGGGATCAGTTCCAGGTGTAGACTGAAGCTATAATAGACTCAGGGGCTTGTGTTGTGTGGTGTTTATTGATCAAAACTATGTCACTGTAAATAAAATTCCCTCTCAACTCAAGCAACATCCTGTCTCACTTAAAGTTATTGATGGCTCTTTATTAAAGTCTGGTCCAATAAAACACCATACTGTTACTTTAAAGTTACTGGAAACTCAGAATATATCAATTTTGATATAATTTCTTCACTTATCATCCATTATTTTAGGGTTGCCATGGTTACAATGATATAATCCTTCCATTAATTGGGGTTCACTTACAGTAAAATTTCAATCTGATTATTGTAAAACCACATTTTCATACTTCCATTCTTCTAACTGAGGAAACTTCTTTACCACCTCCTTACTCTGATTTTAAGATTTTTTTTTATAAAAAAGAAGCAGAGTCATTACCCCCACTTGACTTGTACCCAGAGGTTAATATTCCAATTGGCCATATTTACCCATTGCATGGGTCTGAAGTGAACCATTTAAAAGAATACTAATTTAAAGAAAGGATTCATTTGACCATCTTATTCTCCAGCTGGCGCTAGTATGTTATTTGTAACAAATAAAGATGGTAGCTTACTCTCTTTAATTGACTAAAGAGAACTTAACAATGTACCATTAAAGACAGGTACCCTTTATCTTTGATATCAGAGTTGTTGGAAAAGTTGAGGGAAGCTAAAGTGGACACAAAGTTAGAGCTGCGGGTGCATACAATTTAATCCGTATATGTAAGTGGGATGAATGGAAAACAGCTTTCAGGACCAGGTCTCTATGAGTATACTGTCAGGCCTTTTGGGTTATGCAATGTTCTTGCAACATTTCATTTTTTTTATAAATTATGTGTTCAGGGATTTATTGGATACCTGTGTTATTGTATATCTGAGAATAATAAAAGGGAAACATGTTTCTTCCTTGCTCAAAGTCCCATACTAGTGCAAAGGCAGTCCAAATTTGTGAAAAAGTAATATGGATAAGAAAATTGAAATTGTGTCTGCTTGTATCAATGTAATTGGAAATTTCAACTCATATATGATATAATTAAAGTGTCAATATATGATCCTTTAGTCCTTTAATGACTCAGTGCATATGTCATATAAGTCAGTAATTTTACAAAATCCACTTTTGTTTTTAGGTACTAGAGGTTTCCGATGAGTAAGCAATGGGATAATTTAAGTGTACCTCTTGGAGCCTTGGTAGCGTGATTCAGACCTTTACCCAAATGGCCTCTGTTGATGTCAGGTATTTAGCCCGGCATCTTCAGAAACAGTCTGTTGCGGCATTCTGTCTCCTATGTCATGGGGGCATGTGCTCCTCCTCGGATTGGTTCCACGTGACAGCTAGTGGGAGTGTAGGTCTAAAGTAGCACTTGAGTATACCGACTCTGTATTCAAAGCAAGTGGTTAGATGTAACAAGTCTTAAAAGTTTTAATGGGCTGCAACATGGGTTGCTGTATGAATCAGTGAAAGTACTACTCTGAGTCTATTATCCATAAAAAGAAGAGAAAGAAGAACTGCTCCAAAATGAAAAAGAACTCAGTAAGTAAGGAATTTATTGGAACATGCCAACAAATATGTACAGGTCACAATCAGAATAACCTAAGTAATCTAAGAGTAGAAGATGATCAAGAATTATAAATTAGTCAGAATGTAGTGACCAACCAAGCTAATTTATTTGAGCATGGTTGGTTTCTTTATTTTTTTTTTTCAGAAAACACAACAAACTAACTTGAGCACCTCTACAAATTCCACACCATGTGTACTGTTAAAAAGCATGTGATTCTAGCCAATTCTGCTCAGAGTCCTATGAAACATAAGTAACAGACATGGTGCTGGTGATTTAGAGCATGCAAAGAAATATTACACAGACTTTACTTATGCAATAAGAAAAGCATTTATAGAATGAACTCCAGTGTGAAGGATACCAGCATCATGAAAACACCTTAAAATATTACAGAGCAAAATAATTAAAACAGGAAAAAATGTACCTCTATAAACCATCCACATATGCACAAAATAAATGTAAAACAAGTTAAAAAATGAAAGAAAATACAAGACATCTCTGTTAGCTTTACAATAGTGAAACAAGACATGAGATTTTTCACAAGGGTAATACTCTTTTTGAACTCATTACATTAATGATATTTCTTGAATTTTTTTAGCTTGTTATAGTTGTGATTGTTTTAACCAATTTAGCAATAGGTTCTCGTTTCATATGTGAGATTTAATTTATTGGACACATAATGTAACCGTAAATGTTAATGACAGGATTGCCCACTAATGAATCTGTAGAATATGTACGTGAAGCAATGCTTAATTAATTTCAAACATGATTTCGCTTCATGATGAGTCACCTCAGGAGCATCTATGAATGTAGCCTTTTGTGGTTCAAGGAGTCAAAAGGAGGTAATGTCTTAGGATATAAAGACCCATTCAAGTCTCTTAATAATTCAGTACATTTAAGGTGGCATTAAACAGCTCTTGATTTCGATTAAAAATGCTGCCTATCCCAATCAGGCTGGAAAGACCAAAATGCAAATTATGTAACCAAAATGTTTTGCAAAATGCTGCAAATTTGTTAAACCAGCTATATAACTTCTTGGAGCAGGGAGCAAATTAATTTAGAGCTAGCTCTAATTAGCCGCAATTAAGGGAGATAAAAATAAAGATACTCTCCACAATTTTACATTAGCTTTGAAATACATGAATTCAGTGAAATGGTTTTAAAACTTTTGTTTTGTATATCTTTTACCATGCAGTATGTAATTTCTGATATTTACAGTGCATATATAAAAATAAGTAATGGTTTTATTGTCCCTTTAAATGGAATTGGCAGAGGAGGACTTTAAAATATATTTTTTACTGTGCTAATAGTATTTATTATTATTATTATTATTATTATTATTATTAATATTATTATTATTATTATTAATATTATTATTATTAATAATAATAATAATAATAATAATAATAATAATAATAATAATGTCTTCTTCCAACTGACCATAAAACATCTAAAATGGAGTCAGTATGTCATAATTCATGACACCATGTTATTGTGGACAATTATTGTGAACAATGAGAATGTAAAACAGAGTTGTACTTCTATTAAAAAACAACAACAAAAAAACAACATAAATATGTTATATTGTGCTCTTTTTATTTAAAACGATAAACACTGTTAACTGATTAGAATATCTTGTCTAGTATTTGAACTTGGTTTTCAGTGCAATAAGTATATTTGTTTTTATTTGTGTTTTGTATTATTATTTCAGACCAGTAGAAACATGTTTTATAAAACTGTTTTATCCATACTCGTCTCATATTCTTTTTTAATTTCTGATTCTTTAGTTAGTAATTAAAATTTTACATAAAAAAAAGTTTTGTTGAATTTTCAATATGAGCTTTAAAACTATTGAGTTTGAAATATATATTCTCATTATTATATTTTACAATTGATCGAAGTATGAAAATAATTATTTTAAATCAGTATCTGTGTGACCAATTAATATGAATTCTTGCTAGAATGTGCATTGGGAATTTTTGTTGACTAGACCTCTGGTGAATCTGTATTTGTACTTACTTCTATCTCTCATAAATTACAGTATATTGTCCTTTCTCTGTTTCTGTTTCAGCTTAATTATCTTTATGTTAATTAGTGACAAATATCACACTTGATTAAACAGTCATCAGCTGTAAAATTAAGTAATCCTTCTCCTTCATAAAAACAAAGATTCAATTGCAAGTTCCAGTAAGGAAGAAATATATCTCTTACTAGTTTTAGTAATATTAAGGTTGATATAATATGTTATGATTTATTCTGACCTTCATGTACTAATGCCTTTTCTTTCAGAAATTATTGGTGTTCTTTAAACATGTGACAACTACATAAGGATCTTTGCCAAATACCAAGATACTGACCTTGCAAATATCAGGTTGATATCTACACGCAAAGTGTGCGTCCTTGAAATATACATTTAAGTCTAAACTATTTGAAGACAATTATAAAAAAAATCAAATTTTAAAAATGACCTAGTCTACAGTCTAAAGCAGTGATGGGTAACATTGGCACCCCAGATGTTTTTAAACTACATTTCCCATTATGCTTAGGTCCTATGCAGCCAAGTTGAGCATCATGGGAAATGTAGTTCTGAAACATCAGGGGTTCCAAGGTTAGCCACCACTCATCTACAGAATATCTATCTACATCTATCTATCTATCTATCTATCTATCTATCTATCTATCTATCTATCTATCTATCTATCTATCTATCTATCTATCAGTCTGCTGCCCATGTTCTTCTTTCCTTGGGACTTGCCATAATCAGCATCAGCAGTCTTTTACTTCTCTGAGGAGGCATTGCCCCACTCCCACTAGACACCTAGGGCCACATTACGAGTGGAGCGCATTTATTTCCGTCCAAGAGATAATGGGTATATTGCAAAGATTGTACTTGTCAGGCTTACTGCTTGTATTATGAGTTGAAAGTAAATGCGATCACTTGAGGGCAATCAGGAGTTATGCTAGAATGATTACCCAAACTTCAGAGCTCTGGTTAATTGTTTCACAAAACTTAAAAGTAGCACAAAACACATCAAAAATACATTACAAGATATAGATAAACTCATAATATCACTCAAAGATAGGAGGTCTCAGGTGTTAGAAAAAAATGGCAGCCAAAGGGCTTTAACATAGATACACATACATATACATGGTGAAAGATGGATATGTATGTATGTATGTATGTATGTATATATATATATATATATATATATATATATATATATATATATATATATATATATATATATATATATATATATATATATATACTATATATATATGTCTTTATATGTGTACTTATGTATTTATATATGTATTTACATACATATATACACAAATAAATACATATGTACACACTTGGAGCCCTTTGCCATTAAGTAGATGAAAACATGCAAAAGCATATTTATGCAATATCCATTTTTATTCATCTATGGGGGAATACGTGAATGCACACGCAATGTTCTAAGTCTAGATTTTTGTGCTCGTCAGGTTAGTGCAAGAGTGAAAGCAGTTTACTTTCAACTTATAATATGAGCGCAACCTTACGAGCGCAAATATATTTCTTCTAGCTCAATTTGGCCCCTAATGTTTATATATATATGGTATTAGGATAATCAGAGGAACTAAGTATGTTATAAAACAGTTTGGTAATATGATTTTATTTGTTAAAAATATATTTTATAGCATAGAGAAAAAAAAAACTTTCTGCATCATATGTTGCTACAAAAACAAATATATAGATAAAAAAAATGTATCATGAAAACGGAATTGGGGAATATATTTAATATAGAAAGTAATATATAGTTGACTTGCTTATATATTCTAAAGAATGGATTATTTGCAAAATTATAAAAAATTGTCAGGACTCCATAGGTAGACATATTTCTCAAACCATTAACAATGAAAGGGTAAATGTCTGTTAATGAAGAATTCACTAAGGCTGGAAAACAAAATGGACACAAAGCAAACAGCATATATACAAACCTTTAAATACATCAGAGCACAATAAATTGAATCTCAACTTTACAATCTATCATGTCATTTTATTTACAATTGCACTGCTGTGCATTCAAGATGTTATTAACGTAGCATTTACCTACCATCTTTGATAAAGACTGGTTTTAAAATTCTGACTGATTGGTAAAATTCAACTATCAATTTAGTTTAAAAAATAAAGTTTTCTCTGGTTTGTAAAATATAAGAACTGTAATACTTTTATAATGGGAAGGGTTTGAGTCTCAGTCCTACAATTTTTTAGAGGGTCCCTAGATAAGTATAGTGTGCATAAAGAAGATTTCAGGTTTGAGACATATTTTTTTTTATTTTATTTTTTTTTTGGGGGGGGGCAAGAAAGTGCAATTTTTTTACTGTTTCCACTCACTTTCCAGTAGATTATCCTGACATTTTCACATATATAAATTCCTACATGCTACCATTCAGATTTATCTGATTAAAGAGTTAAGGATAGTAATAATCGGGGGGGGGGGGAGCTTACTTTATTCGTGTGTTTTGAGGATTGAACAAATAATAAAAATAAACAGTATTTTATAAAAATTGAAACAAAAAAATTAGGAAACTTAAAAAATATTCAAGCAGCCAACTTTACAGTTATTGGACCACTTGAGATTGACTGACCCATGGGGCGGGAGCGGGTGGGAACCGCTACACTATGAAACATTTTTGGACATAAAGTGGGAGAGTGGTTGGATAGGAAAATTCTTAAATTAAATAATATGGGCACCCTAGCCTGGATATCTCCCCAGAAATGGCCAAAAAGTATCTTGCTTTATCACATACTGGCGGAGACCCTTTGGGTATGGGACAGAACTATAGCTACCACTACTCATGTATCCACAAAGTGTTCTCCTCTTCTACCGATTATTGAGAACCCCAAACTCCCCTACCATAATTTAAGCTTCCGAAAGACTAATCCATATAGCCTCAGGGAGGGATCTATACAGGGTATCACAGAAAATGGGAACATTATGATATTTTTAAATCTTGGATACATTATAGCCAGTTAATCCACTTTATAACTTCCCATAAAAACAAACAAGACTTGGGGAGGAAACTAACACCATTTGAGGAACTATGTATTATGGCACATGTCCCAAGACATCTGATTTCACTGATTTACAAAATTTTGCCCGTCCCTGATGCAGAAACACTTCCCACATATACCAATCAATGGCATAGGGAACTTGACTCACAATTTGATTGTAAAACATGGTTGAAAGCCTTTGGTCTGATTGGGAGATCCTCGGTATCAACCCATATTCAGGAGACCCATATTAAGCTTATCTGCAGATTGTACCTCACTCCGACGAGGTTGCACAAAATTTTCCCTGCTCTTAGCTCCACCTGTTGGAGGGGCTGCGGAGGTGAAGGGTCTCTTCTTCATATTTGGTGGCATTGCCGGAACTTAGAGAGCTTTTGGTCAACAGCTACAAGACAAATGTCCACAATTCTTAATATTCGCATCCCTAATGCCCCAGAGATTCTACTGTTCCTGAATCTGCCCAAAACACAGAGTGAGGCCCATCTGGAGCTGTTACTAATAATGATCTCAGGTGCCAAGAAGCTAATTCACAGAAAATGGAAATCACAGGCTAACCCTACAATAGAGGAATGGCGGGCCCAGGTAGTGGAGACCCTCCTTATGGAGAGATTTCACGACTTGAAAACACATAAATTGGCAATATAAGACATGATTTTGGCCCTGTGAAATGTATTTTGTGTATGACGGTTGAAGATACAAATGTATAATTTGACAAATTGTATCCGTTTCTTTCTTTATCCTTTGTTTGTATTTTGGCATTTCACATCTATAAAGCTTTTTTTTTTTTAAAAAAAGTGGGAGAGTGGGAGAGAGGAGGGAGATAATTTTGATCTATGGGATCTGGGAGGGGATGGGGAGTTATTTATTGAGGGGGGAAGCTACAATACTGAAAAATATGGAAACATTTCCAAAAATAACAATTTTATGGAAAACTGGGTACTGGCAGACAGCTGCCAGTACCAAAGATGGCGCACAGTAAGGTAGAGGGGGAGGGTTAGAGAGCTGTTTGGGGGGGGGAATCAGGGAGGTGGGGGGCTAAGGGGGTATACTACATGGCAGAATATATAAATATGTGGAAACAAAATTAAAAGATACCTTTTATTTTAGTACTGGCAGACTTTCTGCCAGTACTTAAGATGGCGGGGACCATTGTGGGGTGGGGGAGGGAATAGAGCTGTTTGGGAGGGATCAGGGAGTGAATGTTTTAGGTGGGAGGCTGATCTCTACACTAACGTTAAAATTAACCCTGCAAGCTCCCTACAAGCTACCTAATTAACCCCTTCACTGCTGGGCATAATATGTGTGGTGAGCAGCAGTATTTAGCAGCCTTCTAATTGCCAAAAAGCAATGCCAAAGAAATATGTCTCCTATTTCTAAACAAAGGGGATACCAGAGAAGCATTTACAACCATTTGTGCCATGATTGCATAAGCTGTTTGTAATTAATTTCAGTGAGAAACCTTTTATTTGATCGCATTTGGCGTTGAAATGGTGGCAGGAAATATACCAAAATGGGCCTAGATCAATACTTTGGGATGTCTTCTAAAAAAATATATATACATGTCAAGGGATATTCAGGGATTCCTGACAGATATCAGTGTCCCAATGTAACTAGCGCTAATTTTGAAAAAAAAAAAGTTATTTGAAAAATAACAAAGTGCTACTTGTATTTATTGCCCTATAACTTGCAAACAAAACAAAGAAGATGTAAACATTGGGTATTTCTAAACTCAGGACAAAATTTAGAAACTATTTAGCATGGGTGATTTTTGGTGGTTGTAGATGTGTAATAGATTTTGGGGGTCAAACTTAGAAAAAAATGTGTTTTTTCCATTTTTCCTCATATTTTATATATTTTTTTATAGTAAATTATAAGATATAATGAAAATAATGGTATCTTTAGAAAGTAAATTTAATGGCGAGAAAAACTGTATATAATATGTGTGGGTACAGTAAATGAGTAAGACGAAAATTACAGCTAAACACAAACACAGCAGAAATATAAAAATAGCCTTGGTCCCCAACGGTCAGAAAATGGAAAAGTGCTGTGGTCCTTAAGGGGTTAAGTTAAAAAGCAGCAGTCGTAAGACCACTGCTCCTTAACTTATCCACCACCTCTGAGGTGGCAGACTGCAATCATACCGATCGGATACGATCAGGGTGATTGACTCCCCCTGCTAGCAGCCGATTGGCCGCAAATGTGCAGGGGGCAGCATTGCACAAGCATTTCACCAGAAATGCTTGTGCAATGATAAATGCCAACAGCGTATGCTTTTGGCATTTAGCGATGTCGGGCGGACATAATCCTATACAGTGGATCATGTCCATCCAACATATGATAAATCTACCCCATAGGCCCCATTTTGCAATCTGAAAATGCAGCTTTTTTATCCCTTGCAGTGCCGGATTGCACTTCCAATGTGGTCTGCATCTTAAAGGGATATGAAACAGCCTGTTGAATTGTTGTAATAAAAAAGCACTAAGCAGTGGCTTATACATATTAGAAATCATTGCAATACCTATTATTTGTCATTTTAAATGGAGTTAACCTTTTATTTCTTTTTTTAAACTTCATTTGTGCAGTGTCTATTCCTTCATGTTACATCCCCACAAGCAGACTGGGATCTTTACTGGAAGGCATTTATAACTTGATAAAGTTCATAAATTCTAGATTAACAAGAGCTGGTTTTAGTATTAAAGGTATAGGAAAATCAAAATTAAACTTGCATGATTCAGATAGAGCATATAATTTTAAGATCATTTTAAATTAACTTCTGTTTTCAAATGAGCTTTGTTCTCTTGTTATCTCTTGTTGAAAAAGAATATCTTGCACTAGTGGGAGCTAATTGCTGATTGGTGCCTGCACACATTTGTCTCTTGTGGTGGTTGGCTAGCTAGATGTGTTAAGCTAGATGTCAGTAGTGCAATGCTGTTCCTTTAGCAAAGGATAACAAGATAACAAAGGAAGTTTGAGGATAGAAGTAAATTGGAAAGTTGTTTAAAAATGTATGTTCTATCCAAATCCTGAAGAAAATGTGGGGGTTTCCTGCCCCGTTAAGTGAATACTAGATAAAAAGGTATCTAGGAGGAGAAGAAGACAAGGGGCGCCAACATAGTGTAAATCGTATATATGTGATGTAAAACAATAATTCGCATAAGATCTACTCACAAATAAAGTGGCACCTTGAATGAACTAGGTGCGTGCAGGCAGGCTGACATTCAGAACCAGCAGTCAGTACGCTGGAGGTCTCACCCGGGAGACCTATGGATAAGTAGGTGAATGTAGAGGGAAAAACAGCTGTGGATAATGGAGAAAGCCGGATCGCCAATGAAGGAATTCAAACGGCTGTGCTAGTGTTCCAAAGTGCTGCTCACACAGTCGAGCTTAATCCCAGGCAAACTGACAGCGTCAGTATAGAAGATTGTGCTGGTTAAAAGTCTCACTGGAAAGAAGAGCTGCAAGTAGCAATAATAGAGAAGCAAAAAACCGGGTCTGGCTTAAAATCTTAATATTTATTTGCTACGCGTTTCTCAGTCCGTAAAGGACCGTTTCATCATGATGAAACGGTCCTTTACGGACTGAGAAACGCGTAGCAGAGTTCTGAAACAAGAAAAAAGCTTAGATGCCTTCTTTTTTATATAAAGATAGCAAGAGAACGAAGAAACATTGATAAGAGTAAATTAGAAAGTTGCTTAAAATTGCATGCTCTATCTGAATCACGAAATAATTTTTTTGGGTTCAGTGTCCCTGTAAGCCATTCACTACCTCAGGGATGTTGAACTGATTTCAGACGGACTAGCAAGGATCATCGGCAAGCCCTTCTTTCACACAAATGGTTGCCCGAGAGCAGGGCAAGTCTCTAGAAGATCTATAAGATCAAGCAAGTGAGAGTAGAGATAAATAAAATAGAAGATTCAAAAGGAAAAAAAAATGTGTAATATCAATTAAGAACAACATACAAAAAAATCCTGAAACATCAATATAAATTACAGTAATTAATATAGCCATGACTGTTTTACAGCTACAGGATTTCTGATGCTACAATTTAGTATTCTGGAAAAAACAAAATGAGCCTACATTATAAAGGAAAACATCGGTCTAAAATGTTAACCATATTGCAAGCTGCAGGATATTACAATATTTTACTTAGAACAGATGCACACAAAAGCAATAAAATGTAGTTTTTATAATTACAATAGTATTTATGTTGTTTGTGCCTAGACTATTGAGAGGAAAGAATTTCAAGTGCATTTCTATTGACACAGTTGAAAGATCCATGTTTTTTTAATAGACCTGCAAACTAGACATTGACAAAATTCAGTAATATACGTGTTTGATCAGAATGAGGAAAACAGGCTACATAGTTTTATACATTTTTTTCCTAGAAAACTGCTTTTGGTGAAGTATAAATCATTACATGTTTTATTGTAAGGCCTGAGAGGCTAGAAGCAACGTAATATTGCCAAACCGAGTCAACCTAATGAAGATATACAACAGTTTTTCATAAAGAAATATATTTAATACAAGGAGGAGATTAAAAAATAATACTCTATTGCACTTCTAAATCTTTAAATATTTTATACAATCTATACTAAAACTCTGTTTCAACCTTCCCAAAGAAAATGGCACAATTCAAAGTATACTTCCAATCCCTGTGGTACCAACAGATTTAATCTATAAATCCACTTTGTTTCTGCCTGACTTAAATTTTTATAGGAGTTTGTTCTTCTCCAATCACTATCAATTCCCTGAATAGCCATAAATCTTAGTTGAAATGTCCTTAGTGTGGTGTTTCTTAAAGTTTCTGTATAAAACTGTGGCTCTTTAAAAATAAATAAATACATAAAAAAATAATATAACTATTATATATATAATGTACACAGAATAACTCATTGTGTAGGCAATTAACAAATTTACACAAAGGACTTTTTCCAACAGAAAACCTTTGTTTCCAATGCAGCAAATGATTCTGGGTAAGATATGCAAATTAGGCTCACAATGCCTCACTTTTTTTACTTCAATCTGTTTATAGGCTACACAATGAGTCATTCTCTCTAAATGTTGTGCATAATGGAGAATTTTATTCTCACTTTTGGTCTCCCCATAATTTAAAAAGTCTATATGAGTGTATGTTAATATATAGATAGATAGATAGATAGATAGATAGATAGATAGATAGATAGATAGATAGATAGATAGATCGAAAGAAATATATACTGTATATAGATAGATAGATATAATCTTCTATTACACACAACTTCTAAGTTATATTTAAAATATCATAATAGCTTCCTTGTGATGTTAAATATCCTCTAATTTTTTCTTGTTATTGTTACCCAAATAAAACTAATTAATGTTGTATTTTATGTTTTACATATCATATCTCCCTTTATCTACATAAATGCATTATTTAATTCTGTCAGTAGCTTGATTTATCAAGTGACTGTCATTCACCAAACTATCTTACTGAGGGGGGCAGAGCCTACAGCTGTTGTGGAAGGACGAGTTTGTGGAGAGCTCCTTATTCTTTTGGACTTTTAAAGATTATTTTTCCTCAAACCTGATATTTAAAGCAGAGCTGTGAGCTAAGGTACCCTGAGAAACCCTAGGAGAGTTTGTGAGTATATTTTACAAAGGTGGATCTTTCTATGCTCTTCAGCTAAACTTTTTTTTTCTTTTGTGATTCAGATAGAGCATGAAATTTTAAGCAACTTTCTAATTTACTCCAGTTATCAATTCTTCTTCATTCTCTTGGAATCTTTATTTGAAATGCAAGAATGTAAGTTTAGATGCCGGCCCATTTTTGGTGAAGAACCTAGGTTGTCCTTGCTGATTGGTGGATAAATTCATCCACCAATCAAAAACTGCTGTCCAGAGTTCTGAAACAAGAAAAAAGCTTAGATGCCTTCTTTTTTTATATAAAGATAGCAAGAGAACGAAGAAACATTGATAAGAGTAAATTAGAAAGTTGCTTAAAATTGCATGCTCTATCTGAATCACAAAATAATTTTTTGGGGTTCAGTGTCCCTGTGAGCAATTCACTACCTCAGGGATGTTGAACTGATTTCAGACGGACTAGCAAGGATCATCGGCAAGCCCTTCTTTCACACAAATGGTTGCCCGAGAGCAGGGCTCTGTTTATAGGCTACACAATGAGTCATTCTCTCCAAATGTTGTGCATAATGAAGAATTTTATTCTCACTTTTGGCCTCCCCATAATTTAAAAAGTCTATATGAGTGTATGTGAATATATATAGATAGATAGATAGATAGATAGATAGATAGATAGAAATATATACTGTATATAGATAGATAGATAGATAGATAGATAGATAGATAGATAGATATAATCTATTACACACAACATCTAAGTTATATTTAAAATATCATAATAGCTTCCTTGTGATGTTAAATATCCTCTAATTTTTTCTTGTTATTGTTACCCAAATAAAACTAATTAATGTTGTATTTTATGTTTTACATATCATATCTCCCTTTATCTACATAAATGCATTATTTAATTCTGTCAGTAGCTTGATTTATCAAGTGACTGTCATTCACCAAACTATCTTACTGAGGGGGGCAGAGCCTACAGCTGTTGTGGAAGGACGCGTTTGTGGAGAGCTCCTTATTCTTTTGGACATTTAAAGATTATTTTTCCTCAAACCTGATATTTAAAGCAGAGCTGTGAGCTAAGGTACCCTGAGAAACCCTAGGAGAGTTTGTGAGTATATTTTACAAAGGTGGATCTTTCTATGCTCTTCAGCTAAACTACATGACTGACCGCATGGCAAGAAGATCTAGGTTGTGAATAGGTTTGCCTCTGTGGTTGGGGCTGACGCACATCCCCCCACCTAGGATTGAGATGGTTCTGGGTAGTTGGCAGTGAAAAGAGTTGCACAGCTCTCTCTACACGACCTTTGTTGATATATATGCCAAGTGGGGGTGTTATACAAATAATTTTCTTATCTTCTACTGTGGACCTCATAATAAGCCTGATCCACAACTATGGAATGTGTACAGAACACCATACTTGGGGCTATAGAGAATATTCTATCTGGTCACTTTGCCAGGCTAGAAAGATGCATTGAGATGGTCAACCGGATGTGGTGCATGTAGCAAGATACTACCCTATAGAGGAAGATTGCTGTTTCCTTGAGAATACTTTTGCTCCTCTTGCTGCTTCAGAGATACAGCAAAGCAATGGGGAGAAGGAGCGAGGTGTGCAAGCTCCAGATATATTAAACATCTGTTCATCAGTGAAGGCTAGTGCTCCATACACACTCATAGCTTTTGAGCAAAGAGTTGAGACCGGGACGAGGAGCCGACTAGGTCGGCGGACCCTCATGCTGTCTAAAAGGAAATGGTGGAACTCGGGATTTCATACTTCTTTATTCAAGCGGAAGGACTCTACACCTCACTTGCAGTTTACTACTCATTTTAACACCTATGGCCAATGATCTATGCTCAGGAGAAAGGTTTGATTTGGTCATATACTTTATTTCAGTAACTGTGAAATCAGGTTTGGGTTAAGATTATGGCCCATGTGAGAGTTTTAAGTTACTTTCCTATGTAGCCCTTGCCCTAAACATCTACTAGGAATGTAGCATTCCTTCTAGGTTTAATAGTTTATCTCTACTGAGACTGATGTACTTGTGGATGTTTAGTAAACATACACACTCCTTTTTCTTAAAGTGCTATATTCAGATCTTTCATTTCTATAGATTAAGTTATTTTTGTAGAGATTATTATGATTACCAAGAAAATCAGATTTTACAATTGAATATTGCTTTTCATATGGATCTTCATGCTTTATAGAAAGTGGTGGTTGGCCAGGAGTCTACATGTACAGTATGTATTGTACTTTATAAAGCACTTTTTATTATTAGCATTGTAAACATACTTGATTGTGTCTAAATGTTGATGTGCAGGAACCAAAGTATGGGTAATGTAATTGTTTAAGTTATTTGCAGTGGACACTGCTCCTCTTATTTACTAAATATTTCTGCTTTGTAATGAGAGTACTTCAGCTTTGGTTTATATTGCCTTAGTTGCTACCAATATATAATATGATGTTGGCTTCCCAAAGAATAGTGACTTGCTGTTAGTGGCTGAGACAGAAACACATTTTTGATACAAGGGTGGAAGTTTGAATAACCAAAGGAGAGCATGTATTTAGGACATTTATTCAGGCAGAACGCAGGTTTCGATATTTTATTGTTCTCCTATGCTAGACTTATCATTCAAATTTCTTCTTACATAGAATTATACTTTGATACAGTGTATGTTTTTCTCCTACTTATATTTGCTAAGAACACCATAGGCTGTTACTCTGTTAGTTCTATAACAGTGCTATTTTATTAGTTCAAAGTTGTATATTATATTTTCTTAGTGATCATCTGAACTTTTTCAAAAGAAATCGTTTTTCATTTGTTATGCTTTTTGTTTACTGAGCATTTACATTTTAGGGTATTTAAAGTAGGCCCCAGTTTAATCGCTTTGACTCCCTCACTTCGTATTTTCCAAGGTCATAAAGTAGCCCTATATAACACTCATATTTTAAATCCTTACCCGATTATATCTAGATGTTAAATTCAGAGGTCCATCAGTGACCATCAATTTCTCAATAATTTATGTACTTGGTTTTAAGGCCCAAGAGCGACTGCTCAAAACTTTGAGGGCATGATATAGAAAATAGAGACATATATGAGACAGTTCTGGACGTGTTATTTACAGGTTAAATCGCTTTAGCATTGTTTTCCAAAACTACTATACTCACCTATATCTACAGTATGCTGTTGGAATCCTTACTTTTGGATATGCTAGTAGGTGTTAGAGTATATTTTGCTTTCTGCTTATATTATATTATATTTTTTTATTCTACAGGGACTCATTGTACTTACAAGTATGTATGTCATTTGATGATAGGAACATTTTGTTTTTTCTTTTATATACACCTGTATAATGTGATTCTAACACTTATGATATTGCCTGTAATGTTCTGCATATTTGGTCTCAATAAAAATAATTTAAAAAATATATATCTTTTTGATTTGTTACTCTATATAATTATTAAATATATGTGTTCATTCAAATATAAACTTATAAATAAATTAATAGTAAAAATGCCAAAACAATTGTGTAAAATAAAGTAAAATGAATTAGTCCTTTAATCCCATAGGTTAAGATTTCCTCCAGATTCCTTTGAGTGCTGGGTTAATCCTGGAAATAGACCTCAGGGGAAAAAAGGGAACCAGACGATAGTGAAGTCTGTTTTAAAAAACCATTATTTTTATGAGTAGTCAGATACTCACACACTTTTAAGCTATAACTCAGTTCTTAGGGGCCCATTTATCAAGCTCAGTATGGAGCTTGAAGGCCCGTGTTTCTGGCAAGCCTTCAGGCTCACCAGAAACACCAGTTGCAAAGCAGTGGTCTAAAGACCGCTGCTCCATAACCTGTCCGCCTGCTCTGAGGAGGCTGACAGACATCGCCGTAATTCAACCTGATCAAATACGATCAGGTTGATTGACACCCCCCTGCTAGCGGCTGATTGGCCGCAAATCTGCAGGGGGCGGCGTTGCACCAGCAGTTCACAAGAGCTGCTGGTGCAATGCTGAATGTGGAGAGCGTATTGCTCTCCGCATTCAGCGATGTCTGTCGGACATGATTCGCTGATCAGATCATGTCGGACAGACACATAATAAATAGGCCCCTTAGTCATTAGGCAGGTAGGTATCAGGCCCCTCTGCACTCTCTCGTGGTGTATGTCTTCCAGTTATGCAGAGTAATAACACATAAAACAAACAATAATGAAGACCGTTTTTTCAAAGGGGAATATAGTTTAATTGACTGGTACTCACACAGCAATGAGCTATAACGTAGCTGTAAGTGGTTAAGCAGGTAGGTATTTAGCTCCTCAGCTTCCTCCAGATAAAACAGGAACAGTAGCACATAAGAATAAAATATTTATTAAAAATACATCAAATTTATAGGAGAAAGGACAATACTGCATACAGGTATTACAACACTCTGTAACATTTATCATGAACATACCACATGCACAATGAACTGAAAAGCAGAATAGCCAAGAACCCAGTAAGTAATACATTGTCCTTACAATGTCCTTAAAAACAGCAAACTCCAACGATCATTTCACCACTTTCCTAGTGGCTTTTTCTCTGTATAATTATTACTTTTCATCTGTTGTTACCTTTTAAATCTGTAATATTTCTAAACTCAGGAAGATTCTCTCAACATTGTAAAATATTATAAACTCACAGATCTTGCTCTGAAGTTTGCTTGCTTTTAGTCTAGCACAGCTTGCATTGTTACCTAGACATATTCCAGTGGTTTTCTGTAAGAAATAACATTTCCAAATGTGTTTTATCAATTGATTATCAAAGACTCAATATGAGTTTGCAAGAATTATAACAATTCAAACTGTACTATTTTTTAAAATTAGGAATGCCTGGTCTTGCAACTCACTTTATGTCAATGTGGCTCTGCTTATTATTAGTCATTCATTCCATAACAATGTGTGATTTTGGTAAAAGTTCTCTCTAACTGCATGTCCAGTGGTGTCTTGGGAAAGCTGAGCAATGGAAAATCTTCAAGCAGCCAAAATATTTTCTAAAGTAATTGATTATTTATATATAAGGGTTATTGTGTTTTGGTTGATTTTTAAATTGGCCTTGAGGTGTATTGACAAATGCTAACAATGATAAATGTCTCTTGTAGAAACTGCTTATCATTGGATGGCAGCTGTATAAGCATAACAGTGACAAATTCAGATGAACAATTTTGATTTAAGATATCAAGAAAGGGTTGTAGCTAACATGTCACTATGGTACACCATATTTTTCAAAAATGTTGTTTTAATTATTCTTTATAATTTGTTTCTGAACAAGTTAAACTGTTTCTGTAAAAGCTAATTCATTATGCACTTTGTATATATATATAAATGTATAAAGGTGCTAAATGTTTTGTAGGGTTAGTGATATAGGACAGAAAGAGGTATATTCAAGCTGTCTAGAAAACATTTTCAATGGGTTCTCTTGGAGCAATAAACCACTTTAATATCTATAGTCATTCCAATCAGCATGGTGGAGGGGTACAACAGTAATGCTGGAGTTGACTAAGGCTTTGAAGCTATTTTCTATAGTATATGTGTAACACATCCTGTATGGTGCAACTGTTACAAAGAAATTACATTTGACATATTTTATTTTCCATTAAAGGCTCATTCAAATAACTTTTTGGAGACCTCAGAGAGATGTTGTACTGACACATAGCTTTTTCTAAGATAAGTACATGTCTATGTTGGAACAGAGTGATGTGAAAATGTTGTTAATGGTTCTGATGAATGGGATAACACAGGCATCCCCCGAGGAAATTCAAACTAAAAGGATGTAAGAGTGTTAAAGCATTTCCTTATTGCAATGTTACTTCATATGAAACAAACTTAAAATCAGCTTCAGAGCAGCATTATAATTCTGCTCCAAAGTTGAACATGGTTGATGACTGTTGGGTACACACATATGCCTCTTGTCAGTAGCTCACTAGCTCTGTTAATTAATGGACCAGTAAGCCATTGCTGATCTTGACTTAATTTAACTATGGGTTTAACCTATTTGATGGAATTAAACACATAATTATGTGTTTTCTTTAATTGCTCCTGTGGAAAGTGGCATAGTACTGCTTGAATGCATTGATCTAATATTTGTATTCACAATACAGCTGATAAATAAGACTTTTTGCATCCAGCTCCTAGATAAATAAAGATGTTGAACTTTGAATCTAGCTTTCTGTGAGTATTTTCTGTTTAGTGTGTGATTGTTATCAAACATTCTATACCTTAGTGCAGTGCTTTCCAAACTGTGTGTCGGGACACACTAGTGTGTCGGCAGCAGTGTGTAGGTGTGTCCCTGCTTCAGCACAAATTTTTTTTAAATTTAATTTTTTATTTATTTTTTGGTTTCTGACTTTCCGCCTGCTTGCTACTCATATCACATGGTTGACACGTGATTGATACCTAGGGGGTCACAGATCATCTTAACCAATTGGCGCAGCTCAGTGGGAACTGAAACTATTCCCATTGGCAGCTTTGGCGGCACATTGGCTCCTGACTGCACGTGTAGTCTCCTTAATTGGCTCGTGACTGCATGTGTAGTCAGTGAGTGGACCAGCAGTGTGTTTGCAGCGTGGGCAGTAGTCAGTCCAGCTCACGGAGCTCTGAGGGCGGCAACTTAAACGCTGAGCTGAAGTCAGAAGTCAGTGGGGTGTTTTTGCAACTAGCTCCAAGTAGTGCATTGCTGCTCCTGATATATGGATAGGAAGTGGAAGCTTAAAAATGCTTGATGATGAAATGCGAGTGGCTTTATCTAATATTCCACCAAATATTCAGAAACCGTGTTGATCCCATCAACCTCATAGATCCCATTAAAATAGTAAGTAGCTATTGGTGTTATTCAACTTTTTTTTAATTCTTGCACATACATACTGTTACTTGTAAATACATTATGTTATTATATAATGTATGTATGTGTCCATATCTTTTAAAACAAGTTAGTTTAACCTCCTTTTTGCTAGAACAACTGAATTAATTACGGTGTCGCGAAATTATGAAGGTCGAAAAAGTGTGTCACCAACATGAAAAGTTTGGAAAGCTCGCTTAGTGGTTACCTTCTTTCCTGAGAGAATACTGAAATTCCACTGAAAATCCACAGACCCTTGTAAGGTCTGAAGGGAGACTGAGGAAGTTATTCATAATAGTATTCTAAATATTAATCTGTTATCGAAGTCTACAAAAAATTTTTTGTCAAGACTGTGATTGACCCGATTGCTATCTTTTCACCATGCAGTTGTGAAAATATACCCAGACAATAAGCCAGTTTGTCACAATATTTAGTAGATAATATTCTTATTTAAGTCTGGTTCTCATGTAAAATACAGGGCTATTTTATTTTATTTTACTGATCTGAAAAATTTACTTTTGTGAGACCAATTCAGTTGCAACCCCAAAAGTTTATGATTATTTTACTTAGCAGAATGTTTGCTGGCCTATTTCTATATTTACACAAAGTAATTCTATACAGGATATGGTAGATGTTATAATAATATCAGTACAGATATGACAAGAATGATACTCCCCTTATTGTGAACCGCTGCCTTCTATCAGTCTCCCCCAAAAGACTGTTTAGAAATGTAGATAGTGGAAAGATGCGCAGGTCCTAAAGAGTTCTTTTTCTAGTGTTCCAGTTAAAGCTGAGGAAGAAATAACTTGGCTTTTATGTGTGTAGATCAACTTACTTACTCCGGAAAGTTCAGAGTCCAACTTGATCATTTGTAGAACCTGATATTAGATGTATGGTATATTTCTGTCTATTCCCCACTAATCTGGAAGCAGCTGCAAGTAATAAAAAGATGTAAAAAATATGCAGTATACTCACTCCGAAATAATCGGAATCCAGCTCCTCGCAAGACAATTGAAAGTGTAGTGAAGTTTCTGTCTACTTTCCCATAATGTGGGTGTATTTGCAAATGATAAAAATTTCACTGAGAGGTGTTGTAGTCAATAGTGTGAATAATATGCAGTATACTCACTCCCAAATAATCGGAATCCAGCTCCTCACAGGATAAATGTAGCAATATTATGACGATTCCAAAAAGCAACAGGCAAATATTTGTTACAAAACAAACATTTATTAAAACATCTCACAGTGGACAGATAAAAAGAGCTCTGCGAATTTGCTCTGAAATTCACAGAGCTCTTTTTATCTGTCCATTGCGACATGTTTTAATAAATGTTTGTTTTGTAACAAATATTTGCCTGCTGCTTTTTGGAATCGTCACGATATTGCTAGGGGTTAGTGGTAGGTTTTTTTAAGGGTGTATTGGGTGGGTTTTATTTTTAGGTTAGGGACTTTGGGCCACAAAAGAGCTAACTGCCCTTTTAAGGGCAATGCCCAAACCATCAAGACTCGTAATACCAGCGGGAATAAAAAAGCAGCGTTAGGACCTGCTAATGCTGCTTTTTTACCCTAACACACAACTTTAGCTGTCTATTTCTATATTTGTTAGCAATATAACTCTAGCATTTAATTAATGACTTCATTTATTTATTCTTTTATTTATTCCTCCTTTTTCATTTATTTTACCTCAAGTTTTTGATCTCCAAATGAGTTTCCTTTTGAAGTCTAGTCTCTGATATGATTCATTGTTCAGTTTAGTCTTCAGAGATAAAACATTGTGGTTGATTACAATGTTTCCATTTTCTGATACTGGAAAAACAGGAACATACTTTTTTCTTCCCATACACAGATGATCACAATGTTTCAGACCACAATAAATATATATGTTTCTCCTTTGGGGGATGGTGGTTTACTTCAGTTCCAAATTTGTTTAAAAATTAGTTTTGTTTTGTATATAAATTTAGTTGTATGCTAGAATACACACACAATCTGATCTCTATTTTCCTCTAATTTCTACGATTATGAGTAGAGCACTAATTGTACTAGAAGTCATTTTTTGCGCAACTTGGTTTGCACTCGTATTACGAGTTAAAAGTAAAAAGTTAATGCTCTTGTGCTAACAAAACATGTGCAATAATCCTATAACCTTTTCCCCTGTAAAAGTCAATGGAGCAAAAAAAGTGGGGGGAAAAGCTAACAACCAACTCGCACGCAAACCCAATTGCATATTCTCATGTGTGCTAACTCGACATGAAAATATGAATAGTTCCCATTCCCCCCCCCCCCACCCCACCGAGAGGTGGAGATAGACACAAAGCACTGGGAAAGAGAGAAATGTTCTGGGTGTTTAAATTACAGAACAGAGTTCCCAGGGAACTTAATTCTGAATATGACTTTATTAATTATTGGAAATAGATACTATGTAAGTTCTATATCTTGTACTTGTGTTTCTATTTATCCTCATGTTAAATATTTACTTGTTGAACTTATATATCCTTTTGTCAGTGTATATATATATATATATATATATATATATATATATATATACCATATTGTATGTATATATATGCGCTTCACTTTGATTGAACTTATGTATCGGTCTAGCCATCCCTAGGTACTATTAGGTTTTGGTGTGACATGTCCATATGGCCAATAATTACTTAGGAAAGGCAGAGTATTTTATATCTATTCCATGTATATGTATACATCCCTAGTACTTTATTCCAGCTAAGTGAATGTTGTCTTGGCTTTGAGGGCTTAATACACGGGTAAGTAATTACATAGTTTAGTTTAGCTTAACATTCTTTCCATCTATGTGGTACAATATCAACAGGTCCTCTTTGTTAATCACAGACAATCCATTCATCTCTTAATATATTGTATTGGATGGGTACATGATTAATTTTATAATTTTAAATTTTTATTTATTTTTATATTTATAATTATACTTTTATTCTATCCCCCTGACACCCTATTTTGTTATTAGTTTACATTTTGTTCTGTATTAATTTATGCATATAATTTCATTTGAATGTTGCATCATTGCACAATTGGGAATGTACTAATGATAAATGAATAGTCAGGCTTTGATTCAGACAGCATAAGGAATTTATAGGGTTAACTCTAAGTTTAGACACACATGATTTCTTCTTCTTATTATTATTATTATTATCATCAGGTATTTGTAGAGCGCCAACAGATTCCGCAGTGCTGATTTGGTTGATTAATGGCCAATCAGCTTATAGTATTACTTTTAAAAAGGTTGCACAAGTGTTCTGTTTTAGTTATGATTACGGCTCATTAGTTGAAACTTGTTAACGTTCAGTACTCTTGTGTTGTATTACTGAGTAGACTGAGACCTACCTGGAATATTTTATGTTTTGGAAAAATAAAGACTTGATTTTATTTTCACGGCTCTTTGCCTCTGGGGCTCTTTCCCCTTTGAACACACACACACACACACACACACACACACACACACACACACACACACACACACACACACACACACATATTTATATATATATATATACACATATATACATATATATATATATATATATAAAGGGATATCTATTTATAAATACACAGAACATATTCTGCTATGTACAGAACACTAAAATGTGAAATATTTACAGCAAATACACACTATGAAACTTAATTAAACATGAATATTGCATACATATGATTTTACATGTTTTCATTTACTTAACTGCAAATGGCTAACCTATATACGATGAGACTGTCCTGAACAGAACTATTGTAATATAGAACACAGATGAATCGAAACTACTACACTGTGCTTATAGGCAAATAATAATGTTGCCTTAAATAAACATTTTAATATGTACAATCCAAATGAGCTGATGCAAGGCATCCTTTCTGACATGTGTATAATAGTACTTCCCTAGGCAGGGCATAAACAAACAAATTAATTTGTACCAAACTTATAGCTGAAATAATAAATGAAGATGGGGTAACATGAAAAAGAATATGAACAATGTATAGCAGTCTCCTGAGACTTTAGAGCTTGGACACAGCTGTGAACTTAAAGCTTCAGACCATATAGTCTTCATAAAGACTCCATCTTGAAGAGAGGCATATTGAAAAGTCCCCATAGAATGATTTTGAGGAACTTTCAGGGGCAAATAAATAGTAGTCTTACCCCACACCTGTTCTCCTCGCTTTAAGTCCAAATAAAGTAATGTGCTGCCACCAAGAGAACTGGGGGAAAGCACAAGGGTTCTTCTCCAGTATTTTATTTCTGGTTGATAACTGCTTGTTCTTGGTCGTATTGTCCAGGTCCCCAGCTGTGCACCACATCATAGTTGGCTGGAGTGTCAAGTCGCAGCTTCTGCTACATAAGACCTCTGTGTCATCTCTCTGGTCCCATAAAGTATTTAAGCTCTGCTCTCGTGGGTCAGCCGCATCCCCTGTGGTATGTGTTTGGAGCTGAGATGGCATAGCTGAAGCTTGACATGGGATACATTCAGTCTTATCATTATTGTAGGGCACTGCTGCTCCAAATGTGTATCTGGTTTTATGGGATATTGCGAGAGATTTCTCTCTTGTATGTCCCTCGGCTGGCATCTCCCTGAGTAGGCTCTAATACTCTGAAGTATATAAATGTAACCAAGAAAGTGCTTTGTCTAGAACATAAATTACATAACCAAGTTATGATGCTGGATATAGTTGCACATCCCTTCCAACCCCAGAGCCTTTAACTGATGTTGAGCTGCGAGTAACTCATTAGTTGCGGGGGAGCTGTTAGAGAGCAATGCTGAGCCGCAGCCAAAGCATGGAACCCAAGGGGGCGGATCAGTAACGGGAGAAGCCCGACTAGACTCTGACCTGATCTGGAGGTGTGTCAGAGGGAGAGATCCGTTTGCAGTTAGGTAAATAGACAAGTGCTTCTAGCACTGATCTCGGTGTGCTACCGAGGGATGTTTGAAATTGCGTTACGGAGGTAACTGAAGTCAGTGTATTAACTACAGGAGTATCGCTCTGAATATGACAGCGTGAAGGGGTGTGTCTAGAGTATTCCAACGGGAGCAGTTGAGCTGCACAGAGTTAGTAGCCAGTGAGCAATGCTCTGCCTCTTGTAATGTTTCCAATAGCGGCAGATAGGAAAGGTAGTACTACTTATTCAGTCCCACTCAGGATCCTGAGGCTAATAGAATGAACCAAAAGACGTCTGGTAAAGCCGTTAGAATCTGGCTGACAGGTTGCTGCTCCCAATCAATCGTGATATCCAGAAAGTAGTAGTTTGTAATCCAATAGGTTTATTTGGCCCATCGGTTCAATATGATGGCCATGAGTAGTTTGGGCCTGATGTCCTGCTTGAGATGTGATGCAGCTGTGAATTTCCTGCTGCGGTTCTTACATGCACCATGTGTTCCCAGGTGTTACCCCTTGCAAGCTCATGTAAGTAGTGGCGGTTAGTGCTGACTGCTGTGTTAGCGTGGGATGCGATCACCCTACCATACTTGCTGGAGCTGCACTTCCTTCCCTTTCCTCCCAGTCGTTCCTGGTGTCTTGCGTGACAGGCCTCTGCGATGGTAAGTACCGCCGCTTGTCAGGGGACCCTGTATCGGCTGATGTTGGGCAGATTCCTGTGGCTCAAGCACCGGGTTGATGAGTCTTCCCTCAGAGGCTTGTGGGCTTGTTATTTTATTAGTAGCCACCTGTTTTGATGCTTCATGTAGCGGTGAGGCCTAGGTGCTACACAACTACACGGCAATTGCACTGTGTGGCCAAGCTCCGCCCCTTCCTGAATATAGATTTAATGATTACAGACCATATTTTTATTTAAAATGGCATAAGTGTATTGCACATGTGCAACATTTAATTATTCCAAGTCATCTTGAAATACAGGAAAACATGTTGAAAAAGCCAGTTTTGCAGTTTATCAACATCCTTTTTGTGTTGAATTAGATGTTTCCCTTTTGTTGGCAAATAAAATGCAAAACCTGTGGTTAGGAGTATTGTGATCACCAAAGCCAACCATTGCTGTCAGTTTATTGTGTGGGCAGTTTTCATGCTATCTGTTTGGATCCAATCTGAACTTTCCAAACATAGAAATGGTGTTATTGCTCTGATTAAAATCACTCAGAATTTGAAAAAAATGTGTCAGGAGCAGAAATAGCACCGATAAATATGATAATAAAAACTGAAATTGACGCTTTTTTAGCTTTAAATTCCTTTAGACCCAGATACACATTTATTTTTACCTCTGAATAAGCCTCTGGTCAGGTCATGCCTAGAGGGACAATTTTGCCACTTTAAAAAGGGACACATATGAAAAATATATATATCAAGCAAGATACCAGCACACTGAGATGGAATGGACATTACCATGGGGCCACTGCTCCAGGTACCACAATATCTCAAAAAGGCAAAAAGGTGACAGCATAAATAACCATTTATTAATTTAAGGAAGACAAAAAACAGGCCTGTTCTTATACAAAACATTTATTTAAACAGCTCTGAAAACAGCCCTGCCATATGTATTTTTCATATGTGTCCCTTTTTAAAGCGGCAATTTGGTCACCTAAGTCATGCCTGACTCCCTTTGTACACCCATTGCACCTATTCAACCATTTATAGTTTCCAAGACCATAAACTATATCTAATAATTGTTTGGTGCAAAATAATTTAATGAAACCAGAGTTTTATAGATGGAACCCTTTATATATTTTTTCTCACTTCTCTTTTGAGCTACATCTAAAAGGGGTTACAATTCTGAATACGAGTGAATTCAGTATTCCAATAGGTATACTGATAAAGTGTAGGATATCTCTGATTTTGGAGTTGAACTTTCTCAGGAACTAAATTCACTGATTGTCAGTTAAAGAAACTAGACAGAAAAGCTGATACTGTAAAACACTCAAATAAGACCCTAGAAATTAGTTGAGACTGGGGTAATTAACATCATATCAAAATTAAAACGTAAAACTTTATTAGAAGAATGATAAAATAATGGGTAGATTAAAACTAAAATGCTAGCAGCAATAAATCCCGGTTATATATACAGGTTATAATAAGAGAATCGCATAGTGACTGGTAATAGTGCCAGCTGGTAAATAATAGTGATTTGGTTAAAGTGTGTGAGTAGATCCACAATAATGTATAGTCAAATATCAGAGATATATAGAATCACTGTCATTAAGTATACATATCCTATAGTATTTTGATAACTGGTGTGAGGCTGCGATGGAAATTAATCCAAATGATCTTTTAGCAGATAGAGTAGTAAAAAAGTTTTATAAATGTTTAGTTAGTAATATTCATTATATTCCACTTTAGTATTAGTTAGGCTGTACCACCATACATCAATCCGTGGTAGGAAAATACAGGTGGCCGTCGGTTTACAACGGTTCAATTTGCACCGTTTCAGAATAACAAACTTTTTTTCCAGTCATGTGACTGCTATTGAAAAGCATTGAGAAGCAGTGCATTGATTAAAATAGCCAGTAGGTGGAGCTGTCCGCTTGTGTTGCAGCAAAGCCAAGCAAGCTGAAATTAATCAGTTTAACCAGACCTGAGCTATCGAGCAGATTTCAAAGGAACAAGATCTTCCTGTCTATAAATTAGTCCAGATTGGAATGCATAGAAAGAACTGTTTGCAGAAAAATGCAAGTGAAGTCTGTGTTGTGTGATTATTTTATTAGGTTATAATGCTGTTTAGCAAATGTTTTTGTTCATTTAACTTAGTTTAATTATATATTCTGTGTTGTGTGATTATTTTATTAGGTTTATAATGCTGTTTAGCATTTAAAGTCTTCATTTCAAAGCTTTAAAAATAACGTATTAGGTGTTACTTATGACAATTTTGAGAGGGGCCTAGAACCTAACTCCCTCACTTCCCATTGACTTACATTATAAACTGGGTTTCAATTTACAACAGTTTCGATTTACAACCATTCCTTCTGGAACCTAACCTCGGCGTAAACTGAGGGCTACCTGTATTATAGGAATCGTTTATATAATAATTATTATTATCGCTAAGGTAAGATCAATATTGGATATGAGAAAGCAGTCACTGGTACCCACCAGCCCTATTAGTGTAACATTATTAGTGAATAAATCCTCTTAGTATATTATAACGGTTACTAATAGATACACTAAAAGTATTGGATAATATTCACTGTAATTTCTCATAGAATAAATGTATCTTAGTGCTGATATCTGTTGTTATTTATATAAATAGGCATTAATTAATATAGATATATGTTCAGTGTTATGATACACTGTTGCCAACAATTGCCATATTTAATAGTAACTGAATAATCAGCACATTTCTAGTAGGTATGAACAAACTACTATGAGGTTACTGAGGCTGTGAGTATAAGTGAGCTTTACACCAGTATAGATCGACCGATCCTATGCTACTCTGTTAATAACACTTGCACCATATCACATTAGGAGTATATACTGTTAATACGCCACCTAATAACGATACGAGTGGTGGTAAGTGTTAACAGTTAGATGCAGGATTCCTGCTAAGATGCTAGCTATAAGAGCTGAATTATAAGCGTTAAAGGGATATTATACACTCATTTTTTCTTTGCATAAATGTTTTGTAGATGTTCTATTTATATAGCCCATAAAGTTTTTTTTGTTTTTTTTTAAATGTATAGTTTTGCTTATTTTTAAATAACATTGCTCTGATTTTCAGACTCCTAACCAAGCCCCAAAGTTTTATGTGAATACCATCAGCTACCTTCTCCAGCTTGCTCCTGTTTGTGTAAAGGATCTTTTCATATGCAAAAGAAGGGGGAGTGTCTTATTTCCCACTTGCAGTGGGCTTTCCAGCTGCCTTTTCAACAGAGCTAAACTTAGAGCTTCTAAGTAGGTTTTTAAACTGTTTTATACTGGATTTTTATATCAGTATCTGTGCATCTTATTCTTTATAGTAGTGTCTATTACATGCAGTTATATAAAAATGAGTGTATACTATCCCTTTAAGTCAAACTACAATTAATTAGTATCCATAAATTGCTGCTGCAAGTTTATAAAAAAACGTACTAAAGAGCTCCTATTAGCTTACTCCTCTCCCTTGATATGTGGTTTCTGGCTTTTTCAAAAGGTGAGGCGCTGCGGCGGCATATTATGATGTTAAGCTCGCCTCTAAATTAACATATGGCCAATCAGATCCTATCTATATTGGTCCATCCTTAGACTGACATATTCCTTCATGTTACCATGTGTGGCAGCTGAACACATAGAGAGATAATATATCTCTATTTGTAGGTTTACTAATGAGGAGAATGGACTATTTATATAATAATACACGTAGGTATTGAGCATACCTTGAATAGCTAAATGTTTAGTGATATTTGAATAAGTGTATCATTGCTGTAATAAAAACACCCTGGGATTAAGAAAATCTTGCAGATCCATGACTTGAGGTGTATCATGAATCAAATCTGCAAAGTACTTTTGGGTGCAAATAGTGCATGTGTACTTAGTTATTAGCATTTTAGAACGTTTGCTTATTATAGATACAATATTAGTTGATCTTGTGATGTAATTAATTTATGCTTGTATCCAGTGCAAAACTTATTACAAATACATAATTTATAAAGTGTCATAAATAATGTGTAATTTCATAGTAATATATACAGTGTATAGGTGATGAATTATGAGCATTATAGTGATTACGCTCATTATAAATTAGAGGATAAAATAAATAACTTAGTGAGTTTATGTAATTCAGGTATAGTGCAATATCAATATACTATATCATATGAATACTGAATCTCAGTGATTCTATATATCTCTGATATTTGACCATACATTATTGTGGATCTGCTCACACACTTTAACCAAGTCACTAACCTTTACCAGCTGGCGCTATTACTAGTCACTCTGAGACTCTCTTATTATAACCGGTATATATAACCGGCATTTATTGTTGCTAGCATTTTAGTTTTAACCTACCCATTATTTTATCATTGTTCTAATAAAGTTTTACGTTTAAATTTTTCTACAATGTTAATTACCACAGTCTCAACTAATTTCTAGGGTCTTTTTTTAAATGCTATATACAGTATCAACTTTTCTGTCCAGTTTCTTTAACTGACAATTAGTGAATGTTGTTCAATTGATACTTAGCACCAACACCACAGTACATATTATATTACTAGGCCAGATAGAATCTCATCTGAATCGTAATAGACGCCTATATTGTAACCAAGTGGTGCCATCAATTTATTTTCTCTAATAAAGTATTCTTGACCTAATAATAGGTTTCCTATTGATAGAGCACACTTATTAAAACAAAATATGGCGAACTTATACGAAACAAATAGACAAAATAGACATCAGAAAAGACTAGCTGACCTCAATGAGGTATTCAATGTCTGTAACACTGGGGAATGTGGTAACGTAAGTGACCAGATGGAATATACACTGAGAGATATACATAAGATCTACTACAAACAGGATAAAATATGGTGGAACAAACATTTTTTCGAAAAGTAGATTGAAAGAAATGTAATACCTAGAGGCCTCAGAATCCAGCTTTTTTCCAGCCTTTCAATTTATGTTAAAATAGTTTTTATTGAGATAACATTTTCCAACATAACACATGTCTTATACAGTAGTTTACAGAATCATCTCATCAGGCAGTGGCATACAAAGTCCAGCACACATCATTTTAAAGTTTACATTTCTGTCATTGGCCCCCTTTGTATACAATAGGTTCTCAAACTCGCATCCCATGCCTGATACGTTTCCCGTGAAAGACAGTCCGTATATAACTCAATTTCTTATTACTAAAAAACAAATAAAATTAATCAAACAAACAATAACTGAACAAACAAACCTAACATTTGGTCCCTTAGAGTATATAAATCAGATATCAATATAATCTCTTGTGACTCATTCTTCTAGTGTTTCTCCGTTCGTCACTGAAGAAGGGGAATCGCTTTTACTTGGTCTACTCTTGCAACCCAGGGCATTCCTTGCCTAGACTGACGTGCCTCCTGCCTCTATTCCCATTTTCTATGAAAACTGCACTCTTATCTACAATAGTGGTATTAAGCTGAATTGGTTAAATCTGATGCGTTATCCAGTAGAACCAGATTTTGTGAAATGTATCGACCGTGCCCAGTATCATTGCTGCCGTTTCGTGTAAGGAGTATGTCATTTTAAGTCTTTCTAGTATTTCATTCCACGTCGGTACACCCTCCTTCCAGTATCTAGCAATACTAACCCTTGTGACCGTGCAAAGAATTCTAATGAGGGTATTAATATGTTTATTGAAATTTGGCAAAGGAGCATTTAACAATCCCTGAGATATAGTTAGCGATATTTGCTCTTCTAAGAGAGAGCTAAGATAAGCTGAGAGTTTGGTCCAGATATGGGCTACTTTGGGGCATTCCCACCACATGTGTAAATAGGTTCCGATTGAGTTACATCCCCTATAACAGTTACTATTCCTACTCTCTGTGTAGTGCGATGTTCTAGTTGGTGTCAAATACCATCGAAAGATGACCTTAAGGCTATTTTCTCGCAAATCAGCACTAATTAGTCCTTTGCAAGAGGAATGAAATAAATCCTGCCACTCTGCAGTCTCCATTGTCGTGTTTGTGTCCGCCTCCCATCTAAGCATAGTAGGTGATTTAGTGCTCTCTCCTGAAGTCTGTATTGCTAGGTATAGTTGTGAAATAGATTGCCTAGGTCGTGTCGTGTTGCTACATAGCCTTTCCAGTGTGGTGCTTGGTTGTCTACAGATGTTTGGTAAAAATTTATGTAGGGCCGATATGATTTGTAAATATAGATACCATTTAAGGGGGTAGGGCATCAATTTATCTTGCATCTCATTGAAAGTCAGCTGTTTTTTATTTGCTAGAAGGTCACCCACCCTGTAAAGACCCTTGTTCTCCCATTTGTCTAGTTGTTTTCGGTATTCAGTCGGGATAAGGTACTTGATTGGCATCTTGAGGGAAAATTCTGGCATCTTACCCTTCCTATATGCTACTTTCTTCCAATGATTGAGTGAGAATACGGTGATGGGGGAGCACTGCTTAGTTTGGTGCTGGTGTAGTGATCTATCCCAAATCAGGTCACCCGGAGAATCCAGGTTTCCTATCTCTGCCTCCAATACCCCCCATATCACCTCTCCTGTTGTGGAGCTGAGTAAAGCATTTTGGGCCAATCTAGCCGCCTCATAATAATCCAGCAAATTAGGTACCCCTACACCCCCCAGCTGTCTGTGTTTAGTCAATGTTATATAAGGGATTCTCGCCTGCTTCCTGTCGTTTATAAAAAGGTTGATTTCTGACTGTAAGGTTTTTAGGTCTGATTTTTGGATTGGGACAGGTAGGGTCCGAAACAGATATAAAATCCTGGGTAAGAAATTCATCTTTATGGCAGATATTCTGCCGTACCAGGAAAAGTTCAGTAATCTCCATTTAGTGATATCTTTGTGTAGCTCTTTATATAAAGGGAGATAATTTATCTTATACAAGTCAGTATACTGCGTCGATAGCTTAATGCCTAGATATGTAATATGTGACTTAACCCAGGAAAATGAAAAGTTTAACTCAATTAATTTTTTCGTGTGGGCTGGTAAAGCTATGGCCATTGCCTCGCTCTTTTCCATGTTTATCTTATAACCCGACACTAAGGAGAACCTCTGTAGAATATCATATAAGCCTGTAAGAGATATCAGGGGTCTAGTCAATGTTAATATGACGTCGTCTGCGAACAGAGAAATCTTATAGTCAGTGTCTCTAATTTTAAGTCCGGTTATTTCAGACGTGTGTCTCATGTTGGCTGCTAGCGGTTCCATGCACAAGGCAAACAGTAGCGGGGAGAGCGGGCAGCCCTGCCTCGTACCGTTTCGTATATTTATGGATCTAGAATGGTGTCCCATGGCCCTCACCGTAGCTGTGGGGTTGGAGTAAATACTGCGTAGGGCGTCTACAAAGGGGCCTTTGAATCCTAGCCTATCTAAGACTGTGAACATGTATATCCAATCTACTCTATCAAACGCCTTCTCTGCATCCAGCGATAGGACCAGAGAAGGCGTTTTCGTTCGGTCAAGTTGGGTTATTGTAGTTATTATTCGTCTGACATTGTCAGGTGCCTCTCTCCCCGCCACAAACCCCACCTGATCTGGGTGCACTATGCTCGGCAATATATACTTTAATCTGTTCGCCAATATTTTGGTGAAGATCTTCAGATCTTGGTTCACAAGAGAAATAGGCCTGTAACTGCTACAATACTGTGAGTTTTTACCTGGTTTGGGTATCACGATTATTCTGGCTCCAAGTAAATCGTTTGGGATCTCATACCCCTGCATAATATAATTCGAGAATTTGACTAGATGTGGTGTTAGGGAAGATTTAAATAGTTTATAGTATTCTCCGGGTAGTCCGTCAGGACCCGGAGCCTTTCCTGGCTTCAAGTCCTTAATGGCCTTTAGTACCTCTTCTGCCGTTATTTCCTGATTTAAACTATCTCTATCCTGTTCTGATATAGTGGGTAGGTGCGCATCGTTTAATAATTTTGTTAGTATGGAGTTAGTGGTCGGGGATTGGACTACATGAGTTCCGTCGTATAGAGTGCTATAGTACTGGGCAAAGCAATCTACAATTTCCTGTGGGTGAGTGGTTGTAGTGCAGTCGTGTTTTTGGATCTGTGCTATAGAAGCTAATCTCGCGCGTTCGCGAATCTTATTTGCTAGATATTTATCTGGCTTGTTTGCGTATATATAATAGTTTGTCTTAAGCCTAAAAGCTGCTCTGACTGCTTGATCGTTTAGAATAGCTGCAAGTTCTAGTCGTCTGTTTTGGAGTTGTGTCAGCACAGTCCTAGATTGGGTGAGTTTATGTCGTCTTTCCAGTGTTTCTACCTCTACCTGTAAAGCTAATCTCTGAGTGTGTCTCTTTTTAAGGAGGGTAGATTTTTCCTTTATAAGTATTCCCCTTAGGTGAGTCTTGTGTGCAGCCCACGTCATGATAGGGTTAACCGTCGTCCCTGTGTTAATGCCCCAGTATTCTAACATACTACGTTCAACTGTAGTAAGGACCATGGGGTCCTTCAGGCAAATGGGGTCGTATGTCCAAGATCTCATTCTACTCGGTACTTGAATATTGCCCAATGCGAGCTGTACTATGGAGTGGTCCGACCACACACACGAATGGATGGCGGAGTTTATCAGTATAGGCTGTAAAAATTGGCTAACAAATATGTAATCGAGCTTACTATATGTTTTGTGTGCCGCTGAGAAAAAGGTGGTGTCGTTTGTGTGTCCATATAATGTCTTCCAGGAATCTAGCAATAAACCTGTGGTTAGACAGTCTTGTATTGCTTTAAGCATCTTGTATTGTTTTATTTGCTTATTCGTAAGTGGGGAAACATGTCTTCTAGAATGTAATGTTAAATCTACATTAAAATCACCAGCCAAAATTGTTCTAGTTTGGGACCACCCCGTCAAGAGATGGGTGATTTGCCTGAAAAAGGTGTCTTGTTTGTCGTTTGGTGCGTAAACATTGCAGAACAAAATATCGGAACCCTGAATTTGGCCTCTCACAATCAAATATCTACCCTCCTTGTCCTCAATTGTCTCTTGGTGTACATAGGGCAGGGAGGAGTGTATTAGTATGGACACCCCACGTTTTTTAGAATCAGTGGTGGAGTGAAAGTGTTGTCGGAAATCCTTAGCCCAATATCTCGGTATTTGAGACTTTAGGAAATGTGTCTCTTGGAGAAAGATCACATTTGCTTTCAAAGATCTGTACTGTGTTATTGCCGTCCTACGCTTAATGTCAGAGTTCAGTCCCCTAACATTATGTGAGATTAGGTTAATGGTCCAGGAGTCCATCTATCCTAGTAATGAAGTGAATGTAGCAATATATAGAGCTGTCAGTGAGTGGTGTATAAGTTGAGATGAGAGCACTATAGTAGTTAAATGTGTATATATGTGGGAATATCATACCAAAAAACATATTACCCTTCACTTTGGGTTTTCTTCCCATTTCCCTGGATGCCCTGGAGGAGGTCGAGTAGACACAACAAGATAGAGACCAAATGAACATAAAAAAGATATAGCATGAGCGAGCCCATACTAAACCAGTAATAATAACTAAAAAAGAAAAAACAGAACAGTAATAACAACAAAACTTAGTAACCTTATTGTGAAAAACATACACTGTATCTGTTAACATACTAAAATTGCACAATGGGGTGGGTGTGCAGTATTAAGCTGTGTATATCATAAAAATTGAACATAGCTATTATAAGAGTGCGTGTATTAGATTGTAGCTAGTGCTAATCTAGCCAATAACCATGGAAACAAACGTTGTCATCTTTGTGAGGGATTACTTCCTTTACTATGAAGATAATGAATTATCCGGGGTCAGAACCTTAGCCTATATATTAAGTCTTTCTCTGAAAAGTTAGAGTCCTTTGGGCAAGGCACAATAACCTGGCATAAAAAACAAAGTTATACTCGCCTGCAGGGCGATCTAATTGGTTAGAGTCTCTCCGATAGGTGGTCTTTCACTTTCGAGCAATCCTTTTAGTCTTTAATCAAGACTTTATACCTGTTGTTTCAGTTCAGGACCTAGAGTCTCTCAGGTCTTCTGTTTCTTTTTCGTCACCTTGGTCCATCTGTCTTTGGTGTTAAGTGCTTGACGCGAAGAGTGATGAGCCACTTCCTGCTCTTGAGATGATGGTAGTTCTGGACATTCAAGTTTCAATGCCCTACAGATATTTGGTATCTCTTCAGGGTCTTTGAGTGATAGTGTTTTTCCTTCGTGCAGAATATTAAGAGAAAATGGGAATCCCCATCTATAGGGTATTTGGTTTTTGCGTAGTAGCTGTGTGAGGGGACGCATAGTACTACGTCGTTGGAGTGTTCTCAGGCATAGGTCCTGGAAAAATTGGATAACCGAGCCTTTAAATTTGAAAGTAGGATTTTTTCTCACTGCTGCTAATATTTCTTCCTTGTCGCGGAAGCGCAACATCTTAATTATAATGTCTCTTGGTGGGTCTCCCTTTTTAGGTTTTGCTCTCAGCGCTCTGTGCGCTCTTTCCATTTCAAATTTACCTTCTTCCTTGGTATCCGTAATGGTTTGAAACAGCTGTAGAAGAAACTCAGGTAACTCTGATGTTATTATTGTTTCTGGGACCCCTTTGAGTCGGAGGTTGCACCTGCGGTTCCTGTTTTCCAAATCCTCCATTTTGTCCTGTAGATCTACTATATCTTGTTGTTGGGAGGACATGTGTTGGGAGAGAACATTTATATCCTCAGATGTAGCTTCTTCTTTGTCTTCTAGAGATTCAATTCGGGTACCTAAGTCCAGAATTTCTTGTTTAATTTCTGTGAAACTATTGGTGACCGTAGTCTGCAGCGTGTCCATCTTCTCCCACATCTTGGTGAAAACATTATTAATGTCCTGCTTGGACATCAGGTTTTGGAGATCTGCTTTTGTTGCCGGGGTTAAGTCCTTTTTATTAGATTGAGAATCAGTGTCAGATTCCATTTCCTCTTCTAGTTGCAGAGCTTCTGTGTCTTGACCTTTGTCTCCTTTGGAGGGCTTGAAAAAAGGGTGCTGTATAGATGGCAAAAGGGTGCTGTATAGATGGCTTTGCTCCAGCCCCTATTTTATTTTGTTTTCTGGCAGACATGTCTGTCTCATATATTGTAAAATCTTATCTGTGTGCACCAGAACTAAACAGTTTATTTTTCCCTTGTTGAGATATATAGGATGAAGCAATAAAGGGTATTTTCAGCAGTGAACAGGGAGCTTATGTATGTTTGAAATCTGTGTCAGTGGTTGCTAATGGTGCCCCCTTTGCTATATTGAGTTTCCAATATTCTGAAAATCTTCATTATTCAAGTCCTCTTGAGATATCTACATTATTAGTGTGCTTTTAACATAAGCTGTCTCCTCCTTTTCAGAACTTATAACTTTAATCCTGCTGTTATTATGATTTGGTTTCTCTCTGTGGCTCATCTAGGCTAGCCATTGTAAAGTGCCCCCAGTCTCACAACCATTAGATAGAGTAGGGCTGATAAGATTCCTACCGCTTCTTATTGCAATAACTGTCCCTTTTATGGCTTGTGATTAGGTGGACTAGGCTCCGTTCTGTTCCTTATCCTACATCTTAACTTGATCACAGCTTGTCTCTTAAAGCACGTACGCTGCAATGTCTGTTGCCGCGTCAGTGCTGTGTCAAGATGGCGGTGCCCCGTTCCTTAGAGCTCCTCCCTATTCCTCCCCAGGGGCCCGGCAACTGTTAAGTGTGTAGCGGGTATGTTAAACTTGCTTACCCGGTCCAGATTCTAATGCGGTGTGTTACTGCAGAGACCTTCCTTCCTTGTCTCTAGTGTTGCTTCGGTCAGCCTCATTCACAGCTCTCCTCGCCTGCCGCGGCCTTATCTCTCTGTGGGTCACATAAAGATGCGTAGTTCTGCTGAGTGTCTCTCAGCGCTGTCAGCCGCTATACACTTGATCCCTTGTGTCACAGGAAGGTATTCCCTCTGTCTTTAGCTAAAGTGCTTCGCATACATGATGTGTAGCGCTCTTAAGTTGCTCAGCTTGCACGGAGCTCAGTGACTAAGCCGCCATCACCGTGCTCCTCCAGCCAGCCTTTCAATTTAAAGATCCTAATCTCAGTATTGAATGGGAGGATGCACTCTCAGAGTGCTCCACCAAATGAATGAGGATTCTCATGAAACATGACACTTCAGAATACAATGGTAGAAGCAGAAATGAATACGTTAAACCTGAAACTAAAAAAGTATGATACACTCGTCGAATTTAAAGCCAGATACAAGAAATATCAAAAAGAAATAGACAAATACGAAGCAGAGATAAAGCAAACAAAACAAACTAAACTTAACAGAAATATAAATTACTTAAAAAATATAAATGGGGGAGAAAATTTAATAAAGATATTCCCAAAAAAGAAACACCACAATTACCCAGAACTCATGTACTTAACAGTGAAGCCTCTGAAGTAGATACTAGTAAATCAGAAAGAACTGACAATGAATCACAGACACCAAGTACTTCTACACATCTGAGAACCAGATAGGACACACGTAAAATAAAGGATTTTTTAGCAGAAGGTAAAAATGCACAAGGATACCCACCAGAAGGTTGTGGAAGGATCAAATTCCAAAATAAAAAGAAACAGGGACAAAAAACAGGAGAATAAAAGGTGTATACCTTACAAGAGATCTGGGAGCCCATTCTCCCAAATAAGGATTATCTAATGCAAGTTATTATTAATTTATCTAACAATATTCTTTCTAAGAACATAGAGATATTCTTGCATGTGGCCTGTCCTTTTGTCCAACTAGTCAACTTGATAAATTTGAAACCACTAAAGATATTCATTTATTTCTAATAAAGCTTTTTCTAAAAAAAAGTATATATGAGAAATGATGATGCACCAAATGAAAACGTTGGAAATGATTCAATATTGTCAAATGAAGAAAAAATTTACATTACAAATAATGGAAGAATTAATGCAAAGCAATGAGGGGCCTAGTAACAAAGATTGGAGGGCAAACATAAGAAATAAATCTAAATATGCTCACAAAATGTTCACTTCTAAACATAAAGAAGTGTATAATGAAATTGTTAGCAGGGTAATATCTGAACTAACTACCAAACCTTCATCCAAAAATGTATCTACTAAGGAAATGCAGGCTCTAAAAGAGATGAAAGAATGGGATGATGTAATAATCAGAAATTCAGATAGGGAGCGAAACGTGGTCATTTGGCCTAAAGAGATGTATCTTCTGGAAGCACACAACCAATTGAGAAATAAAGAATGTTACACAAAATGTTTCTCTAATCCTACTGAGCAATTTAAGAATCAATTTAACAAAATGATATAGGAGGCTGAAAGTGACAATATAATAACATCAAAAGAGAAGAAATTCTTGATGGTAGAGAATCCCAAATCGGCCACCTTCTATATAATACCCAAAATTCATAAGAATTCTAATAGTACACTGGGTTGGCCTATGGTGCCAGGGATTAATAATATCATGAAGAAAGCTAGCCAACACATAGACTTCAGGTTAAGAGAATGTGTAACACACATGCCTTCCTATGTGAAAGAAACAATGGAAGAACTGCAATATCTAGAAAATCTCAAACTTAATAGTGATACTATTTTGATAACAGCAGACGTGGAATCACTGTACACCAGTATCGATCACAAATTAAGAATTAAAGCAGTCCAAAATTTTCTGATGGCATCCTCAATTGAGGACAAACTGCACAATGAATTTATAATCAGAGTGTTAAATTGTGTACTGCACCACAACTACTTTGTATTTGATCAACAGTTCTACCTACAGATAAGAGGAACGGCAATGGGGACAGCATGTGCTCCCACATATGTCAATTATTTTTTTTTTTCTCAGACGCTAAAGTATCCTTTGTGGAACATATTCTACTTTTGCTAAGATACATTCAAGACGTGTTCTTACTATGGGAAGGTCCCCAAAACAAACTGGACAAATCCCTAACTTTACTTAATAACAACTCCCTCAACATCAAATTAACCTGGGAGAAAAATTTAGAGAGCATTTTCTTTTTGGATTTAAAAATCTCCAAAGACAATGAAGGGGAAATTAGGGGTGTTTAGACTTAAGATTTATGTTAGGGTGTTAGGTGTAAATGTTACTGTTTTTCTACCATAGAAATCAATGGGATATCTGGCAGCAGCGAACATAAGCTTTCACTGCTTTCAGACTCCCATTGATTCCTATGGGCATCCGCGGCCTCCAGGGTGGAAAACCAGGTACGATGGGCCGGAATAGCCATGAGCATACCAGTTAACTATTTGATAACTTTGAAAAAGTATCAAATAGTGCCGAATGTGTATTCGGAACATCTGTAATGACGTAAGCATCGATCTTTGTTGGATTGAGACCGGCGGATCGTATGTTACGTCACTGATTTTAAATTTTGCCGGTCTGTAGGCTTTGATAACTAGGTCGAATCAAGCTTGCCACAATTACGCTGCAGAATTCCAGCGTATTTCAGGTTGACAGCTTGATAAATATCCCCCTTAGTGTCCAGCCACCAAACATGGTAACACAAAGGAATATGTCAGTCTAAGGATGGGACCAATATTGCTAGGATCTGATTGGCCATATGCTAATTTAGAGGTGGGCTTAACATCATAATAACCCGCCGCTGCGCCTCGGCTTTTGAAAATGCTGAAAACCCAGCAAAACATGTCAAGGGAGGGGAGTGAGCTAATGGGAGCTTTTTAGTCCATTTTTTTATAAACTTGCAGTAGCAATTTATGGATACTAGTTAATCATAGTTTGACTTAACGTTTATCATTCAGCTGGTATAGCTAGCATCTTGGCCGGAATCCTACATTTAACTGTTAACACTTACCACCACGGATATCATTATTAGGTGGCGTATTAACCGTATATCCTCCAAATGTGATATGGTGCAAGTGTTATTAACAGAGTAGCATAGGATCAGTTTATCTATACTGGTGTAAAGCTCACTTTTACTCACAGCCTCAGTAACCTCATAGTAGCTTGTTCATACCTACTAGAAACGTGCTGATTATTCAGTTACTATTAAATATGGCAATTGTTGGCAACAGTGTATCATAACACTGAACATATATCTATATTAATTAATGCCTATTTATATAAATAACAACAGATCAGAACTAAGATACATTTATTCTATGAGAAATTACAGTGAATATTATCCACTACTTTAAGTGTATCTATTAGTAACAGTTAAAATATACTAAGAGGATTTATTCACTTATAATATTACACTAATAGGGCTGGTGGGTACCAGTGACTGCTTTGTCACATCCAATATTGATCTTACCTTAGCGATAATACAAAGTATTATATAAACAATTCCTGTAATATTTTCCTACCACGGGTTAATGTATGGTGGTACAGCCTAACTAATACTAAAGTGGAACATAATGAATATTACTAACTAAACATGTATAAAACTTTTTACTGCTCTGCTAAAAGATCATTTGGATTAATTTCCATTGGAGCCTCACACCATCTTATCAAGATACTATAGGATATGAATACTGAATGACAGTGATTCCATATATCTCTGATATTTGATCATACATTATTATAGATCTACTCACACACCAAGTCACTAACATATACCAGCTTGCGCTATTACCAGTTACTCTGTGACTCTCTTCTTATAACCTGTATATATAACCGGGATTTATTGCTGCTAGCATTTTAGTTTTAATCTACCCATTATTTTAGCATTTTTCTAATAAAGTCTTACATTTTAATTTTTCTACAATGTTAATTACCACAGTCTCAACTAATTTCTAGGGTCTAATTTGAGTGCTTATACAATATCTCCTTTTCTGTCCAGTTTCTTTAACTGACAATTAGTGAATGTTGTTCAATTTGAAACTTAGCACCTACACCACAATACATATTATTTTACTAGGTGAGATAGAATCTCATCTGAATGGTAATAGACCCCTATATTATAACCAAGTGGTGCCATCAATTTCTTTTCTCTTTCTAAAGAACTAACCATTACAGTTTGTGATAAGTAGAAATTCCAGTTAACTGGATCAAGAATAAACCCATATGAGCTGTTTATTGAAATTGTATTTATTTACTCATTTGCAGTTAGTATGGAACCTGAATAATGCTAGACTTTTTTTTTCTAGACGATTACTCTGAGTATCCCCTAAGTTTTGAGAATAATGATAATGCATTCACTGTATGTTATTTAATAAAGCAAAGAGGGCCACAAGGTTCTCCCTTATTTTCTAGTTGCCTACCATACCTTTTCATTTCACTAGGGTTAAAAAGCAGTTTGTGCTGAGATGTTCCTTGCAGTGGGCAGATTGCATCAGTGTTTCTTTTTTTTTTAAGCTATAAGGTTTTTCTGGGGTAGTGTTTCATAAAACATTATTACTTTATAATGATATTTAGCGTGCACCTGTTCAGGATGGTTTTCTTGAGAAATTGTTTTCATTAGTTACTAAAATTGATACCTTAGATTACAGATATTGTATTTACCAGTTTTATATACTTGTGGTATGTATGAGGACAATTTTTAAAGGAATACTCTAATCAAAATTAAAATTCCACATTTAAGATAGAGCAGGCAATTTTAAGCAACTTTCTAATTTACTTCTATTATCAATTTTTTTATCGTTCTCTTGGTATCTTTATTTGAAAAAGCAAGAATGTAAGCATAGGAACCAGCCCATTTTTGATTCAGCACCTGGGTAGTACTTTTTTGATTGGTGTCTAAATGTAGCCACCAATCAGCAAGTGCTACCCAGGTGCTGAACCAAAAATGGGCCAGCTTCTATGCTTATGTTCAAATAAAGATATCAAGAGAACTAAGAAAAAATTAAAAATATGAGTAAATTAGAAAGTGGCTTAAAAATGGCATGTTCTACCTGAATCATGAAAGTTTAATTTTGACTAGACTATGGGGCCTATCTATCAAGCTCCGAATGGAGCTTGATGCCCTGTGTTTCTGGCGAGTCTTCAGTTTCGCCAGAAACAGCAGTTATGAAGCAGCGGTCACAAAGACCGCTTCTCCATAACCTGTCCGTCTGCTCTGAGCAGGCGGACAGACATCGCTGGACATCCACCCGATCAAGTACGATCGGGTTGATTGACACCACCCTGCTGGCGGTCCATTGGCCGCGAGTCTGCAGGGTGCGGCGTTGTCTCTCTTGTGAGCTGCTGGTGCAATGCTGAATACGGCGAGCGTATTGCTCGCCGTATTAAGCGAGGTCTGGCAGACCTGATCCGCACTGTCGGATCACGTCCGCCAGACTTTCTTAAATAGGGGCCTATCCCTTTAATTTGTAAGTTGTCACTAGAGAGGAGATTTATTAGCTAGTTTGTAAGTTTGCATATATTTGTGAGTTTTAATTGGTTGATGTGATTGAAGCCGTTTAGATGGTGGGAACTGGCTCTCCTATCTTCCAGAAGCCTTCTGGCAGCTACAAACAAAGATTTAATTTTTTAAAGCAGATATTTAAAATGCCAACATAAATATAGCTATAAATGTAATGCTAAAGATATATGGCAAGGTTTACATACTAATTACTAACTAGCTTAATTAGATATGTTTTAATTAGAAATACCTTGTAAATCATGAGCTCTGTAATGGTAATTAGCAAAAGAACAACCAAAGGTCTATTTGTACAGTAGCTATGTTAAAACTGTTTCCTTCTGGGAGCAGAAACAGACATACAATAGCTTATCTTAATGCAAGTATATATATTTATTTACTGTCATTTCTCTTTTGAGATCCAATAAATATAATTAACTAGAAAGTATATAACTTTTTATAGAAAACTGGTCACAATAATTCTGCTTTGTTGTGTATATTGAGCACATAATAACTAGCCACTTTTAAGAACAATGAGCTAGATACACAAGTTATGCTTTACAAAATTTGCGCTCGTCAGGTTAGTGCAAATGAAGACCTAGCTTAAAGTGTAAGGGGTAAAAAAAAAGTAGCACCAAGCACAACATAAGTACATTAAAATAAAGTATTACGCTTATATATATATATATATATATATATATATATACACACACACACACATACACACACTATCTGAAAAAAATTATTCATATAAAGATAAAAAATATAATTGTATGCAAAAGTTTAGGCACCCCTGACAATATCCATGATCTGACAATATCCATGATTTTCATTTATAAATATTTGGGTGTTTGGATCAGCAATTTCATTTTGAGCTATCAAATAACTGACAGACACAGTAATTTTTCAGTAGTGAAATTAGGTTTACTGGATTAACAGAAAATATGCAATATGCATCAAAACAAAATTAGACTGGTGCATAAATTTGGGCACCCCAACATAAATATTGCATTATTTTTTAGTAGAGCCTCTTTTACCAGAAATAACAGCCTCCAGACGCTTCCTATAGCCTGTAATGAGGGTTTGGATTCTGGATGAAGGTATTTTGGAACAATCCTCCTTGCAAAACATCTCCAGTTCAGTTAAGTTTGATGGATGCCAAGCATGGACAGCCCGCTTCAAATCACCCCACAGATTTTCAATGATATTCAGGTCTGGGGACTGGGATGGCCATTCCAGAACATTGTACTTGTTCTAAATGCTAGCGTAGATCTTGAGCAGTGTTTTGGGTCGTTGTCTTGTTGAAATATCCAGCCCTGGCGCAACTTCAACTTTGTGACTGATTCCTCAACATTATTCTCAAGTATCTGCTGATATTGAGTGGAATCCATGCGACCCTCAACTTTAACAAGAACCTAGTACCGGCACTGGCCACACAGCCCCACAGCATGATGGAACATCCACTAAATTTTACTGTGGGTAGAAAGTGTTTGTCTTGGAACGCTGTGTTCTTTTGCCATCAGGAATATCATCCCTTGTTATGAACAAATAACTCAATCTTTGTTTCATCAGTCCACAGCACCTTCTTCCAAAATGAAGCTGTCTTGTCCAAATGTGCGTTTGCATACCTCAAGCGACTCTGTTTGTGGCATGTGTGCAGAAAAGGCTTCTTCCACATCACTCTCCCATACAGCTTTTCCTTGTGCAAAGTGTGCTGAATTGCTGAACGATGCACAGTGACACTATCGGCAGCAAGATGATGTTGTAGGTCTTTGGAGGTGGTCTGTGGGCTGTTTTTGACCGTTCTCACCATCCTTTGCCTTTGCCTCTCCGATATTTTACTTGGCCTGCCACTTCTGGCCTTAACAAGAACTGTGCCTGTGGTCTTCCATTTCCTCACTATGTTCCTCACAGTGACTGTATGTATAATTGTTAAAAAGTATAAAGTATATGACAAGCCATTTAACTGAAAATGACTTTAATGAATATATATATATATATATATATATATATATATATATATATATATATATATATATATATATGTGTGTGTGTGTGTGTGTGTGTGAGTGACTAAATATGTGTATGTGTGTGTGAGTAGATAGATAGATAGATAAATAGATAGATAGATAGATATTTCACATTCCAATGTTCCTAATATTAAAAAAAAATGTTCTTTGTGTTTTTAAATACAGTAATGTTGCCATAGTTTAAGTTAAGAACAGATTTCCTTAAAACTTAGAGCTTTCAAATGCACATATCCTTGGAGTAGAATGACATATCTTGCTTAAATTTGCAGTTAGATTTAGAATCACTAGAAAACTGGGAAATGTCAAGTGATTTTGTCTAGTAGTTTTTCAGATATTTGAGATTAAAAAAAAATGGGAGTATTGGACAAGTTTAATAATCAGCTGCATGAATTTGTTTGAAACTTGGCACTTGAATAGATTGTGTGGTGAGGATCTGCTGTTACATTGGGTATACATTTGTCTGATTAGATCCAGGCTGTGAATCACTAAAAAAAACTTGGAAAGTCAAGTGTTTTGGTTAATACGTTTTTTGAGATATTTGAGATTGAAAAAGAGCAGTATGAGTTGAAAATCCCATAGGGGTTGATTTATCATAGTGCAAGCGGCAGACATGATACAACGAAGCGTATCATGTCCGCCGCACATCGATAAATGCTGACAGCATACCCTGCAGAGTTACGGCCAATCGGCTGCTAGCAGGGGGTGTCAATCAACCCGATTGTATTTGATCAGGTTGATTTCAGTCCGCGGCCTCAGAGCAGACGGACAAGTTATGGAGCAGTGGTATTTGCTTGATAAATTGACCCCATAGACTTAATGCTGGAGATAAAGAACAGTTTATCTAAAAATTGACTGCATGGATTTGTTTGAAACTTGGTATTTGAATAGATTGTGTGGTGTGGGTCTGCCATTACATTGGGTGAAAATGTGTGTGATTAGTAGTTTTTGAGATATTTTGAGTTATTTTTAACTTAAATTCTAGATGGCACCATAAGCACATTTTTGCGAGTGCATATTTTATTGCTTTTGTGAACGATCTTCTTTGTTATTACTGAATGCTGCACCACACAGCTCCCTGTCACTTTCTCAACCATGGCAATTAGATCTACAAGTGTGAGTGATAAGAATATTACACTATATTAAAAGGAATAATAAGAGGAGGATTTTACAATATAACTATTTTCTGAGAGAGTTGGGTAGGGTGATTCTAGATCATTATATACCAAATATATTTTATTTACTTTTTTTGACAAAATAAATATGTAGTGGGTATTTGTCATATTTCTGATAGAAAACAGGTTAAATGTATGTTAAATATAATTTTTTCATAGTTTGAAGCTCTACAGAGGTATATTGCTATAAACTGTACTTGTGGAGTGTTAAATATTTCCTGTTATAGATGCACAATAAGTACTTAATGTCTAATGGAAGGATCTATGAAGATTGATGCCATAAAATATGTGCAATGAGAATAGTTGGATTACTACAAAGTGAATAGACTGGTTGACAAGAAATTAAATTCAAATTTCACTGATAACAGGTATCAGCAATTCTAAGCTTTAAATGTATCAGTTCTCTTAAAGGAATGATAATAGCGTGGTCTTGAGAATTTGTAACTGAAAATTAAAGTAAAGAAGAAAATATTTTTTTGTTTTGTTTTGTTTTTACAAAATCTTATTATTTTTGTTTAGTTTAGGCAAGGCTGTGTGTGAGAAAAAGGAAATGATATGGAGCAACGAAGAGATGCTTGTGTCTAGAGATAATGATATGGGCTAGGGTGAGGAAAATAGGGTTAAAACCATGTGTGGTGGCTGTTAGTGAGTTATACTTTTTGAAAATATAATTTTTTTATTTGAAGAATTATGTAATGGGTTATGTTATTACTGATGTTAATTATGTGATGCCATTTATTATTTATATATTATAATTTTTTGTGTAGGATGATTTTAAAGATTGTCCCTAGTGATGCCATTGATGATGTTATAGATGATGTCACTAGTGATGTCATTGATAATGTTATAGGTGATGTCACTAGTGATGTCATTGATGATTTAAAAAAATATATAATTTCTTTAATCTGTAGTATGAAGTCATGGGTTATGTCACTACTGATGCCATTGATGATTTCATTGGTGATGTCACTAAAGATGCCATTGATAATGTCATCAACAATGTCATGTGCGATGTAATAAGTGATGTTATTGATAATGTCATGCAAAGAATCAGGGTGAGGGTAGTTTAAGTTGGAAATTTCCTTGCTTTTTAATGTTTGATTAACAACTTAAACTTTAAGCATTAACATACTTTTTTTTAGTGTGTTCCATTGAAGTCTATGGGGTCAAGAAGTTAACAAGGTCGCAATATAAGAAGTCCTGAAATTAATGCATATGTTATTTTTTTTCCGTTCGAAACGAGGCTCCATTAAAGTCTATGGGGAAATATGATCCTGCGTTCGCGACTTCGCAAAGTTTTTTTTTCTGCATAATGATGTGACTGTGAGAGTGCAAATGTTTTACTTGCGACCTGTAATACGTGATCAACTGGGCAATGGTAAAAAAAAAAGGCCAGCACAAATTGTGCTCCACAAGTAATTTAGCCCTACAAGTGGCTAAAGACCTGCTTAAAAGGACATTTAAGTCCTTCCAATTTACTTCCATTAACAAAATGTGCACAGTCTTTTTATATTTATACTTTTTGAGTCACCAGCTCCTGCTGAGCATGCCTAAGAATTTACAGAATATACATATATGCATTTCTGATTGGCTGATGGCTGTCATGTGATACAGGAGGAGTGGAAAAAAAACAATTTAGAAATTTGTCAAAAAAATCTACTGCTCATTCGAAGTTCAGACTACGTGCTATTACATTGTCTTATTATCATGCATTTGTTGATCACTCAAATGTATTGTTTATATAAGTCCTTTAAGAGAAAATTCATTATACATAACAAGTATACATTGTGTTCTGATTAAAAACATTTCTGAGGTTTGTTTATCATCCTTCAAAATGAAAAATATCCTAATAGTATTTGCACAATTCTTTAATTGTATAGAATTTATGTTGGAATGTTAAGCTTGCAAAAGCAAATGAAATTCATTTTTTTTATAAAATCGGAATATTGAAAACTAGGTCAATGTATTTAGACTCTGTAGAGAACTTAAAATTAAATTTGCTGAATACATTGCCTTCTAGGTGTCTAATTAATCCACTAAATTAAAAGTTAGAACTTAATTAATGAGACATTTTTTCACATTTTCTTTTGTTTTTGCAAAAAAAAATCAATATCTAATATATCCCCATCATGCATATGCTTTCAATAATGATCAATATTACATTTATTTATCATGTATTTTATGTTAACTATGCGTATATAGTATCTATCTATTAAAATCGGAGGCATTCATAATCTTTTGTTTTGGGCGATCTTTATCATTCATGGTTGTTTCTCTGCAAGGCCGTGTCACAGGAAGAGTGACTCCTTTTATAGCTTGTCACTGGGTAGTTTGCTTTCCCTTGCATGTATTATTAGACTTTTAAGGAATTTTGGCATGACCTGGGAATTTATTCAGCTGCTTGTCTATATTTTCTTGAACTTGTGCACATCCTGGCCCAAGTAATATAGTAAATATGGACTGATTTGGCATTATAATTATTTCATGAACTATGTCATTAAGCATGCATGTATCTATATTACTTTAGCCTTTATATAGGACATCTGGGCATCCATACATTTTTGTATATGTGAACTATTTAAATATTTATAATAAATCTAATTATTTTGTTGTGAATTCTGTGCCCTCTTAATGATATTCACAAGGATATGTTTAATTTACGCACAAAATAGCCATACTGTGTTTTATCCATCATAAGTTTATTTTGTGTTAGGGGCTTTCAATCATGTAGATCATCTATTTTCTTTAAGATTACTTAGCTTTGCCTGTTTTTTTTCCTTGCCAGTGTAAAATTAATATCTCATTTCATTTTTGAAAAACTTGAAAAAACATATGTTTTATGTGAAAATAGTAGGTGATTTAAGATACATTGGACACATACGGCTTCTTTTATTAGGCTGCTGAGGCTTTGGAAAACTTTCCGCTGCAAGCTTGCAGCATTCAAGACCATGGGGTCCATTTATCAAGCTCCGAACGGAGCTTGTGGGCCCGTGTTTCTGGCGAGTCTTCAGACTTGCCAGAAACACCAGTTATGAAGCAGCGGTCTAAAGACCGCTGCTCCATAACCCTGTCCGCCAGTTCTGATGAGGCAGAGAGGAATCGCCAGAAATCAATTGACACCTCACTGCTGGCAGCCGATTGGCCACAAGTCAGCAGGGGGGGCGTTGCACCAGTAGCTCTTATTAAATGCGGAGAGCATTCAGCGAGGTCTTGCGGACCTGATCCTCACTGTCCACAAAACCTTTAATAAATATGTCCCCATGGCTTTTTAAAAGGACATTTTTAAGAGAAACATTTTCAATAGCCAAATTATACCAACCACTTGCATTTTTTAGATGAACAAATCTGGGCTGTAGCTGACAAAGCTAGCCACTGTCATTATGTCAGTATAAAGTGCATCATATTGCATTTGTTTTCTGCTAAAGCCAAATAGGAAAGATATGTTTAGTAGGTTTAACCCAGACTGCATTTCCGGCTGTAAAAATAAGAAAATCCATACTTTTTGGAGATAAATCAAATGAAAAGAGGGCAAAGTAAAATTAAGGAAAATATATTGCAAAGTTGTTTTACTACACGTAACTAAACATATTTTTATATAAGAATCTCAAGGAGTTTAAGATTAATAACATAAGATGATTTTTTTTATCATTGTATATATATATATATATATATATATATATATATATATATATATATATATATATATATATATATATATAAAGCTGATTTCAATGATATACTGACCATAATTTAACCAGTTAAAAATCAGGAGAAATGTCACCTTTACGAATACACTTGACTTAGCAGACACAGAGTATTCAGCTACAAATCCTGTGTTAACATTTCTGGCATTGACAAATAGCTTTCTGATCATTAAATGTGTGGCTATAAAAATCTTTGAAGACCCCAGATATTAGTTAGCTGTAGCAGCTCAGCTGTTGTACACAGATATCCAAAGCTCTATCTACTTTTGATTTTGATTAACAAGTGTGTGCCAAAGGTTATGTACCATTCTTTGAATATTGATCACACAAGATTGTTGACCTTGCTTACGAGCTAATGTAAAATGTGTTCACCTTTATGTTATCTTCACATTTAAACCAATGTTTTCAAAACCCAGTGATTTTTTTTTATTATTTTTTTTTTTAACAAACTAATGCATGTAATTCTTAATAGATTAAGGATTGTGTAATTGTATTCATATAAATGTGTTTGTACAACAGTAAAAGAATCAGAAAGTATTTTAGGAATATTTGAAATCTTGCCAAATTGACAGACATCAGGCCCTCAAAAGATAAGATTTTCCACTGTCAAACTCAGATCATAATAATATAATATTGAAAAAGATAAATAAAAAAAAAAGAGTTGCTAGTAAACATTTATTTTATAATAGGTTATTTAATAGACTACTTTGCAAGGTGAGTGCTATGGTAACAGGGATTATCCATTATGTAAACGTGAAAAGCACAAATCAAAATTAACTTATTGCCCACAGAATATTTGTGTGTACTAGTATTTACCAAGATAACTATATTAGTAAAGAAATTGGAGAGGATTTATAAAAGACTAAGACAAAAACCCAATGATGCAAACATTATTGCTTTATTGCTTTAGAAAAAGAGAAATATGTAACATAAATATATATATATATATATATGTATACTAAGGGCTAGATTGCAAGTGGTGCATGCATTAACTTGCTCTCATATTACAAGTTGAAAGTAAACATGACCGCATGAGCTTAAACTAAATTTGACCCCCACACTCTAATAACCTAAAACTAACTGTAGAAGCTAAGGCCCTACATATACATATTCAATATTTATGATTCATTGTTATGTAGAATGCATATTGTGTAAATATTTGCATATAAATTAAAATTTAATTAGTGTTGCTTGTTGTGTTTTTTATTTTTTACTAAAGTCATTATAAGTAACTTTATAGTTCTACATAACTGAATGCCTGTTATATAAAAATATAATTTAATGCTACTGACTACTATAACATAAATATATTTTAACATATATATATATATATATATATATATATATATATATATATATATATATATATATGTTATAACTAATAAACACAACAAGCTAACATAAATACATTGTAATATACAGTACGGTGCAAAGGTCCTAGGCCACCATTAGATTTGATGTTTTAGCAAAATTATAATTACCATGCATATTTATTTTTCAGTCTCTTTATTAAAATACAAACAGAAAATATAGGAAATATGTACACAAAATATAAAAAAAACAAAATTTTCAGAACAAAATGGCTTCTTCAAGCAACCTTCAGTTTGTAGTGAGACCTTCCTTACCACTAAGAACATCTTGAACTCTTTTAGGGAGATTGTCCTGAAGTTTTAATAAGCAATCTTCTGGTATATTATACTAGGCTTCTTTCAGCACTTCCCAGAGATCTTCTTTAGATTAAGGTTGTCTTTTATTTCTTTCTCTGTCCAGATGATCCCCTACTGCCTCTATAATATTCAGGTCTGGACTCTTTGGAGGCCATCCATGAATGGCAGTGTTTAATCAGCTGTTTTCTCTCCAAATATGATTTCACTGCATTAGCAGTGTGCTTGGGATCGTTATAATGCTAAAAAATCAAACCATTCTTAATCACGTGCTTTACAGAAGGAATGGCATGATGCAATAAAACCTGTCTGTACTTTTCAGTATTCATTATCCATTCAACACCACTGGCAGAAATGCAGCCCCAAACCAGGACTGGACCTCCACCATGTTTCACTGAAGGCCACAAGCACTAATTCTCCCTTCTCTCTCCAACTCTTCTTATCACATATTATAAACGATTGGACTCTGTTCCCCTTCTGAAAAAGTGGTTTCTTGGCTGCTACCCTTCCACAAAGAAAATTCCTGATCAAGCTTCTTCAGACTGTAGAGGGCTAAACTTGTCATCCAGGTGAAGTTGTAAGATTCTAAGTCAGGTCCTTGCTGGACTTCTTCCAGTCTCTCAAAGAAGAAACTCTGAGAAACTTCTCATGAGATTTTGGAAGTTTTCTCAGCATTCCAGTCCTTTTTTTTTGTCCTTGACCTTTCCTGATTCTTCAAATTTCTTATAACAGCTTGAATACCACATTCTGAGCATCCAGTTTGTTTGCTGATTTCCCTTTGAGAGTGGCCTTGCTGATGCAAACATATGATTTTATGTCTGTCAAATTCTGTGATCTTTGGCATTTTGAATGAAATGATGTGATTGAAATTTAGTCTTATTAGCAAGCTTCCAATGAATTAAACTCATACTACGTGTATGAAATGCTCAAGCATGTCTTGCACAAACCTGTTGTTATAGATCTTTTTCACAGCAGTCATTTTGACATGAAATAGTAGGACAAATACAGGTGTTAACAATAACATTAATTAGGATTACATTCCTTTTAGGTTTATGAGAGCCAGGTCCCTGCTATTGCTCAAGTGTAAGGGGAGGTCACACTAAATACTTGCCACTTTAGCCTATAGAAGCTGTTTATTTAGAAAAGAAAATCAGTTTTTTTAATACTGCATATAAATATCCAGAAGTTTTGTGTTGTGTTCTAATAAAGAGACTTAGAAATAATTATATATGGTCATTTTACCATTGCTAAAACAACAAATCTAATGTTGGCCTAAGACTTTTGCACAGTACTGTATTATAAAGAATTCCACTAGTCGACCTTTGGCTTAGCGCTCGAGCGATAACCTAAAAAAATTCCTTCATGATAGAATATGCCTTTGAGATGTATCTTGGTGGATGTAATTGATATTACCTTTTGAATAATTTATGTTGGTATAGAGGAAGTCTACAGTCTAAGATGTGTCTATGTCTTTTTTTTGTGTTCTGTGGTATGTTATCCAGTATCACTGTTGCTGTGAATATTCAGCTAGGTGTTGATATTACCCAGTAAAATATTGCACTTGCTGTTTGGGATAAGTTGACCTGATAAGTACCGAAGAATCAACTCCAAGAATAAATTATAGATTTTGCTAGTTGAAGGAAGTCTTGTTGATACCTATACCAATATATTTATAATGTCAGTGGGGGGAGATTGCTGTAGTATATCCAATGATTATATAGTAGATGGAAAAAAACACATTTTTAAATAGATGCTGAGTTCCATATTTGTTTTGAAAGTTGCTTTATTTGTTAAGTTCCAGTCATGATTTATGGTGTTAATATCAGCTTTTAAATAGCTGATGTTCTTCATAGTGATCTGGGAGAGCAGACAAAAGTGTGCAGGATAAAAAATAATGATACAATGAATATAATGAACTCCCAAAGCTCTACTGGGGAAATATGGACATGTCTTCAATATCACAATAATATTAATTTCTCATTAAACAAAAGAAAAAAAAAACTGTTGTAACACAAAGTTTGATTGTATTTTTTTTTTAAGTAATTGAGGCCCTTAAAAGTCACTTAAAAAACTGGTTGCTTTCATACAGAACATGAGAGACATTTATTATTACAGTTCTTAAAGGGCTTTCTAGACAAGTGGGAAGTCATCACAACATGCAGAAAAATGTGACAACAATACTTTCACTATTTTAATGTCTGTTTTTTGAGTACTACATTATTAAAATAAGCATTTTTATACACCTTTTATCTTTGTAAATACTCTGCAAAAATTAATCAGCTGTATTGGTGAAAAACACAAAAAAAACACTTTAAGTGTGCAATGAAATTCAAGCTTGACATTCACATTGGAATCCTGGACCACTTGCTGTAAAAAAGCTGGCTAATTTGGTACAAATAGGAATGGGTGGTATGTAATGGGCATTGGACTTTGATTAATGGATTCAGTGGATTTTGATTGACTAATGCGAGAATAATAAGCATCCAGGAGATTTCAAGTTGATTAACATCACTCAATACAAAATATGTATCTAACAAAATGAAAAAAAAAACTGTAAATAAAAATGACTTTATTAACTAAATTAAACCCTCTTACAACTAATACATCATACTGTTGTTTTTTTCAGCCAACAGCAACTCTTTGGAAATTATTTATTCCTTCATTGAAAATATATTCCATGTTTTCATTAGTCTCAAGGGGTGTTTAGTTTTTTTAATGTATAAGATTATTTAGACTAAAAAAAAAGCTCAAATAAAAAACTAAAAACATTATCCCAATTCTAAATTTAGGTTAAGTGATTTGAGGATATTTCTTAAAAGCTAGTAACATGGACAACATGGAAAAACATTAAGGGCCAGATTACGAGTGGTGCGCTAACATTTACACATTTAAAGTAAATAATGAGTTTAAAGTAAATGTGAACGTGTGAGTGCAGTCGCGATTTACTCTAGAATGATTTCCGCATACACATATAAATACATATGCACACACACACATATATATAGTGTGCATTGAATTATATATATGCACTATTCATATTAAATAAAATGCTAAACTGTGGAATTACTGTAAATATTTCACATATTTTTTGTATTTATAAATAGATATTCCTTTATCTATCTATCATCTATCTATCTATTTATCTATCTATCTATCTATCTATCTATCTATCTATCTATCTATCTATCTATCTATATATAGGTATAGATATATATTGTACCAAAATACCATCATATATATGTAGAAATATGTATTTATGAATAAACAGAAAATAATCTGCTATGTGAAGAACCTTGGAACATGAAATATTAATATTGTTATGTCGGGATAGCGCACTTGAGATTATGAGATTGGTTTTACACGTGAGTAGGGTGTTTTGGTTTTTCACTTTTTTTTCTCCAGTGACTTCTATGGGGGAATACGTTATTGTGATGACAATATTCGAAGTACAGCTTTTTACATGCATTGGGTTAGCACACAAGTGGAAACTTTGACTTTCAACTTGTAATATGAGCGCTACCGGGCACGTGCAAAAACTTTACTTCTAGTAGAGTTAGTGTGCAAGCAACAGCGATAAATAACACTCGACTTGTAATCTGGCCTTACATTTAAAAAGTCATTTTTTTATCTAACAGGAGGTAAAAAAGCCACACTACTATTTTTACTGTACACACGCTGGGTAAAAGTACATTTTGATCTTCAGTCATATTAAAAATATTATACACATGAAAGTTCAAATATGGCACTCCAGCCAGTTTGTATTGAAAAACTCTAATTATTTATCCAAAAGGCTAATCTACAGTCAGACAGAATGCTGAGAGCTGGTCTAGTTGATAAACAGCAGGTGGCCTTAAAACTTTATATCTTACTGTTGATAAGATATTTGCCTGAATAATCAGACAGTTTTCAGTAGAAACTGAATTGTGTTTCTATTTTATATTTATATACAATCATCCATTTTCTTGTTAACTTTTCATTAAAAGTTAAAATATGTATCTTCAAAATTTAAGAAACATAAAGGGACCTGCAAGAGAAACATTAAACATAAAAAAAAAAAATAATAATAATAATATATAAATATATATATATATACATATTTCCTATTTTTTATTTACAGTGGGGTTGTCACTCTAGAGGTTTTCTACATTTTTAAGATTAGGAATTCCTTTTAAATGTAATTTTAAATGTCTGTGCATTGTCCTAGAGTATTATTCTTATTATTTTAAAAAATGCATTGTTTTGATATGCAAACATTTTTTTTGTCATAAATCAGACACAAGATGCAATTTTAAACAACTTTCTAATTTACTTCTATTATCAAATTTTCTTTGTTCTCTGGGTATCTTTTGTTGAGAAACATGGACACAAGCTTAGGAGCATGCACTTGTTTGGAGCACTATATGGCAACTTTTCTGAAAGAATGTTATCCATTTGCAAGAAAGCTAAATGTCCCACTATTTCTTAATATGTAGTGGTCCAGACACCCAGCTTTGTATCCCTTCAGCAAATAATACCATGGGAACAAAGCCTATTTCATGATAGAAATAAACTGTAAACATTTGCTCTGTCTGAAAATCCCAAAAAACATTTTTTCAGTTTCCAGTTACAGTGTTTCCAGTTCCAGTGTTTCCAGTTCCAGTGTTTCCAGTTAGGGAGCCTGATTGCCTATGTTTAGGAGAGTGAGCAGCATCAGCTACCCATATTTAACATTGCATAAACAAATGTTTGTTAGGTCCCCTTCATTTTCTTAAAAGCAGTCATGCAAGAGTAGAGCTTGTGAATCATCCAAGACAAATAAATCCAGGAGGATACAATGTAAACAAACACATTTTGGAATTAAGGGGCTGATTATCTAAAGGTCTCTGGGCTTGTGATATTTTATAAGAATGCTCACCAGTCTTTCTATTTTCCTCGTGGAATTATCTAAGGGCACTTTTTACCCTGAAAACAGGGTGTCTCGCTAAGGGGTGTATACTGCATTTTCATATGGGAAGTAGATGCATATATTACAAAAGTGCATCATTACATTTATCATTTAAAAACCATACAAATGAATAATTGAACCATTCCATAAAAATACGCAGGGAAAACCTTGTATAGGGTTGCCACCTTAGCCATGTTTTCCTGGACGCTTGTGAGTTACACATGCTGCAGGGTAAGCAGGGTGGAACATGTATTGAGCTTCTGGACATCAGATGAATAATGCGGATGAACAGCACAATACATGTCCTTCCCTGCACACCCTGAAGCATGTGTAACTCATAAGTGTCCATGAAAACATAGCCGAGTTGGCAACCCTATGTGCAAAACATGCATAGAAATTCATATTAATAAGTACAAAATACAAAATATAATTGTTATTTCGAAAATGAATGTATATGAAATTTTCTTTCAAATCCCAACGTAATTCTCTGAACATTTCCGCTCTTCAGTTCTCACTGTTTTGCCTCGCAAATGAAAAGGTTGCAAGTTTAAATCAAAATACTTAATACCTTAGAGCGATATTCCAGTCAAAATTTAAATGCACATAGATTAATTACATATTTGAATAGAAACATATTTGCAATATACATGACGTGGCAAAAATGCTTCTAGTAAAAGTTATCAATGTTTTAGTGTTAACATTTTTCTCTGCATGTGCATGTGAATGATAGCTGAATATTCTCAGTACACCAGCATTTAAAATACTATTGGACAGATTATGAGTTTTGCGTTAGGAGCTACGCGGTGATAACGAGCAGTTTTATCTCACCGCTCACTTACCTGCAGCGCTGGTATTACAGGTTTTTATAAACCTGGCGTTAAAAGACAAAAAGTGAGTGTAGAGCAAAATTGAGCTCCATACCGCACTTCAATACCAGCGCTGCTTAAGTCATCGGTGAGCTGGTTGTACGTGCTCGTGCACGATTTGCCCATAGGAATCAACGGGGAGAGCCGGCTGTGAAAAAGTCTAACACCTGCAAAAAAGCAGTGTAAAACTCAGTAGCGCAGCCCCTTTGATTCCTATGGGGAAACTACATTTATGTTTACACCTAACACCCTAACATGAACCCCGAGTCTAAACACCCCTAATCTTACACTTATTAACCCCTAATCTGCCGCCCCCGACATCGTCGCCACCTACATTATATTTATTAACCCCTAATCTACCGCTCCGGACATCGCCGCCACCTACATTATACTTATTTACCCCTAATCTGCTGCCCCAACATCGTTGACACCTAAATTATATTTGTCAACCGCTAATCTCCCTCCCCCATTGTCGCCGCAACCTACCTACAATTATTAACCCCTAATCTGCTGCCCCAACATCGCCGCCACTATAATAAACATATTAACCCCTATACCGCAGCATTCCCGCCTCACAAAAATTAGTTAAATATTATTAACCCCTAATCTGTTGTCCCTAACATCGCCGCCACCTACCTACATTTATTAACTCCTAATCTGCCGCCCCCAATGTCGCAGCCACTATACTAAATGTATTAACCCCTAAACCTAGGTCTAACCCTAACACCCCCTAACAAATATAATTACAATAAATCTAAATAAAAATTAATATTATTAACTAAATAATTCCTATTTAAAGCTAAATACTTACCTTTAAAATAAACCCTAAGCTAGCTACAATATAACTAATAGTTACATTGTAGCTAGCCTAAGGTTTATTTTTATTTTACAGGCAAGTTTGTATTTATTTTAACTAGGTAGAATAGTTACTAAATAGTTATTACCTATTTAATAACTACCTAGCTAAAATAAATACAAATTGACCTGTAAAATAAAACCCAACCTAACACATAACACTACACTACAATTAAATACATGACCTAAATTAAATACAACTTAATACATTAAATACAATTAGCTAAAGAACAAAAAAAAAACCCACTAAAATACAGAAAATAATAAACAAATTGCAAGATATTTAAACTAATTACAAATAATCTAATAGACCTATCAAAATAAACAAAGCCCCCCAAAATGAAAAAAAAAACCCTAGCCTAAACTAAACAACCTTTTGCGGGGCATTGCCCCAAAGTACTCAGCTATATTACCTGTAAAAAAATATACAAACAACCCCCCCAACAGTAAAACCCACCACCCACACAACCAACCTCCCAAATAAAAGCCTAACTAAAAAAAATCTAAGCTAAGGGCATTTGGATGGGCATTGCCCTTAAAAGGTCAGTTAGCTCTTTTGCGGCCCAAAGCCCTAACCTAAAAATAAAACCCACCCAATACACCCTTAAAAAACCCTAACACTAACCGCCTGAAGATCGACCTACTGTTCTGAAGTGGTCCTCCAGACAGGCAGAAGTCTTCATCCAGACAGCATCTTCTATCTTCATCCATCCGAGGCGCAGCGGCTCCATCTTCAAGACATCCGACGCAGAACATCCTCTTCATCCTTCTTCTTACTGAATGACGGTTCCTTTAAATGACGTCATCCAAGATGGCGTCCCTTAGATTCCGATTGCCAATCGGAATTAAGGTAGAAAATATCCTATTGGCTGATGCAATCAGCCAATAGGATTGAGCTTGCATTCTATTGGCTGTTCTAATCAGCCAATAGAATGCAAGCTCAATCCTATTGGCTGATTGGATCAGCCAATAGAATGCAAGCTCAATCCTATTGGCTGATTGCATCAGCCAATAGGATTTATTCTACCTTAATTCTGATTGGCTGATAGAATTCTATCAGCCAATCGGAATCTAAGGGACGCCATCTTGGATGAAATAATTTAAAGGAACCTTCATTCAGTAAGAAGACTCTGGATGAAGAGGATGCTCCTCGTCGGATGTCTTGAAGATGGAGCCGCTCCGCGTCGGATGGATGAAGATAGAAGATGCCGTCTGAATGAAGACTTATGCCCATCTGGAGGACCACTTCACCCGGCTTGGATGAAGACTGCTGCTTCCTTGAGGATGGATGTCCGGTCTTCATAACAGTAAGTCAATCTTCAGAGGGTTAGTGTTAGTTTTTTTAAAAAAAAAGGTAAAAGAGCTGATTACTTTGGGGTAATGTCCCGCAAAAGTTCCTTTTAAGGGCTATTGATAGTTTAGTTTATGCTAGGGTTCTTTTTATTGGGGGGGGGGGGGCTTTTTTATTTTGATAGGGCTATTAGATTAGGTGTAATTAGTTTAAAGATATGTAATTTGTTTTTTATTTTCTGTAATTTAGTGGGGGGGGTTTATGATTAAGGTAATTTAATTTATTTAACTGTATTTAATTTAGTTAATGTATTTAATTGTAGTGTAGTGTTAGGTGTTATTGTAACTTAAGTTAGGTTTTATTTTACAGGTCAAATTGTATTTATTTTAGCTAGGTAGTTATTAAATAGTTAATAACTATTTAATAACTATTCTACCTAGTTAAAATAAATACAAACTTGCCTGTAAAATAAAAATAAACCCTAAGGCCTAGATTTAGAGTTTGGCGATAGCCGTCAAAACCAGCGTTAGAGGCTCCTAACGCTGGTTTTTACCACCCGCTGGTATTTGGAGTCAGTCAGGAAAGGGTCTAATGCTCACTTTGCGGCCGCGACTTTTCCATACCGCAGATCCCCCTACGACATTTGCGTATCCTATATTTTCAATGGGATCTTTCTAACGCCAGTATTTAGAGTCTTGGCAAAACTCCAGCCGCAGAAAAAAGTCAGTAGTTAAGAGCTTTCTGGGTTAACGCCGGTTTATAAAGCTCTTAACTACTGTGCTCTAAAGTACACTAACACCCATAAACTACCTATGTACCCCTAAACCGAGGCCCCCCCACATCGCCGCCACTCTATTAAAAAAATTTAACCCCTAATCTGCCGCTCCGTACACCGCCGCCACCTATGTCATCCCTATGTACCCCTAATCTGCTGCCCCTAATACCGCCGACCCCTATTTTATATTTATTAACCCCTAATCTGCCGCCCCCAACGTTGCCGCCACCTTCCTACACTTATTAACCCCTAATCTGCCCACCGGACCACACCGTTACTATAATAAATGTATTAACCCCTAATCCGCCTCACTTCCACCTCAATAACCCTATAATAAATAGTATTAACCCCTAATCTGCCCTCCCTAACATCGCCAACACCTAACTTCAAGCATTAACCCCTAATCTGCTGACCGGAGCTCACCGCTACTCTAATAAATTTTTTAACCCCTAAAGCTAATTCTAACCCTAACCCTAACACCCCCCTAAGTTAAATATAATTTTTATCTAACGAAATAAATTAACTCTTATTAAATAAATTATTCCTATTTAAAGCTAAATACTTACCTGTAAAATAAACCCTAATATAGCTACAATATAAATAACAATTATATTGTAGCTATTTTAGGATTAATATTTATTTTACAGGCAACTTTGTATTTATTTTAACCAGGTACAATAGCTATTAAATAGTTAATAACTATTTAATAGCTACCTAGTTAAAATAATTACAAAATTACCTGTAAAATAAATCCTAACCTAAGTTACAATTAAACCTAACACTACACTATCAATAAATTAATGAAATAAAATACCTACAATTATCTACAATTAAACCTAACACTACACTATCAATAAATTAATTAAATACAATACCTACAAATAAATACAATTAAATAAACTAACTAAAGTACAAAAATAAAAAAGAACTAAGTTACAAAAAATAAAAAAATATTTACAAACATTAGAAAAATATTACAACAATTTTAAACTAATTACACCTACTCTAAGCCCCCTAATAAAATAACAATGACCCCCAAAATAAAAAAATGCCCTACCCTATTCTAAAATTAAAATAGAAAAGCTCTTTTACCTTACCAGCCCTGGTAATGCCCCAAAGAATTCAGCTCTTTTGCCTGTAAAAAAAAACATACAATACCCCCCCCCAACATTACAACCCACCACCCATATACCCCTAATCTAACCCAAACCCCCCTTAAATAAACACTAAGACCCTGAAGATCTCCCTACCTTGTCTTCACCATGCCGGGTTCACCGATCGATCCAGAAGAGCTCCTCCGATGTCTTGATCCAAGCCCAAGCGGGGGGCTGAAGATGTCCATGATCCGACTGAAGTCTTCATCCAAGCCGGAGCTGAAGAGGTCCATGATCGGGCTGAAGTCTTCATCCAAGCGGGAGCTGAAGAGGTCCATGATCGTGCTGAAGTCTTCTATCAAGCGGCATCTTCAATCTTCTTTCTTCCAGATCCATGTTCATCCCGCCGACGCGGAACATCCATCTTCACCGACGACTTCCCGACGAATGACGGTTCCTTTAAGTAGAATCCTATCAGCCAATCGGAATTCGAGGGACGCCATCTTGGATGACGTCCCTTAAAGGAACCGTCATTCGTCGGGAAGTCGTAGGTGAAGATGGATGTTCCGCGTCGGCGGGATGAACATGGATCCGGAAGAAAGAAAATTGAAGATGCCGCTTGATAGAAGACTTCAGCCGGATCATGGACCTCTTCAGCTCCCGCTTGGATGAAGACTTCAGTCGGATCATGGACATCTTCAGCCCCCGCTTGGGCTTGGATCAAGACATCGGAGGCTCTTCTTGATCGATCGGTGAACCCGGCGTGGTGAAGATAAGGTAGGAAGATCTTCAGGGGCTTAGTGTTAGGTTTATTTAAGGGGGGTTTGGGTTAGATTAGGGGTATGTGGGTGGTGGGTTGTAATGTTGGGGGGGTATTGTATGTTTTTTTTTACAGACAAAAGAGCTGAATTCTTTGGGGCATGCCCCGCAAAGGGCCCTTTTCAGGGCTGGTAAGGTAAAAGAGATTTTCTATTTTAATTTTAGAATAGGGTAGGGCATTTTTTTATTTTGGGGGTCTTTCTTATTTTATTAGGGGGCTTAGAGTAGGTGTAATTAGTTTAACATTGTTGTAATATTTTTCTAATGTTTGTAAATATTTTTTTATTTTTTGTAACTTAGTTCTTTTTTATTTTTTGTACTTTAGTTAGTTTATTTCATTGTATTTATTTGTAGGTATTTGTATTTAATTTATTTAATGATAGTGTAGTGTTAGGTTTAATTGTAGATAATTGTAGGTGTTTTATTTAATTTATTTATTGATAGTGTAGTGTTAGGTTTAATTGTAACTTAGGTTAGGATTTATTTTACAGTTAATTTTGTAATTATTTTAACTAGGTAACTATTAAATAGTTATTAACTATTTAATAGCTATTGTACCTGGTTAAAATAATTACAAAGTTGCCTGTAAAATAAATATTAATCCTAAAATAGCTACAATATAATTATAATTTATATTGTAGCTATATTAGGGTTTATTTTACAGGTAAGTATTTATCTTTAAATAGGAATAATTTATTAAATAAGAGTTAATTTATTTCGTTAGATTTAAATTATATTTAACTTAGGGGGGTGTTAGGGTTGGACTTAGCTTTAGGGGTTAATACATTTATTAGAGTATCGGTGAGATCCGGTCAGCAGATTAGGGGTTAATTATTGTAGGTAGGTGGAGGCGACGTTGGGGGCGGCAGATTAGGGGTTAATAAATATAATATAGGGGTCGGCGGTGTTAGGGGCAGCAGATTAGGGGTACATAGGGATAACGTAGGTTGCGGCGGTATACGGAGCGGCAGATTAGGGGTTAATAATAATATGCAGGGGTCAGGGATAGCGGGGGCGGCAGATTAGGGGTTAATAAATATAACATAGGGGTCGGCGGTGTTAGGGGCAGCAGATTAGGGGTACATAGGGATAACGTAGGTTGCGGCGGTGTACGGAGTGGCAGATTAGGGGTTAATAATAATATGCAGGGGTCAGCGATAGTGGGGGAGACAGATTAGGGGTTAATAAGCATAAGGTTAGGGGTGTTTAGACTCGGGGGTACATGTTAGGTTGTTATGTGCAGACTTAGGAAGTGTTTCCCCATAGGAAACAATGGGGCTGCGTTAGGAGCTTAACGCTGCTTTTTTGCAAGTGTTAGGTTTTTTTTCAGCTCAAACAGCCCCATTGTTTTCTATGGGGGAATCATGCACGAGTACGTTTTTGAAGCTGGCCGCGTCCGTAAGCAACGCTGGTATTTAGAGTTGCAGTGGCGGTAAATATGCTCTACGCTCCCTTTTTGGAGCCTAACGCAGCCCTTCTGTGAACTCTAAATACCAGTGGTATTTAAAAGGTGCGGGGGGAAAAAAGCATGCGTAGCTAACGCACCCCTTTGGCCGCAGAACTCTAAATCTAGCCGTAAGTTAGCTACAATGTAACTAATAGTTATATTGTAGCTAGTTTTAGGTTTATTTTATAGGTAAGTATTTAGTTTTAAATAGGAAAAATTTAGTTAATTATAGTAATTTTCTTTAGATTTATTTAACTTATATTTAAGTTAAGGGGTGTTAGGGTTAGACTTAGATTTAGGGGTTAATACATTTAATATAGTGGCGGCAACATTGGGGGCGGCAGATTAGGGATTAATAAGTATAATGTAGGTGGCGGCGATGTTAGGGGCAGCAGATTAGAGTTTAATAATATTTAACTAGTGTTTGCGAGGCAGGAGTGCAGCGGTTTAAGGGTTAATATGTTTATTCTAGTGGCGGCGATGTCCGAAACGGCAGATTAGGGGTTAAAAAATGTATTATAGTGTTTGCGATGTGGGAGGGCCTTGTTTTAGGGGTTAATAGGTAGTTTATGGGTGTTAGTGTACTTTTTAGCACTTTAGTTATGAGTTTTATGCTACGGCGGTGTACCATATAACTCTTAACTACTGACTTTAGAATGCGTTACGGATCTTGGAGGTAGAGGGTCTACTGCTCCCTTTTTGGCCTCCCAGGACAGACTCGTAATCCCATAGAAAAAGGGGTTTACAAAGTTTACGTAAGTCGTTTTGCGGTAAGGCCAAAGAAGTGTGTGGTGCCCCTAAACCTGCAAGACTCGTAATAGCAGCAGTAGTGAAAAAGCAGCATTAGGACCTGTTAACGCTGCTTTTTCAGCTTAACGCACAAGTTGTAATCTGTTCAGAGCACCAGTAGGGGTTTGTATCATGTCAGCAATTAACCAATTGAATCATTACCAGATGATACAAGCACCTTAAACTCTCTGAGCAGGTGCTGTGTTTAAAATGCTGGTGCACAGTGCATACTTAAATACACATTTGAAAATGCTATAGCTTTTTTTAGAAGCATTTTTGCTAATACATGTATATTAAAAATGCTTCTATTCAAAGCTGAAATGCACCCATGTGAATTCCAATTTTGTCTGGAATTCCCCTTTAATAGAAAAACACATACATTCGAAAATAGAGGCGATTGTAAGATGCTATACTCAGAAATCAGTGTAATGTGATTTATATTGGCTGCAGGATTACATTTTTAAAGTGTGCCTCCTGCTCACTGCTAGCTTCACCTTACACAGTGAAGTTTCCCTTTCCAGAAAGCTCAATTATTGTAACATTTCAGCATATAACACACTGTTTCTTTAAGTAGGAAACTACCATAATGCCTTGGGCTATATAAACCATCCTTCCTTTTACTTCATTGCTTGAGTATTTTGTTGTTAGCAAGTGAATCTTGCTTTCTTACTGAAGCCCTTTGTGATTGTAGACTTTGTTCTTTTATAACTCATTTCTTTTTTTACAGCATTTGCTTCCTGATCCTCTCCCTGCTTCAAGCTTTTTACTTTGGCTGTCTGTTTCTCTGTAACCACTTACCTAAGCTGTGTCCTAATCCAGACACCTGTTGCAAACTCCTAATTGCACCTGCATTTTTTCTCCCTGTACCAGAACCTGGCTTCCTCCTCGCTGCACCTTCAGGGCCGGATTGGGCCGCCGGGATACTGGGAAAAATCACGGTGGGCTGGCAGAGGCTGGGCTGGGGCAGCTGCAGAAGTGCATGGATACTGGAGAGCAGCAAAGTTGCGACTCACTTGAAGTTGTGATGGAGTGCAGCGGGCTACCTCTCAGCTATTTCTGTAGTCGCATCGCTGTTTGTTTACATCACTGCCAAAGTGATTTCCCATTCCCAGTCCAGCCCTGCCATCACCTCCTTACAGATCGGCCCACCCTAATCCCACTGAGGTCATTCCAATAGATTCAGTATCCCTCATTACAAGAATCTGTATGTATCACTGTCTCTCGTCGCACTTGCTTTCAGTTTCAGCCTCTCCCCTTACTCACAGTGTAAAGCAGCTACTATTGTCAGTAAAGGTAGATTAGCTGGATCTGACGTTTGCTCAGTAACATATACAGATACTCTCACACTCTGTATATGTGTCTGAGCTAACGTCTGATCCAGCTGAGCAAATCCACCTTTACTGACAATAGTATCACTGTGATAAATGGGAGGGGCTGAAAACAAGTGCAGCGACACCGCGAGAGACAGGGATAGCAGCCAGGCGTACTTCTGTGATCAGGTAAACTCATTACAATTACAAACCACAACAAAGGCAGGCACCACACTACGGTACAAACAAGTCTGATCAGACAAAACCAGGCAGAGCATATGAATGGGAGACACAAGCTAAAAAAATGTACAGCAACACAAATATCTTATCGATAAGAGCACTCTTGGGCCTTTAATTCTCTTTGAGTTACCACTACTGAACAAATGTCGGCTAAATCTTTCATCCTAAAGATTTGCACATTAACATAAACACCAATCTGACTTGTAGAATTTGAATAGGAATTGGATGCATAGGTGACTAACCACCCTATTAAATCAAAGGTGAAAACTGTCAAAAGAAGCACTGAAAAAAAGTGAATTCCATGTATTGCAAAAACAGCAAAACCACCATTTTAAAACTAGTATTTGTGTGTGTATATATATATATATATATATATATAAATCAAATGTTCTAGAAATACCCCCATGTCCCCATTTTACACACCAATAGCTTTATAGGATGCCTCCATTACATTTGTTTCCAAAAACATAAGCATTTTCTTGTATTGAAAATGCATTGTATCATACAGATTCCAATGGGGGATACTGAATCTGTTGGAAAGAACTCAGTGGGATTACTGGGTGGGCGGATCTGTAAGGAGGTATATGGGCGGATTTGTAAGTAGGTGATGGGCAGTGATGTAAATAGCGATGCGGCTACAGAAATAGCCGAGCGGCAGGGGAGATAGTTCTCCACAGGGAGACCAAATAAGAGCATAGATTGGTGAGCTGGAGGTGGTGGGGCTGGGCTGGAGGGGGCAGGGCTGGGTCAGAGGGGGCAGGGCTGGGTCAGAGGGGGCGGGGCTGGGCCAGTCTATACAAATTTCCAGGGCTGGTCTGATTTCTCAGTCCGGCCCTGTGCACCTTTCTCTCTCAGCTGCTGCTGGAGATTTTCCTTGCAAGGAGCTCTGTGTTAGTGGAATCTGAATCACTCCGAACTGCCTGTTCAAATTGTGCTATTGTAGCAGCATACCAGTATTTTTTTATTTCTATTTTTGCATATATATATTTACTAAGTCACAAAATATAAATGTAAAACCTGTAGTGTTGGTGTCTACCTTATATAAGTGATATATTAATACTGTGATATTTATTAAGTATTCATGGAGTTGTTTATCTTTCTCATCACAGTCACAATACTTTTTAATACATGTTTTTGCATATGTCAGGCTACAGCAAATTGAGATCCACACAAGCCTAATCTGTCAATTGTTTATACTTTAACCACAGGTTATTACAATTATTTTTATAAGGGCACATCTCTCCACTTGCAAGGACTGCTCATTTTTTAAGATAATTCCACCAGAGCAGCATCTAGGAGGGTCCGCGTGAAGACCCATGTCTGTTCTGGCAAGGTTTAGATGATCGACCTCTGGTTTATTTTTTTTTTATTTTTTTTTTATATTATTTATTTAGTTTGTTTCCAACAAAGGTGTCTCAAGGTAAATTTACATAGTACAGATTTATGTAAATAAAATGAAAACAATGTTCAAGAGTAACCAACAACACATAATATTCTAATATACCAGTCTTTGATATACCTTCATGATTTAAACAAGAAAAAGACAAAAAAAAAAGAAAAGTAAAAGTAAAATGAATTACCAATTTGCATATGCACCTATTGTTGGAATTTTCTTTTTTTTCCCCTCTCCCCCCCCCCCTCCCCACGAAGAAGAAAAAAAAAAAAAAACATTTTTCCCAGATATCTACAGTAGGCTAATGCCAGAGTCCAAGTAATACCAGTTCTGTATTTCTAAATGGGTAAATTATATATTCAATTTCAGATAGTGATAGATTTTGGATAAAGATTGACCATTTTTTGAAAAATTTAATGACATCATTTTCATTGTTAAGATTAGTGTCAATCTGTTCCAGAATACATTGTTTCTTGAGACAATTTTTTACCTCCTGGATACTGGGGGTTGCTCTACATTTCCATTTTTTTAAAATCAAATATCGCACAGCCAAGATAACTAGGTTGATAATTTTAATATTTGCTGATTGGCCTTCTGCATACTTTTGGAGAAATACGATATCTAATGGTAATAAAGTTGATGGGGAGATCCCCATTGTGCAAAGCCAAAATTGTATTTTCATCCAAAACTGTTGGATAATTGGACAATCCCAGAACATATGCATGAGATTAGCCGCAGGGAGCGAACATCTGGGACAACAGTTGAAATCTAGGCTTCTGCATCTGAAACCTTTCTCAGGAGTAAAAAAGGTCATGCGTAAAAGTTTTAAATGAGATTCTCTCCAGGAGGATGAGAGAGTAATTCGTGAAACCTCAGTGATTGAGAGTTCAACTATATTACTTTCTTCCAGATTTTGTTGCAAGATTGCCCCCCATTTGGTAGTGATGTTTTCCGTGTCAGGAACACGTTTTAAGGAACTTAAATCAGAATAAATAGGGGAAATTGCCGTAAGACCGTTTTTAGCTAATGTTAACCATTTCTCCATGGGTCCCATTGTCCAGTTCCAGCCGAATTCGTCGACAAGACTCATAGCATAATGTCTTGCTTGTAGGTATGCAAAGAATTCTTTATGGGAGAGACTAAATTCCTCTCTCAAAGAACAAAAAGACTTTATACATTTTCTGTCTAGATCTAGTAATTGAGAAACTTTATTTAGACCCGAAGCTTTCCACTTCTGAAATTGAGATGTCTGAATTCCTGCTTGAAAAAAGGGATTACCGGTTAGAGGGATAAATTTTGATACATTATGCTTTATTTTGAGGAGTTTGCAGACTTTCCACCAAGCCTGTAATAGAGTAAATATGGTTTTCAGGTTTTTAAGTTCTCTGGGGAGAGAGGAAGCAGTGCAATGGATGATTGCAGAGGGATCAAAAGGGTTTGTTATATTTTTCTCAAGTTCATTGTTGGTAACATAATCCTTCTCAAATATCCAGTCCATAATAAGATGAGCCAAAAAGGCATAGTTGTATATTTTAATGTCTGGCAAAGCCAGTCCTGCATATTTTCTGGGGAGAGAAAGTTTAGGTAAGGAAATTCTAGGTTTCTTGTTTTGCCAAATAAATTTCCTCAACACCATATTATGAAGGAGAATATCTTTTCCCTTGAGAATCACAGGGATATTTTGTAGGACATATAATAGTTTCGGGAGACAAATCATTTTATAAAGAGCAATTCGTCCCGAAAGAGAAAGGGGAACACCTTGCCATTTTTTTAAGTCCTCCTTAATTTTCTTCAGTACTGGGAGAATGTTAAGATTATACCATTCGTCTGGGTTCGAGGATACTGTGATGCCTAGATAAGTAAAGGAATCATCCACTATCTTAAATGGCATATCCAGAGGGGGATCCTTGGGTTGTTTAATCCATATGAGTTCAGATTTTGTAGTATTTACTTTATAACCTGAAAAGGAACCAAATTTTTTAATAAGTGAAATTAATTTCGGGATATTGTTACTGGTATCAGAGATATAAATTAAGATATCATCCGCATATAGTGCAATTTTCATCTCTTTCTTACCGATCTTAATACCATTAAGGTGTTGTCTGACATATATGGCCAGCGGTTCGATGGAAATGTCGAAGAGAAGAGGAGAAAGGGGGCACCCCTGACGCGTTCCTCTTTGAAGAAAAATGTTAGGAGAGAGTTTGCCATTAACTATAATCCTAGTGGAGGCAGATTTGTGGAGGTTGTTAACAAAGCTAAGAAAATTACCAGAAAAGCCGAATTGCTGGAGAGAATGAGTGAGATGATCAAAATGAACTGAGTCGAATGCTTTTTCAGCATCGATTGAAATAATTGCAGCATCTAAAGTGTCCCCCTTTCCCTCCTCTCCTCCCCCTCCTCTAGAAAAATGGTCTATAGTTAAGAAGAGTTCCCTAATCTTAGCTGAGGAATTACGATTCCGTAAAAAACCTGCTTGATCAGGATGAATAATCTTAGGAAGAAGCAACTGAAGCCTTGAAGCTAAGATTGAGGCCATTATTTTATAATCAACATTGAGCAGTGCTATGGGCCTATAAGATTCTTTTTTGTCCGGCTCTTTTCTTGGTTTAAGAATTAAGGTGGTATATGAGGCTGCAAAGCTAAGTGGCGGAGTAATACCTTTTATATATATATGTCATTATAGACCGAAGCAAGGTAAGGTGAGATCTCCATTGATAATATCTTATAGAATTCGTTAGGAAGGCCATCCGGGCCTGAGGCTTTGTTTGAGGCAAGGTCTTGAATTGCTCTATTAATCTCTATTTCAGATATGGGATTATTGAGAAATTCAATTAGATCAGGAGTTAATGTACGAACGACAATATTTTTCCAGAATGATTCTTGCTCAAAAAGATTTTATTGTTTTAAAGAATATAGGTCCTGATAATAGTTTGTAAAAACCTGGATGATTTCTTCTGAGGATGATACATTTTTTTCTTCTAACTTTAAAGACTCTATTAATGAAGAAGTTTTACTAGTTTTTACTAATCTAGCCAGAATTTTTCCGGTTTTACTTCCCTACCTATAAAGTTTTGCTTGAAGTTTCAAGTCCTTCTGAGTAGTTTTATAAAGTAAAAAAGCATCCCTCTCTTTTAATGTTTGGGTATATCTTAACCAGTTTCTTGCAGTTTTATTTAACAGATACGAGTTGTATGAATTAGAAATAGATTTTATAATTTCTTTATCCCTGTGTTTTGATTTCTTTGTCCTATTAATAGTGTAAGCTAGGATCTCCCCTCTCAGTACCGCTTTGGCTGTTTCCCATAGGATAATCGGACGATTTACGTATTCCTGATTAAAAGAGATAAATTCTTGAAATTTAGAGCTGAGCCAGTTTTTAAATTTAAGGTCAGAAGCTAAATATGTTGGGAAAAAGAACCTAGAATATCTTGGAGTAGGGTTATTGGGGTAAAGCTCTAGGAAAATCGGGGCATGGTCTGAGATGCAAATAGGGAGAATTCCGGTAAGCACTCTTGACGTGCAGAGTCTTTCATCTAAGAGAATTACATCGATTCTTGATAAAGATTTATGTGCCTTAGAAATGCAAGAGAATTCCCTGGAGTCCGGATTTTGGATTCTCCATATGTCTCTAACTCCAAGAATCTGATAAAGTTTTAAATACATTTTTGTTTCTAGTTTATCTCTTTTAGTTCTAGAAAGAGCATTCTCATGCCTTAATCTGTCTAGGGGATGTTGGGGCGCCATATTTAGGTCCCCTCCGAGGATTAGGTAACCTTCTCTATATGTAATTAATTTAGCATAAAGGGTCTCCCAGAAAGAAGAGCTAAAAATATTGGGAGCATAGATATTGCAAAATGTGTAAATTATGTTAGCTATTTTGATTTTTGCAAATAGGAATCTCCCCTCTGAGTCAGCGAGGGTATTAAGAACTTGGTATTTTAGCCTTTTCCCCAATAATATTGCTACCCCTCCTTTCCTTTGAACACTTGGGGAGGCTAACACCTCATTAACCCAGGAGGTTTTGAGTTTGAGGACTTCTTCCATCTTTAAGTGTGTCTCCTGCAGGAAGGCAATGTCGGTATTTATTTTTCTTAGCTGTGAGACAATTGACTTACTTTTAATAGGAGATGTAATACCTCCTATATTCCAAGAGGTGAGTTTAAAAGCATTTTTAATTAAAATAAAAAAAAAAAAAAAAAAAAAAAGGGAACGAGAAAAAAAACAAAAACAAAAAAAAAACACTGATCATTTCTCATTTTTTCTTTTTCTCTTTTTTCACTTTTTGCACATGGACAAATTTGTCTCTGCAAAAGCAAAATCTTCACCTACAGCTATGGCAGCCCGTCAAAGGGAAAAGAGAAACAAAAATACTACTGAAATCACAGCAGATATACATATCCCCACTGTTAATCCCCTACAGTCGGGTGACTTGCTAGACATTCAAGCTTTAGTAGCTAACATTTCTGATGCACTGACTCCAAAATTCGATTCTCTCAAATCAGAAATTAAACAGGATATTATATCCCTATCAAATGAAATTAAACAGTTCTCTGCTAGGCTCTCTGAGGTAGAACAGAGAACCTCGGATCTGGAGGATCTGACACTAACTCAGAACTCTAAGTTGGAAAGGCTAAATATATCCCTGTTAAAAGCACAGAGTAAACTAGAGGATCTTGAAAACTGCACTAGGAGAAACAACTTTAGAGTAGTTGGAGTCCCGGAAGACAAACAATATGATGATTTGCACAAATTACTAACTGTTACCATTCCTCAATTGCTAAAAATTCCACAATCTCAATCACAATTTACACTAGAGAGAGTACATCGGATAGGCCCACTTATCACTGATATAGAAAGTACCAGGACCAAACCTAGGCCCATTATCGCGAAAGTCTTGAACTTTCAGGACAAAATTACACTTTTACATTACTACCGCAAACATCAGCCTATATACTTAGGAGAGGCAAAAATCATGATCTTTCAAGACTTTTCTGCAGAAACAGCTGCTAAAAGAAGAGAACTAGCTCCAATTTGCACAAAACTAATAAAGCATAACATCAAGGCCACAATAACCTATCCAGCTAGACTCAAAATTTCCATTAATGACCAAACACACTTTTTTGACTCAGCCAAACAGGCTGAGAAATTCTGCACCGAGACCTTCCCAGCAGAAAACTTAGGAGCAGGGCCCATTGTCACACTGTCTTGAAATTTCACGTATTAAGATGCTTTGAATAACCATATCAATAATTTAAAATGTATAACTATGGACTTATCAAATGTTGTGATACTTTTTTTTTTCTTTCTTCTTTTTGGGTTAGAAACAAAATTGGGTTATAGATTGGTGAGCTCTCCCCCTTCTCTCCCCCCCCCTTTTTTTTTTTTTTTTTTTTTTTTTATTTTTTTTTTAAAAGGATACAAGAGGTCATATAAATTGCTGTGTCATATTGTAAAGGGATATTAAGCTCTAAATTTCCCACACAATGACTGTGGAGGGCCCTCTAGTGGGCCTGTAACAACATTAAGAGATAACCAACTTGAAGTCTGGAGTGTTCTAAGTTATGTTTGTTACATTGTTGCAAGTTTGAAGGCGGGTGTTTGTGCTTACCTTTAAAGGGTCTTGCAGCAGTGATTCCGGCCTCTTACTGTTCCAGACTTCAAGGAGAAATTTTCTGTGTAGAGTTTCTGTTGGAGAAAAAGCTGTTAGAAGATGGATTGAGCCAGGAGGAAGTTGGTGCCACCATAGAGATATTGTGAAGTGGTAGAGGTGGTGTCCAGGAAGAGGGGACCAGCAAGAGAAAGAGGATATCTGAGCAATGATCTTGCGGTACCCCCACCCCCCAAAATAACCCCCCTCATAAGTCTTTTAATAGAGGCAGGAATGTTGTGAGGAGTGAGTTGGGTCCTGAGGGGGCATATTACATAGACAGATGTCTACCTATGGGGTGCTCCTTATCATGTTCTCTGTTTGAATGTTTTAGCTCATTTCTACACTGGGTGGTGAAGAAGGCGTCTGGGGGTGGGGCTATGGCCCACTAACTGGATGACTTCCTGCTGGTGGGGAGAGCAGGTTCCACAGAGTGTGACCAGTTAATGAGGGTAATGCAGAATATGATGGCAGAATTTGGAGTGCCGCTTGCGGATGATAAAACACAAGGTCTGTGCACTTGTCTCACCTTTTTAGATATAGAGATAAACACATTACAGTCACTGTAAAGGTTACCTCAGGACAAGGTTGACCGCCTCTTACAGGTGGTTCAAAAAGTGAGCTCTGAGGAAAAGCCGTTCGGGCATGAAACGCATCAGCTGTGTACAGTATTGTGTGTGCTGTGCCCTTATATTGGACTTTTAACTTTATATAATAATAAAGATTATTTTTACTTTTTAAAAACTTGGTGTTCCTGATGCCTTAACTTCACCAAACACTCTGAATGCTGTCTTTTGGAGTTTGGTTCAAAAAGTGGCTAGAGCTGATTTGGTCTCAATTAAGAAGCTTCAGTCTTTGCTGGGCCTCCTTAATTTTGCTGAAAGGGCCATCCCGATGGGAAGAGTCTTTAACCATCGTTTAGATAGTCAGCTGAAAGGACCCAGGGTCAGCAAAAGAGTTTCAAGGTCACCGCAGGGATGAGGGAAGACTTAGAAGTGTGGGAAAGATTTCTGGTCCACTTTAATGGGATCTGTATTTGGAGGTCAGTTACCATATAAAATCAGTTGTTGCATCTATTCACAGATTCTGCAGGCAGTTTTGGTTGTGGGGCATACCTAAACGAATAGTGGAGCATGGCTCCATGGCCCAAGGTGTGGGTTACCATAGGCCTGGCTAAGAAACTGATGCTGCTAGAGCTATTCCCAATCATAGTAGCCATAGAGATTTGGGGGCATATACTAGAGAACAGGTCAGTAGTTTTCTGGATCTATAATATGAGTGTGGTTTATGCTATAAACATATTATTCGCATCCTCTCTGGTTGTAGTGATATACCTAAGACAGCGAATGCTATGTGGCTTGCAGCTTAACATTTGCTTTACCAACAGGCATTTCCAGGGGGTGCATAATGTGATTGCTGATGCACTCTTTCGATTTAATTGAGGGCAGTTTAGGAAGGTAGCGCCCAAGGCAGCTGCAATTGGAATAACGTGCCCCTCCTTTCTTTGGCAGCTGGCACCGGATGGGAAACCATTCTCCCCTTAGTACAGGCATCATTGGTACCTAAGATTAAAACATACCTGAACCATTGGAGAGGATTGAGACATTCTGCCACCAGAAGGGGTTTGATGTGCATCGCACCTCTCAGGTACAGGTGCTTGATTGGTTGCCATGCTTGAGGCAGGAGGGCATTTCTAGATTGGGAGTGGGGAGCAGGCTATCTGCGATAGCTTTCTTTAATAAAGCGTTAGGAAATACAGATCACTCTAAATTGTTTTTGGTACGCCAGGTTTCAAAGGGTTGGGGTAGGCTGTACCCTCACCCTAAAGATCGGAGAGAGCCTATCACACTGCTTTGCATGAGGCAGCTGGTGTTGGAACTGAGGACAGTTTGTTCCTCAGAGTAGGAGGTGCTACTTTTCCGTACTGCATTCTCTTTAGCTTTCTGAGGGGTGCTGCAATTAGGAGAATTAGTTGCTTCTTCCAGAGCTAAGGGTTCGGGGGGGGGGGATACAACTAGGGCACGTAAGGATATCTGAAGAGGAAGGTTGAGGAATTTGGTAAGGTTAGGCCGCCGGGTTACCAGCAATTCCTCGTACATGAGGATGGTAGCTCATTGTCTGAATTTCAATTCCACAAGGTTCTTGCAAGAGCAGAGGAAAAGCTTAGGCTGGACCCGTCTAGAATTGCGCCACACTCATTTCTAATAGGGGCTGCCAACAGAGCGGCGGTGAGGGGGTCTTCCACTACAGAGATCAAGTGCGTAGGGTGCTGGAAGTCAGAGAGATACAAAAACGTACATAAGGCCTTTACCCAATTCATAAAAAAATAAAAAATAAAAAAATTTGTGGTTGAAACTTTAGGTTGGGTTTTTTATGGTTAGTCTGCAAAGGGGGAATGGCACTCGGGTACTGCTGATGTAGTGCAGGCAAAAGTGATAATGCTGTTTATTCATGTTTTGCCAGGTGTGTTATGTGAGAATTCCCCTCCAGTTTGGGTGTGGATAATAGGGCATTCATTTATCCATTGGGCATCCATCACGGCGCTGTGCTCCCCAGAAGGCCAGCAGCTTGGATTTTCAACATCCATGGCCAACTTTTGGTGGTTAGGTCAAAGGGGCTTGTCATGGGAGGAGCTACCAGCCCTTCTACAAGACGCACACAGGAGGTGGGGGAGCCTCACATTGTTGTGTTGCATGTAGGGGGAATGACATGGGGTCAGTGCCAGCATTGGATCTCATTAGGAGGATGGTTGCCAATATAAAGTGGGTACATGCTTGACTCTGTGATGTGAGGATAGGGTGGTCCAATGTGGTTGCACGACTGCACTGGCAGTACATAGCAACCCAGAGGGCTCTCATTTTTCTACAGTTTATTTTTGACACACTATTATTTTGGGTTTGCTCAATTTTTATGTTTTATTTATATATTTACTTATTTATTTTATTTCATCTTTTTATGTAATTATTTATTTTATTAGAGATAAATACATTTCCAAATTACCTCTAATAATGATAATAAATATGAGTTGTGCTATGTGTGTGTTTACATCAGTAACAATAAGATTTCTGAGAAACCTAGATATTATTTGTTATTTATTGCTTCCCCTTATCTTTCTTCAGTAATGCAGATGAAATAAATTTATTGCTATCACTAGCATAATTTAATTTAACTATTTGTCCTGGTCCCTTCACTTATAGTTCTATGACAGTAAATAATCTTAAATAACTCCACTTTCTTTGTTCCAACTCACAATACATCCTGGATAAACAAGATCAGAGATAAGATGCAAAAAGATGCCTTTGCTGAGACAGAAGAGTGTCATATGATTTTGTCCTTGCAAATGTTATTGAGTAACCAACATATATTAAACTGACTAAAATAAAGGGTCAAAGTAATTTGTTGATGCTTTACTTAATGTGATTTCTTTTAAAACTAAATAAATAAGTAAAATAAAAAAATAAAATACAAAAAATAATATATATATATATATATATATATATATATATATATATATATATATATATATATATATATATATATATATATATATCCAGTTGTGCTCATAAGTTTACATACTCTAGCAGAATTTATGATTTCTTGGCCATTTTTCAGAGAATATGAATGATAACACAAAAACTTTTCTTTCATGGAGCCATTTATTATCAATCAACTGTGTTTACTCTTTTTTAAATCATAATGACAACAGAAACTACCCAAATGACCCTGATCAAAAGTTAACATACCCTGGTGATTTTGGCCTGATAACATGAACACAAGTTGACACAAAGGGGTTTGAATGGCTATTAAAAGTAACCATCCTCACCTGTGATCTGTTTGCTTGTAATTTGTGTGTGTGTATAAAAGGTCAATGAGTTTCTGGACTCCTGACAAACCCGTGCATCTTTCATCCAGTGCTGCTCTGACGATTCGGGGAAAGCAAAAGAATTGTCAAAGGATAGGTAGTTAAACTGTATAAAACAGGAAAGGGATATAAAAAAGATATCCGAGGAATTGAGAATGCAAATCAGCAGTGTTCAAACTCTAATCAAGAAGTGGAAAATGAAGGGTTCTGTTGAAACCAAACCACGGTCAGGTAGACAAACTAAAATTTCAGCCATAACTGCCAGGAAAATTGTTCGGGATGCAAAGACAAACCCCCAAATAACTTCAGGTGAAATACAGGACTCTCTGAAAACATGTGGTGTGGCTGTTTCAAGATGCACAATAAGGAGGCACTTGAAGAAAGATGGGCTGCATGGTCAAGTCGCCAGAAGAAAGGCATTACTACGCAAATGCCACAAAGTATGACGCTTACAATACGCCAAACAGCACAGAGACAAGCCTCAAACCTTCTGGCACAAAGTCATTTGGAGTGATGAGACCAAAATTGAGCTTTTTGGTCACAACCATAAACACTACATTTAGAGAGGAGTCAACAAGGCCTATGATTAAAGATACATCATTCCTACTGTGAAACACAGAGGTGGATCGCTGATGTTTTGGGAATGTGAGAGCTACAAAGGCACAGGAAATTTGGTCAGAATTGATGGCAAGATGAATGCAGTATGTTATCAAACAGAACCCCTCATTTTCCACTTCTTGATTAGAGTTTGAATACTGCTGATTTGCATTCTCAATTCCTTGGATATCTTTTTATATCCCTTTCCTTTTTTATACAATTCAACTACCTTTTCCTGCAGATCCTTTGACAATTCTTTTGCTTTCCCCATGACTCAGAATCCAGAAATGTCAGTGTAACACTGGATTAAAGATGCAAGGTTCTGTCAGGAGTCCAGAAACTCATTTACCTTTTATACAGACACACTAATTACAAGCAAACAGATCACAGGTGAGGATGATTACCTTTAATAGCCATTCAAACCCCTTTTGTGTCAACTTGTGTGCATGTTATCAGACCAAAATCACCAGGGTATGTAAACTTTTGATCAGGGTCATTTGGGTAGTTTCTGTTGTCATTATGATTTAAAAAGAGTAAACACAGCTGATTGATAATAAATGGCTTCAGTCAAACACTAACCATGAGTGAAAGAAAAGTTTTTGTGTTATCATTCATATTCTCTAAAAAATGGCCAAGAAATCATAAATTCTGCCAGGGTATGTAAACTTATGAGCACAACTGTATATAAAAATCCTGCATATTATATCACTGCCTTATATTTCACAGTGTTTTAATTTTACACAATAAATATCAGTGCTAACTTTTTTGTAATTGTTTTACTGTTTATGAATGTATCACATTGCACTACTATTACTTTACTAGACATAGTGTAGATTAAAAATTAACATAATTGTTTTGAAACCTTTACACGTGGCAGAAAGTATTAAGCATTAGAAGAGAGAACAGCACTCCTGACATAGAACAAAAGCTAGAATAACTTCCCTGCCTCTTCATTTGTATTGCAACTAAGGGTGCACATTCTTTTAGCTCACTATGCCCGTTCACAGAGAAAAAATATCCTGTAACATATCAGTCTGACCCTGTTCTTATGTTATGTAAAACATTCCATATATCTAACCCATTTATATGGTTACAAATTTAAATATAGCTTTAATGAATCTCGACCATAGTATACTGAGTACATCAAAAATTGCATTGCACAAAAGTAATGTTCCTTTGTAAATACTCTTGAAATAAAATGTAAAAATAAAACCTAAGAGGTTAATTTAATGGTTTATGAAGCATTTTAAGACTTTACCAGAGCTTTTCAATTTGGTTAACATTTCCAGCGTTGATGTTAAAGGGACATGAAATCTCACATTTTTCTTTAATGTTTAAAACAGAGCATACAATTGTAAAACAAAGTTTCCAATTTACTTCTATTAACAAATGTGCCTCCTTCTCATGTCATTCTTTGTTGAAGAGATATCTACATAGGTGTTGTGCATGTGTCTGGAGCATTACATGACAGGGAAAATGATGCTGTCTACTGCTCTTGCTAAAGTTTAACATTGCAAAACTGCTGGCATATAGTGCTGCAAACATGTGCAGATTCCTGAGCTTATATTCCTGCTTTTCAACAAAGGATACCAAAAAACTAAGAAAAATTAATAATATAAGTAAATTGGAAAGTTGCATAAAATTGTATTTTCTATCTGAATAATGAGAGAACATTGTGGGGTTGTATGTCCATTTAAAGGGACACTGAACCCAATTTTTTTCTTTCTTGATTCAGATAGAGCATAACATTTTAAGTAACTTTCTAATTCACTCCTATTATCAATGTTTCTTCATTCTCTTGCTATCTTTATTTGAAAAGGAAGAATGTAAGTTTAGAAACCGCCCCATTTTTGGTTTGTAACCTGGGTTGTTCTTGCTGATTGGTGGGTAAATGTCAGCCACCATTAAAAAAGTGCTGTCAAGGGTCTGAACAAAAATTTGGCTGGCTCCTTAGCTTAGATGCCTTCTTTTTCAAATAAAGATAGCAAGTGAATGAAGAAAATTGATAATAGGAGTAAATTAGAAAGTTGCTTAAAATCTCATGCTCTATCTGAATCATAAAAGAAAAAAAATGGGTTTAGTGTCCCTTTAATATTGATTAAGTGCAATCGTTAACCATGAACTTGGGAATGTGAATGTCAGGTTCCACTTTCATTGAAAAATATAGAGAGTGTTATTATAAGCTTGTGCAAGTGAGCTTGTGATCAAGTTTCAGTTTCTTGTGATAATGAATGTGCTACACTTGTAATCTAGGAAAAAGTGGTTTGAGAGGATTTTGCCTGGATTACAGCTAACAGTTAAAGGGACAGTATACTATAAAATAGTTTTTCTATTAATGTGTTTCCAATTACTTTTTTTACCAGTTGCAGAGTATAAAATGTATGAGATTTGCTTTTTTAAAGCTTATTTATGTATTAGCTGATTTTGTGTTTTGAAGCCACAACCTAATAAAATGGGTTGAGCTTGTAGGTATAATCAGATCTCATTACTTTATCACATTGTGTAAATATACCTGCTTCTTTATCTTATATCTGTCCTTAAAACAATCACCAATACTGGAGAGAACAGTGGAAAATTAACATTTTATTAGCGTATCTCTTCTATAACCCACTGTTAGTGTAATTTCTTTTACTGACTGTGTTAACACAGCTTGGTCTTAAGGCCAAAAACTTTCAAGATGGGTGAGGATACCACAGGCTAAAAAAACTATTTCAAATGCAAATATAATAGCAATGGAAATACTTGTAAACAATTGAATACACTCCAGCAGGTAAAGTGGATAATTGTTAACAAATCAAAGGGGAGAATATTTTTCAGTAAACTCTCCCTTTAAAACAGTTGTATTTGAATTTTGCCGGCAGGATAAATGTTGGCCCCTTGATGTCATGAATATAGGAAGTAGTTCTGTTCTTGAGATATAAATTAGGATTAGAGATAATGATCTCCATTTGCTAAGTAGTGTAGGCTGCTTTGGAGCACATATAGCGCAGGCCCGCTCATGGCAGCCTGCTTACCACAGGTCAACAGCATTCATACAACCACGGCTTCTTAATTTTTCCACCACCTTAGAGGTGGAGATAATCCCCCAAACTTGTTCTAGGTTATAGACATGCCCTGATCTTTCTAAGTTGATCAGGGGCAGTTCTATGAAAGGAAATCCTTGTGTAATGATAGCTGCAGGCAGCAGAAAAACAGCATCCACTTCCCACTCACCAGAAAGACAGGCGGACAGGTTCCTTAGTTGGACACAGTGTCCATCTTGCAGATAGTAAATTGGGTCTAATGATTTAAAACAACAATTTTCATAACAGTTAATGCACAGGGCTCTATTTATGAAGGTGCAGATAAAGCTTTGTAACCCTTTCTGTTACAGGCTTGCATAAGCAAGCAGTAGTTTTAATAGGTGGCACAGTTAAGTGATTCCTGACTCAATCATCTGAAATGATTAACAAGCCTTTGTGCAATTAATCTTTTGAAAGCAAGGGAAGGGGCTGCACAAGCTCTTGTTCACTCATAGTTAATATGACACAATCATGTGCTGGCAGGTACCCTGACTGGGAATCTTGTCAGCCTACTAATTAATAAATAATAGTGACATTTTTTGAGTTTATTGATGTTCATTGATTTGTTTAAGAATATTAATACAGAGATTCAAATAAACAAAAATATAATAAATATATTTAAACACCAAATTTCATACCTAACAAAAACATTTTTTTTTTTATATTTAATTTATAATTATTGTTATTTTCAAAACATTAATTTAAACTTGCAATCAAATGATAATGTTAGCCGTAGCTCCATCCCAAACAACTAGATTTTTTTCCCCTGATATAAATGTCTAGAGGAAGTTTGAGTGTGTAATTATTATATACTAGATAATGAGTGGAGCAGTAGTTTGTGCTAGTGTTCGAACGTTAAAATTTCTAGAAGTAATTTTTTTTGCTAGGAAATTCATGCTCCTAATATGAGTTGAAAGTAAAAAGTTTGTGCTTTCATGTTTGTAATGTTGCGGTAACAAATAAACTTTGAGAAGTCATGAACACAAAATTGCATTACCCCATTCACTCCAACCCACAAGTCACGCAAGCACAATCGTGGTTATTTAAAAGCGCAACATAAAAAGATAATATTGCATATTTCGTAATCCAATCTTCTGCACATAGTAGTAGAATATATTCTATCCATTCTTACTTCTATATATATCTGATGTATTTTTACACAAATATACATATCTTTACATATATATACTGTGTATATATATATATATATATATATATATATATATATATATAACTCAGTTAAGTGCACTCTCACTCCATTACAAACAACTTGAGGGTGCTTGTCAAATAAATACAATGGTCTGAGCGAGTACTGGGTTCATAGTATTATATATATAAATATATATAGTTATAGCGAAATACAGATATATATTGTAATATATATATTTAAAAATACATAGAATAAATTCTGCTATGTGCAGAACATCAGAGTGTATAATATTTACAGTAAATACATAGTATAACACTTTATTAAATATGAATATTACATAAATATGATTTTTCATGTTTTCATATACTTGACTGCAAAGGGCTCCAATGCACTTATGTATGCATGTGCTTATATGTGTATATATGTATGTAAATACATAAATACACTTATAAATACATATTTAAGAAGCAAATGTGATCCTGCCCCGCAAGAGATACAAAGCAGCTTATGCTTCTTAGTACATGGAGTTTCTAATCTTCTAATGTTTGAGATTTAAAGGGACAGTCAAGTCCAAAAAAAACTTTCATGATTTAAATAGGGCTTGCAATTTTAAACAACTTCTCAATTTACTTTTATCATCAATTTTGCTTTATTCTTTTAGTATTCTTAGTTAAATGCTAAACCTAGGAGGTTCAGATGCTAATTTCTTAGACTTTGAAGACTGCCTCTAATCTGAATGCATTTTGACCACTAGGGGGCATTAGTTCATGTTTTTCATATAGATAAAATAAAGCACATGCACGTGAAGTGACCTAGGAGTGAGCTCTCATTGGCTAAAATGCAAGTCTGTCAAAAGAACTGAAATAAGGGGACAGTCAGTTGAAGCTTAGATACAAGGTAATTACAGAGGTAAAATGTGTATTATTATAACTGTGTTGGTTATGAAAAACTGGGGAATGGGTAATAAAGGGATTATCTTTCTTTTTAAACAACAAAAATTCTGGTGTTGACTGTCCCTTTAAGTTTGAACCAAAATTAAGACACATTTGTTTTCCAGTATGTTTCAGAGCTCATACTTAATTGTACATAACTTCTGTTGAATACATATTTGGATAAATCTGCATAACACACTGACTAAAACACAGGGCCGGATTGGGCCGCTGGGATACTGGAAAAAATCCTGGTGGGCCGGAGGATGGCAGAGGCTGCTCAGCTGCAGTGGAGAGAGTGAGAAGCAAATAGCAACTTAGCAGCATAGTTGTAACGGGAGCGCAGCAGCAGTCAGAACTGCAAGCAGCACTGCACACACAGACTCAGGGGCGGCTCTTGAGGCTCCATGGATGTCCGGGATTAGTGAAGCCACAGCTCCCTCCCACCCAGTGACTACTTCCCCAAAAGCAGCGGTCGCCTGGTGCCAGTGGTGATGTCAGTGGTGACGTCACCATCGTCACGCAATGCCCATGCATACGCCAAGTCCCAGAAAGAATTAAGCATGAAGCTGGGCTAGAGGAGGCTTGGGTGCTGTTGGTATGGCAGAAGAGACAAAGGCATCTATTTTTCAAAGCGTCGACTTTCTTGCATTCGCCGGCACCAATACGCTTGCCTAAGATCGCCTAACATCGCTGCCGCGGACCTGAATACGTTCTCCAAAAAAGCTGTCAAAAACCCGTGCACCAAGTACAGTGCGATGAGCAGTGGACTGTTGTTAACTAACAGTCATCGATCTCGCTGCTCTTCAGCTTTTTTACAGCTTTTTTGGTACCCTGTCACTAAACACCCACACTATACTATACTGTTTACCCCCTATACTGCCGCTCCCGGACCCCGCTGCAACTCTAATAAATGTATTAACCCCTAAACCACTGCTCCCGGAGCCCACTGCAACTAAATAAATTGTTTAACCCCTAAACCGCCGCTCCCGGATCCCGCCGCAACTAAATAAATTGTTTAACCCTTAAACCGCCTCTCCCGGAGCCCACCGCCACCTACATTATGCTTATTAACCCCTAATCTGCCCGCCCTACACTGCCGCCACTATATAAAATTTATTAACTCCTAATATGCCCCCCCTACACGCCGTCACTATATTAAATTTATTAACCCCTAAACCTAAGTCTAATCCTAACCCTAACACCCCCTAACTTAAATATAATTTAAATAAATCTAAATAAATATTCCTAGCATTAACTAAATTATTCCTATCCTATTTAAAACTAAATACTTACCTATAAAATAAAAACCTAAGCTAGCTACAATATAACTAATAGTTACATTGTAGCTATCTTAGGGTTTATTTTAATTGTACAGGCAAGTTTGTATTTATTTTAACTAGGTACAATAGTTATTAAATAGTTATTAACTATTTAATAACTTCCTAATTAAAATAAATACAAATATACCTGTAAAATAAAACCTAACCTAAGTTACAATTACACCTAACACTGCACTATAATTAAATTAATTCCCTAAATTAACTACAATTAAATAAAATTAAATAAAATTATCTAAAGTACAAAAAAAACCCCACTAAATTACAGAAAAACAATAAAATAATTACAAGATTTTTAAACTAATTACACCTAATCAAATCCCCCTAACAAAATAAAAAAGCCCCCAAAATAAAAAATAGCCCTACCCTACACTAAATTACAAAAAGCCCATAAAAGGGCCTTTTGCGGGGCATTTCCCCAGAGTAATCAGCTCTTTTACCTGTAAAAAAAAAATTACAACCCTTCAACATTAAAACCCACCACCCACCCAACCAACCCTACTCTAAAACCCACCCAATCCCCATTTAAAAAAACACTAACGCTTTAAAGATCACCCTACCTTGAGAAGTCTTCACCCAACCGGGCCAAAATCCTCCACGAAGCCGGCAGAAGTGGTCCTCCACACGGGCAGAAGTCTTCATCCAGGCGGTATCTTCAATCTTCATCCATCCGGCGCGGAGCGGCTCCATCTTCAAGACATCCGACGCGGAGCATCCTCTTCTTTTGACGTCTTCTTGCTGAATGAATGTTCCTTTAAATGAAGTCATCCAAGATGGCGTCCCTTGAATTCCTATTGGCTGATTCATTTAGAAGTCTAAAAGCAGAGCCCATGCAGAAGACTGAAGAAGAGGGAAAGCCAATTACTTTTCCTCTATATTTTCCCCTAGGGACGTCTGCAGTCTGAAACTTAGGGTATGTAATCATTATGGAACCTCCCACACAATCTCCTGCTCTCTGAGAAATGGCTCAAATACATAGCAGATGCAGTAAACCCCACTGCTGCCAAAAAGGCTAAAACTGCAGTCCCCTCTGCTAGCTAGCTGCTGGGTTAACTGCATCTACAATGTATTTGCTATCAGAAAGTCACAGCATTTCTGAAAGGAGCAGCCCCCCACCCTTACTGCTATATGCCTGTTTTAGATTCCTTCACTACAGCAGGGCTCATTATCAGTCAAGATAAAATATTTAAAAAAAGAAGAAAAACAAAAAATAATAATACATATATAAATATATATATATATATATATATATATATATGCACATATATATACCAGAGTTGCTTACGGACGCGGCCAGCCTCAAAAACGTGCTCGTGCACGATTCCCCCATAGGAAACAATGGGGCTGTTTGAGCTGAAAAAAAACCTAACACCTGCAAAAAAGCCGCGTTCAGCTCCTAACGCAGCCCCATTGTTTACTATGGGGAAACACTTCCTACGTCTGCACCTAACACTCTAACATGTACCCCGAGTCTAAACACCCCTAACCTTGCACTTATTAACCCCTAATCTGCCGCCCTCGCTATCGCTGACCCCTGCATATTATTATTAACCCCTAATCTGCCGCTCCGTAAACCATCGCTACTTACATTATCCCTATGTACCCCTAATCTGCTGCCCCTAACATCGCCGACCCCTATATTATATTTATTAACCCCTAATCTGCCCCCCACAACGTCGCCTCCACCTGCCTACACTTATTAACCCCTAATCTGCCGACCGGACCTGAGCGCTACTATAATAAAGTTATTAACCCCTAATCTGCCTCACTAACCCTATAATAAATAGTATTAACCCCTAATCTGCCCTCCCTAACATCGCCGACACCTAACTTCAATTATTAACCCCTAATCTGCCGACTGGAGCTCACCGCTATTCTAATAAATTTATTAACCCCTAAAGCTAAGTCTAATCCTAACACTAACACCCCCCTAAATTAAATATAATTTACATCTAACGAAATTAATTATCTCTTATTAAATAAATTATTCCTATTTAAAGCTAAATACTTACCTGTAAAATAAACCCTAATATAGCTACACTATATATTATAATTATATTATAGCTATTTTAGGATTAATATTTATTTTACAGGTAACTTTGTAATTATTTTAACCAGGTACAATAGCTATTAAATAGTTAATAACTATTTAATAGTTACCTAGTTAAAATAATAACAAAATTACCTGTAAAATAAATCCTAACCTAAGTTACAATAAAACCTAACACTACACTATCATTAAATTAATTAAATAAAATATCTACAATTACCTACAATTAAACTTAACACTACACTATCAATACATTAATTAAATACAATATCTATAAATAACTACAATGAAATAAACTAACTAAAGTACAAAAAAAAAAAAGAACTAAGTTACAAAAAATAAAAAAATATTTACAAACATAAGGAAAATCTTACAACAATTTTAAACTTATTACACCTACTCTAAGCCCCCTAATAAAATAACAAAGCCCCCAAAATAGAAAATGCCCTACCCTATTCTAAATTACTAAAGTTCAAAGCTCTTTTACCTTACCAGCCCTGAACAGGGCCCTTTGCGGGGCATGCCCCAAAGAATTCAGCTCTTTTGCCTGTAAAAAAAAACATACAATACCCCCCCCAACATTACAACCCACCACCCACATACCCCTAATCTAACCCAACCCCCCCTTAAATAAACCTAACACTAAGCCCCTGAAGATCATCCTACCTTGTCTTCACCATACCAGGTTCACCGATCTGTCCTAGCTCCAAAATCTTCATCCAACCCAAGCGGGGGCTGGCGATCCATCATCCGGCGGCTGAAGAGGTCCAGAAGAGGCTCCAAAGTCTTCATCCTATCCGGGAAGAAGAGTAGATCCGGAAAGGCAACCATCATCTTCCAAGCGGCATCTTCTATCTTCATCCGATGAGGACCGGCTCCATCCTGAATACCTCCACCGCGCACCCATCTTCATCCGCCGACATCCAACTGAAGAATGACGGTTCCTTTAAGGGACGTCATCCAAGATGGCATCCCTCGAATTCTGATTGGCTGATAGGATTCTATCAGCCAATCGGAATTACGGTAGGAATATTCTGATTGGCTGATGGAATCAGCCAATCAGAATCAAGTTCAATCCGATTGGCTGATCCAATCAGCCAATCAGATTGAGCTCGCATTCTATTGGCTGTTCCGATCAGCCAATAGAATGCGAGCTCAATCTGATTGGCTGATTGGATCAGCCAATCGGATTGATCTTGATTCTGATTGGCTGATTCCATCAGCCAATCAGAATATTCCTACCTTAATTCCGATTGGCTGATAGAATTCTATCAGCCAATCGGAATTTGAGGGACACCATCTTGGATGACGTCCCTTAAAGGAACCGTCATTCTTCAGTTGGACGTCGCCAGATGAAGATGGGTCCGCGGTGGAGGTCTTCAGGATGGAGCCGGTCCTCATCGGATGAAGATAGAAGATGCCGCTTGGAAGATGATGGTTGCCGGTCCGGATCTACTCTTCTTCCCGGATAGGATGAAGACTTTGGAGCCTCTTCTGGACCTCTTCAGCCGCCGGATGATGGATCGCCAGCCCCCGCTTGGGTTGGATGAAGATTTTGGAGCCAGGATGGATCGGTGAACCTGGTATGGTGAAGACAAGGTAGGATGATCTTCAGGGGCTTAGTGTTAGGTTTATTTAAGGGGGGTTTGGGTTAGATTAGGGGTATGTGGGTTGTAATGTTGGGGGGGGGGTATTGTATGTTTTTTTTTACAGGCAAAAGAGCTGAATTCTTTGGGGCATGCCCCGCAAAGGGCCCTGTTCAGGGCTGGTAAGGTAAAAGAGCTTTGAACTTTAGTAATTTAGAATAGGGTAGGGCATTTTTTATTTTGGGGGGCTTTGTTATTTTATTAGGGGGCTTAGAGTAGGTGTAATTAGTTTAAAATTGTTGTAAGATTTTCCTTATGTTTGTAAATATTTTTTTATTTTTTGTAACTTAGTTCTTTTTTATTTTTTGTACTTTAGTTAGTTTATTTCATTCTAGTTATTTGTAGGTATTGTATTTAATTAATGTATTGATAGTGTAGTGTTAGGTTTAATTGTAGGTAATTGTAGGTATTTTATTTAATTTATTTATTGATAGTGTAGTGTTAGGTTTAATTGTAACTTAGGTTAGGATTTATTTTACAGGTAATTTTGTAATTATTTTAACTATTTTAGCTATTAAATAGTTCTTAACTATTTAATAGCTATTGTACCTGGTTAAAATAAATACAAAGTTGCCTGTAAAATAAATATTAATCCTAAAATAGCTATAATATAATTATAATTTATATTGTAGCTATATTAGGATTTATTTTACAGGTAAGTATTTAGCTTTAAATAGGAATAATTTATTTAATAAGAGTTAATTTATTTTGTTAGATTTAAATTATATTTAAGTTAGGGGGGTGTTAGTGTTAGGGTTAGACTTAGCTTTAGGGGTTAATAAATGTATTAGAATAGCGGTGAGCTCCAGTCGGCAGATTAGGGGTTAATGTTTGAAGTTAGGTGTCGGCGATGTTAGGGAGGGCAGATTAGGGGTTAATACTATTTATTATAGGGTTAGTGAGGCGGATTAGGGGTTAATAACTTTATTATGATAGCGGCGCGGTCCGCTCGGCAGATTAGGGGTTAATAAGTGTAGGCAGGTGGAGGCGACGTTGTGGGGGGCAGATTAGGGGTTAATAAATATAATATAGGGGTCGGCGGTGTTAGGGGCAGCAGATTAGGGGTACATAGCTATAATGTAGGTGGCAGCTCTTTCCGGTCGGCAGATTAGGGGTTAATTATTGTATGTAGCTGGCTGCGACGTTGTGGGGGGCAGGTTAGGGGTTAATAAATATAATATAGGGGTCGGCGGTGTTAGGGGCAGCAGATTAGAGGTACATAAGGATAACTTAGGTGGCGGTCGGCAGATTAGGGGTTAAAAAAATTAAATCGAGTGGCGGCGATGTGGGGGGACCTCGGTTTAGGGGTCTAACTTTTTTCTGCGGCTGGAATTTTGTCGTTAGATTTCTAACGCTCACTTCAGACACGACTCTAAATACCGGAGTTAGAAAAATCCCATTGAAAAGATAGGATACGCAATTGACGTAAGAGGATCTGCGGTATGGAAAAGTTGCGGCTGAAAAGTGAGCGTTAGACCCTTTTTTGAGTGACTCCAAATACCGGAGGTAGCCTAAAACCAGCGTTAGGAGCCTCTAACGCTGGTTTTCACGGCTACTGCCAAACTCCAAATCTAGGCCTATGTGATTATATATATATATATATATATATATATATATATATATATATATGCGTATGTGTGTGTATATATATATATATATATATATATATATAATTGTGTATATCTGTATATATATATATATATATATATATATATAAACATATACACGTACACACACACACACACATGTGGTTTGTATTTTTATGCTCCCAGAGTGTATTGGACATTGAGAAACATGTACATTAAGATTCTGTAGTCTTAAATAAAAAAAAAATTGAAAAATTAAGGTGTTATAGTAATTTATAAGACAATCGTGATTAAATCACAATCGCAATTTAAAAAAAATAATCACAATTTTGTTTTTGCCCATATTGCCCAGACCTAATATGTATGTACATATATGTATATATATATATATATATATATATATATATATATATATATATATATATATATATATATATATATATATATATATATATATAAAAACTCCGAACAGTGTGCACTCTAGAACGAAAGAATTTGCCGCCTTGGGTGCAGCAAAATATATCATAATATGCACAGAAAAAGTGCACTCCAAAGGTCTTGTAGTATACAATGTGGTCAATTTAATATGAACGTTTTTGGGTTGACTAACCTGTCCTCAGACAAAACAGTGAATAAAAACACTTACCCGCCACCAAACTTATAACATTCCATGGAAACAGCAAGACGCTATGTTCTCCCCAGTGGACCCGCCCCCAACATGGGCGTAATCATCCAGGGCAGGGTGTGTCTGCGTGTGAATAATCTATTATAAACAATAAGAATGTACAATATATACATAATTTAATAGCATGATTTTGAACAGAGACAATACTGTAATAAGGTTGTTAATAAAAGAGAAAGAAATTACGGAACATGAGGTATGTCCCATTGGATACATACGTTTCCCAGTGGTTACTACAGTAACGGATACACAAAGACGCCAATATGCAGGGAATGATCGTATACGACCAATGTGAACAGCCCATAGACTGAACATACACTGTTCATATATTTAATGGACTAAGGCAGTGTAGAAATATGGTACAATGTTGGTGAAAATCAAACTAGCTCATACTTGGGGATAACTATATCAACTGTAACAATAAAGTAAGAGATCACTATATATTAGTAAGCGAGGTATGTATTGTACTCTCTAACCTACAGTTAACCCTAGTCCTTCAGAATGAGAATTGTTAAGTGGAAAAATGGAAGACTATATAGTGTAAAGTAGCAATTCGTATGACCATTAAATTATTAAATTATTGAATTATGACCGACTGGATGTAGCTGTATATATCCCTAATCAATTAAATAAGTTATAGATACACAATAGAAGGTGGACTTAAATGGATCATGGATCTCACAAAGATCAGACTGGTTTTTACAGAAACACCTGCCAGTCAAGGTGGGTATTTAAACCCTTGCGTACTAGTGTGTCCAAATAAAATGTCCATTTGGCCTCGCTCTGCAGCAACACCTTATTACAATCACCCCCTCTACTCATGGGGGGGACATGATCAATGATAGTATATTTCAGATCCGTCACTTTATGTTGTAAATCCAAAAAGTGTCGTGCCACAGGTTGCTCAGAAGTTCCCTTCTTTAGAGCAGTGCGGATGGCGGAGCGATGATTTGCCATCCGTGTCCGTAAGTTATCAGAGGTCTTTCCTACATAGTACAATCCACAATGCAAAAAAGCTGCAGCAAAATATTAGTTGAGTGTAGACCATTTACTATTAGAGTTCAATGATTGAATAGGAGAATAATAATAAAACTAACTCTTTGAATCCATATCAAGGTAAGAGAAGGGATACATATATATGGGTTGATTATCATATGACATATGTGGTTATTTTGGATCTATATACAAGGCTACTTAGAAAGATAAATATGGGCATTCTGGATTATGTATCTATGTTTTGAAACAGGTCAATGTATACTTGTTCATTTATTGAAAAGGTCTTTTTATGTGCTTTGTTTTTTTAACATGTGATATGTCTATATGTTTAGATGTTTTAGGAAGACAGAAATTAATCATGTATGTTTGATTGTTAACACATGTTTTTTCAATACACCCATTAGGGGCGAGGCTTATGTCCATTGGCCCACAAAAGGTTTAAATAGTATTGAATCTTGTAAGGTGCTAGATGCCTGATGAAACGACAGTTATAGCAGAGAAACACATTGCAAATAGGGGTATAACTTGGACATCCCTATCATTCACTGCTTTTGTTTTTAATGTTTTGTTTTTAAATAAACTATTTTTAAATCGAACATAGTGCTAGCACCTTTTTTTCTTCCTATTGGAACATCGTATTGGGGCAAGCCTTGCACCTGGCCTGGAATCCTACCAACATCGAGATGAGAGGGCTAGCTGATAAACCCAGAGATATCAGCCTGCTACTACCTGCACATAGGTGTGCTATTGCTGAATGTGAGTACCCTTTTGGCTTTGGTCCACATATTGTTTGCACCTTGCTTTGGTTTATCTACACATGAGGCGCCCCTCTGTTTTATGCTTCACTTTATAGTTTTGCCAAGGATCGTCTGTGAGGAAGATATCAGACAACCTGACCCTGTGACCTGTGGAGGTCCCCATATACCATGGACAGTGTATAACACTAACCCCACTTTGGGACTATTACTATTATATAGCTGCATGGTCATTAACATTTGATTGCATATAATAACCATGTTTTGCTAAAAATTTGTTTCTTTTTTATACCATTTTATGGCATTTACTATCCTTCATTAGATTATAATTTACTGGATATCATTTTACGGTATATGTGCCTCCTCTTCTTGCTGTTTAATAAATATTCTGAATGTGTTTATTATTTTATAAACAAAATGTTATTTAAAGCATATTTTTGTTAATCAAGTACAAGCATTTTATACTAACATATGCTAAAATAACAGTCAGATAGATTATGAGTTTTGAGCACTATAGAGGAAATAACGAACGCAACAAAAGTTGCGTTATTTAATTTTCTATAGCGCTTCTATTACAAGTTCTCAAACATACGCCTTTTGCGTGCGATATGGTTGTGTTGAGCTCCATACCGCACACAATCAGAGCGCTGCGATAGCGGAAACAAAAGTTTCGTAACGCAGCCCCATTGATGTCTAAGGGGAAATTAAAATACTGTTTAAACCTAACACCCTAACATAAACCCTACGTCTAAACACCCCTAATCTGCTTCCCCCAACATCGCCGATGCCTGCCTACAGTTATTAATCCCTAATCTGCCGCTCTCCCGATATCGCTGCTACCTAAATAAAATTATTAACCCCTAATATGCCGCTCCCGATATCACCGACACCATACTAAATTTATTAACCCCTAAACCGCCAGCCCCCCACATCGCAACAAGCTAAATTAAACTATATTAACCCCTAACCCTAACCCTAACACCCCCTAACTTTAACATAATACAAATACACTTAAAAAAAACACCCCAAAATAAAAAACCCTACTCTAGAATAAAATACCAAGGGCCATTTTGTAGTGCATTGCCCTGAGATAAACAGCTCTTTTACTTTAAAAAGAATACAAACCCCCATAACACAATACAAACCCCCATCCCTCAAACTACCAAGGGCCCTTAAAATGACCTTTTGGGGGCCCTTAAAAGGACCTTTTGTAGGGCATTGCTTTGAGATGAACAACTCTTTTACTTAAAAAAAAAAAAAAACGTCATTGCCCTAAAGATATCAGCTCTTTTACCTGGAAAAAAATACAAACATCCCCCCAACAGTAAAACTCACCACCCCCACAACCAATCCCCCCAAATAAAAACCCTAACTCTAAAATAACCTAAGCTAACCATTGCCCTGAAAAGGGCATTTGTATGGGTATTGCCCTTAAAAGGCATTTAGCTCGTTTACTGCCCAGACCCTAAACTAAAAAAAGAAAAAAAGAAAAAACCCTTAAAAAAACCTAACACTAACCCCAAGACGATCCACTTACAGTTGTTGAAGTCCCGCTTGAAGGATCCATCCGACGAAGTCCTCATCCATGCGGCAAGAAGTCTTCATTTAGGCGGTCCTTTTCTATCTTCATCCAGCCGGCAAAGACCTCATCCATGTTTCAAGAAGTCTTCATCCAGATTGCCTCTTCGATCTTCATCCAGCCGGTGCGGAGCGGGTTCATCCTGAAGACATCCATCGCGGAGCTCCTATTCTTGCGGTTGCTGCTGTAAACTGAATCTTCAATGCAAATTACATCATCCAAGATGGCGTCCCTTGCATTCCTATTGGCTGAAATATTTGAAACAGTCAATAGGAATTAGGGCTGCTAAAATCCTATTGGCTATTCAAATCAGCCAATAGGATTTAAGCAGCTCTCATTCTATTGGCTAGTTCAAATTAGCCAATAGAATGAGAGCTGCATAAATCCTGTTGGCTGATTTGAATAGCCAATAGGATTTTAGCAGCCCTAATTCCTATTGCTTTAAAATGAACCAGGAAAGATTATTCAACATGGAAGCACAGTAGGGACTATATTATGGCTTTGGAATAAAGCAGGATTTGTCCTATAGTTTGGATTAAAATGAAGTGAGGTAGTAGTTGCAGCACAGATGGACAGTATGTTATAAGTAACAGAAAGATCTGGCAATCCAATGGTCAAAGACAATAAAGCAAACACAGCAAAAATGTTTAGCTGTGCTTGTTGCCATACAGTGTCCAAAATACATGCATGCTCTTAAATCTACCTAAATATACTCTCATAGAAACGAGGTAAGTTTTAAAAAAGAGAAATACTTCTATTTTTTATGTGAATGCTCTGTCTGAATCATACAACTTTGATTCTGATTTCTATATCCTTTAACATTTTTTAAATAGTTATCTTTGATAGAAATGTTTGACATTTACTGTTCCTTTAAAATGAAAGTACACAGGCAACCCATAAACTACTAGAACTGCAACACTAGTATGTCACTCTTACAAACAGTTCCCACCTGCTCTATGACTCCAGTTTCTAAGGATGATGTGTTTTTATTAAATCCTCCTCACACTTTAGAGACTCCTTAACTATAAATAGTTTTTTTTTTCTTTTTGTGCAAGATGTAACTGATACTCTCCTGGAAATAAAAGGTTATTATGTTTATTTGTACACTCATTACTCACCTGTGTAATTGTATATTACAATATCTCTCATGGCCCGATTCTCATAAACGTGCATGCATGGAGAGAAATCATCAGCTTATTTTACTGATCATTATATTGTATTAAAGTAAGGGTCTCTCCTTAAAGGACCAGTAAATACAAAACATTTGCATAATCAACCAATGATTAATAACAATACAATGCAATAGCACTTAGTCTGAACTTAAAATCAGAAGTAGATTTTTTTTTTCTGACAAATTTCAGCTATGTCTATTTCCACTACCACTGCATTATGTGACAGGGATCAGCCAATCAAAAATCAATATACGTATATTCTGTGAATTTTTGCACATGCTCAGTAGAAGCTGGTGACTCAAAAAGGGTAAATATAAAAAGACTGTGCATATTTTAGTAAGTAAATTGGAAAGTTGTTTACATCTGACTTGAGTGTCCCTTTAATGAGACACACAGTTTTTGCTTTTAAAGCAATCTCTGAGAGGACTTGCAATACTGAAGCAGAATCTGGTAAAATCTCAAAGGACCAGAGAGCTTTAGAGAATTGGGCTCTCATTCACAGAAATGCAGCATTTTTTTTTTTCACACCATCCCTTTATTTCTCTTAATATATATATTCATAAACTAAATATTAAAGGGACATGAAACCCAAAATTTTTATTTCATGATTTAGAAAGTGCATGCAATTTTAAACAACTTTCTAGTTTACTTCTATTATCTAATTTGCTTCATTCTCTTGATATACTTTGCAGAAAAGCATATCTAGATAGGCTCTGTAGCTGCTGATTGTTTGCTGCACATAGATGCCTCGTGTGATTGGCTCACCCATGTGCATTGCTACTTCTTCAACAATGGATATCTAAAGTATGAAGCAAATTAGATAATAGAAGTAATATGGAATGTTTTTAAAATTGTATTCTCTACTTGAATCATGAAATAAAATGTTTGGGTTGAGTGTCCCTTTAAAATGAAATGGTGGTTAAATAACATCAGTATAACGTCAGTTTCAAAAAACATAAACAAAAATAAAATAATTATAATAACATTTAATACAAGGTTAAACATAGTTGAAATATACTGTTGTACTAAACCTTTTTTTTTCTTCTAATAAACAGTTAAACCTACTCAAGGTTTTATTTTGCAGATAGTGAAATAAGCCTTGTATAACAAACAAGCAAAAACAATGAATATTTCATAAACAGTGTTTGTTTGTCGAAAGACATATTATTTGTGAGCATTAACAAGAGGTTGGAAGCTATAGGGGCTATCATTTATTGAGTTCTTTTTTCTACACAAATGAGTATAATTGATCATCACTGCTATGTTTACCTCACATACATGAGCTCAGCAAGCGAAAAAAAAAAAGAAATCTTTAATATGCTTGATCCACTAATTTGGCTTCTGTGTAAGGTGTTTCATTGAAAAACATTCATGTTCAGACCTCCACAGATAGACAAATTGTCAGTTTGATGTTAAAAGAAGATCATGCGGGAGTGAGTGTATTTTAATTATTATTAAATATAGGAAGGATATTGACTTGTGAACTTGAGGTCTTTCTGCACCTTTGCTTTGTAAATGTGAATTTTCTTCCATTGTATTCAGCTTAATCTGTGTGAATACTCTGAATAACAGATCAATGTGTAACTTGTATCTCACTAGGAGATTAAACCATCAATCCATTTGATCTTGCTCTTCAGGGAATTTTCCACTCCTCCCATCTTTATACTGATCATTTGTTTAACCCACCTCGGATCCTCTTGCAATCTGCTCTGGATATTTACTTTGTATTACTTTTTACTCATATGTGACTTGGTAATGAATTCTTGGCTGTTGGAAAATTGTCTAATTTAATGCAGCTGTGAGATAACAAGGATTTATCATCATTATCTCTATATAGTTAAAGCAGATTAGCCCTGGCTTGAAGGTTAAAGAAGTGAAATAAAAGTGCTCCTGGGTAGAATTAGACTTTACCCAGATAAAAAAAAAAAAAAAATTCAGCATCTCTTCAGCAAAGAGAATTTAACATTAACAATAGTTTTGTGTGAACATTCTGTAAAGCAAGTTGTTGCTTGGACTAGAAACTTATATCTGAAATGAAATTGCTAAAGATTAAAGGGACACTAAAAAAAACTATCACTTTAAGTAAAATATATATACAGTATATATATATTTAAAAAACATTAAAACCTTTTTTTATGCTCCAAAGTTTAAGTTAAAGCTGTCTGAAAGTATTTTGTTTTCAGCAAAGGAACATTATAAAAGACCCTATTTTTGCATGCAACAAAGCAAAAAAAGAATGTCCATTACTTATGTTTATTTTTATGTTAAAAGATAAAAATAGAAAAATAATGGCACTTAATAAAACTAGGGACAGACATTTGTCAAAGGGGCAGTATACAAAAGTGTCCACAGATATTTTTTCAGATACTTGGGGCGCGATCTGATATGCAGCGCAGGTTTCGGCGCAAGCGTGGAAACCTGCGCCGCCCGTAGTTTCAGCTAGCAACTCAAGCTATCCCATATATGGCGCCGTCAGAGGCTAAAGTGCCGTAAGTCTCACAAACTAGCGATGTCCAGAATTCTGAGTAAGTACAAATTTCTGGAGTCGCCAGTGACTTACGGCACTTTAGAAACTGCCGCCGCATAAAAAACCTGACTAAGTTATTAAATCACCCATACTGTCTAACACGCCTCCTAAACATAGCCCGACACGTATACCCCTCTATCCGCTATCCCCCCTCACTCTCCTAATAATAATAAATGTATTAACCCCTAAACCGCCGCTCCCGGACCCCGCTGCACCTAATAAAGTTATTAACCCCTAAACCGCCGCTCCCGGACCCCGCCGCCACTTACATTATCTATATTACCCCTAATGTGAGCCCCCTACACCGCCGCTACCTATTTTATCTATATTACCCCCTAATGTGAGCCTCCTACACCGTCGCTACCTATTTTATCTACATTACTGTCTAATGTAAGCCCCCTACACCATCGCTACCTATTTTATCTATATTACCCCCTAATGTGAGTCCCTTACACCGCCGCCTACTATATTACCTACCCCCTAATGTGAGCCCCTTACACCGCCGCCATCTATATTACCTACCCCCTAATGTGAGCCCCTTACACCGCCGCTACCTATTTTATCTATATTACCCCCTAATGTGAGCTCCTACACCGCCGCTACCTATTTTATCTATATTACCCCCTAATGTGAGCTCCTACACCACCGCCATCTATATTACCTACCCCCTAATGTGAGCTCCTACACCGCTGCTACCTATTTTATCTATATTACCCCCTAATGTGAGCCCCTTACACCGCCGCTACCTATTTTATCTATATTACCCCCTAATGTGAGCTCCTACACCGCCGCCATCTATATTACCTACCCCCCTAATGTGAGCTCCTACACCGCTGCTACCTATTTTATCTATATTACCCCCTAATGTGAGCCCCTTACACCGCCGCTACCTATTTTATCTATATTACCCCCTAATGTGAGCTCCTACACCGCCGCCATCTATATTACCTACCCCCCTAATGTGAGCTCCTACCTCGCCGCCAGCTATATTAAAATTATTAACCCCTAATTTAATCCCCCTACACCGCCGCCAGCTATATTAAATTAATTAACCCCTAATTTAATCCCCCTACACCGCCGCCAGCTATATTAAATTAATTAACCCCTAATCAAATCCCCCTACACCGCCGCCAGCTATATTAAATTAATTAACCCCTAATCTAATCCCCCTACACCCCCGCCAGCTATATTAAATACATTAACCCATAATCTAATCCCCTTAAAGTAATCACCTCTATTACCAGCCCTTAAAAGGGCCTTTTGCATGACATTGCCCCAAAGTAACAGCTCTTTTACCAGCCCTTAAAAGGGCTTTTGGTGGGGCATTGTCACAAAGAAATCAGCTCTTTTGCATCTAATCTAAATCCCCCTACACCGCCGCCACCTATAAGAAATGTATTACCCCCTAATCTAATCCCCTACACTGCTGCCACCTATATTAAATAGATTAACACCTAATCTAATCCCCTACACCGCTGCCAGCTATATTAACTATATTAACCATAATTATATTAGGGTTAATCTAGTTAATATAGTTATTATATTATATATATTAACTATATTAACCCTAATTATATTAGGATTAATATAGTTAATATGGTTATTATAATATATATATAAATTAAGTATAATAACCCTATCTAACTCTAACATCCCTAACTAAATTCTTATTAAAATAAATCTAATAAATATTAATATTATTAATTAAAATATTCCTATTTAAATCTAAATACTTACCTATAAAATAAACCTTAAGATAGCTACAATTTAATTAATAATTGCATTGAAGCTATTTTAGGGTTTATATTTATTTTACAGGTAACTTGGTATTTATTTTAACTAGGTACAATAGCTATTAAATAGTTAATAACTATTTAATAGCTATCTAGTTAAAATAATTATCAATTTACCTGTAAAATAAATCCTAACCTAAGTTAGAACTACACCTACACTATCAATAAATTAAATAAACTACAAATATCTAAACTAAACTACAATTAAATACACTAAACTAAATTATAAAAACAAACAAACACTAAATTACAAAGAATAAAAAAAGATTACAAGAAATTTAAGCTAATTACGCCTATTCTAAGCCCCCTAATAAATTAACAAAGCCACCCAAAATAAAAAAATTCCCTACCCTAATCTAAATTACAAAAGTTAACAGATCTATTACAAGCCCTTAAAAGGGCCTTTTGTGGGGCATGCCCCAAACAAATCAGCTCTTTTGCCTGTAAAAAAAAAAACAACACCCCCCCATTATAACCCACCACCCACATACCCATATTCTAACCCACCCAATCCCCCCTTAAAAAAACCTAAGTCTAACCCCCAAGTGCTCCTTACCTTTCCTGAAGACCGGCGGAGAAGGTCCTGTTCCAGGCGGCAACCTCTTCTTCAAGGTGTCAACCTCTTCTTCTTCCAGGATCCAGCCGGCACGGAACGGAGTAGTTGAAGACCGATCACCGCGGAGCTGAAGACCGTCCATCTGGAACTGAAGACCAGCGATGCTGGAACTAAAGATCGGCGACGCTGGAACCGAAGACCTCTGGAACTGAAGACCGGAGCCGGAACGTGGAGGATCCTCTTCATACGATCGCCGCCATAAACTGAATAGGAATTCAAGGTACGCGATTAAAAATGGCGTCCCTTGAATTCCTATTGGCTGATTTGAGCCTTCAAATTCAAATCAGCCAATCGGATGCAAGCTACTTTAATTCTATTGGCTGATTTGAATAGCCAATAGAATAAGAGCAACTGTAATTCTATTGGCTATTCTAATCAGCCAATAGAATTAGAGTAGCTCTTATTCTATTGGCTATTCAAATCAGCCAATAGAATTAAAGTAGCTCACATCTGATTGGCTGATTTGAATTTGAAGGCTCAAATCAGCCAATAGGAATTCAAGGGACGCTATTTTTAATCGCATACCTTGAATTCCTATTCAGTGTACGGCGGCGATCGTATGAAGAGGATCCTCCACGTTCCGGCTCTGGTCTTTAGTTCCAGAGGTCTTTGGTTCCAGCGTTGCCGATCTTCAGTTCCAGCATCGCCGGTCTTCAGTTCCAGATGGACGGTCTTCAGCTCTGTGGTCATAGATCTTCAACTCCTCCACTCCGCGCCGGCTGGATCATGGAAGAAGAGTTCGCCTCCTGGAAGAAGAGGTCGCCGCCTGGAACAGGACCTTCTCCGACGGTCTTCAGGACAGGTAAGGAGCACTTGGGGACTAGACATAGGTTTTTTAAGGGGGGATTGGGTGGGTTAGAATAGGGGTATGTGGGTGTTGGGTTGTAATGGGGGGGTTGTTTTTTTTACAGGCAAAAAAGCTGATTTCTTTTGGGCATGCCCCACAAAAGGCCCTTTTAAGGGCTGGTAATAGAGCTATTAACTTTTGTAATTTAGATTAGGGTAGGAAAATTCTTTTATTTTGGGGGGCTTTGTTATTTTATTAGGGGGCTTAGAATAGGTGTAATTAGCTTAAAATTCTTGTAATCTTTTTTTATTTTTTGCAATTTAGTGTTTGATTTTTTTGTAATTTATTTTAGTGTATTTAATTGTAGTTTAGTTTAGATATTTGTAGTTTATTTAATTTATTGATAGTGTAGGTGTATTTGTAGCTTAGGTTAGGATTTATTTTACAGGTAAATTGGTAATTATTTTAACTAGGTAGCTATTAAATAGTTATTAACTATTTAATAGCTAGTGTACCTAGTTAAAATAAATGCCAAGTTACCTGTAAAATAAATATAAACTCTAAAATAGCTACAATGTAATTAATTATTACAGTGTAGCTATCTTAGGGTTTATTTTATAGGTAAGTATTTAGATTTAAATAGGAATATTTTAATTAATAATATTAATATTAATTAGATTTATTTTAATAAGAATTTAGTTAGGGATGTCAGAGTCAGATAAGGTTATTATACTTAATATACATATAATATAATAACGATATTAACTATATTAACCCTAATATAATTAGGGTTAATATAGTTAATATATATAATATAATAACTATATTAACTAGATTAACCCTAATATAATTAGGGTTAATATAGTTAATATAGCTGGCGGCGGTGTAGGAGGATTAGATTAGGGGTTAATCTATTTAATATAGGTGGCGGCGGTGTAGGGGGATTAGATTAGGGGGTAATACATTTATTATAGGTGGCGGCGGTGTAGGGGGATTTAGATGCAAAAGAGCTGATTACTTAGTGACAATGCCCCGCAAAAAAACCTTTTAAGGGCTGGCAATAGAGCTATTACTTTGGGGCAATGTCACGCAAAAGGCCCTTTTAAGGGCTGGTAATAGAGGTGATTACTTTAGGGGGGTTAGATTAGGGGTTAATGTATTTATATAGCTGGCAGCAGTGTAGGGGGATTAGATTAGGGGTTACTTAATTTAATATAGCTGGCGGCGGTGTAGGGGGATTAGATTAGGGGTTAATTAATTTAATATAGCTGGTGGCGGTGTAGGGGGATTAGATTAGGGGTTAATTAATTTAATATAGCTGGCGGCGGTGTAGAGGGATTAGATTAGGGGTTAATACATTTAATATAGCTGGCGGCGGGGTAGGAGCTCACATTAGGGGGTAGTTTATTGTAGCTGGTGGCAGTGTAAGGGGCTCACATTAGGGGGTAGTTTAATTTAGCTGGTGGCGGTGTAAGGGGCTCACATTAGGGGGTAGTTTAATATAGCTGGCTGCGGGGTAGGAGCTCACATTAGGGGGTATGTAATGTAGCTGGAAACGGTGTAGGGGGATCACATTAGCGGGTATGTAATGTAGTTGGCGATGGTGTAGGGGGATCACATTAGGGGGTTATACTTTTAATGTAGGTGGCGGCGGGGTCCGGGAGCGGCGGTTTAGGGGTTAAATACTTTATTAGGGATTGCGGCGGGGGATCGCGGTTGACAGGTAGATAGACATTGCGCATGCATTAGGTGTTTGGTTTTATTTGGCAGGTAGTTTAGGGAGTTACGGGGCTCCAATAGACAGCGTAAGGCTTACTTCGGCTGCATTTTGTGGCAAGGTGAAAATGGAGTAAGATTTCTCCATTTTCGCCACGTAAGTCCTTACGCTGTATATTAAATACCAAACTGCGCGGGTTTGGTATACCTGCCTATGGCCCAGAAATCTACGGGCGAAGGCAGAAATATACGACCGTAACTTCTATGTTATGCCGTATATGTGATACCAAACCATTGCAAATTTTGGTGTAGTCGGCTTTTGTGGGTGATGCTGTGTGTCGGATCGAGGCCTTGAAGCATAACTAGTTAGCAAACACTTCAAATTTGAAGTGAGTAGACAGATTAAACGTAAAGCTTGGCAAGTGAGCTAAAACATTAGAATGTAAGCTTGACAAGGGAGAAGATACTTTAATTTAAAGGTTGGTGAATAAGACAACACTTTAAACTTAAATGGACAGTCAAGTCCAAAAAACTTTCATGATTTAAATAGGGAATGTAATTTTAAACAACTTTCCAATTTACTTTTAGCTGAAATTTTGCTTTGTTTTCTTGGTATTCTTATTTGAAAGCTAAACCTAGGAGGTTCATATGCTAATTTCTTATACCTTGAAGACTGCCTCTAATCTGAATGCATTTTGACCACTAGAGGGCATTAGTTCATGTGCTTCATATAGATAACATTGAGCTCATGCACGTGAAGTTACCCTGGACTGAGCACTGATTGGCTAAAATGCAAGTCTGTCAAAAGAACTGACATAAGGGGCAGTTTGCAGAGGCTTAGATACAAGGTAATCACAGATGTAAAAAGTGTATTTCTATAACAGTATTGGCTATGCAAAACTGGGGAATGGGTAATAAAGGGATTATCTTTCTTTTTAAACAACTAAAAGTCTGGTGTTGACTGTCCCTTTAAAGAGATATTAAACTGCTGTATACAACTAAATTGCCAGGGTTACTAACCACCATGCCATTGGTTTAGCTCTTTTGCAGCTGGTTTCTTCAAAGCCGTTCTCTTAATTTAAACAATAACTGGTACTGGTTGGTGAAACTCTGTCTTTTTATAATGGGTGTTATTGGGTGTTGCCATCCTTAAGCAGATGCATTCTATAATAGAAGCTGTGTGCATTCAAAGATGTACTTCCGTTTAGCTTGTGCAATAAAGAGCAGAAACTTTACATTTGTCCCTATCTTATTTTTTATTTTTTTACACAGATTCAAAGTTACATGACAAACATAAAAAGCTCTTAGGAATAATAAAGAGCAATACAGTCACTACAAAAATGTACAGCTCCTGCTTCGGCTTGTTAAGAAGATAAAAATGTCACTGATTGGTGAATATGCCCCGCTTGTCACAGGGTGTGGGAATACTTAAGCTCCAAGATGACAGTGCCTATTGTGAAAATATGTAACCTCATTAACCAACACTTGTAATGGGTTAAAATAAAAAAGGTATTTAAAGACAACTGATGGCACAGGAGGAAAAACACTAGCATGGTTAGTAGAAAATCATGTTGTAAATCCAATTTGTATCGTCAACCGCAACAGCTGGCGTTCCGCTCGAGTTGATGGTCGCAAGAGGCTGATGTCATCAGGAAGCAGCCAAAAGAGGGTCTCCGCAAATCAGGCAGGGTGCTAGCCCAAGGGAAGTGGGAACCAATCACTGCAAAGGCAAACTGCAAAGGTGAAAAAAGTTAAGGCTGCACAAACCGGGTCATATATAAAAACAAAATTGTTTATTAAGAATATTTAATTCCTAGGCAGACATGGAAAAAGCACTCTAGCAATCATGTTAGTGAAGTTGTATCCAGCAGTTTGATAACCCTGTAAAGCTTGACAAGTGAGATGACACTAATGACTATAAGCTTAAAGGGACAGTTTACTCAAAAAAAAAACCAATAAAAAAACCTTTACTTTGTTCCCAATGATCCACTTTACCTGCTGGAGTGTTTTCAAATGTTTACAAGTATTTCCTTTAGCTTTTGTTGAATTACCCTGTGGTATCCCCACCTATTCTGAAAGTTTTTTGGCCTTAGGTCCAAGCTGTGTAAACACAGCCAGCAGAAGAAATTACACTCCCAAAGGGGTATTGAAGAGATAAGTTAATAAAATTTTAATTTTCCATTGTTCTCTCCAAGTATTGGTTTTTGATTTACAGACAGATATAAGATAAAGAAGCATGAATATGTACACAATGTGATAAAGTAATGAGATCTGATTATACCTACAAGCTCAAAGCATTTTATAAGGTTGTGGCTTGAAAACACAAAACCAGTTTTTTTTCATATACACAAAAAAACCTTAAGAAGCTTATTATCATACATTTTATACTCTGTAGTTGGTAAAAAAGGTTAATTGAATACACAGTATGGTAACATTTTAAAGTATACTGTCTCTTTAATAAGTGATCTGACATGTCAACAAACTTGAACGAAGAGCTTGCATTTTTTGATATTATTTATTTGATATTTTTGATAGTACCACTCAACCAGTAAGTTAGAAAGTGAGCGGTTGCCTAAAGAATGAAAATTACTATGTGCCCACAAGGGTATTGTGGATGTCTATATTGAAAAATTATTTGTAAGAATTAATAGCTAATAGATGTATCATTTAAAATGTTTTAGCTAATAAGGTATGTAACCTTTTGCAGATACCTTTATTTTTTGTATTGTTAGTATGCCTTGGGACATGTCTTGTTTAAAGTTCTGTTACTAAATAATTAATGTCTAAGCAAACCTTTTCTGCCAAGCAGACATACTGCCTAAGGATGTGTGATGTATTGTGTGCAGTTCTGGAGGCCATATCTCCAGAAGAATATAAACAAAATGGAATATCTACAAAGGAGGGCATCTAAAAAATAAAACTTACCAGGAAAGGCTCTATGACCTAAATATGTATAGCTTAGTGGAGAAAAGGGAAATATGTATTATAATAGTAACTTTCAAGTATATTATAGAGATAGTAAAGTTAAAATTAAACTTGCATGATTCAGATAGAGCATGTCATTTAAAGACACTTTTAAATCACTTGTATTTTCAAATGTGCTTTGTTCTCCTGGTATCCCTTGTTGAAAAATAATAAACACATATCCTACACTAGTGGGAGCTGGTTGATGATTGTTGCCTGCACACATTTCTTTGATCACCGAACTGTATAATTCACTCCAGAATGCTCACTTCTTCACCAAGCTGGACTTACGTGGGGCATACAATCTGATCCGTATCTTCCCGGGCCACAAATGGAAGACCGCCTTCAACACAAGATCAGGGCATTACAAGTACCTCATAATCCCCTTTGGGCTGTGTAACACCCCTGCAGTCTTCCAGGCATTTGTCAACAATGTCTTCCGTGACCTCCTCAATCACACTGTCATTGTCTACCTGGATGACATCCTTATTTTCTCTTCCACTCTAGAGGAGCATCATAACCACGTGAAACAGGTACTTCAATGTCTCAGAGACTATTCTTTGCTAGCCAAACTAGAAAAATGTTAGTTTGACCAAGTTCAGATCCAGTTCCTTGGTTATGTCATCTGGAAAGAAGGTTTTGTCATGGATCCTGCTAAACTCACTGCAGTTTTAGAATGGCCTCAACCTACTTCATTAAAGGAATTACAGAGATTCTTGGTGTTCTCCAATTATTACCGCAAGTTTATAAAGAACTTTTCTCATACAGGAGCTCCACGCATGGAATTGACAAAACGGAACAAAGACTGCAAACATTGGCCCCCTGAGGCCATATATGCCTTCACTCATCTAAAAAAGGCTTTCTGTTTTGCTCCTGTTCACTGCCATCCAGATCCTGACTTACAGTTCACTTTAGAGGTTGATGCCTCCGAGATAGGGGCTGGAGCAGTTCTTACCCAAAGGGATCCTTTAACCTCCAAGTCGCACCCTGTAGCCTTTTTTTCCAAACGCTTTACTCCTGCAGAGAGGAGTTATGATGTGGGTAATTGTGAACTCTTAGTCATTAAGATGGTCTTGACTGAATGGCGCCATTGGTTAGAAAGCACCGCAAATCCCATTCAGATTTTCAGAGATGACACGAATCTGACTTACCTAGAGACTGCTCATCGACTCAATCCTTGACAGGCCAGGTGGGCCTTGTTCTTTTCCCGTTTTAACTTTGTGGTCTCTCATATTCCTGGAACCAAAAACAAGAAGGTGGATGCCCTTTCCTGTCAGTTTCCTCACTCAAGTTCCTCTGAAGCTCCTATTGAACACATCATACCTCCCTCCAGTGTGGTTGCTCAACTGAACACCACCCTTCTTCAAAGGCTGAAATATGCCCAGTCTAGTAAACCTCCAGAAGCCCCAGTGGCTTCCAATATCTTTTTTGTTCCTCTGAACCTATGCACTCCTGTGCTGTCCTGGGCTCATGATAGTAAACTCTCAGGACATCCTGGTTTGACAAGGACTTTTAAACATCTTTCCCAACACGTATGGTGACCTACTATGAAGTCTGACACTCAGAATTATGTGAAAGCCTGCACAATTGTGCTGACAACAAAACTCCACAATCCCTGCCTCCTGGCTTACTCCAACCATTATCCAGTCCCAAACAACCATGGACACACATAACAATGTTTTTTTTATTGTGGATCTTCCTCCTTCTGAACACCATACAGTTATCTAGGTTGTGGTGGATCACTTTTCCAGACTTGCTCATTTTGTACCCCTAACCAAACTGCCTTCTTCCCAAGAATTATCGTCTCTTTTTCTCTTGCATGTGGTACGAATTCATGGCATTCCTGTGAATATTGTTTCCCACAGAGGTCCACAGTTATCTCTACCTTTTGGAGAGACTTTTGTAAGTTGATTAGAACCACTGTCTTTGTTTTCTGGCAACCATCCTTAGACCAATGGACTAATTGAGAGAGTAAACCAAGATCTCAAGGCCTACCTTAGAGCCTTTGTCAACTCTCTCATTACCAACTGGTCTGAGTTGTTACCCATAGCTGAGCTGGCAAGAAACATTCATTGGCGCTCTTCTCTTCAAAGTTCTCCATTTCAAGCCGCAGCAGGGTATCAACCTTGTGTCTTCCCTATTTCTGCTCAGTTCACTGGGGTTCCTGCTGCAGACCGACATGTTACTGAAATCACCACTCATTAGCAAAGTATTCCCTCTCAGCTATATTCAGCTGTCTCTAGATACAACAAGTTTGCTGATCGTCATAGAACTTCTGTATGTGCCATCTTGGTAGGTGAAAGTGTTTGGGTCTCTACTTGACATATTCGTCTACATCAACCCTGTCACAAATTGGGACCTAGGTTTATTGGTCCATACAAAGTCCTGAAAAGACTGTTGTCTACAAAATGGCCTTGCCCAAAACCCTGCGCATACACCCTGTCTTCCACATATCACTACTCAAGCCTTACATCAAGAATAGATATACTGGACGTACTGCTTCTCACTCACCACAGGGCTAGGCAGATGAGGTTCATGACAGCAAACCTCATCTGCCCGCTGAATGATAAATGGAACTCATAATGTCTATCTGAATAAGTATAGAAAATTACATATGATGTCATAGTGTAGGTCATTATGTACAGGATTTAAAGCTTCTTATGTAACTCCTAAAATATATGGGTAATTTTCTATAGTTGCAAGGTCATTGTGTGTACAGAAAAGTACAATTTTGTGATGGTGGAAATTTAAATTTTTTGGTGTAAAGAAAAAAGGTACTAAGAAATGTTGTCAGGTATTTTATTTTATTTGTTATTTATGTTCACTATAAAGCCAAAAGTATGTGAATACCCCTACTAATTATAGTTCAGGTGTTTCAGGTACACCCATTACTAACAGGTGCATAAAATCCAGCACATAGCAATGAAACATCCATAGAAAAATAAAGGGATAGATTGGCAGTACAATGGGTCCTACTGGTGTTTCAGGCACACCTATTACTAACAGGTGCATAAAATCCAGCACATAACAATTACACCTTCCATAGAAAAATAAAGAGAAAGATTGGCAGTACAATGGTTCATACTGAAGACCTTAGTGACTTTAAATGTGGCACTGCCATAGGATGTCAACTTTGCCACAAGTCAGTTTGTGAATGTTCTGAACTACTAGATCTACCCCAGTTAACTGTAAGTGCTATCATTGTGTGCTACCTTCATTTAAAGGTCATCTTAATGCTACAAGATATAAAGGTCATCTTAATGCTACAAGATATAAAGATATTTAAGACAATCGAGGTGCTTCCAACAGTTTGGGGAAGGCCCTTCCATGTTCCAGCATGACTGTGACTTTGTGCAGAAAGCAAGGTCCATGAAAACCTAGTTTGACATGTTTTGTGTGGAGGAACTCCAGTGGCATACACAGAGCCCTGGCCTCAACCCCATTGAACACATTTGGAATGAATTGGAATGGCTATTGTGAGCCAGGCATTCTCATCTAACAGGTGTGATGGTCGGATGTCCAGATATTTTTGACCATATAGTGTATTTTGATGCTGTAGGAGTTGGACAAATATTTTAAGTAACAAATTTATATGACACATTTATTATTCTGCAGATATTTTGTAATAACATGCATACAATACACAATTAAATAATGAAAGCAAGTAGACTAAGGTCTTAATCAACTTATATAATTAGATTGTACTCTTCTTTTTGAGCAATTTTTCATTATTTTCATAGTTATCTGCCCTTACATTTGTAATTTAAAATTCCTGTTTTTTACAGCTTTGTTTCCTCTGTTCAATACTACATAATCTGTTGGCAATTTTAAATATGTAATGCTAATTATAATATGATCACACTCACTTCCTTTTTGAAATTACACTTTACACAGTAAATGATAATATAAAATGTATTAAATCAGTTTGTGCCAATTGATGGCTATTTATAACAGGCTAATCCTAATACAGCACATCCTACAAATTACTTTAATTAATCAGCCACTAGCAGAAGATTACATTGGATGTTCATTGCTTCCAAAGTCATTAATGTTATTCTTTTTATTTTAATAAAAAAATATAATAAAGTGGCTTGGCAAATAGAAGTTGAATTAAATGAATATCTAGTAATAAAAATAATAGAAAACAAATAGAACCTAATAAAAAAATATTTTCAGAATCTCATGTAATTAAATTGTAAATAAATCCAAAGAAGTGGTAAGATAGTACTAACATATTATCTCCCCAGTGTTATCAAAATAAATTGCATCTAAAATTTAGTGTATACATTTCTTAATTCCAAGAAGATTTTATAAACTGTAAATGGAATCTTCATTTTCCTAGATGGTTGAAACTTCATATGGTAAAATATACCATATATTCATTCAAATGCCTGTTTAAATACTCAGCATAATGTTACTGAAATATATCATTTGGCTAAGAAAGGGTTTATAGGTTAATGGTGCTTTAAAATAATTTATTGTAAAGCATGGATAATTGGCTGTGTTTCTGTAAATTTTAGACATAGCAAGACATTCTAATAAAATACCAATGTTATTGTACTGTAGATATAAGAAATGCAAAAGGTTAACAGGTCTTCTAACTCACATTCATTCCATTTCACCTTGAATTCTACTTAGTATAACCACAATCAATCATTGCAACTCAGGTTTCTGAATTGGGAGACTTTTCAATGTGTATAAAAGGATCCTGTTAGTTGAAAAGTAACAATGACTCACTTCATCTTCCCTCATAATCCATTATTGCAGATCTTGAGCATTAAGTCTAACTTTTTTTCATGCAACAGAACATTGGATTCATAGCTTTAGTTGAAAAACATTAAATATACCAATAGATCCAGCACGTAAATTCAATTCCTTACATAAAAGAGTAACCTTGGTTGGCAACCTTAGTACAAATATAAAAGATAACTGCCATTATAAAAAAGCTTATTTATATATTGCATGCAGAACCTAGCACTGCTGGAAAACAGGAAGCTATGGAATGCATATTATACATCCTTGCAACTCATTGACTTCCTAACTTACTTACACTTAAAACTATTATATAGTTTTGAATATAAAAAAACAAGGAGTTTTATTAATTAATTTATTAATTAATTCGTGTATTTGTGGTTTTCCTTGCATATTTTATAAATATTATGTTCAAAATTATTGATTAATAAATCCCATTGCAAATGTCTTCAATATGATTTAGTTCATAAACAGATATAGAGATTTATCCTAATTGTTAAATCTGATGGACTATATTTTTTTGTGTTTTCCATTCCTTTTAGAAGATTATGGAACTTTTGGCGTTAACCAAAGGTCCATATTTTTAACTAACTATTCAAAATAAAAATTCCGATGAGAATGTTTCAAAGTAGGCATTTTAAAGGGAAACTAAAAACCATGTAATTACCAGGCATTTGAGTTTTCTTGCTATATAATAAAATATCAACTAAATATTTTTTTTAAAAAATGAACATCTTGTTTTCTTCAATTGTCTTTTAAAATACAAACTCCACCCACCATTTGCCTTGTTTGGAAAATCCAATATGGGCTTGTCTCTGCAGACAATAGGTCTAGCCACAGTCATTGGGCTCCATTTACCAAGCTGTGATAGCAGCTTCTGAGCTTGTGATAGCAGCTCTGAGAAAGCCTGAAAAATTAGTTAAGTAGCATTGGTCTAAAGACCGCTCCTACGTAACCTCTCAATGACACTTTAGGTGATGGATTTTATTTTTCCCAATCTGATTGAATCAGGATGATTGACAGCCCCCTCTTGTGCACGATTAGCCACACGCAAGCAGGGGCAGCATTGCACACTCAGCATAACAGAATAGGATTCAGCACTCACACAAGCCAATATGACATAAAAAAAATTATATATAAAAAAATTATAGCAAATCCACAGTAAGGCACTCTCTGGTATTAAGTAATTCTTTAATCAAGTGAAGTTTCAGGGATTTCCTTGTTTTCAGATATATAAAGTACAATATAGAATTAATTGATCATATATAAAGAAATGGCACAAAAAATGCTGGTGTGGATAATTGGGTAATTTAAACCTCAGTCTATTTTATAGATAACGATTCATCCAAATTAATTGGTAGAACATGAATAGTATTATGGCAATATTGTCTGAGGATACTCTAATGGCCAATATATATTAATTGTCTTGCAAAAAACAAATAGTAAGTACAATTAAAACACAACTTAGATATATAATGTGGAAAAAAGAGCAATTCATTTTCTTATATTCTTAAACATACATATTCCTTATCATACACTTGTGTTCTCATTCATACCAGTTTAGAAAATTATCTAGAAAACCTGACTTATGTCAGTCTATAAAATGCCAATATAGAAATTCAACAACAATTTTTAAAATTGGATATACTTATAAGTACTTTGGTAAATAGCTTCCTTCGAGATCATAGGGCTTTCGTTTAGATCTAATGGCACACTTCTTTAGTGCAATGTCTAAAAAGTACTTGTTTAAAATATTATATATACTTTAAAAGAGGTTAGGTCTTAGAAGTGCTTTTATCAATGGCAAAATGTTAAATAGCAGTTTAGGAGGTGGGATTCTGTAGTAATAACCGTTTCAATGTAAAGTCAATCTATGCAAAACTTTGCTCAAAAATATATTACTAGAGGCAAAGGTTTTCAGTGGGTATTAACTCCTTCCTCCGCTACCCTCCTACCTTCCGTGACTCTTAGTTGAACACTCCTGTGTTAGTCACGTATCCTCTCCCTCCGCCGACCAGTCTGCTAGTAATATATTTTTGAACAAAGTTTTGCATAGATTGACTTTACATTGAAACGGTTATTACTACAGAAACCCACCTCCTAAACTGCTATTTAACATTTTGCAATTGATAAAAGCACTTCTAAGAGCTAACCTCTTTTAAAGTATATATAATATTTTAAACAAGTACTTTTTAGACATTGCACTAAAGAAGTGTGCCATTAGATCTAAACGAAAGGCCTGTGATCTCGAAGGAAGGTATTTATCAAAGTGCTTATAACAGTATATCCAATTTTAAAAATTGTTGTTGAATTTCTATATTGGCATTTTATAGACTGACATAAGTCAGGTTTTCTAGATAATTTTTTAAATTGGTATGAATGAGAACACCAGTGTATGATAAGGAATATGTATGTTTGAGAATATAAGAAAATACATTGCTGTTTTTTCCACATTGTATATCTAAGTTGTGTTTTAATTGTACATACTATTTGTTTTTTTCGAGACATTTAATAAATATTGGTCATTAGAGTATCCTCAGGCAATATTGCCATAATACTATTCTTCTTCCACCAATTAATTTGGATGAATCGTTATCTATAAAATAGACTGAGGTTAAAATTACCCAATTATTCACACCAGTATTTTTTTGCGCCATTTCTTTCTATATGATCAATTAAGCGTATTCACAAATTAAATTTGGGATAATTTGTTTAATAAAGGGGCAGAGTGTGGCAATTACGGAATAGAATACGCCAATACTCCACCACATCCATGAGATCTGCCACTCCTCAGAAACCCTGGGCATCCTAACTGAGCAACTGGGCATGTGCATCAAGAGTTACAGAAGCCTGGATGCACCAACTGAAAAAGTGGAAATAAAAACAAAGTGGATAAATGCAATCACAACACTTCAGCACATTATAAGATCAGTAGTTTCCATATCTTATACAGTGTCCAGATATTTTCCACTTTGTCTCTGGACTATACAAGCCCCCCGAAACAAACATATACTATATATTACTATTTCTTCTTTTTTCTTCTTTTTAATATCACATTCAAAATAATGAGTGCATTTTAATTTTCTCATGAATGTTTTAATGTGATTCTTCTGGATAGCAACAATGTTTTTAGTCCAAAAGATATCCCTTTTCTCATATCCTACTGGTCAAAAAAAGTTACATTACCTTAATCCAAACACAAGAAAACTATAATACCGCATAATGGATTATTCAGTTAGGAAATAAATAAAACTAATTCTGGCAATTTGTGTGAATAGAGAAGAAAATTAAACAAAATAGAAATAATTTAAACCAAAAAGCCTATCATAATATAAATTAGATTTAGTATTGTATTTGTTTCTGCTGCTCCTAAATAATATTCTTTTTTTTATTTTTTATTTTTTTAGAGTTTCCAAACACTTAAACAATAGCAACATGATAAAAAGTCCCATTCCCCTATCCCCCCCAAAATAAGTTATCATGGGTAGATATTACAAAACCATCATTACTATTGAGGTTATTTGACAATTTTCACCACATAAAATCCATTAATTTAACATTTTAAAGGGACATTGAACTGTAAAGTTTTCCACTTTGTGTTAACAAAGATCCAAGAGTGCATTCACTTGTTTACAAATAGCTAATTTACCTTTATTTTGTCTTTGTCACAACTGATTTTGCCTGTTAAAACCACCACCTATATTGCAAATATGAATACTTTTGTATTCTCTAAAGAAATACAAGAGTAAATAACAGCCCAGAGTGGATGGGATTGACAGATATAAAAATGTTAGTTTTCAATTGTTCCCTCTAAATATATATACTTAATATAAAGAGTTAACATATTGAGGCATACATGTATAGAGAGATAGATACAATAAAGATATTTGCTCTTTCTGCAAGCTTAGCCAAATTAAATGAGACTTGTTTTTAGTTAGCAGAACAGTTATTTTGCATTAAAAAATAAACCAAAATGAGGAATTCTAAAAATATTTTATACTCTGCATTTGGTATATAACAAATAATTGGAAACACATTAATAATTAAATGTTGTTTACATTAAGTGCAATACAAAGATATAATAATTGAAAAACATCTTGTATATATCTTCCTGACCTTTTTTTCCTTGTTTACTAAGGGCCTGATGATCCCAAGCTTGCTGTCATGGAGAGAAATCACACAAAATATTTGGGATTTTTTTTTATACCTTAGATGATTGTAATGTAATGTAGCCTCTCAATTCTTTACATAAAGAACACGGCATAGTCACGTAAAAATGTCTCAAGATAACATTTTCTTAAAGGACCTTAACAAAAAGACGAGACTTTTTCGATCTTAGAGCGGAGTGCTTTAGATCATCATTCCCTGAGAGACTAGATATACGGTAGTTGTGTAACTGACACAGAAGTTGCAGCATACTTAAGAATGTTAATGCAATTTAGCCTCTTTGAAGGAGTGGGCTAAAAATTGTTTAAAGATAAACTTCTTGAAAACCATGCAAAATAAATAATACATTTTGTACTCCGCATAATTATTATGATTTATTTTTAAAGCGCCGCCAAATTCCGTAGCGCTGGAATCAATTGAGTGACTGACTAATTAATTAATTAAATAATGCATTGATTATAGTTACAAATTATTTCAAATAAATTGCAAGAAAAGGTTTTTTTATTTTTTATTCTTTTGCTTTCCTTTGCTATAAAATACCTTGTTTTTTGTTCTAATCTGCCATCAAATTCTGTTTCTATGTTGTAAAAAGTGTGCTTGTCTCAAGCTCTGAAGAAAGGCAAAAAAAAAAAAAAATCTATAACCTAAGTAAGATGTAAAATGCCAGGACCAGTTACATATTTCATCTTTAAATTAGGACTAACTTTAAATGTGTGTGTGTACTGATCTATAAATAAAGCAGGGTCAGACAATTTGTATCCTACCTAAGTACAGAATTTTAGTTCCAACCTCTTTCACAATTTTTAGCATAACTCATTAATTCAATGAGAAGTTGTTATTGAGTTTAATGTCCCATTAAAAGCACAAGTAGGTCAAGATTAAACTTTCATGATTCAGATAGTGCATGCAATTTTAAACAAATTTACAATCTACTTATATTATCCACATTTGTTTGTCCTTTTGGTACTTACACACACACACATACAGTATATATATATATATATATATATATATATATATATATATATATATATATATATATATATAATTGAAATTTTAGAAAAATTAAAAATAGAAGTCTGGCCCTTTGAATGATGTTAGATATGCACTTTCATTATTAATCCAAAAAGAAAGTCCAAGCTTCTTGATTTTACTAAAAGCTTTGAAGGTACCTCATAAGCTAATATGTCTCCCATCCCTTACTATACCGAAGTTATGATGTTGGAAAGAACAAAGACAGGTAACCAACCTACAAGCTTCTAAGACCATTTTTCTCCTAAAAAAAAGTACAGATCTGAGACAATATTTTACTGAAAAGGCTGATTTTGCAATAGTCATTTTTCTTTAGTTATATATAAGCTCTTATACTGATTCTTTGGTTCTAACACTTTTTTTTGTTAATACAATTTTCTGTAACAATCTTACATTTTCTCACTTTACTTATTTTCCCACATTGCATATTCTATCAGAAGACAAACTCACACTCAAAACCTACCACAGATTGCTTAATCTGCATAATAGTCTTCCTATCCTAACCTTTAATTATAAAACATTTATTATATCTAGGATTCATTTGGTGTTTAATGTCCGTTTAAATGCAAATTCAATTTGAGGTTAGTTCTAATTACAGTAAACTCCCAGTTAACCGGCACCCATGGGGATTGGTAGATTCCGGATAAGTGTAGTCTCTGGTTGCTTGAGAGTTACTATTAAAAATAGGCATAACTAGGTTATATAACCCATACAATACTATAAACACTGTATTTACTTGATGTTAATATTTAAATACAGTAAATAAAGCAAATTATTGATTAATATGAATGCCACCACCGTTCAGTTCCGGGCACCCAGTGGCAACATGATGTCTAATTCTCAGACTGCCTTGTGCTCACAACTTTCAAGATCAGTTATGTAGGGTCTGGTGGCATTGAAAGGGCTTGCTTTCACCTTTGAGAGCCCACTATAGTGAAAGGAAGTTGCAGAGCAAAGTTAGTGTTAATTTTAGAGTATCTTCAATTTTTTTTTTCTGGTTGCTTGAGAGTTCTGGTTGCTTGAGCTCTGTTTAACTGAGAGTTTACTGTATGCTACTTTTTCCCTCATATTTCAAAAATCTTTGCCAGCTAGCTGTATTGTTTTGTAATCTGAACTAAAGACTATTTTATTATTTTCTGTACGCTGTGTAGTTCAGAGTTTTGTATTCTGGGTATTGTATGTAAAAAGAAAACATAAAAAATGGTTTTCAGCATGATATGCTGTTAATAACTGAGTGGAATTGGAAAAATAAGGAAGACTGACTGTGTTAAAACAATCAAAGTTATCAACCTAGACAAATATTTGATTTTCTTTTAAAAGTGAAAACTGAATGCACTGCTGGATTTTAATAAGGGTATTGTTAACAATAGCAGCTCGCCTTCATAATTTAGCAATTGATTGCTTAATGTCATCTGGGATTCTATCTAAGTGAAATATTTTACTTTATGCTTGTATTAAGTGATAGAGAACAAACTGAACTTTCAAGACCTGTGCATTTTCTTTGAATTTTTGCTTCCAATATTTCTTTTAATAATATTGTTTTTACACAATTTAATGCCCAATATAAATGTTCTACGTGTATTGCCTCAGATGTCTATTTTTTAATTTTTGAGCTTTTATGACATTAAACATTTGTGCAACATCAGTTTGTTCTGTATACATGTCCTTCAGTAACATACTTATATTAGTGCAGTTATAATGTCATAATTCCATTACACATTTTCAGCAGAAATTAAAACAGTTTATGTTACATTTGTAGATCTGATTCAGATTACATCAATAATTTTTAAATGTTCATAATTTTAAACCTATATTAAAATACTCTTGAAAACACATCTGGGGTATAATGAAATTATGTATTTTACCTGAATGGACAGAAATAGTCTGGTATGATGCTTAAAGCAACATGGGGGGTCTGGAATTGAAAACTTAAAACTAATGTCTACACACTGAGGGCCAGATTACAACTGGAGCAGTATTTAACGCTCCCGTTCGGGCACTAATTTTGCTAGAATTAAAGTTTTTGTGTGCGTCGAGTAGCACTCGTATTACAAGATGAAAGTAAAAAAAGTCTTCACACGAGCACTAACCCAACGTGCGTAATAAGCCGAATTTCAATTATCACGTATTTCCCCCATAGAAGTCAATAGAGCAAAAAAAGTGAGGAAAAAAAACACCCTACTCGAGTACAAACCCGATCGCGTATCCTCAAGTGACCTGAGACCTCATATCTTTGAGCCCTTAAACCTTTTTTGTGCTATATTTTTGGGGACATTTTTTTTATTAGATAGTGTTATTATGAGTGTAACTATAGTTTTTAATGCATTTCTTATGTGTTTTTTGCAACTTTTTTGTTTTGAGAAACAGTTAACCAGAGCTCTGAGGGTGCGGCAATCATTCTAGCATAAATCGCAAATTGAGCTTATGCGTTCGTGTTTACTTTCAACTTGTAATACGAACTCTACATGCGATGCACAAAAATAGACGGGACAAACTGCTTTTCGTTTGCGTGTAACTGCGCGCCACTCATAATCTGGTCCTAAATCGGTCAAGCTTGTTTTATAAATTAGTTAGGTCTACCATCATAGCAATTATTGAAATTTAGTATCAGTAAATTCATAGAGAAGACACTAGGTATTTAAATGTCTTATTCATTTCTTGAATAGCAATTCTATATATAACCCTTTGGCTACAAAGGTAGAAAGGCTTTAGTCAGCAATGGGACAGCCAAAGGCTTAAAGACAAGTTAGATTTATATAAAGAAAACTGTATGTAAAAAGAATATCTGGGTCTAGTAATGTCTGAAACTTTCTGCTCATCTGATGTTGTATATTCATAATGTTAGCAAATAAACAAATATTCACATCAGATATTTATAGAAATTAACATTTTATTCATGCTACCCCAAAATTCAGTAGATTCTGTTATTTATTTTTTTATTTTTTTCCAATGTAACCTGATTTTATAAATCAATCCATGTAAATTATAAAATGTAATGGTGAAACATTTTAATATCTTTAAACAAGTATAACTTTATTATTATGCATCACAATTCAAAGGAACCAAAAACAATTTTGTTACTAATTCTTTCTTTGCATTGTTATGCTAATATATCTACAAGTGTAACTTTAATAAGGCCCAATTTATGTTATGTTACCTTTAAGTGTAACACATACAGGGCTAGATTACAAGTGGCATGCTAAAGTCAGTGCGGGTCGCAATAAGCAATATCACAACCATGCTAATTTGCATACATATTACAAGTTTAAAGTAAATGAATGCACTTGAGTGCAAACAAAATTTGCGCTTGTCGGCTTAGCTTGACTGAAGACTTTGCGTAAAGTGAAAGGGGTAAAAAAAAAATAGCTACAAGCACAAAATAAGTATAAAATAAAGTGTTACTCTCATATATACATCTGATTAAAACTATTCATATAAATATTAAATGTTTTTTATAATTGTTAAAAAGTATATGTATATGACAAGGTGTTTGACCTGGAAAGGGCAATAATTTATATATATACAGTATATATATAAATATATATATATGTGTGTGTGTGTATATATATATATATATATATATATATATATATATACACACAAGATAGATAGTTGGAGTCCAGCACCATAAATTTAGGTAATAGCTTTCAACCTGTGTGCTCGTCACTGTGGAGTATCAGCCACACTCCAAAAGATACAGTCCATATATACCAAATGTGACAGCACCACAGTACAATCTTGCTTCTTATAGGTGAAAAATTATTTTTATTAAGGTACAACAACCATAAAAAGGTGACATTTTGGACCTACATGGTCCTACGTTTTGGACCTACCATTTAACAGTGGTTAAACCAGCCTCATGTGGGATTGAAGTGTAGAGATTTACTACATCAAGTGTAAAGATTATGCATGTATCCTCTATTTCAACCCCTTCAAGTTTTTCTAGGAAATCATTTGTGTCTTTAATAAATGATTTTTGTTGTTAGACTAAAGGGAAGAGGATCTTATCTAGAAAAAATTGAGGTATTGGAAAACACAGAATCGGTGCAAGCCACAATAGGGTGCCCTGGTGGATGTGTAAGATTTTTATGCACCTTGGGCAATGTATAGAAGATTGGTGTTATTGGAAATTTATTAAACAAAAATTCATAGACCTGTTTGGAGATAATATTAGCCCCCTCATATGCCACTTTGTTCATGAGTGGCTTTGAGAACAAATTTGTCTATAGTAGTCAGCCATTCATCAGCAGCTGTAAGCTCTGGTTAAGATTTATAGATGATATTTTTGGCATATGGGGGGGGGCTCATTGGAGTCCTTATTACAGTTTGTTGAGGACATCAATGCCTCTATGGTGGGCATTAGGTTTACACTCACATACTCTAGTCAACAGCTCAATTTTCTGGACACTACTGTGTATAAGCAGGGTGCAAAGTTGAGTACTGATCTCTACACTAAACCAACGGATAGGAACACATTGCTAAGATATGAAAGTTTTCATCCAGAAACTGTGTTCAAATCTATGCCCATGAGTCAGTTAATTCGCACAAAAAGAATAGTTCAGGATCAGGAGATATTGCCAAAAAGATTGAAATCTATGGGCAATAAATTCATCCAAAGAGGATATCCAAAAGAGATAGTTGCTAAAAGTATTGAGGAGGTAGAAGAAAAAAACTAAAAAAAACCAAGATAAAAAACACCATAAAAATAGCACAATAAATGGTCCCAATAGACTAGTTTTTTCTATGGAATACAGCAATTTGAGTAGTGATGTCTTCAGAGTAGTAAGGAAATATTGGCACTTACTGTCAAAATATAATCCAGAAGTAGAATCTTTCAAACTACCCCCTATGCCTTCATATAGAAGGGTTAAAAACCTTAGGGATAATATTGTTTGTGCTGATGTAGGTACTGCCAAATTACCTAGTGTTAATTATTTAACTACCCCAAAAAAGGGATGCTATCCCTGTCTTCATTGTGCTCAATGTAATTCCATGATAAAAGGTAAATACCTGGCACAGAATGATAAAAGGAAACAATATACTATAAATGGATTGTATACATGTCAGACCAACTATGTAATTTATTTACTTAAACGCCCATGTGGACTTTGCTATATTGGCGAGACCACCCAGGCCGCCAGAGATAGGTTTAGTCAGCATAAGGCCTCTATCAAATTAAAAGACCTGTCATTACCAGTATCTGCACATTTTACACACATGGGACACACAGTTAGCCAACTTTGCTTTCAAATAATAGACCATATCCCCATTCATAGAAGAGGGGGTAACAGGGAATTAAAACTAAAACAAAAAGAAGTTTGGTGGATTAAACGTTTGAATACCTTACACCCTTATGGTTTGAATAGGGACTGTTTTGTATTTGTTTTTATGAGATTTTTAATATGTTATGTGTTCTGGTGCCACCAGGGGGCTCTAAGGTAATGAAAATTGGAATACCTTGACAGGTATGAGTTAAATCAATTAGCATGTAGTGCTGAACCCTGATTGGCTCTGATAACCTTTTTAAATGTCTATCTACCTGTTTTTTAACTATGCATGAATAAGGACCATGTAGGTCCAAAACGTCGCCTTTTTATGGTTGTTGTACCTTAATAAAAATAATTTTTCACCTTTAAGAAGCAAGATTGTACTGTGGGGCTGTCACATTTGGTATATATGGACTATATATATATACATATATACAGTATGTACTGTATATACATACACACATATGAACACATATATGCTGATATAAATACATTCACGTTAATCGCATAGAAGAAAATCTTCTTTATATTTCTCATATATATCCAAATCTGTATATATCTATATCTAGATAGATAGATAGATAGATAGATAGATAGATAGATAGATAGATATGAGAAGAACATTGGAATGTGAAATATTTGTAACTACCTTCAGGTTCTAACACAGTGGATCTTAGCGTGTAAAGAGATACGTGTTAGGTCTTTTTTGATCAGAGCTCTCCATTGAGGTCTATGCGGAGAAGAAGTTAATGTGGTCACAGTACCCAAAGTCTTGAAATTAGCATGCATTGGGTTTTGTTCACGCATTAAATTTCAACTAATATGTGCAGTAACCCACCAACATTAAAAATGTATTTTTAGTGGTGTTAGCTCAAAAGTGAAAAACATATTTAGAGCACAACACTTGTAGTCTGACTCACATTGGGAACAATATAAATTATATATTAATTATAAATAAAGTAGTGTATATGCTAATAATGATGTTTTTTTCAAGATTCAAACAGCATCATACATTTTTAAATATTTATAAAACTTCTATTTGCCTTATTGATTAGCTTGACTTGAATTGGAAAGGGTTTGAGTTCAACTCTTTTTGAACAAAATGTAGCTGCATATTTTTAAAATAATGTATATGGACCTACATTGAAATACGGAAGTTCTATCCAAGTCTTTTATTGAATATTTAAGACATTTTCTAATTTATAGGAAGGTATATTAGCTGAAGTTCTATTTAACTTTGTTTTCAATAGTTCTCTACCTGTATCCATACTGAAATACTCTAAAGTTTTAGCACTGCAAAAATTTTGGTGGCCACAAATATTTTTTCAGTCTCTTTCTAGTTTATATGATAAGTTTTCAATGTGTTGCTTTTTATCTATCTGCGTTTTGTTTTTGTTTTTTACTTTTATACAATTTTTTTTTCAAAATTATATTTGTTGTTAGAAATATCACTTCATTTTTACTCTGCAAACATTAATCCCTTGTGCCAAAAAGACGTAGATCTGTGTCATGCGATACAAAGCCCATCCTAGTACCGCATAATGTAAATATATGTCCATACTGCTGGAAGCTCAAGCAGTCTCACTTGTCAAGTGACAAACGATATTTGCTGTTACTGGGCTTTCAGCATCTGCCTTTCCATTACCATATGAAGGCTGATTGCCAAATCATTACATACAATTAAACAGTCTGTGTCACTGTCAGTAGCAATGTCTGTTGGTGCCAGAAAAGAGGTGTGGAAGGCATGTAGGTGGCCCAGCAGCTGAAGGGGGTAGAGAGTGTGAGGGACACTATGCTACTGAAAAACAAAATGGAGGGAAAGAGAGGGATGCCCAACTGTGGTACGGAAAAGTGCTGGGATGGGGAGGTGGAGGCATCCTATATAGTGATCACAGGGAGAGGGAGGTGGGAGGCTACTACAAACTGCAGAAAAAAATATAAAGAAAGTAAAATAAATTAAAAAATACATATAAATTAGGTATTGGCAGCCACTAATGACCAAAGATGGCCACCACTAATGGGAGGGAGGAGGGTTAGAGAACTGTTCGGAAAGGATACCGGAGGTGGGAGGGTTGAGGCATGATCACTATGCTGCAGAATTTTATTTAAAAAATTCCTGCAGACTGTCTGCGTGTACCTAAGATGGTGGGGATGAGTGTTGGTTGAGGGGAAGAGAGCTATTTTGGACAGATAAGGAAGTTGGGAGGTTAATCCTTACATTTCAATACTATTTCCCTAACTTGCTAACTAATTAACCACTTCACTGCTGGGACTTTCAGAAGTGTAGTGCTCAGATGCAATTAATGGCCTTCTAATTTCCAAAAAACAATTGGAAAGTCATGTATGTCTACTATTACCAAATAAAGGGGATTACAGAGAAGCTCTTACAATCATCTGTGTCATGATTGCACAATTGGTATGTAAATTATTTTAATGAGAAACCCAAAGTTTTTTTTTTTATATATATGATCACATTTGGTGGGGAAATAGTGATATGAAATATACTAAAATGGGACTAGATCAATACCTTTAGTTGTCTACTTAAAAAAAAAAAAATATAATTTTTATTGTTAAATAAAAAAAGCAAAGGGGTTAAAGGGCCAGTCCATCTCAAGTGGTCCAATAATTGTAATGTTGGTTGCTTGACCTTTTTTAAATTTCCTAAATTTGAAATTTCATTATAGAGCTAGGGCTAGTAGACATCTGAAGAAAAACCTACTTTATTCATGAGATCTGAGAAATGACAAGATGTAATAAAGCATAACAAATAATAAAAATTAACTGTATTTTACACTAATTATTTGAATGATTGAGACACCACAATTTCAAGCTACTTGTTTGATTAGAAGCTGTGAGATTTCCTCATTCAATCTCTCAGAATTGTTGTGGGAGCTTACAGTGGCAGTATTCAACTTGTCAGGTGTCAGTTTCTGAGAATATTGGTCATGGGAAACCATGGTTTATCCACAGTAGATATCTTAAATGATGTTCTTAGTCCAGACTTTACAAAACAATGACAAGTTTGGTCGCTGATGTCCTCAATCAAGCCTAACCACCTCTGGTCATCATTGAGGCATGTGACACTCATTATTCAAAAGGATAAGGAAACAAATTCCATCACTGCATGCTCTTCAAAAACTTGCAATGCAGATTTAAAGAAGCATCTGTGACACAAACGGTGACATATTTCTTGAATTCTCTCACACTTATATAACCAGTCCTTGAGTTTCAGCTCATGAAGTTCAGTTACTTCCTCACTTTTGAAATTTATGTACGCAAACCCCTTAATCTTCTCGTTGCAAAAGTAGAATATATCTTCAGGGGTGAAGATTTGATTCTCTGTTGCCTCTGCAAACTGGCTCCCCCCCCACCCACTTAGTTGTTCCTCCAACCCCTTCACATGGATTTTTGTCATGGGGTGTCGCAAAGACAATCCATTTGTCCTTATCATGATAAAACAGATTAGTGAAATTTTCTTGTTTTTATATTGGCTTGCAGATCCATCAGAAAAATAGATAATCTTATCTGTCTCTGGAAGAATCCCCTATACCTTTACTAGTGTTCTGCTTAGTTTCACCAATCATTCTGAGGTATTGAATTTCTTGCTGGTTCTGTTCTGGATAAATAAACTTGGTAATAGACTAAGAATTTTAACTTTGTCTTCTTTGTTTGCTACACCACACATTAGTTTAAGAGCCTCAATTAATATGAAATATTCTTTCTTCTGTTTGGCAATAGAATGGTCTGAACAAAGTATTCTTACAGATTCCTTTTCAAAGTTTCAGAAATCCTTCCTAATTTAACTCTTAAAGTGCTTTGTCTTTTATCTGCACATATCTTCTGAATCTTAATTCAGTGGATAGTTCAAGAGCAACACCAGATGAGTCAAGCTTCTGAACAAATTCTTAGGGTAATACATAGAAATATAGATTTTGCATGAGCCCAAAAAGTATTCCCATTATTTCCTAAAATTAGAAAATTATCTAGCTTGTAGGATAGCCTTATGCTTATCCCAGGTATTCTTAAAGTCCCAGTGGTCCATGGTCAGAAGTTGTTAACATTACCTCTAGCCTAAAGAGGTTACTTAGTTATCTCTCTCTCTGCTCTATAAATGTTTCTTTTTCCATAGCAAATATTTTTTTGTAGCAGGTGGGACACAGTGACCTACCAAGAACAAGTTTTAGAGGATAGTTATTTTTGTTTGTTTGATATATGCTCTAATCAAACTTCTCATAGTCCTTTTGTAATAGGTTTGTTGTGATATTCCAAACTTATATAACATCATATTCTACCGTTGAACACAGTAACTCCTTTTATTCTGAGCTGTAGTCACTTAATGCTTTTATTACAGTCAAAACAATCCCATATCCCTGTTTATGACACTGTTCACTTGTAAAAAAATAATTGAACACTGTATAGCCATATTTGGATCAAATCTATTCTCATATCACTTGAAACACACTTCATTGCTTTGCATCTAACTCACAGGAATACAGCCAACACACTGACAAGCTGTATACATACACTTGTAGGTTTGGGCATGCCCAAACATGCAAAGCCAAGTCTTTCTGCTCTAATGTTATGCTTGTGCCTGCACCAACATAATAAATCATGCTTTAAAATCAAATGTAGTAACATTTTAGAGTTTATTGACAATCATAAGCTATTGTATGCCAATCATACACATAATTAGTATAAAATACTGTTCATTTTTTATCATTTTAAATTTTTCAAAATGCATGAATTAAATAGGCTTTTCCCCAGATTTCTAAAAGCCTTAGCTCTGTAACCAGTGGAATCTCAAACTATTTTTTTACAGCAAAATATTTTTATTATCAGTTATTTGTGGAGTGTCAGCAGATTCTGCATCTCTAAAAACATAGACAGGATATGCAGGTAACATTTATAGAGAACAAGTGGGTAGAGGGCCCTGCCAAGAGTTGGAAATAGGCATAACTTTTAAATTTATCAGAAAAATTCTACTCCTCACTTGAAATAAAGACTAAGTGCTATTGCATTGTCTTTTTCTCATGCATGTGTTGATTATGCAAATCTACTGCATTTTTGGTCCTTTTAGGTTTTTATTCTATGCCACCAAATTAATGAATTTTAATTTAAAAATGCATGTCTATCAAAACCAATAACATTTGAAATAGCTGATGAGTTATGTTGATGATATTATAGTATGCCCTTGAGAAATCTTCTGTTAATTAATAAATATGCTTTGCCAAAACAACATAATATATAGTATAGAAAAATCATATGCTGTACACATGTTTAATAAAAGGTGAGCAAAGTCACGTAACGCCATCACTGAATGACGAATCAATAGTATTTGACCTTCTTCCATTGTTTAATTGATTTGCAAACCCTCCCTAAACAGAATTTTAGACACATCATTACAAAACATCCTTAATGTCCTCAGGTTTTTTTTTTTTTTAAATTTTAATTTTTTATTGAAGTTTCACAAAACAAAAAGAGTATAGAATACAACATTTGCCCATTCATAAGATTAACATTAGAGTACAACACGCAATATTGTGACATACATTTTATCTATGCGGCTAGTAGAGGAATAACTGTACTAGGTATCGAGTTGAGTCATAAGTTTTAGGGCTTACAGAGATAATTATGATGATAATAATAATATGAAAAGGCCAGCCTTAGCAAATAGAAACCTATGTTGTGTCTAGAGAGGTTTCAAGTATAAGCTTGGGCGAACTAAGGTGAAACTTCATTTTATATTTTAATGGTTGGAATCTGATCTCCACACCACTAACATGAATAAAATGGGAATTTCTGCGGTGATGTGGGGAATTAGCATTTAGAATGACCTCCAGTGGGTCGTAAAGAACAGGAAAGAAGAGGGATTGCAGTGGGCAAGAGCCACTCGAATTGTGGTGGGGGAGGGAAGGGGGAGGAAAAAAAACAGGGAGGGCAGAGCCGACCTTGATAGGGCTGCAGTATGGGCTTATTTATAGAACTATGTATGCCATAGATGTACAAAGCAATGACTAATGTAGGGAACTATGTGAGAGATCTTGTGTGCTGTGCGTATCTATGGAGCGAGAGTATGTATATCAATGGAAGCTGGGGGGGGGAGAGGTCAGAGCATTCCATTTATTCCCTATGTGAGGTTATATTGTAGAGCATAGGACGGGAATATTGATATGGGGTACTACGTCCTATATATCAGGGATTAATTAGCAGTGAGGGTTATCCTTTATATTTTAGTATAGAAATTGAGGATATTAGCGTTGAGATCCCTCTGCGACTATGATGGGCTAGTACTCTTCCATATGGTGACAGTGCCTATCAGATACAACTGCATGGGAAAAAATAATATGCGTAACCCCTCGGTTCGTATATATGAAATGCTCCAACGTGAAGCAAGGCATGACAGTAACTATTAATAAATGTTCAGTACTCCAAACTACATATCAAGCTAACCAAGCAACAAACTGTTGAATATATATATATATATGAGCTAATTAACAAACTTAGCTGTCATACTAGTAGTACTTATGGAACTAGTAAATTAACTCGGAGATTGGACCTCCACAATAGGAGATTTGCTGCCAGTATAGAATTATAGGGTTATTATAGCAATAAGCTATATGGAACATATCAACACTATGACATGTAACATTAAGAAAGGTAACCACTTGTAATATATATATATGTTAGAAATATATGACTGATTGGGCTGCTTACTAATTTATATTTGGGTTTCTGGGCGATGTTGGACTATAGGGAATGAGACAATATATGTAATATATACACTGGTCATAGTTATAAAAGTCTATGAAGTGAGATAAGGAGTGGCTGCAATACAAAATTAATAACAACAGTGACATAAAAAGATTAACAGGGAGGTAAAGGTTAATGATTACTTTGTCGGGACAGGGTAAGCTATCATATCACTGTAGCCTAGAGTGTGAGTACTAAATCCGCATCTCCTCTAGCATTTGTGAGGAGAGTGTATTCTCATGTAAGGGAGACATATAATACCCAGTTCGCTATGGATAACATGCTTAGTGAGTTATGAAGCGACGTGAGCTTTTCCCCTCATAGCGTATTGAGTGTAAACATCTTACTATAGAGGAGTTACATTTGAAATAACTTTTAACACAAAAGCATAAATAGGTAGATATATGGATTACCTATATAACATAGATAGCTACTTGCTACATGTGTGGTGAGAAAGTATATGGAAGGTGCATGCAAAAGTACTCTTGTCCCTTGTATATAGGTAGTAAGGCTCAAGCATTAGCATTATAACACAGATAATTAATAGCAAGATAAGTGGCTAGATTTCTGTAACCAAGTTTAACAATGTGCAAAATAACAATTGGCTTTTTAGTTGTCTCACAAGTCTATCTACTCTGTTAAATAGGGGTTACAAATTGGATGGATTTAGCAGGAGTTAAGCCATAGGGGAGAGTTCTATACACCTTAACCCAGGTCCGGTATCATGAGGGCTGAGTGAAAACCTTAGAGATCCCTAGTAAACAGTAGAAAGGTGCAAATATATTTCCCTGAGGCTGCAGATCAGTTAATAGTCTGTGCATACATATGTTTGTGCATCATACCGAGGGGTCTTCATTAGCATATGTATGAGGAATCTATATATATGAAGTAATTTCCTATATGCTTATATGTGCTGTCACCAGTAATAAGAACACTCCAAAGTCCCTGGTAACCAGGGAGGAGGCCCCTGTGGAAGTATAAGTGTCTTCTCTAGCCTAATCCAATTTTGTCAACAGTCCGGTAACCTCGGCTAGTCTCTGGGTGGGCTCCTCTAGCAGAGTGAGGCATCTGCAAGAGGAAGTGATGGTGGGCATTTCGTTTGTAACCGGGGAGATCTTTTGTACCATGTGCGATCAACAACCTGGGAGCCATTTCTAGTGAAGGAGGTGAGTTGCATCAAACCAGGGCAGGCACAATTTTAATAGCGGGGTGTAACTCTGACCTGAAGGAGTTTGCTGGGGGTACAGACTGTGGCTCTATGGGAGTAGCGGAGGGAGGTCCGGCTATAATCTGGTATTTCCCAGTGTCGCAGCATGTGTTACCTTGTGAGCGTATACCTGCTAAGTTCCCCATCCGTCTCAATGGAGCTGACTTGTCATTAGGCTGTTGCCTGGAGTCCTCAGGTTTTTTAATCATCAATAAATGTGCAATAATGTGTATTCATAAAAAATACAAATGTTCAACTAATGTTTAGTAACATTTTAAATGTTAAAATTTGCATGACTTAGAAAAGTTTTATAAGAAAATAATATAAATTGAAATAAAAAAAATACAGATTTATAATGATTATATTTTAAGTTAAGTTAACTTCATCATGCAGCAGTTTTAATGGTAACTCCTTTTTTTGAGCTGAAAAGTGTTCTCGTTGTGCAAAAAAGGCATTTTACCTTAAAAGGACATTAAAGGGACATGAAGCCAAAACATTTGCTTTAATGATTCAGATAGAGCATTCCATTTTTAACAATGTTACATTTACTTCTGTTATCAAATTAGCTCTGTTCTTCTGGTAGCCTTTGTTGAAAAGCATACATAGGTAGGCTTAGGATCAGCAATGCACTACTGGGAGCTAGCCGCTAATTAGTGTCTTCACATATACCTCTTGTTATTGGCTCACCCCATGCTAGCATGCCCTTTTAAACACCTTATTTTAGGGTATGTGTTCCTTTTAAAAAATATATTAACATGTATTTTTTTTTTTATATTTTTAAAAATAATTTTCCTGTGCTTGCAGAGGAGTATCTCAATGTTCTAATAGAGCTATTGAAATTGTCCTTCTCAGTTATCTGTAGTATACATAAAAACCAAGCAAACATATTTTAACAAATAAGGGACCTGTAAAACAAAAATGTTCTTTCATGATTCAATACATGAAAATTTCAATTTTCAATACAAATACAATTTTAAACAACATTCCAATTTACTTCTAATAACTAATTTGCTTCATTCTTTAGATATCCTTTTTTGAAGATATAGCAATGCACATTGGTGAGCCAATCACACGAGGCATCTATGTGCAGCCACCAATCAGCAGCTACTGGGCTTTTCAACAAAGGATATCAAGAGAATTAAGCAAATTGCCTAATAGAAGTAAAATGGAATGTTGTTTAAAATGGCATACTCTTTCAGAATCATGAAAGAAAAAAATTGAGTTTCATGTTCCTTTAAGCCTGTTCTTTTTTTGCGTAAAATACATTTTTGTTATATCAACGTATCTGATAGCAATTAATTATGCATTTTGTTTTACTGTGTTTATCATGTGGTGTAAAAGGTATCTGAACTATTCATTGTATGACATTTCTGGATACTTTATATTTTTTGTACAATTAAATGTAGTCCATATCTCGGTACTCTTATAATTTGATAGATTGCTGAAGGACATTTATTTCAAAATTGGTAAATTAATTTAGAAATATGTTAAAATTACAATATTATTTCTATTTACAGGGAGTGCAGAATTATTAGGCAAATGAGTATTTTGACCACATCATCCTCTTTATGCATGTTGTCTTACTCCAAGCTGTATAGGCTCGAAAGCCTACTACCAATTAAGCATATTAGGTGATGTGCATCTCTGTAATGAGAAGGGGTGTGGTCTAATGACATCAACACCCTATATCAGGTGTGCATAATTATTAGGCAACTTCCTTTCCTTTGGCAAAATGGGTCAAAAGAAGGACTTGACAGGCTCAGAAAAGTCAAAAATAGTGAGATATCTTGCAGAGGGATGCAGCACTCTTAAAATTGCAAAGCTTCTAAAGCGTGATCATCGAACAATCAAGCGTTTCATTCAAAATAATCAACAGGGTCGCAAGAAGCGTGTGGAAAAACCAAGGCGCAAAATAACTGCCCATGAACTGAGAAAAGTCAAGCATGCAGCTGCCAAGATGCCACTTGCCACCAGTTTGGCCATATTTCAGAGCTGCAACATCACTGGAGTGTCCAAAAGCACATGGTGTGCAATACTCAGAGACATGGCCAAGGTAAAAAAGGCTGAAAGACGACCACCACTGAACAAGACACACAAGCTGAAACGTCAAGACTGGGCCAAGAAATATCTCAAGACTGATTTTTCTAAGGTTTTATGGACTGATGAAATGAGAGTGAGTCTTGATGGGCCAGATAGATGGGCCCGTGGCTGGATTGGTAAAGGGCAGAGAGCTCCAGTCCGACTCAGACGCCAGCAAGGTGGAGGTGGAGTACTGGTTTGGGCTGGTATCATCAAAGATGAGCTTGTGGGGCCTTTTCGGGTTGAGGATGGAGTCAAGCTCAACTCCCAGTCCTACTGCCAGTTTCTGGAAGACACCTTCTTCAAGCAGTGGTACAGGAAGAAGTCTGCATCCTTCAAGAAAAACATGATTTTCATGCAGGACAATGCTCCATCACACGCGTCCAAGTACTCCACAGCGTGGCTGGCAAGAAAGGGTATAAAAGAAGAAAATCTAATGACATGGCCTCCTTGTTCACCTGATCTGAACCCCATTGAGAACCTGTGGTCCATCATCAAATGTGAGATTTACAAGGAGGGAAAACAGTACACCTCTCTGAACAGTGTCTGGGAGGCTGTGGTTGCTGCTGCACGTAATGTTGATGGTGAACAGATCAAAACACTGACAGAATCCATGGATGGCAGGCTTTTGAGTGTCCTTGCAAAGAAAGGTTGCTATATTGGTCACTGATTTGTTTTTGTTTTGTTTTTGAATGTCAGAAATGTATATTTGTGAATGTTGGGATGTTATATTGGTTTCACTGGTAAAAATAAATAATTGAAATGGGTATATATTTGTTTTTTGTTAAGTTGCCTATTAATTATGCACAGTAATAGTCACCTGCACACACAGATATCCCCCTAAAATAGCTATAACTAAAAACAAACTAAAAACTACTTCCAAAACTATTCAGCTTTGATATTAATGAGTTTATTGGGTTCATTGAGAACATGGTTGTTGTTCAATAATAAAATGAATCCTCAAAAATACAACTTGCCTAATAATTCTGCACTCCCTGTATTTATAAAATTAGAGTATGTTTGTGTGTGTATACATATAAAATTAAATGAATGTATTTATTTTCATAAATTACATTCTATAAGATAAGTAGTAGAATTATGTGAGAACTTTTAGCACAATAATTAGGTATATTTATGTCTTGGACATTTAGAACAAGAATTAATCAAAATTCAGTTTGTGTTACATTTTTTCCCATGACTAAAAGGTTACTGGAAAGGTTTCTTATTCTTTATGCTGTTTTGACAGTGGTTACATACTTTTCATGTTTAAACATTGTTTTAGTTTGAATTGTTATCAATCTTTTGGCCAGTAGTATGACCTATCCATTGTATATTATTCAATTCATATTTTAATAATCTCATGCCTATTCACTGTCATGATTTCCTATCCTCTTACAGCTGCATAATATTAATCCAGACTTATACATATTGGAAATTATAAATAGGCATGATGTATTAGTAGAATTCACAGTAAAATAGCCAGTTTTATTCATAGCTTATATGACCTCACATGTTTAGCATGTTAAATACTTTCTGGTTATTCATCTCTTATGTAGAAAATGATAATAATCAGCTTGACTTGTTCTTACATTTTAACCTTACTAGTTTGTTCCCCCCCCAACCAAAAAAAAAAAAAAATCTTATGAAGGTTCTTATGTTTTTATAGGGAAAGCTTGTGGTTGTTATGTTTACCATATCAGCTGAGGGGGTTCTTTTTGCAGTGATTAGTTAATGTGGACAACAGTATTGCTACCTTTGCACTACCAAGTGTCACATGTGCAACCATTTCAATCTTATGTGTAAATCCCATAAATCTTCAAAATGTAACTTTTTTTGTATGTATACCTTATATACTTAATGAATAATATGATTTAAGAACTTTGAGTTTTAAAATGGAAAGTAACTTTCAAAAATGATAGTAGTTGTATTTTTTAACAAAAAGGTATGTCAATATTTGTGTGTCTGTGTTTGTGTGTATATATATATATATATATATATATATATATATATATATATATATATATATATATGATTGATAGATAGATAGATAGATAGATAAATGTACAGGTTTTTTTTTTTGTGGGGGTACTCATCGGTTCTGAGTACCACCACCTCTGACATCTCATAACAGCAAATATTTGGACTCATTATGTAAATACTGTAGTTTTCACAAGAGTGTACTGCAGAATATATCAAGCAATGTAAATAACTATCCTTTTGCTTTTCTCGAAGTTACTGACTACGATAATTAAATCAATGAGTACTGGCATTTTTTTTTGTTTACAAAAAAAGCACTGTATTTATCTATGTATGTATGTATGTGTATATATATATATATATATATATATATATATATATATATATATATATATATATATTTAACTATTATAAACAATACTTAATAGAATAGACATTTTGATATTGTACTGTAAGTCTACTGTTTGTTATTTTAGATTTTAGTATCTAACATATTTCTCAGTACTCCCTTGTCACTACTATATAGTTTTTTCAGTTGCAGAAAAGAATAGCTGAGCTCCTCAAATAAATAAGCCAGTTTTATCAACAGTGGGAAATGTGAGGTTGTTAACTATATCAGAAAGGATAGAAAATATGTTGTTCATTCATAAAGATAAATAAAACCCAACATTTTTATTTCATGATACATTTAGAACATGCAATTTTAAACAACTTTCCAATGTATTTCTACTTCCAATTTGTCTTTGTTTTCTTCTTATCGTTTGTTGAAAAGCAGCACATTAAAGGAATACTAAACACAATCTTTTTTATTTAATGATTCAGATAGAGCATGCAATTTTAAGCAACTTTCTAATCTAGTCTCATTATAAATGTTTCTTTGTTCTTTTGATATCTTTATTTTAAAAGCAGGAATGTAAAGCTTAAGAACTGGCCCATTTTTGGTTCAGAACCTGGGTTATGCTTGTTTTTTGGTTTGCTAAATGTAGCCACCAATAAGAAAGCGCTATCCAGGGTGCTGAACCCAAAATGGGCCGGCTCCTAATCTTTAAATTCCTGCTTCTATATAAAGATAGCAAGAGAACAAAGAAAAATTGATAATAGAAGTAAATTAGAAAGTTGCTTAAAATTGCATGCTCTATCTGTATTATAAAAACATTGGGGTTTAGTATCCCTTAAAGCTCAGGAGTGTGCAGGTGTCTGGAGTAATATACTGTATGGCATTAGCAAGAGCACTGGATGGCAGCCCTATTTCTTGCCATGTAGTGCTCCAGACATGTCCATATTATCTATCCAGGTATCTCCAAAATAAATAATAACACAAGGGCACCAATGGCCTAGTACAGTCACCACTTAATAAAAAGCTAATTCAAGTTGAACTCACATAGGGAGTGCACTAATAAGTGAAACAGTGCAGGTGATAACAGGAACAGTGGCTAGTTAACAATAAAAAGCCACAATGTCCATTAGAATACAGGCAAGCATATATAAAATCAACTATTTATTAATATCACAGCAACACGTTTCTCAGCCAAACAATATGCCCCTTCCTCAGGCTTAATACAATCACAAATAAACACTTGCTATATAAACCCCCCTTCCTTGTGATAGGATCACAGTCAATTGAAAACACCATTAAATAGGTAACAACCCTTACCTTAATAACCCTATTAAATATAACACATCTATAATGAACATGGAAAGTGGCTGTTATAAGAAAACTTTTCAATTATAACCCACAGAACTCGATCAGTTGGTGATACAATATGTGATACCTACATTAACTTTCTTACTGTACATTGTCATCCTTGATTATGTGTCAAATGAACACTCACCGGCTATAATACTGCTATAACGCATCATATCATACATACCTAACCATAATACAACAATGTGCAGTGGAACAATTCTAATCAAACTGCTAAAAACGGAGATTCGTTTGCGCATGAAACAATGGAGCCCTGATGTTAGACGGCCCACCCTTGCAAACTGAGTGACAGTAAGCGGCCAATCGAATGCCATACATGCCCTTATACTGACGTGAGCTCAGAAATATCACTATTAAAGGGACAGTCTACAATAGAATTTTAATTGTTTAAAATATAGATAATCCCTTTATTACCTATTTCCCAGTTTTGCATAACCAACACAGTTATATTAATATACTTTTTACCTCTGTGATTACCTTGTATCTAAGCATCTTCTGACAGCCCCCAGATCACATGACTTTTTATTTATTATCTATTGACTTGCATTTAGTACTTTGTTGTGCTAACTCTTAAATAACTCCTTGGGCATGAACACAATGTTATCTATATGGCCCAAATGAACTAGCAGTCTCCTGTTGTGAAAAGTAAATACAAAAGCATGTGATAAGAGGCATTTTTGTAGTGGCTTAGAAACAGGCAGACATTTAGAGGTTTAAATGTTATAAAGTATATTAATATATCAATGTTGGTTGTGCAAAGCTGGGACATGTGTATTAAAGGTGTTATATATCTTACAATACAATTGTACAATAAAAATTCTGTTTGGGACTGCCTCCTTAATGATGTATGGCACTCCATCATCACCCATAAAAATTGAGAGGCTGTACAAAGCAGAGCGGATGCTTATGTCTGTGCCCACACACATGAAAAAAGCAGCCAACAAACACACCTCCCCTAATTGCTTAGATGGCAACCATTGACACTCAAAAACAAGATGTGAAGAATAATATAAATATATGTGTGAAATCAACACCGCTGTGGACTGACCCCTTCATGATGTGAGAATACACGTCATCATTGTTGTGGGGAGATGACAGTTCTAAGACAAGTGGATATGATAAAGAATAATACAAAATAACAAAAACTATACACCCTAACCGTTATCACTGACAACTAAAACTACTATAAATACTAAGTAACTAAATTCTACTATAGAATGTGTATATTGTAACAAACTATAACTATAATGGAGAATGTAACAAACACTAACGATAATGGAGAATTATATTATTAACACATAAACCCCCCCAATAAATTCTGTGGCTAAGTAATATTGTGTTACCATGCGGAAAAAAAACCCCTATATGTTAATATGTGTATATATACATATGAACACATAAATATAAATGTATATATTCAGATGCATATATATTTAAATGTGCTGCCCATCACTGCAAAACCTACCCCCCTCACTGTACTAGGTTCTTATGTTTCAAGGCATGAGAACAAGTCTGTCATTGGAGCCTATGAAAGCACGCACTCATGAGCACAAAGCTTCTGTACAATGCAAGCGTGAGGTTGTGTTTGTATTGCACCCAACTTGTAATACCATCGCAATTTGCAAAAGTGATATTTTGCACTCCAACTGTGCTCTAAATCAATAGGTGGAATTTGTGCATGCCTATCCTATTGATAACAATATCCATCCCTATTATATAGTGAGATTAAATAATATTCATACACTATTAATGGTGTGTTCTAAAACTACATAGAATCACTAATCTGACTGTGATATGATAACGAAAGAAATATGTAATAGTGAGTGAAAATATGAATGAACCTAAAAAAGGGGTGCCAGATTATATAATTGCATATACACAAACTGAAACTTAACTGTGTAATGACCAATGAGTGAAAGGGGATTGTGTTATCTAAAGTGGTATCATATATTAGAATTGTGGATAAATGAATAGATGCATTGGGGTGGAACTGACCTAACTGCCTAAGGTCATATGGGAAAATAGCAATGGGGATATTCATAGGAATATCAAATGAATTGAATACTATCAAGTCTGTGGTTAAAAATGAATACAGCAAAAAAAAAAAATGGTACATTGCTATTTCCAAAATTGGTAAATAACATTAAAAAAATATATACAAATGTATATTAAAGTGATAGGAAAGTCAAAATTAAACTTGCATTATTCAGATAGTGAATGTAATTTTATAACATGTTTAACCCTTTAAGTGCTAAGCACTTTCCCACCTGGGTGCTAAGTATTTTTAATGTTTTTTTTTTTATTTTTATTTTTTTTAAAAAAATTTTTTTAACTTACATTTTTTTCAGACCCCCAAGACTTACACTGTTGAAAGGTTAGGTGATTGCCTTTCCAATGGTGGGTCTTGGGGGTCTGTAGCTGCTTAGATGCCTGATATACAGGCTTCTAAGCAGCATGCCCCATGCTCCTTTACTTAACATTGTTAAGTATAAATAAAGTTGCGTGGTAACGTCATCACGTTATTGCGCGTGACGTCACCACACAAAATGGGAAGCCCCGGCGATGCCTGTCACTCTACAGACATGATCACCGTGGTAGTAGTGGGTGGAAGCACCCAGATCTCCCTCAAGTTGGGAGAGTGCTAGTGACGGCTCTGAGCTGATTGGTGCCTGCACACTTTTGTCTCTTGTGATTGGCTAACTATGTGTGTTCATCTAGATATCACTAGTGCAATGCTGTTCCTTCAGCAAAGGATAACAAGAGAAAGAAACAAATTTGATAATAGAAGTAAAATGGAAATTGTATGTTCTATCCAAATCATGAAAACATTTTTTAAGGTTTCTTGTTCCTTTAATATAACATGATAACTATGCTACTGGTCAAAATAATATTATACAAGGGAAAGAAAAAAACATATACCTATAACTATGCTTAAATTAACTAAAAACAACTATAATAAAGAAGGTCAACGATTATATAAAAGCCATGTCCATATTTTTATTCAGACCTCCTGGATATAAAGTCCTTATTTTAGATATCCTATATGTTTCCCTTTGTCCTAGGGTCAAAAATGCATTTCAATGGGATCTAGAAATTTGATCAATAGGAGTGAATATAATCAAACCTTTGATACCATTATGAAAAAAAATCTTAACTTTACGAATGTGTTTACCCCATCTTTTCTTTATCCGTCGACACATGTGCCAAATATACTGTGCCCCACATTGGCATTGGAACAAGTATATCACAAATGTCGATTCACAGGTAATATAACTATTGATAGAGTATTGTTCACCTGTATTTGAAGATTTTAAAAAAAGTATCGCCATGTGTGACATGCTTGCATATCCCACAACATCTTTTGTTACACCTTAAAATCCCCTTTTTGGATAGACATTTTTCCCATTCAATGCAGTCCTTTCTCCTACAGTTATGCTGGTAGCTAGTTTGGTCTTTAGAGTGGGAGCTCTTCTACAGACCACTTTAGGTCTAGGACCAATCAATATTTTAAAAAAAAAGTAAAAAGAATAGACCAATGTTTTATTAAGATTTTTTTTAATGACTCGATAATTAGAGTTAAAACCTGTAACAAAAAGAGGGGGACCATTTTCCTGAAAGTTTGTTTGTTTATTATTCTTAGAAAAATAACTTGTTCTATCCTCATTTCTTACCCTGAATACATCCTTATTAATAAGTTGGTCAGGTTAACCTTTTCCAGGAAACGATCATATGTTATCTTTGTTTGGTTATCATACTAAATTAAGGAGGAACAGTTTCTCTGGATTCTCCGGAATTGTCCATATGGGACGTTATCCTTCCAACTCTGGTAGTGATTGCTCACATAGTGCAAAAACTAATGCAATCAACAGTTTTAAAATACATTTTTGAAGAATTAACACCTTCACTGGACTTTGATAGATCTAAATCACCTCAATTTGTTATTTTTTTATACTATGGGAGAATGTGAAGAAAAAAACAATGTTATTCAGATGGGAAACAAAATTCCTCACGTGTCCTTTAGACCCCTTTGTGATAAAGAAGAGATAATCAATATACCGGCCATAGAACACAAGATCCACAACCCCGATCCATACATTTAACAATCTTCAAATATACCCATAAATAAATTAGCAAAGCTTGAAGCCAACCTGGTGCCCACAATCGTTCTCCTTGTCTGCAAATAAAATCATCCTTGATACTTGCAATAATTATGTTCAATTATAAACAAAATTAGTTTTGAGATAAACTCTTTCTGTTTATGGGGCATATAAATATCTTGTTCTCAATATTGGCATACTACCATTAAGCCTACATCATGCTTGATGTTAGAATAGAGAGCCCCCACATCACAAGATAACCACCATATCCAGGTATCACTTCAACAAAGAATAGCAAGAGAACAAAGCAAATTTGATTATAGAAGTACATTGGAAACATTTTTAAAATTGTATTATCTGAATTATGAAAAAAAATGTGTTTCTTGTCCCTTCAATCACTTTTTCAAGTAACATTTTGTTTATAGTAAAAAGGAAAAGAAATATATAGTTAAATTATACAGTAAGAAAAAAAAATACTGATTTAAATAGCTTTTAAACAGATATAAGTACTTGGGTACATTAAATGTATATGATAGCATTGTAACATTGTGATACAACTTGCATTATTAAAGGTATTAATATATATATATATATATATATATATATATATTGCTTTGAACATTGAGATCAGCTCATTAAATGTCCCCCAGGGTCTCATAGTGCACTTATTTACTGATTATTAAATATGCTGCTGTGCACAAGCTTCATGGACAAGGGGCAGTTTGTATATTCACCAATTAGTACCTTTTTAAGATCCAAAAATGACCATTGAATTTTGTTTGCAAAAAGCTAAAGGTTATAGAGCAAAGAGTTCTGAAAAAGTGTGAATAGTCTGTACAGCCCAAGTTTAAAATTAGGTAGAACAAGATATTACTTTGCTTTTTAAAGATCAGGTAAAATGACCAGAACCAGTCTAAGCCTTGTAGACTCACGTGAGCAAACCTGAAATGCTAGTTTAGAAGCAAGTCTGACCAGGATGACTGAAAAAAACAAACCATGTTCTTGCGCTATTTATTAACATAAATGCCACAGATATGGATAATGTAAATTAGGAAGTTAGAATTATAGCATTTGCCTTTTTGACTCAATGCTATATACATTCCTCTATATTAAAAATCACATTTTAATATTTAACATCACATTTGAGTAAACAAAAGCTTAAAACATGCAAGGTATTTGATTTTTAAATAAAGAATCAGTTTGTTATTTAGTTCTACAGTTGTTTCTGTTATATTTACCTGGTGTTATGCTTAATTACTGGAGCTGTATGTATTACTATGTTCTACAACGCTTCTTAGAAATCAATTGATTTTTTTAAAAGAATTAGGTTCACATAAGAAAACATTACTTTATTATTTAGCTGGTGAAAACATGAAATGACTGCTTACCAAAAATTATATAGTAAAGTAGCAGAAAACAAATTTTAGAGGATCTATTCTATTTTGTTAGCATTTTATGGCAGCAGTAATCTCTCTATCTATCTATCTATCTATCTATCTATGTATCTATCTATCTATGTATCTATCTATATCTATCTAATCTATCTACACACTATACAAACAGATAGATAGATAGATAGATAGATAGATAGATAATAGATCTTTCAAATGTTTATTTTTTTTAAAGCAAAATAATAACTAAATACATGAAGGCAGAACACAGGATTCTTCATAACATAAAATATATTCATAATTGTAGACAGGAATCTGTAAATTAAAAATAAATGTATTGTTTCTGTCATTGTTTGATCAAGACAGACATTGCGATTTAAAGGTGGTTAAGCAGCAGATGTATTTATTTTTCTGTTTTGCTTAAGGTATGTTAAAATGATACAGAATATCCTTGTAAATGTGGCTAAGATCTGCTCCATTGTCCTTAGTTAACGAGTGCTGTAGAAATAAATTATATGAGCAAATAGAGGACATTTGCCAAGACTGAATATATAACAACTTATTAGCATGCAGCTTTCATCTTGAAAGTCCTGACTGCCTGGACATTTTTAATGTTTAGAAGATTGTTCCTGTGTTAGAAGGATGTTGTGTGGAAATGTCTGTGATAGTTTTGTGATTGAGTCTATCTTGCTTCAGAAAAGGATAGTGCCAGGTTTAAACAACTAAGTCTGACAGAACGGCAAATGTGCACGACTGGAAAAAAAATTACCTCATTACAGCTGAATGCTGTTGCCCTTTGGAGTAAAATGAGAAAAAGCCTTTCTCTGGTACTCTTGTTGATAAAATTCACTATCTGGAACAAGACCAAATCCTAACATATATCATCTGAGCAAAAAATTGTCTGAAGACGTTATTTCTAAGAAGACATAGAATGTCCCTCATGCAAATGCAGGAAAATTAGTGTTTCTGTAACACTCTGGTACCTTATTTGGGCAGCTATCCTCCAAAATATATTATTATTTTTGCCTTTTTTTGTAGTCAAAAGCAGCATCTTATTCTGGACTAATGAATGTATTTGAGTAAAACATGAAAGCACCTTTTAAAAGTGTCATTTTTATGCATTTGAAAACACGTTCAGACCATATTTGCTTGCACTTTAAATAAAGCATTAAAAGACACTCTGCTTTCCGATTTTCCCTTTATCTATTCTTACCTATTTTCTAAATGTACGTAAAGTAGATGTGTGAATATGAAACCCTACCTGAAATATTTTCTAATTGTCAAAAAATATAGTTTTTTTAATATATTTTATTGTTAACAACAGTCTATAACAGTAATACATATGTTATTTAATTATGTTAATGTCAGAGTTGGCATACTATCCTGTAAAAAATAAGTCTTAATCTTTAATTAAAAAAAATGTAATGTAAGGTTACGGTTAATAAATAAACAAATGAACAAAAACAGGAGGAAATTCAACATTAATTATCTTGAAGGGTCATTTTAATATATAAAAAATATGTGAGTGATGGGATGGTAATAATTGAGAGCAAAATCAGAAGACAGAAAAACAGAAGCTAAAATTAAACTAAAACAAATCAAGAACATTAAAGGTCTAAATACAGTTAAAAGTAATAACTGACAAATAAACATGTGCATATATGTAGTATGTACATATGTATATATGTGTATACATGTGTATTTATGTTTATATGTGTTTAGATATATATATATATAATTATTAGTATGTTTTTTAAATATACATACATATGTACATACATATATTTATGTACTCTGCCAAAAATACCCCTCTCCTTGGTATTTCATCTCTGGAACAGCTTCGGCACACATTCTTTACAGCAGTAAAGTACTCCACAAACACACTGGCTTTAGAATAAAAGCCCTTGGACAATTTGCTGGACTACAATTTTTAACATAAACAAAATAAATCCTTGCACAATAGCACATACTTAACTTAGCACATACTAAATAAAGCAGTGTTGACTAAAGTTGTGTGGCTTTTTTGCATAACTGCGAAATTACAAAAAAAGATTTTAAAACTTATTGGCCTAGAATCTGTAAACTGCAGCATAACTTCAGCATACAAATATACAATAAAAACATACTGTAATAGCATTTATTTGTAATTTTAAATGAGCAGTAGAATATTTACTGACATATTTTAAAGTTAATACAATTTTCCCTCACCCTGTGTCATGTGACAGCCAGCAGCCAATCACTAAATGCATATCCATATATACTGTGCACATTTGCACATGCTTAGTAGAAGCTGGATTCTCAGAAAGCATGCATAAATGTGAACATTCTTTTTAGAACATTCACATTTTTAAAACAGAAGTCTGTTGAAATTCCATTTCTATGTTAATCACAAAATGTTAATTTTGACTTTAGTGGCCCTTTAAGTAATTTTTATTGGTATGTTTTACAGAGTTAATATACATATATGGGAATGTTATTCCTATTCAGAAGAATATCTGTATTAGTAGGAGAGATTGCTCTATTAAAATATCCCAACAATGGTCTCCATTAATTATGCAACAGAGGCTACTTTGGAGTCTTTATGTTGCAGGGTCACTCATGAGAGGTTGCTTGGCACCAGTCAAGGACCAGCAGTTGAAAGCCACTGCTTCTCAGTCTCTCTTGACCAATTGTGGGCAGCAGTACACACAAATTTACTTGTGCAATGATAACTGCTGCCCACTTGCCTCAAAAACAGGCTGACAGGTTCTCTAAGTCTCTGTATTTTAGGAACTGTGTCCATCAGTCTAATAATAAATTGGGCTCAATATGTTGACAAGAAAAATAACCACTCTAAAATGTTCAAGTGTTATTATGTTGATGTCTGCATCTTTGGTATACATGGGTAAATCTTATTTGTAATGGAAATTAAGAACTAATAAAGCATTGCATAAGAAATAGCTGTGGTCTTGACTTTGAATAAGAACCAAATGGTGTGAAGAGAACCAAGTAGATGAGTAAGCCCTGTACTATCCCTCACTACCTTTGTGCCTCCCCCTCATTTTGATCTATATTGTGCTGATTTTCCTGCTTTGCTCCTCTGTGCTGATCTTCTGTTATGATGGTTATTATGTTTTTCAAAGGAAAAAGAAAAGACTTGCTATTAAAAGTATAACTGTTTATAACTGTCCAAAGCACTTGATCCCATATGTGCAAATACGCAATGGAGCACAGACACCTAAATTGGGTTGAAAAGGCCGCAGCTCCACATTTATTATCAAACATTGTAAACATAATACCCATAAATCCCCAGGAGGTGCTTGCCCAACTTAGCCCAAAATTAAGCCACATACTCACAAATATTCCTCCTCCCCTGGACACCCAGGTGGTACACCCCATTATTTCCACCAGCTATTTCCATCCAGCAAGCACCCCCCCCCCCCCGCCAACCCACTGCAACAACTGCCTAAATTCTAGGGAGGGAGGTAGGAAACAGCTTCTCACACCTTGACGATCCAAAGAGGGCTTGCTTCCTGTTTCCTCCTTCCTATAATGCCACCCAAACTCCACCCCTAAGCCAAACCCTTGTTCTTGCATAATTAGGGTCAAAAGCCCTTCCCTCTGCATGCTCATGGTCTGGGCTCTGTTGTGTACCTTTCCCTTACTAATGAAATTAAGAAAGCTGACTAAAGCAGAGATAAGGCTTTAAATATTTTTCAATACAAAATTTAGCTACCTCATTACTGAACTGTGACTGACGCTAACTGTTTCATAAAGCACCACGTTTTGTGCATTCATCACTTTCACTGCTGAGGCTTTACACCTTTATCTAATTGGTCGGAGCATATCTCTCTTTTCCTCATCAGCTGTCAAGGCAATCAGCATTAAAAGATAATAAATTGAATCCCCTGTAATTGTTATGCTATTTTTTTAAAAACAAATATACAAAAGGCTAGATTACAAGTGGTGTGCTAATGTTAACTTGTGTACGTGTTACAAGTTGAAAGTAAATGCGATCACACAAACTAAATTTATGTTCATCAGGTTAGCGCAACTGAAGTCCTTCCTGTAAAGGGTCAAGGTTAAAAAAAAAAACAACAAATTTATATTAAATACATTAAAATAAAGTGTTACAGTCACATATACAATAGCTAATAAAAATGAATCATATAAATATTTAAATATAAAGTTATAAAAGTATATGGAATATATAGCTTTATATATATATATATATATATATTTTTTTTTTTTTATATACATACATACATACATATATATACTGTGACAAAAATATCCCTCTCCTTGGGGTTTTTTCCCAGGAACAGCTTAAGCACATGGTCTTCATAGTAGAAAAGTACTTCACACACACACACACACACACACACACACACACTGGATTTGGTGTAAAAGCCTTGGGCCTGTTTATTTGCAGACAAATTACAGGAATACAATTTTTAACATAAACAAAACAAAATAAATATTTGCACAAAAGCACATACTAAACAAAATAAAGCAGTGCTGATTTTGCACAATTGCAAAATTACAAAGAGTTTTTAAAACTTACTGGTCTAGAATCTGTAAACTGTAGCACAACCTCAGCAAACAGTGTATTCTGTCCTTCTAGTGCAGTATATAGCCTGTCTTTTAACACAGTTGCTATGTCAGAACTCTTAAAGTCAGCGTGCACAGGCTTTGCGCAAACATTTGTACTATGCATGCGAACTTGCATGAGTCAAAAGTTTACTTCTGATGGTATTTGGAGCATGAGTGAAAGTGCTAAACAATGCTCCACTCACTTGTAATCTAGCCCAAAGTTGGTTAAAATGTTGCTTTACCTAACTTTGGGGTTGCTCACAATCTTGCAACTGTTTCATGCAGAAAAATATTTCTGAATTTTAAATGGTATTGTCACTGTTTTTTTAGTGATCAGAAACCTACAATTCTTCTACTGTAAATATCACCTGAAGCTCAAAATTATTACTGTCCGAAAACAACAAACAAACGCCTAGATTATGAGTTTTGCGTTATGAGCTGTGCGGTGCTAACGTGCAGTTTTTTTCTCACCGCTCACTTACCTGCAGCGCTGCTATTACAGGTTTTTACAAACCCGGCATTAAAAGGCAATAAGTGAGCGTAGAGCAAAATTGTGCTCCATACCACACTCCAATACCAGCGCTGCATAAGTCAGCGGTGAGCTGGTCATACATGCTTGCGATTTTTCCATATACATCAATGGGGAGGGCCGGCTGAGAAAAAGCCTAACAACTGCCAAAAAGCAGCGTAAAACTCAGTAACGCAGCAGCAGCAGCGTAAAACTCAGTAACGCAGCCCCATTGATTCTTATGGGGAAACGCATTTTATGTTTACACCTAACACCGTAACATGAACCCCGAGTCTAAACACCCCTAATCTTACACTTATTAACCCCTAATCTGCCACCCCAACATAGCCGACACCTACATTATATTTATTAACCCCTAATCTGCCGCTCCGGACATCGCCGCCATCTACATTATACTTATTAACCCCTAATCTGCTGCCCCCAACATTGCCGACACCACCATTATATTTATTAACCCCTAATCTCCCTCCCCAATATCGCCGCAACCTACCTACATTTATTAATCCCTAATCTGCCGCCCCCAACGTCACCGCCACTATTATAAATTTATTAACCTAAGTCTAACCCTAACACCCCTTAAATTAAATATAATTTAAATAAATCTAAATAAAATTACTATCATTAACTAAATTTTTCCTATTTAAAACTAAATACTTACCTGTAAATTAAACCCTAAGCTAGCTACAATATAACTAATAGTTAAATTGTAGCTAGCTTAGGGTTTATTTTTATTTTACAGGCAAGTTTGTATTTATTTTAACTAGGTAGAATAGTTACTAAATAGTTATTAACTATTTAATAACTACCTAGCTAAAATAAATACACATTTACCTGTAAAATAAAACCTAACCTAAGTTACACTAACACTACACTACAATTAAATAAATTCCCTACATTAAATACAATTAAATAAATTAAATTAAATGAGCTAAATCACAAAAAAAACACTAAATTACAAAAAATAAAAACAAATTACAAGATATTTAAACTAATTGCACCTAATCTAAGAGCCCTAAAATAAAAAAGCCACCCAAAAATAAAAAAACCCTAGCCTAAACTAAACTATCAATAGCCCTTAAAAGGGCCTTTTGCCGGGCATTGCCCCAAATAAATCAGCTCTTTTACCTGTAAAAAAAATACAAACAACCCCCAAGAGTAAAACCCACCACCCACACAACCAACCCCCAAATAAAAGCCTAACTAAAAAACCTAAGCTCCACATTACCATGAAAAGGGCATTTCTATGGGCATTGCCCTTAAAAAGGATTTTTTTAATGGATGTATTGGGTGGGTTTTATTTTTAGGTTAGGGCTTTGGGCAGCAATAGCACTAAATGCCCAACACTAACCCCCGAAGATTCACTTACCGGGAGAAGTCTTCATCCAAGCGGCAAGATGGCAGAAGTGATCCTCCAGATGGGCAGAAGTCTTCACCCAGACGGCATCTTCTATCTTCATCCTTCCAGCGCAGAGCGGCTCCATCTTCAAGACATCCGGCGCAGAGCATCCTTTTCAATTGGCGTCTTCTTCAGAATGAATATCTCTTTAAGTGACGTCATCCAAGATGGCGTCCCTTAGATTCCGATTGGCTGATAGAATTCTATCAGCCATTTGGAATTAAGGTAGAAAAAATCCTATTGGCTGATGCAATTAGCCAATATGATTGAGCCCGCATTCTATTGGCTGTTCCAATCAGCCAATAGAATGTGAGCTCAATCCTATTGGCTGATTGGATCAGCCAAAAGGATTGAAGTTCAATCCTATTGGCTTGGCTGATTGCATCAGCCAATATGATTTTTTCTACCTTAATTCTGATTGGCTGATAGAATTCTATCAGCCAATCGGAATCCAAGGGACGCCATCTTGGATGACATCACTTAAAGGGATATTCATTCTGAAGAAGACGTCGATAGAAGAGGATGCTCTGCGCTTGATGTCTTGAAGATGGAGCTGCTCTGCGTCGGCAGGATGAAGATAGAAGATACTGTCTGGGTGAAGACTTCTGCCCGTCTGGAGGACCACTTACCCTATCTGGAGGACCACATCTGCTGGCTTTGTTGAGGATATCTTGCCACTTGGATGAAGACTTCTCCCGGTAAGTGAATCTTCGGGGGTTAGTGTTAGGATTTTTTAAGGGTGTATTGGGTGTGTTTTATTTTTAGGTTAGGACTTTGGGCAGCAATATAGCTAAATGCCCTTTTAAGGGCAATGTCCATACAAATTCCCTTTTCAGGGCAATGGGGAGCTTAGGTTTTTTTTAGTTAGGGTTTTATTTGGGGGGTTGTTTGTGTGAGTGGTGGGTTTTACTGTTGGGGGGTTGTTTGTATTTTCTTTTACAGGTAAAAGAGCTGATTTCTTTGGGGCAATGCCCAGCAAAAGGCCCTTTTTAAGAGCTAATGGTAGCTTAGTTGACGCTAGGGTAGTTTTTTACAGGTAAGTATATAGTTTTAAACAGGAATAATTTAGTTAATGATATTTAGATTTATTTAAATTATATTTAAGTTAGGGTGTGTTAGGGTTAGACTTAGGTTTAGGGGTTAATAAATTTAGAATTTAGCGACATTGGGGGCAACAGATTAGGGGTTAATAAATGTAAGTAGGTTGTGGCTTCATTGGGGGAGGGAGATTAGGGGTTAATAAATATAATGTAGGTGTCGGCGATGTTGGGGGCAGCAGATTATGGGTTAATAAGTATAATGTAGGTGGCGGCGATGTTAGGGGCGGCAGATTAGGGGTTAAGAATATTTAACTAGTGTTTGCGAGGCGGGAGTGTGGTGGTTTAGAGGTTAATATGTTTATTGTAGAGACGGTGATGTCCAGAGCGGCAGATTAGGAGTTAAAAATGTTATTATAGTGTTTGCGATGCGGGAGGGCCTCAGTTTAGGGGTTAATAGGTTTATGGGTGTTAGTGTACTTTTTAGCACTTTAGTTATGAGTTTTATGCTACAGTGTTGTAGTGTAAAACTCATAACTACTGACTTTAAGATGCGTTAGGAATCTTGTAGGTAGAGTCTGTACCGCTCACTTTTTGACCTCCCAGGACAAACTCGTAATACCATCGCTATGGAAGTCCCAAAGAAAAAAGGCTTTATGAACTAAAGAAGTGTGCAGTACACCTATACCTGCAAGACTCGTAATAGCAGCGGGCATGCAAAAGCAGCGTTAGGACCTTTTTTACGCACAACTCGTAATCTAACCGATAGTTATCTGTGTCATTAATTTTGTGATTTTGTAATTGAGAAATGAAGTGCACAAAATGACAAACAAAATGGCAATTTCAGAGGGTTTAGTGGTTATATCACAGAATAAAGAGCCTGTAAAATAATTGATCTTTTTTAATAACGTGTGGTGATGGTAATAGGTGACATTTCTACAATTCACTTGTACTACAAAACCATAGGGTTATCTGACTTGAACAGAGGAATGTGTGATTGTTTGATTGTCGGTTTCACACATTTTTATTAGTGCAAAAATGATGATGACTTTTTTTTTTTTTTTTTACTTTATTTGATCCAGAAGGAGGCATCTGTTTGTTAGCATAGCTATCCAAAATGTTAGGGGTAATTTTAATATTTTATGCCCATGCGCAAAAGTAATGTTACATGTGAAAACCTTTGTGATACTTAGGAAAGTCAAAAATTGTTGCCTAGGGTTTATCAAATCTTTTTAGCTGTTAAATTTGCCAAGTGAAAAATTACCATCACTATTCTTGATCATTGCTGTTTTTTATTTTGCAGACTACATTTAAAAAGCTTTTCAGGATATAGCATAGCATTTTTTTTCCCAGAAACATCTGAGCTCAAATAGGTATAGAACTATAATTAACTTTAATAATACATTTGTTTTCTTTAGTAAGATGTAATATATTCTTCATTAATTCATGCTGTAATCTGAAGACACAGTTTATAGCATACAAATACCTTTAAGTATTTTATTTAAAGAACAAATTATTTCTTGGATAAGAGGGTACACTCACATTAATAATCTGTTTTAAAAATCTTTCAAGGGCCATTCTAGCTAGGAAAGAAGATCTTTAAGTGGTCTCTGCATGTCAAAAATTCTGGCGAAAGGCAAATATTTTATACTGTTCTTTTTGACGTGTTATTAATATCTAGAAACATTTAGTAGTAAACTATCATTTTTAAAGTCAAAATTAAACGTTGATGATTTAGATAGAGCATGCAGTTTTAAAAACCTTTTAACTATATTTTTCAAATTGACTTTGTTCTATTGCTATCCTTTGTTGAAGAGTAACTCCAAGTGGGCTTATAGGTGCTCGGCAGTTAGCACATGTCTTTAGCATTCCATGGCAGCAGTGTTTGCAACAATGTTTGGAGCAATGTTATACACTGTTGCAAAGCTGCTTCCATACGGCTAGATTTAGAGTTGGGCGGTAGCCGTCAAAACCAGCGTTAGAGGCTCCTAACGCTGGTTTTTACCGCCCTCTGGTATTTGGAGTCAGTCAGGAAAGGGTCTAACGCTCACTTTGCAGCCGTGACTTTTCCATACTGCAGATCCCCCTACACCATTTGCGTATCCTATCTTTTCAATGGGATCTTTCTAACGCCGGTATTTAGAGTTGTGGCTGAAGTGAGCGTTAGAAAAACGACAAAACTCCAGCCGCAGAAAAAAGTCAGTAGTTAAGAGCTTTCTGGGCTAACGCCGGTTTATAAAGCTCTTAACTACTGTGTTCTACAGTACACTAACACCCATAAACTACCTATGTACCCCTAAGCCGAGGCCCCCCCCCCACACCGCCGCCACTCTATTAAATTTTTTTAACCCCTAATCTGCTGCTCCGGACACCGCCGCCAGCTACATTATCCCTATGTACCCCTAATCTGCTGTTCCAATCAGCCAATAGAATGTGAGCTCAATCCTATTGGCTGATTGGATCAGCCAAAAGGATTGAAGTTCAATCCTATTGGCTTGGCTGATTGCATCAGCCAATATGATTTTTTCTACCTTAATTCTGATTGGCTGATAGAATTCTATCAGCCAATCGGAATCTAAGGGACGCCATCTTGGATGACATCACTTAAAGGGATATTCATTCTGAAGAAGACGTCGATAGAAGAGGATGCTCTGCGCTTGATGTCTTGAAGATGGAGCTGCTCTGCGTCGGCAGGATGAAGATAGAAGATACTGTCTGGGTGAAGACTTCTGCCCGTCTGGAGGACCACTTACCCTATCTGGAGGACCACATCTGCTGGCTTTGTTGAGGACATCTTGCCACTTGGATGAAGACTTCTCCCGGTAAGTGAATCTTCGGGGGTTAGTGTTAGGATTTTTTAAGGGTGTATTGGGTGTGTTTTATTTTTAGGTTAGGACTTTGGGCAGCAATATAGCTAAATGCCCTTTTAAGGGCAATGTCCATACAAATTCCATTTTCAGGGCAATGGGGAGCTTAGGTTTTTTTTAGTTAGGGTTTTATTTGGGGGGTTGTTTGTGTGAGTGGTGGGTTTTACTGTTGGGGGGTTGTTTGTATTTTCTTTTACAGGTAAAAGAGCTGATTTCTTTGGGGCAATGCCCAGCAAAAGGCCCTTTTTAAGAGCTAATGGTAGCTTAGTTGACGCTAGGGTAGTTTTTTACAGGTAAGTATATAGTTTTAAACAGGAATAATTTAGTTAATGATATTTAGATTTATTTAAATTATATTTAAGTTAGGGTGTGTTAGGGTTAGACTTAGGTTTAGGGGTTAATAAATTTAGAATTTAGCGACATTGGGGGCAACAGATTAGGGGTTAATAAATGTAAGTAGGTTGTGGCTTCATTGGGGGAGGGAGATTAGGGGTTAATAAATATAATGTAGGTGTCGGCGATGTTGGGGGCAGCAGATTATGGGTTAATAAGTATAATGTAGGTGGCGGCGATGTTAGGGGCGGCAGATTAGGGGTTAAGAATATTTAACTAGTGTTTGCGAGGCGGGAGTGTGGTGGTTTAGAGGTTAATATGTTTATTGTAGAGACGGTGATGTCCGGAGCGGCAGATTAGGAGTTAAAAATGTTATTATAGTGTTTGCGATGCGGGAGGGCCTCAGTTTAGGGGTTAATAGGTTTATGGGTGTTAGTGTACTTTTTAGCACTTTAGTTATGAGTTTTATGCTACAGTGTTGTAGTGTAAAACTCATAACTACTGACTTTAAGATGCGTTAGGAATCTTGTAGGTAGAGTCTGTACCGCTCACTTTTTGACCTCCCAGGACAAACTCGTAATACCATCGCTATGGAAGTCCCAAAGAAAAAAGGCTTTATGAACTAAAGAAGTGTGCAGTACACCTATACCTGCAAAACTCGTAATAGCAGCGGGCATGCAAAAGCAGCGTTAGGACCTTTTTTACGCACAACTCGCAATCTAACCGATAGTTATCTGTGGCATTAATTTTGTGATTTTGTAATTGAGAAATGAAGTGCACAAAATGACAAACAAAATGGCAATTTCAGAGGGTTTAGTGGTTATATCACAGAATAAAGAGCCTGTAAAATAATTGATCTTTTTTAATAACGTGTGGTGATGGTAATAGGTGACATTTCTACAATTCACTTGTACTACAAAACCATAGGGTTATCTGACTTGAACAGAGGAATGTGTGATTGTTTGATTGTCGGTTTCACACATTTTTATTAGTGCAAAAATGATGATGACTTTTTTTTTTTTTTTTTACTTTATTTGATCCAGAAGGAGGCATCTGTTTGTTAGCATAGCTATCCAAAATGTTAGGGGTAATTTTAATATTTTATGCCCATGCGCAAAAGTAATGTTACATGTGAAAACCTTTGTGATACTTAGGAAAGTCAAAAATTGTTGCCTAGGGTTTATCAAATCTTTTTAGCTGTTAAATTTGCCAAGTGAAAAATTACCATCACTATTCTTGATCATTGCTGTTTTTTATTTTGCAGACTACATTTAAAAAGCTTTTCAGGATATAGCATAGCATTTTTTTTCCCAGAAACATCTGAGCTCAAATAGGTATAGAACTATAATTAACTTTAATAATACATTTGTTTTCTTTAGTAAGATGTAATATATTCTTCATTAATTCATGCTGTAATCTGAAGACACAGTTTATAGCATACAAATACCTTTAAGTATTTTATTTAAAGAACAAATTATTTCTTGGATAAGAGGGTACACTCACATTAATAATCTGTTTTAAAAATCTTTCAAGGGCCATTCTAGCTAGGAAAGAAGATCTTTAAGTGGTCTCTGCATGTCAAAAATTCTGGCGAAAGGCAAACATTTTATACTGTTCTTTTTGACGTGTTATTAATATCTAGAAACATTTAGTAGTAAACTATCATTTTTAAAGTCAAAATTAAACGTTGATGATTTAGATAGAGCATGCAGTTTTAAAAACCTTTTAACTATATTTTTCAAATTGACTTTGTTCTATTGCTATCCTTTGTTGAAGAGTAACTCCAAGTGGGCTTATAGGTGCTCGGCAGTTAGCACATGTCTTTAGCATTCCATGGCAGCAGTGTTTGCAACAATGTTTGGAGCAATGTTATACACTGTTGCAAAGCTGCTTCCATACGGCTAGATTTAGAGTTGGGCGGTAGCCGTCAAAACCAGCGTTAGAGGCTCCTAACGCTGGTTTTTACCGCCCTCTGGTATTTGGAGTCAGTCAGGAAAGGGTCTAACGCTCACTTTGCAGCCGTGACTTTTCCATACTGCAGATCCCCCTACACCATTTGCGTATCCTATCTTTTCAATGGGATCTTTCTAACGCCGGTATTTAGAGTTGTGGCTGAAGTGAGCGTTAGAAAAACGACAAAACTCCAGCCGCAGAAAAAAGTCAGTAGTTAAGAGCTTTCTGGGCTAACACCGGTTTATAAAGCTCTTAACTACTGTGCTCTAAAGTACACTAACACCCATAAACTACCTATGTACCCCTAAGCCGAGGCCCCCCCCCCACACCGCCGCCACTCTATTAAATTTTTTTAACCCCTAATCTGCCGCTCCGGACACCGCCGCCAGCTACATTATCCCTATGTACCCCTAATCTGCTGCCCCTAACATCGCCGACACCTACATAATATTTATTAACCCCTAATCTGCCCCCCCCCAACGTCGCCGCTACCTTACCTACACTTATTAACCCCTAATCTGCCAACCGCACCGCACCGCTACTATAATAAATGTATTAACCCCTAATCCGCCTCACTTCCGCCTCAATAACCCTATAATAAATAGTATTAACCCCTAATCTGCCCTCCCTAACATCGCCGACACCTAACTTCAAACATTAACCCCTAATCTGCCGACCGGAGCTCACCGCTATTCTAATAAGTTTTTTAACCCCTAACACTAACACCCCCCTAAGTTAAATATAATTTTTATCTAATGAAATAAATTAACTCATTAAATAAATTAATCCTATTTAAAACTAAATACTTACCTGTAAAATAAACCCTAATATAGCTACAATATAAATTATAATTATATTGTAGCTATTTTAGGATTAATATTTATTTTACAGGCAACTTTGTAATTATTTTAAACAGGTACAATAGCTATTAAATAGTTAATAACTATTTAATAGTTACCTAGTTAAAATAATTACAAAATGACCTGTAAAATAAATCCTAACCTAAGTTACAATTAAACCTAACACTACACTATCAATAAATTAATTAAATAAACTACCTACAATTACCTACAATTAAACCTAACACTATCAATAAATAAATTAAATACAATACCTACAAATAAATACAATGAAATAAACTAACTAAAGTACAAAAAATAAAAAAGAACTAAGTTACAAAAAATAAAAAAATATTTACAAACATTAGAAAAATATTACAACAATTTTAAACTAATTACATCTACTCTAAGCCCCCTAATAAAATAACAAAGCCCCCCAAAATAAAAAAATGCCCTACCCTATTCTAAATTAAAAAAGTTCAAAGCTCTTTTACCTTACCAGCCCTGAAAAGGGCCATTTGCGGGGCATGCCCCAAATAATTCTGCTCTTTTGCCTGTAAATAAAAACATACAATACCCCCCCAACATTACAACCCACCACCCACATACCCCTAATCTAACCCAAACCCCCCTTAAATAAACCTAACACTAAGCCCATGAAGATCTTCCTACCTTATCTTCACCATGCCAGGTTCCCAGATCGCTCCAGAAGAGGGTTCGAAGTCTTGATCCAAGCGGCGACTGAACAACTCCATCATCGGGCTGAAGTCGGAAGTCCATCATCGGGATGAAGTCTTCTATCAAGCGCCATCTTCAATCTTCTTTCTTCCGGAGCGGAGCCATCTTCTTCCCAGCCGACGCGGATCCAACCTCTTCAACCGACGCCTACTCGCCGAATGACGGTTCCTTTAAATGACGTCATCCAACATGGCATCCCTCGAATTCCGATTGGCTGATAGGATTCTATCAGCCAATCGGAATTAAGGTAGGAATATTCTGATTGGCTGATTGAATCAGCCAATCATATTCAAGTTCAATCTGATTGGCTGATCCAATCAGCCAATCAGATTGAGCTTGCATTCTATTGGCTGTTCAGATCAGCCAATCAGATTGAGCTTGCATTCTATTGGCTGTTCAGATCAGCCAATAGAATGCAAGCTCAATTTGATTGGCTGATTGGATCAGCCAATCGGATTGAACTTGAATATGATTGGCTGATTCCATCAGCCAATCAGAATATTCCTACCTTAATTCCGATTGGCTGATAGAATCCTATCAGCCAATCGGAATTTGAAGGGATGCCATCTTGGATGACGTCATTTAAAGGAACCGTCATTCGGCGAGTAGGCGTCGGTTGAAGAGGTTGGATCCACGTGGGCCGGGAAGAAGATGGCTCCGCTCCGCTCCGGAAGAAAGAAGATTGAAGATGGCGCTTGATAGAAGACTTCATCCCGATGATGGACTTCCGCCCCGCAAATGGCCCTTTTCAGGGCTGGTAAGGTAAAAGAGCTTTGAACTTTTTTAATTTAGAATAGGGTAGGGCATTTTTTTATTTTGGGGGGCTTTGTTATTTTATTAGGGGGCTTAGAGTAGGTGTAATTAGTTTAAAATTGTTGTAATATTTTTCTAATATTTGTAAATATTTTTTTTATTTTTTGTAACTTAGTTCTTTTTTATTTTTTGTACTTTAGTTAGTTTATTTAATTGTAGTTATTTGTAGGTATTGTATTTAATTAATTTATTGATAGTGTAGTGTTAGGTTTAATTGTAGGTAATTGTAGGTAGTTTATTTAATTTATTTATTGATAGTGTAGTGTTAGGTTTAATTGTAACTTAGGTTAGGATTTATTTTACAGGTAATTTTGTAATTATTTTAACTATTTTAGCTATTAAATAGTTATTAACTATTTAATAGCTATTGTACCTGTTTAAAATAATTACAAAGTTGCCTGTAAAATAAATATTAATCCTAAAATAGCTACAATATAATTATAATTTATATTGTAGCTATATTAGGGTTTATTTTACAGGTAAGTATTTAGCTTTAAATAGGATTAATTTATTTCATTAGATAAAAATTATATTTAACTTAGGGGGGTGTTAGTGTTAGGGGTTAAAAAATTTATATAATAAGAGTTAATTTATTTTGTTAGATTTAAATTATATTTAAGTTAGGGGGGTGTTAGGGTTAGGGTTAGACTTAGCTTTAGGGGTTAATACATTTATTAGACTAGCGGCGAGATCCGATCGACAGATTAGGGGTTAATTATTGTAGGTAGCTGGCGGCGACATTGTGGGGGGCAGATTAGGGGTTAATAAATATAATATAGGGGTCGGCGGTGTTAGGGGAAGCAGATTAGGGGTACATAGGTATAATGTAGGTTGCGGCGGTATACGGAGCGGCAGATTAGGGGTTAAAAAAAAATGCAGGTGTCAGCGATAGCGGGGGCGGCAGATTAGGGATTAATAAGTGTAAGGTTACGGGTGTTTAGACTCGGGGTACATGTTAGGGTGTTAGGTGCAGACATAAGGAAGTGTTTCCCCATAGTAAACAATGGGGCTGCGTTAGGAGCTGAACGCTGATTTTTTGGCAGGTGTTAGGTTTTTTTTCAGCTCAAACTGCCCCATTGTTTTCTATGGGGGAATCGTGCACGAGCACGTTTTTGAAGCTGGCCGCGTCCGTAAGCAACGCTGGTATTTAGAGTTGCAGTGGCGGTAAATATGCTCTACGCTCCCTTTTTTGGAGCCTAACGCAGCCATTCTGTGAACTCTAAATACCAGCGGTATTTAAAAGGTGCGGGGGATAAAAAGCATGCGTAGCTAACGCACCCCTTTGGCCGCAGAACTCTAAATCTAGCCGTATGGAAGCAGCTTTGCAACAGTGTATAACATTGCTCCAAACATTGTTGCAAACACTGCTGCCATGGAATGCTAAAGACATGTGCTAACTGCCGAGCACCTATAAGCCCACTTGGAGTTACTTTTCAACAAAGGATAGCAATAGAACAAAGTCAATTTGAAAAATATAGTTAAAAGGTTTTTAAAACTGCATGCTCTATCTAAATCATCAACGTTTAATTTTGACTTTAAAAATTATAGTTTACTACTAAATGTTTCTAGATATTAATAACACGTCAAAAAGAACAGTATACAATGTTTGCCTTTCGCCAGAATTTTTGACATGCAGAGACCACTTAAAGATCTTCTTTCCTAGCTAGAATGGCCCTTGAAAGATTTTTAAAACAGATTATTAATGTGAGTGTACCCTCTTATCCAAGAAATAATTTGTTCTTTAAATAAAATACTTAAAGGTTCTAAAAACACACTCCAGGTTGAATAAGAATACAAAGAAAAAGAAGAAAATTTTACAATTAAAATCAACGTTACGTGTGTGTGTTTTTTTATTTAAATTTACATGCTCTATGAAAGTTTAATTTTTATTTTATTGTCCCTTTAATACTTTTCAGTTCCATATACATATACCTCACATAATCAGTAGTATGACATCTATTTGCATCAATTTTACCATTATTCATCATAAAATGTACCTTAATAAGTTTCCCTGTCAATTACATTTTTCTATTTTTTTTTTTTTATTTTATTTTCATTATTATTACAGGGAAAACACTTTCAGCAAAATAAATATCCATGTGTGAACAGATTTATTATAAAATCATATTATGCGCACTGAAATTGTATGGGAGGACAGGTGAATCCCAAATGTTACTTGTTAAATATGCAGTATGTGCTTCCACGTCTACTGGGTGCTGTGCTTTGCTGCAGGACATGCTGAGGCAGACACTTGTACAGACGAATGCGTCTCTGCTTACTTAATCAAATATGTCACCTGATCTGCGTGAAACAATAAGAGCTCACTAGCTTCATTTTTCAGAATAAAAAAATAAAAAGACCCCCACAAGCTATTACATTGTAAATTACTTTATAGTCAAGAAGTGAATGGTGGACATGTAAGTAATCATCAAAGGAATTCTGTTAATGCGATTGCATTTAGGAAAATTGTACTGTACTTTTCACTTACTGACATTGCTTTCCCATTAAAATTAGAACAGTAGAAACCTAATTCCTTTCACTGCTCTACAATGAAGTATTTCCACATTTCAGTTATTTCTGCTGAATTCATCACAGTACGGATAACCGTCATTTTTTATTTTCATTATTTTCTCAGCGACACACTGTCTCAGAAGCTGCTACTTAAAAAAAATAAATGAAAATGTTCAATGCCTATGTAATATTCTGCTTAAGTATGGTTGTTAATTCCCTAATAACTACACTAGTATAATAATGTCTATTTCAAAGCTAGATTATTTGGAAAGGAGCCATCGCAGTTGAGAGATTATTAGCATTGAAGATTTGGTAAATTTTCAATCGGCTTAAATAAGTATGATATTCTTAAGAATGTTATAATTTTGATCAGTGATATCCCAAAGCATAATGGTAAACTGCAGGGAGATCAGTAAACTAAGCACATTTTGACAGTCTTGCCATTTTAATTGACTATGACATTTGTCACTCCTCACTGCTGTAAAATTTCTCAAGGAAGAAAAGTATATATATATATATATATATATATATATATATATATATATATATATATATATATAATTTTTACAGCTACAATACCTAAGAGCATTTTGTATTCAAAGGTGAAACAAACATAATTAAAGGGACACTGAACCCAATTTTTTTCTTTTGTGATTCAGATAGAGTATGCAATTTTAAGCAACTTTCTAATTTACTCCTATTATCAATTTTTCTTCGTTCTCTTGCTATCTTTATTTGATATAAAAGCCATCTAAGCTTTTTGGGGTTAAGAACTCTGGACAGCAGTTTTGATTGTTGGATGGATTTGTTTCCACCAATCAGCAAGGACAACCCAGGTTGTTCACCAAAATGAGCCGGCATCTAAACTTAGATTCTTGCATTTCAAATAAAGATACCAAGAGAATAAAGAAAATTTGATAATAGGAGTAAATAAGAAAGTTGCTTAAAAATTCATGTTCTATCTGAATCACAAAAGAAAAATGTTGGGTTCAGTGTCCCTTCAAAGAAACACAATAAAAAAAGTCTTGCTCATGTAATGTTTATGTTAATTATATACAATATAAAATATTAATATATATGCATATATTAAGATATGTAAAATTAATTATGAACATACATATTAAGTGTATTTTTCCAATATACACAATATTTAATCAACAATATCAATCTTCCTTACATTACATTTTACATCCATAATGCATTGCACACATTCTTAATATACTTTTAATGTGAACTTCCTTTGATCTGTCAATCACAACATGTTTCACATTTATGTCCTTATTAATTAAGAGAGATAATAATATTAGAAATCATTCAATGCATAGTTGATGTTTAGGAGTCAACATGATCACCTTAAGATATTCTCTTGAGGAAAAGGAAATTCTGGTTTCTGCAACTGAGTTTCATATTCATTTTGGAGCACAGATAAGGTCAATAAGCTTTAGGGCACAGGAGATAATTTGCAAAGATGTTACTGAGATAAAAACAAAAAAAATCTGCAGCCCATAAGAATTCTGTGGCTCAATGTTGCCAAAGGATGACAGATATCCAAAGAAAAGATTTAAGAAAAAGCATAAAAAGAAGAAATAGCTTTCAGCATAATAGCCAGAGGTGTAGGAGAAGGCACTATATTCAGCAAGTATTTCCTTATTATGAGAAGATTTTAATTACTTTTTGATGTTTATAAACCCTAATGTTAACACTGAGGAACTAATCATCAAAACATGTCAACATGGGCTTTTTTGAGTGTTATATTGCAATGTTAGTGTTTCTCCTTCATATCCAGAACTTAGCAAGACCAACAGATACAATTATTTCAGGGACTTTGCAGTATTGATGAAACATCTTAGATAATGTATCCAGAGCAGAGAGCTTTAGATCATAATTTTTTTTTATATATATTTTCAAAATTCTTAAGGATTAGATTTCTGAAGGAGGTATAGGTGTTGGAGAGTAATTATAAGATAGGAGGAGTTTTGTAGAGGTGGAAAAAACAATGGCAGGATCCTATAAAATATTTGTCTGTGATGGGCAGTGTTTGTGATGGGGAGCATGTGTAGGGGATAAATTGATATTTTGGGGATATTGTGCTTGAACAAGGTTTTGCTTATTGTTAAATGTGAATGTGGATATATTAAGGTTAAGATCACATGTGTCTGTGTGTCATTGCAATGCACTTTCAAGCTCAAGCTCATATTTGTCTAATCAATTCTAGACAAACCAATAGATCCTGAGGGTTATTTAAAGGTGTTATCTGTCACCTTACCAATCTCATAGGATAGCTAAAGAGGTAACACATCTGGAGTTGTCCTCATTCTGGCTTAATCAGAGCAGCTACTATAGCTTACATACAACAAAACATTGTAATGCATTTTTTCCTGTCTCTGGAATGGGTAATCACTTATAACAATCATTCTTCAATCGAGGTGAAAGTGCTTATGGGTGTATATAGCTCCACGGCCAGGCTTCTTCTGTTTTTTTCTGAGGAAATAGTTTTGTCAGTAATTATAACTATTTCGAAAAATATTATTAAGAAGTTTATATGAGCCAGGGAGTTTCTCAATTTCTTGATATTCCCATCGCAATGTGATCTTGTTGGCACATGATACTAGTCAACACTTATTTTTAAATCAAGGGTCAAGGGTAGGCTGTTGGCCCAGATTCCTGTATCAGATTAGAACAATATATAAATATCTATCGGCTAGATTACGAGTTTTGCGTTATGGCTCATAAAGCTGCTTTTTCCCTACCGCCGGTATTACGAGTCTCGCAGATATAGTTGTACCGCACACTTTTTTGGCCGTAACGCAACGTAACTACCGCACCTTTCAAAAAGACCTTTTTTCAATGGGACTTCCACAGTGCCGTTATTACGAGTTTTGCCTTAACCCTTAAACCGAGGCCCTCCAGCATCGCAAACACTATAATAAAAATATTAACCCCTAAACTGCCGCACTCCCGCATCGTAAACATTAGTTAAATATTATTAACCCCTAATCTGCTGCCCCCAACATCACCACCGCCACTATACTAAAATTATTAACCCCTAAACCTAACCCTAACCCTAGATCTAACCCTAATACCGCTAACTTTAATATAATTAAAATACATCTAAATAAAAATTACTATCATTAACTAAATAATTCCTATTTAAAACTAAATACTTACCTGCAAAATAAACCCTAAGCTAGCTACAATATAACTAATAGTTACATTGTAGCTATCTTAGGTTTTATTTTTATTTTACATCTAAGTTTGTATTTATTTTAACTAGTTTATCTAGTTATTAACTATTTACTAACTATCTAGTTAAAATAAATACAAATTTACCTGTAAAATAAAACCTAACATGTCTTACACTAACACCTAACATTACACTACAATTAAATAAATTAGTCCCTAACCTAAAAATAAACCCACCCAATAAGCCCTTAAAAAACTTAACACTAACCCCTAAAGATCCACTTACAGTTTTTGAAGAATGGACATCCATCCTCAAAAAATCCTGGAGAAGTCTTCATCCAAGCGGCAAGAAGTCCTCAACGAATCCAGGACAAGTCTTCATCCAAGCTGCAAGAAGTCCTCAACGAATCCTGGAGAAGTCTTCATCCACGCGGCAAGAAGTCGTCCTCCAGACGGGCATCTTCTATCTTCATCCTTCCGACGCGGAGCGGCTCCATCTTCAAGTCATCCAGCACAGAGCATCCTCTTCATATGGTCCCAGCCGTACACTGACGGTTTCATTAAATGACATCATCCAAGATGGCGTCCCTTGAATTCCGATTGGCTGGGAATAGGATTTTTTCACTGTTAATTGCGATTTGCTGATAGAATTCTATCAGCCAAATGGAATTCAAGGGATGCCATCTTGGATGACGTCATTTAATGGAACCTTCAGTGTACGGCTGGGACCGTATAAAGAGGATGCTCCGCACCGGATGTCTTGAAAATGGAGCCGATCTGTGTCGGAAAGATGAAGATAGAAGATGCCGTCTGGATGAAGACTTCTGCCCATCTGGGGACAACTTCTTGCCGCTTGGATGAAGACTTCTCCCGGATTTGTTGAGGATTTCTTGCCGCTTGGATGAAGACTTCTCCCGGATTCGTTGAGGATGGATGTCCGGTCTTCAAAAACTGTAAGTGGATCTTCAGTGCTTAGTGTTAGGGTTTTTTAAGGGTTTATTGTGTGGGTTTTAATTTTAGGTTAGGGACTTTGGGCTGAAAAAAGAGCTAAATGCCCTTTTAAGGGCAATGATTATCCAAATGCCCTTTTCAGGGCAATAGGGTTTTATTTGGGGGGTTTGGTTGTGTGGGTGGTTTGTTTTACTGTTGGGGGGGTTGTTTGTATTTTTTTTAACAGGTGAAAAATGCCCCGCAAAAGGCCCTTTTAAGGACTATTGGCAGTTTAGTTTAGGCTAGGGTTTTTTTTATTTGGGAGGGGGGCTTTTTTATTTTGATAGGGCTATTAGATTAGGTGTAATTAGTTTAAATATTTGACAATTTATTTTTTATTTTGTGTAATTTAGTGTTTTTTTATTTTTTGTAATTTAGTTAATTATATTTAATCAATGTAATTTATTTTATTGTAGTGTAATGTTAGGTGTTAGTGTAAGACAGGTTATGTTTTATTTTACAGGTAAATTTGTATTTATTTTAACTAGATAGTTAGTAAATAGTTAATAACTATTTAATAACTATTCTACCTAGTTAAAATAAATACAAACTTAGCTGTAAAATAAAAATAAAACCTAACGGCTAGATTTAGAGTTCTGCGTTAGCCGTCAAAAGCAGCATTAAGGGGTCCTAACGCTGGTTTTGGCTGGCTGCTGGTATTTAGAGTCAGGCAGGAAAGGGTCTAACGCTCACTTTCAAGCCGCGGTTTTTCCATACCGCAGATCCCCTTACGCCAATTATGTATCCTATCTTTTCAATGGGATCTGCCTAACGCTGGTATTTAGAGTCTTGGCGGAAGTAAGCAGTAGACCCTCTAGCGACAAGACTCCAGCCGCAGAAAAAAGTCAGTAGTTAAGAGCTTTCTGGGCTAACGCTGGTTTATAAAGTTCTTAACTACTGTGCTATAAAGTACACTAACACCCATAAACTACCTATGTACCCATAAACCGAGGTCCCCCCACATCGCAAACACTATAATAAATATTTTTAACCCCTAATCTGCCAACCGCACACCGCCGCCACCTACATTATCCCTATGAACCCCTAATCTGCTGCCCCTAACATCACCGACACCTACATTATATTTATTAACCCATAATCTGCCCCCCCCAACATTGCCGCTACCTTACCTACACTTATTAACCCCTAATCTGCCGACCGGACCTCGCTGCTACTAACCCTAACCCTAACCCTAATGTATTAACCCCTAAAGCTACGTCTAACCCTAACACCCCCCTAAATTAAATATAATTTTAATCTAACAAAATAAATTAAATATTATTAACTAAAGTCTTCCTATTTAAAACTAAATACTTACCTGTAAAATAAACCCTAATATAGCTACAATATAATGAATAATTACATTGTAGCTATTTTAGGATTTATATTTATTTTACAGGCAACTTTGTATTTATTTTAACTAGGTACAATAGCTATTAAATAGTTATTAACTATTTAATAGCTACCTAGCTAAAATAATTACAAAATTACCTGTAAAATAAATCCTAACCTAAGTTACAATTAACCCTAACACTACACTATCAATAAATAAATTAAATCAATTAACTACAAGTACCTACAATTACCTACAATTAAATAAACTAAAGTAAATTACAAAAAAACAAATACTAAATTACAAAAAAATAAAAAAGTTTACAAGAATTTTAAGCTAATTACACCTACTCTAAGCCCCCTAATAAAATAACAAAGCCCCCCAAAATAAAAAAATTTCCCTACCCTAATCTAAATTAAAAAAGTTAACAGCTCTTTTACCTTACCAGCCCTTAAAAGGGCTTTTTGCGGGGCATGCCCCAAAGAAATCAGCTCTTTTGCCTGTAAAAAAACCCACAATACCAACCCCCAACATTACAACCCACCACCCACATACCCCTACTGTAACCCAAACCCCCTTAAATAAACCTAACACTACCCCCCTGAAGATCTCCCTACCTTGATCCATGTTCACCCAGCCGGGCACCGATGGACCAAAAGAAGACAACCAAAGTGGCAGAAGTCTTCATCCTATCCGGACAGAAGAGGACATCCGGACCGGCAGACATCTTCATCCAAGCGGCATCTTCTATATTTATCCATCCGACGAGGAGCGGCTCCATCTTCAAGAACTCCAGCGCGGAACATCCTTCTTCAAAGACGACTAGACGACGAATAAAGGTTCCTTTAAGTGACGTCATCCAGGATGGCGTCCCTCGAATTCCGATTGGCTGATAGGATTCTATCAGCCAATCGGAATTAAGGTAGGAAAAATCTGATTGGCTGATTGAATCAGCCAATCAGATTCAAGTTCAATCGGATTGGCTGATCCAATCAGCCAATCAGATTGAGCTTGCATTCTATTGGCTGATCCGATTGTTGTATAATATGTTTCTACCTGTACTGTCTAAAGCTCTCAATGACAAATTAGCTTCTAGTGTGTATAAAGAAAACATACAGTTCATACATAAAATCTTGTAAATAACTATCCTATACTAAGTGCTCTAGTATTTACAAAACCCTCCCTCAATTGTGTTTTATACCGATATTCATAATACCTGGTCTCAATTAATGTGGCATTTTAGCCTGAGTATATTTTAAAGCTATTAAAATTTGCATTGCCCTCTTCCTGTCCATCATCCTGGAGGCAAGGCTGATCTCATATTTGTTCTTTTCTTTTGTTAATCATACCTCTATTATTTTAGTCATATTTGATCTTTATATTATTATCTCTAATACATATACAGTATATTATCCTGTTTGCAAGTTATCTAGACACAATGTCACTCTGTCCTTGTTCTAATGGCTTTAGGGCTTACTTTGCTCTGATGCATAAATATTTTCTGGTTATTGTAAGTCTAATATGGTAAATGAATTTCTAAGCATTTGTGCTCAGATGTAGTTTACCTTCTTGAATTGTTATGGATAAACTTAAATAAACATGTTCAAATATGTTACTAAAATGAAATAATTCAAAATATTTAGACCCTCAAATTGCTGGATGGAAGAAGCATAGTGATACATTTTCTTCATAGTAGTATTTTGTTTACTCTTTTATTTTCCAAATGTAAAGTTACAGCACTGTTTCTGCAAAAATTCTTCTGGTGGAGGGCATAAAAGGATGCTCGTAAAAAAGCATTATAATTTGCGGTAAGGGTATTTATACAAGCTGATGATTAAGTGGATGTTACTTTTAAAAAGTACAACTGCACCTTTTCAGTCATCCCTGAAAAGTAAAATTAAAATGATAATATTTCTAAAGAAATACCAACTAGTTGCCAAATATACTATTTGACAATACATTATCCCTTTCATATGTATGACATCTGGCTGACAAACCATTGTATTTGTTTGTTTTTTGTAAATTAATACAAAATCTTTTGATATTTTATTTGTATGTTTTTACTTACTAAGTACTCAATAAATGTAATGCAGATTTAAAATATAACGAGATATGAAGAAATCTAATAAAACATTTACCAAGAATATATGGCTTAGATACATAAAGATTATAAAAGTGTAGATGTGTTTGGAGATATATGCTGATCACTTATAACATATTAGTTGTTTGTAAACGTTGGGCCACATGGGAAGAACAGGTAAGCTTTTGAAAATATTCATCTTTAGGGCCAGATTACGAGTGGTGCACAGTTATAAGCAAGTAAAAAGTGGTTTATATGTGTGTACATATGTATTTATGTATTTATATGTGTATATATGTATTTACAGACATATACACACATATAAACAAATAAATACGTATGTATAAAAATATAGACATATATATATATATATATATATATATATATATATATATATATATATATATATATATATATATATATATATATATATATAAGTGCATTGGAGCCCTATGCTGTCAAGTAGAGGAACATATGTAAAATTATATTTATGCTATATTCATATTTAATAAAGGTTTTAACTATGTATTTACTGTAAATATTTTACATTCCAATGTCCTGCACATAGAAGAATGTCTTCTATGTATTTATAAATAGATATTCATATATATATATATATATATATATATATATATATATATATATATATTATATATATAAATAAACATAACTGTATAGATCTATGCCTATATATAATCATATATATATATATATATATATATATATATATATATATATAGGTATATATATTGTACCAAAATACCATCAGAAATATGTATAAATATGTATTTATGAATATATAGAACATATTCTGCTATGTGAAGAACATTGGAAGGTGAAATATTAATATTTTCCCATCAGGTTAGCTCACTTGAGAATTTGTAACTGGATTGCGTGTACTTTTTTTCAACTTTCTTTGCTCTATTGACTTCTCTGGGAGAATACGTTACCAAACGATATTGGAAGTTCAGCTTTTTGACACGCCTTGAGTTAGCACGCAAGTGAAAACTTTTACTTTCAACTTGTAATATGAGTGCTACTTAAAGAGTGCAAAAAGATAACTTCTAGTGGAGTTACCCCCGAGTGGAAGTGTGAAATACCACTCCACTTGTAATCTGTGCCCTTAATCAGTGTTGCTTAAAGGGAGAGTCTACTCCAGAATTTTTATTGTTTAAAAAGATAGATAATCCCTTTATTACTCATTCCCCAGTTTTGCATAACTAACACGGTTATATTAATATAGCTTCTATATCTGTGATTACCTTGTATCTTAGCCTCTGCAGACTGCACCCTTATTTTAGTTCTTTTTACAGACTTGCATTTTAGCCAATCAGCACTTACTCTTAGGTAACTCCATGTGCTTCAGCACAATGTTATCTATATGGTACACATGAACTAACGTCATCTAGCTGTGAAAAACTGTCAAAATGCCCTCAAGAGCTTGGAAATTAGCATATGAACCTACCTAGAATTAGCTTTTAACAGAGAATACCAAGAGAACAAAGAAAATGTGATGATAAAAGCAAAATGGAAAATTTTTAAAATTGCATGCCCTATTTGAGTCATGAACGTTTAATTTTGACTAGACTGTCTCTTTAATTAGTGTCCCTGCCATTTTTATTCATTCACCAATGTTCAGGGATATATGGGACCTTTATTCTACATAGCTACCCCTGTATACCACCTTACACATCTGATTACATAAAATATTAGTATAAGAACATTACCATTTTGAGTAAATAACAAAAGGGAAAATAGGAGCAGTAGAACAATTAACCTTAAATTAAAAAAGTATAATTTTGTGGCCTTAGTAGATACTTATCCAGATGCTCTATTTCATTTTAGTAGATGAGAAGAAAGAACGTTTTCAATGATAAGTTACTGTGCATCTGCTTTAAAGAGATATTAAACCCAAAATTTTTATTTCATGATTTAAAAAGAGCATGCAATTTAATAAACTTTCCAATTTATTACTATTATCAAAATTCTCTTGGCATTTTTTGTTGAATGAACAGCAATGCACCACTGGGAGATAGATGAACACACTGTGTGAGACAATGACTAGAGGCATAGAGGTGCAGCCACCAATTAGCAGCTAGCTTTAAATAGTTCATTACTGCTCCTGAGCCTACCTTGGTATTCTTATCAACAAAGGATACCAATAGAACATTGCAAATTTGCTAACAAAAGTACATTGGAAAGTTATTTAACCCATTTTCCCATTGAGGGGTTAAATAGCATGGCTCTTACCAATAGCAGTGAGGCGGTGCTATGGAGAAATGACCCCTAGAAGGAGACATGCAGTAATAGCATGTCTTGTCACTTTTGGCAAGACCTGTGCTATTACAGAGCTAAAACTGCATACTCTGGAATAGCACAGAACTCATGCAAGTTTAATTTTGACTTTACCATTCATTTGCTGCAGTAAACAATGAATAAATGTGTCATATATAAAAGTACCTAGTTATACAGAATTGCAATGTGATTAGAGATGATTTTTTAATGATTATTTCTTAGTAAAATTTACCTCTAATATTATAGCTTGACAGTTTCCTTTGTCCACAACAAGTATGTGCTGTTTACTTCACTGAAAGTTTTTGTGTGGCACAGAATGAATGACTAATGCCTGGTCCCCCAGAGAAGACAAGTTGTACATGCACAGTAAAATCGTTCCATAAATCTACACATACAATGATCAAAGTAGATGTAATTACTGTAAATGTCTGTATTTATTTATCCCCTGTATTGCCATGTTGAAGTACTTAAAAATCTTCTTAATAACGGTAAATACTTATTGTGAGTCTTGCGTTATGAGTAAAAAAGCAGCGTTAAGTCTCATAACGCTGCTTTTTTACTACCGCTTGTATTATGAGTCTTGCAGATTTAGGGACACTGCACAATTTTTTGGCCTTACCGCAAATCAACTTACGCAAATTGCGTATAGTCTTTTTTCTATAGGACTTCCATAGCACCGGTATTACGAGCTTGTCCTGGGAGGCCAAAAAAGTGAGTGGTACAGCCTATCCCGTCAAGATCCGTACCGCATTTTAAAGTCAGTAGTTATGAGTTTTACACTACAACCCTGTAGCATAAAACTCATAACTAAAGTGCTAAAAAGTACACTAACACCCATAAACTACCTATTAACCCCTAAACCGAGGTCCTCCCGCATCGCAAACACTATAATAAACATACTAACCTCTAAACCGCCATACTCCCACCTTGCAAACACTATTTCAATATTATTAACCCTTAATCTGCCGCCCCTAAATTTGCCGCCACCTACCTACATTTATTAACCCCTAATCTGCTGCCACAGTGTTGCCGCCACTATATTAAATTTATTAACCCCTAAATCTAAGTCTAACCCTAACACCCCTTAACTTAAATATAATTAGAATAAATCTTAAGAAAAACTACTATTAATAACTAAATAATTCCTAATTAAAAAATAAATACTTACCTATAAAATAAACCCTAAGCTAGCTACAATATAACTAATAGTTACATTGTATCTAGCTTAGGTTTTATTTTTATTTTACAGGCAAGTTTGTATTTATTTTAACTAGGTAGAATAGTTACTAAATAGTTATTAACTATTTAATAACTACCTAGCTAAAATAAATACAAATGTACCTGTAAAATAAAACCTAATCTAAGTTACACTAACACCTAACCTAACACTACAATTAAATAAATTCCCTAAATTAAATACAATTAAATAAATTAAATATAATTACCTAAATTACAAAAAAAACAGTAAATTTCAAAAAATAAAAAACAATTTACAAGATATTTAAACTAATTATACCTAATCTAATAGCCCTATCAAAATAAAAAAGCCCCCCCCAAAATAAAAAAAAACCCTAGCCTAAACTAAAATACCAATAGCCCTTAAAAGGGACTTTTGCGGGGCATTGCCCCAAAGAAATCAGCTTTTACCTGAAAAAAAAAAAATACAAACAACCCCCCCAACAGTAAATCCCACCACCTACACAACCAACCCCCCAAATAAAACCCTAACTAAAAAAACCTAAGCTCCCCATTGCCCTGAACAGGGCATTTGGATGGGCATTTAGCTCTATTGCGGCCCAAAGCCCTAACCTAAATATAAAACCCACCCAAAAAACCCTTAAATAAACCTAACACTAACCCCTGAAGATCCACTTACAATTTTGAAGATCCGACATCCATCCTCAACGAAGCCGGGAGAAGTGGTCCTCCAGACGGGCAGAAGTCAGAAGTCTTCATCCAGACGGCATCTTCTATCTTCATCCATCCGGAGCGGAGCAGCTCCATCTTCAAGACATCCGGCACGGAGCATCCTCTTCAATCAATGTCTTCTTCCAGAATGAATATCTCTTTAAGTGATGTCATCCAAGATGGCGTCCCTTAGAATCCGATTGGCTGATAGAATCAGCCAATAGGAATTAAGGTTGAAAAAATCCTATTGGCTGATGCAATCAGCCAATAAGATTGAGCTGGCATTCTATTGGCTGATTGGAACAGCCAATAGAATGCCAGTTTTACTGTTGGGGTGTTGTTTGTATTTTTTTTTTCAGGTAAAAGAGCTGATTTCTTTGGGGCAATGCCCGGCAAAAGGCCCTTTTAAGGGCTATTGGTAGTTTAGTTTAGGCTAGGTTTTTTTTTTTTTTTTTTTTTATTTCAATATGGCTATTAGATTAGGTGTAATTAGTTTAAATATCTTGTAATTTGTTTTTTATTTTCTGTAATTTAGTGGGTTTTTTTTGTAATTTAGGTAATTGTATTAAATTTATTTAATTGTATTTAATTTAGGGAATTTATTTAATTGTAGGGTTAGGTTAGGTGTTAGTGTAACTTAGGTTGGGTTTTATTTTACAGGTAAATTTGTATTTATTTTAGCTAGGTAGTTAGTAAATAGTTAATAAATATTTAGTAACTATTCTACCTAGCTAAAATAAATACAAACTTGCCTGTAAAATAAAAATAAAACCTAAGCTAGCTACAATGTAACTATTAGTTATATTGTAGCTAGCTTAGGGTTTATTTTATAGGTAAGTATTTAGTTTTAAATAGGAATTATTTAGTTATTAATAGTAGGTTTTCTTTAGATTTCTTTTTTTTAAATCAAATTTTTTTATTGAGGTATGTTAGAAAACATCAAACATTTACGTCAACATAATTGTGGAATGCAGATTTGTAAAAATCACAATAACCGACAGAAAAAAAAAAAACATGCTAGGGTTTTACACATTTTCTACTAAGATACACAGGCAAAATTTACCCAGCTGATATACTTGTGGGTGACATGTAAAATCTTATAGAATACAGGAATACCCATTATCGCTAATAGTAAATCAGGCTTAGTGATGCAATAAAACAACATATATCTTGTGTTAACATATTTGTAGAATTCAAATCTGGGGGGATCCCAGCAAACAACCTATGCATACTAGTGTTATACATATTTCCTACTGAAAGACAAAAAGAAAATTTACCCAGCAGACATACCTGAAAATAACACATAAAATCTTATACAGTAAATTAACTCACATAATCTCTAACACTAATGTAGACTTTACCATGTAACAACAATATATTGATACCTCTTTTTAAATTTATGATGTAACTAAATACCTATACCTCTTTAGTATGCATTGCTGCCTATTAGAGTGATAATTTATATCTGTCCTTTATAAGCCTCATTAAACTTATTTATGAGAGGTATTACTATTTGACAGCCTTGTGTGTGGGGGTGCATAAGAGCGGATTAATACCGCTTAGGTATTTACCATTTTAGGTAATTATTGTGTAAAATCTTATGTTTTTGGGAGCTACACAAATAGATTGCTAGAAATAGTAGAGTACAACTCTTGGGTATATATAGCCCTGAAAATAGGGTGGGAATAGGTGTTCATGAAGGAGAGAGGAAAGCGGAGAAAAAGAGAAAAAGAAAAAAGAGAAAAACAATGTGCAGCTGACATTATATCATCCATATCCATCTCATGGTTTATGTTATCTATACCAAAAGCGGCCCCAATATTCTTAAGTAGGAAAAATACAGAACGTGCTCCAGGAGCTGGCACATGTATTATGTTTAAAGTAGGGAGCTCAGCTGAATTTGTGCCACGTTCTTAGTAGGTGCGCTGAGGAGGTAGTGACAATCTTTCCCTGCCAGACGTTATATGTGACCTCATTATGTCTGAGTGCAGAGAGTTAACCTAAATTTGTGGAGCAAATTATTGAGATGCTATAATATACTTCACATATACACACCAAGAAGAAAAAAGCACCTAAACAGGTACATGATAATTTATACAGTCCAGCAGTTATCTAAAAACAAACAAACATGCACCCTGAACTATAATAAATGTTGAATAATATTACTAGAATAATTTGAGCTATTTGGATTGAGTATGGATAGTCTCTGATAAGACCAATGTCATAAACTTTGCCTGTGGGGAGGAATATTAAATAGGGGTTAAAGTCATATCTTGCTGACCCAATGCTCCCCTAGATCCTTTAAGGAGGAAACCGAGAGTCCAGCTCTATCCTACCCCCAAGCGTGGCCATCGATTCCCTCTGCCACAGAGATCCCAGCCATAGACAAAAATGAAGGGTAGTAATGTTTTCCTCGCTACTAGAAGCCGCCATCTCCTCCACTCTGATCCGATATTTCCGCAAGGCAGATGAAGCCCGCAGATATGTCTCACCCCCCAGTCGCAGGAGCCGGCCGCACTCCCGCAACCAAGGGCCACGTGTATGAGATGCATCGAATGTGGTTGCTCCCTGTAAGACACCATACTGTGGAGATTTAGCGAAATGAACAGGGTAATCTTCTCTGTAGTTGAGGCTAGGGGATTTTGCCCTGTTAGTGCCGCGGTCAAGCTTGAGGCCTTGGGAAGCGATGTTGCAGTCTGTTTAGCGTCTGTAAGCTCTGCCAGCTGTGTTGCCGAAATAGTCTCCTGAGCCCTCTGTTGTTCCGCATCTTCCTCCATGCCGCCATTTTTGATAGTGTCCATGAGATTGTTGAACCCCTTCACAGCTTTAATTTCTAGTTCTGCCAGCAGATTAAAGAGATTTGTGTAGTATCCCTTCATGGTTGTAGCAGTGTGCTCCTTTTTTAACCCGGGGAACCGGGGGGGGGGGAGATCGTGATATATGTCCGGTAGGCCCCTCTCTGCAGCTGGTACTAACAATCCGACTTGCAGGCTTCTGGTCTTTGCAAACTGTAGATAATGGTCTCAGTATTTTGCACTGATAGCTTGTAATGAGAATAGAGGTATCAAACAATATAATGGATTGCCTGAAGATTATATTATCAGCTTATTGCTTATAATATGGTAGGAGCCCATGAAAATGCGACCGATCATGTCAGCCTCTAGGACCCGCCCCCCAGATTTCTTTTAATTATATTTAAGTTGGGGTGTTAGGGTTAGGGTTAGACTTAGATTTAGGGGTTAATAAATTTAGTATAGTGGCGGCGGTGTTGGGGGTGGCAGATTAGGGATTAATAAATGAAGGTAGGTGGCGGCGATGTTAAGGAGGGCAGATTAGGGGTTAATAATATTTAACTAGTGTTTGCGAGGTGGGAGTGTGGCGGTTTAGGGGTTAATATGTTTATTATAGTGGCAGTGATGTCCGGAGTGGCAGATTAGGGGTTAATAAGTATAATGCAGGTGTCGGCGATTTCGGGGGCGGCAGATTAGGGGTTAATAAGTGTAAGGTTAGGGGTGTTTAGACTCAGGGTTCATGTTAGGGTGTTAGGTGTAAACATAAATTTTGTTTCCCCATAGGAATCAATGGGGCTGCATTACTGAGCTTTATGCTGCTTTATTGTAGGTGTTAGACTTTTTCTCAGCCGGCTCTCCCATTGATGCCTATGGGGAAATCGTGCATGAGCATGTTACACCAGCTCACCACTGACTTAAGCAGCGCTGGTATTGGAGTGCGGTATGGAGCACAATTTTACTCTACGCTCACTTCTTGCCTTTTAACACCGGGTTTGTAAAAACCTGTAATACGAGCGCTGTAGGAAAGTGAGCGGTGACAATAATGTGCAAGTTAGTACCGCACCCATCATAACGCAAAACTCATAATCTAGCCGTTAGCTTTTTAATATATTATTTTCTAATTGTTTTTATTCTGACAGGTATAGTCTGATTCTTTAATCTTGTAACAAGTAAACTGTGGATCACAATGTTGTGCTCATCATAATCTACTGTTTACATTAGTGTGCTAAGTTATTGGACGTTATTGCTTATGCACTGGTTCTCAGCAGTGAAGATGGGCTGAGAAATAACTGCAGGAGTGCACCAGATATTAACAGTAAAAGATTATCAGTGCCAAACTGATCGGTGTGTACACTTGGGAAGCACTCGTATTCCTACCGGTTTGTGGTTTCCTACCACAAGCCGGTAGGTAAACGAATACTTCCCAAGTGTACACACCGATCAGTTCTGCACTGTTTATCTTTTTCTGTTAATTCTGTACACAGCACCGTCACCCACACAACCACTGTTTCTGCCAGATAAAATAATTTAATAAAACTGATTCATAGGCAGATTAAGGTATAGTAAACAAGGTCATTCCTTATTCATCAGAAGTAGTGCCATTAGCAATTCTTTTCCTTTTTTGCATCAGATATTAAAGGGACATAAAACCTAAAAATTTTTCTTTCATGATTAAGATAGAACATAACATTTTAAACAACTTTCTATTTTACTTCTATTATCAATTTTTCTTCGTTTTCTTGTTATCCTTTGTGGAAAAGTAGAAATGTAAGCTCAAGAGTGTGCACGTGTCTGCAGCACTATATAGCAGCAGTTTTGCAACAGTGTTATACATTAGCAGGAGCACTAGATGGCAGCACTATTTCCTGTCATGTAGTGCTTCAGGCATGTGCACGCTACCTGCCTAGGTATCTCTTCAACAAAGAATAACATAAGAATGAAATAAATTTGAAAATAGAAGTAAATTTGAAACTTTTTTAAAAATGGTATTCTCTATCTGAATCATGAAAGAACATTTTTGTGTTTAATGTCCCTTTAAGTCTAGTTTTTCATGTTTTTCAGTAGCTATGAATACCCATGTTCACCTTGGTAATCCTAATTATCTACTTAGCACGCATCCGGTTGTCTTTATTGTATTTTTCTTGGAAGTTCACCTGTATAAATCTAGTTATTTAGAATTCCATTAATTATTTTATTGTTTGTATTTCTGGCCATATTTACATATCAGCCGGCAGAAAAGGCTTCTTTCAGCATTGGTTGCCTGCATTTATGATTGGTCCAAGGATTTGCTTGTGCAGCCCTGCCCCTGTTCTAAAGCTTGCTAATCACCCTGTATGAAACGATTGTGAAGTGATTTAACCTTAGATGGTGGAGAGTTTAGGAAGAACTGGTCTTAGTACTTATGCATTTTAGTTCATAATTTGCATGCAAGTTTTTCAAACCTACATCCACTGTTTAATAAATGAGCTCATCTGTATCTTTTTTATTTTGTCTGTTTGCTTGTATATATGGAAACCATTTATTATCAAGACAACACATTTCGCTGCCAGCTAAGTGTAGTGGTTTTCATTAGTTTTTATTGTGCAAGAATTTCCTTGAGCAGTCTTGGCAGTCCGAGGTGTTTAAAACCTGCTGCCTTTAAGGTGACAAATAGACTAGGAAGCAGTAGCTATGCAACCGCTTCTTCTTAACTTGTCACATAAGTGGGCTCTACCACACAGACTCCAAAGCAGTATCCACAGATTAATAAATCAAGTCTCATGCCTATTCTCTGGGGAGCCTGATTGACTTGCTAATGCAGTGGAAAGTTGCATCTAAAATGTATTGATTCTGATACTCTAGTACATTTTATGTTTTGGTGAATGAAAGCTTGTCATTTTTAAAAATGCTTCTGTAATACCAGTGCAAAACTTCATAATGTTTGTACCTTGGGTAACACTGTCAGAAAAATGTATCAATATTGCTTGCATATGCATTCTTAAATAGAGAACATCTAGATACAATAGCCATGTGCTACTGCAATAGCATCTTGCTAGTGCAGTAGAACTGCATAACAAAATTTACCATGGCACAAGAGCTCTCTTTTGCAATGCCACCCTCTGCTCTCAAGCAACCAGTTGCTCCAGAACAGGGCATGTCAATCAGTTTGATTAAGCAAGTGTCTGGAACAACTTCTCTCACCACCTCTGAGATGGTGGAGAGGCTAAAGAAGCAGTTTCTGGTTGTACTGCATACCCAGATGCAGATGCAGCTTAATACATTTTCTCCCAAGTCATGATCAATGGACCCTAGGCATTCACAATTGAAATGTGCATTAAAAATTGGTACCAACAATACAATTGCAAGCCTATGTTGTCAAGTATGCAAAACTTTATTAATCCAGGTTTGCATCTTTCATTCTTCCGTCACACATATTGTGTAAAATTTCTATTCAAGGATCACACTAACTTTTCTTGAGTATCACCACATTTTTTTTATGTCTCTGTACACACAATTTATGGAGTTGCTTTACAACTATATCTTTATTTGGAGTGAGAAAGGAGGGAACCTGGAATGCGGGTGTTGAACACATAGTTAAAAGGACAGTCTAGTGAAAATTAAACTTTCATGATTCAGATAGGGCATGCAATTTTATACAACTTTCCAATTTACTTTTATCATTAAATTTTCTATGTTCGCTTATTATTCTTTGTTGAAAGCTAAACCTAGTTAGGCTCATATGCTAAATTCTACGCCCTTGAATGCTGCCTTTTATTTCAGAGCATTTTTACAATTTTACAGATAGACAGTGCTAGTTCATGTGTGCCATATAGATAACATTGTACTCACTCCAGAGGAGGTATTTATGAGTCAGCACTGATTGGCTAAAATGCAAGTCTGTCAAAAGAACTGTAATAAGGGGGTCTATGAGTAATACATGAGCTGAAATGTATAAGACCATTGCTTCACTGATACACGTTTGTGATGTACTAATGGTACCAATAAAAGTTAAAGGGACAGTATACACCAAACATTTTCTTATTTAAAAAGATAGATAATCCCTTTATTACCCATTCCCCATTTTTGCATAACCAACACAGTTATATTAATATACTTTTTACCTCTGTGATTACCTTGTATCTAAGCCTATGCAGACAGCCTCCTTCTCTAAATGCTTTTGACAGACATGCAGTGTAGTCAATCAGGGAAGACTCCTAAATAACTTCACGGGAGTGAGCACAATGTTATCTATATGACACATGTGAACTAGCACAGTCTAACTATGAAAAACTTTCAAAATACTCTGAGTTAAGAGGCGGTTTTCAACTGTTTAGAAATCAGTTTGAGCCTAGCTAGGTTTAGCTTTTCAAAAATACCACTAAGGGAACAAAGCAAATTTGATGATAAAAGTACATTTGAAAGTTGTTTAAAATTGCATGCCCTATCTGAATCATGAAAGTTTAGTTTTGACTTTACTGTCCCTTTAAGTTTTAACCTTTTACTTGGTCTCCTGCTGGGCTTGTTTTGGATGTTTGGCAGTCTGCAAAGGCTTAGATGCAAGGCAATTACAGAGGTGAAAAGTATATTAATATAACCGTGTTGTTTATGCAAAACTGGGGAATAGGAAATAAAGGGATTATCTATCTTTTAAAACTTAAAAATTCTGGAGTAGACCCTCGGTTTAAAGAAAGGTTAAGAACTTTGGGGCCGATTTATTAAGCAGCGTGTGCTGCTCATTTCTCACGATCCTTCCGGCTCACCGGAAAAAGGAGTTAAGAAGCAGCGGTCGCAAGACAGATACGATTGGGATGATTGACACCCCCTGCTTGTGGCCAATTGGCCGCGAATGTGCAGGGGGCGGCATTGCACAAGCATCCACAAGTAATGCTTGTGCAATGATAAATGCAGACAGCGTATGCTGTCGCCATTTATCGATGTCAGGTAGACACGATTCGCTACTGCGAATCATGTTAACCTGCCATTTGTTAAATCTACCCCTATATTTTATGTATGGAATTTTTTTTAAAAAATAGCAAAAAACTGTTGTATAGTCAGCAGCAAAAACTGAGGTTTAAAAAAATGAATGTATACATCTCCTTATATTAGTCTATAATGATGTTGTATGTCAGGAGTGGCAAATCTATAGCATGAGTACCCATGGTAACATTCATAACATTGCATTTTACTACCTGGCACAACAATACATTAATTTCTTTCTTTCTGTTTATTGTCAAAAAAAAATAAACTCTGGCCAATATATAGTTTTTAATCAATTTCTAAGTAAAATTGTTGAGAATTAGAAACTTTAGCTGAACTTTTTTTTTTTTTTACTACTTTTGTTGCATTTATTATACATGAATATTATTCTGGTAGCACATATTAACAAAGCCTAAAAAGTTCATGAGATGGCCTCTTAGTCTTAAAATATTAGATTTACACATTTGTTGCTAAGATTATTATATTTATTTTACATAATCTATCTTTCTTTGATATCATTATATTTATAGTTCATAATCTCATAGAATATGTTTTGTATTTGTAAAAATAAATTTATATAAAGTACATTACTTAACATTGAAATTGTTCAGTTGAAATTCAACACAAAGATACCATGCATATTGATAAATTGTGTTCTGTAACATTGTTGCAGGAAAACAGCATTTTATTTATTGAAGAAAATGTTTCTTTATAATTCAGTGCATAAATGTTTTGTGAATAGAAAATGTTCTGTGTGCTGTCCAAGGTTAAACAGATTTATTTTTCAGTAATGATATGAAAAGAAAACTATATATATGAATTTCTTTAGTAAGATGTGGCGTTACAAACAGCTATTCAAATCAACCGACTTCTCAAAGAGGCTCTGAAAAAAAGAAGCAAATTCACATGCCTTGTTAAATCATTCACCGATTGTAAATAGGATTGCTGTTGGAAAAGTTGAAGGACGTAAAACAATAACAATATTTTTTTTAAAATAAACAACTGTTAACCCTACAAAACGTAGAGGTTAATTTATTATTTAAGTAAACAAAAAGCTGTTTTAATTCTTGTAATAATTGATGAATTATAATACCTGCCTCATTCATAAATAAAATGTTGCACTCTATTGTACCTTAAATAATACCTTTCGACCTGCACACCCACCTGTTGTGGATACTACAGCTGTAGCGAACAATTGCACCATTAAATCAAAAACAATAAACCATGAATTATTATTTACAAATATTTTTTTAGGATTAAAATTAAATTTGTGCACTTTCGTAGATGGTACCTTGTACAGTACATTGCCAAATTATTAGACCCATTGGTCAAAAATCTTAATTTTGACATTAATTCCATATTTATCCTTAATAGCGTTGATTGATTTTTTAATTTTGTAACCATTTCTTATTCCATGTTATAGTGGAAACATCTGCAATACATATTTACTTGTAATGTTATGTAATATTACTAAAATATCTGGTAAATTAACAAACGTATATGTTTTTACAGATAGGTAAACAAAATGACTTGATGGTAAAGAAAGTCAGTCAAATAATTGGCCTGTTGAAGGCAAAAAACAAGTGCAGCATAAGATTGATGAAATTGTAAATGTATAACATAGATCTTAAAAAAATTTTAAGAAAAAAAAATGGATTGTGGGGATGGTTTCCGAGCAGGATTTCTTGCTAAAGGGCCCCTTTTCAGCTAAAAGTCTCTGAACAGTTCTCTTGGATATCTTGATGCCTGCATCCTGAATGTGTTTAGTCAAGAGTCAGTTTCCTAAATTGATTGCAGATATCTAAAATTATTTCAGTTCTTGGTGTAGTAACACAATACCGACCGCAAGCATCCTTCCATTTTTAATTCAATTCATCCCTTACAATCCATTTTTTTCTTAAAGGGACAGTCAAGTTTAAAAAACTTTCAAGATTCAAATAGGGCATGTCATTGTAAACAACTTTCCAATTTACTTTTATCCCCTATTCTGCTTAGTTCTCTTGGTATTCTTAGTTAAAAGCTAAACCTAGGATTTTTATATGCTGATTTCTTAGACCTTGAAGGCCGCCTCTAAGCTAAATGCATTTTGACAGTTGTTCCCCACTAGAGGGCGTTAGTTCATGTGTTTTATATAGACAACATTGAGCTCATGTACGTGAATTTACCGAGGAGTGAGCACTGATGCAATTCTGTCAAAAGAACTGAAATAAGGGGATAGTCTGCAGAGGCTTAGATACAAGGTAATTACAGAGGTATAACATGTATTATTATAACTGTGTTGGTTATGCAAAACTGGGGAACAACAAGTCACTTTTAAACATCTATAAAAACATATAAATGTGTTAATATACCAATTTGTCAATCACTACGAATGATTGGGTTTGGAGTAATTTATCTCTGACACCTCAGCAGTGGTGGAAAAGTTAAAGGGACAGTCAACACCAGAATTTTTGTTGTTTAAAAAGAAAGATAATCCCATAATACCCATTCCTCAGTTTTGCATAACCAACACTGTTATAGAAATACACTTTTTACCTCTGTGATTATCGTGTATCTAAGCCTCTGCAGACTGCCCCCTTATTTCAGTTCTTTTGACAAACTTGCTGCAGGCTAACTTCACGTGCATGAACTCAATGTTATCTATATGAAACACATGAACTAATGCCCTCAAGTGGTGAAAAACTGTCAGATTAGAGGCAGTCTTCAAGGTATAAGAAATTAACATATGAACCCCCTAGAATTAGCTTTCAACTAAGAATACAGAGAGAACAAAGCAAAATTGGTGATAAAAGTAAATTGGAAAGTTGTTTAAAATTATATTCCCTATTTAAATCATGAAAGATTTTTTTGGACTTGACTGTCCCTTTAAGAAGAGGCTTCAAAGCAGCCTCCAATGCAAAATGCATAAAGCCTTGTAAGTGTAAGTTTCATGATTACTATAAAAAGGTTGTATCTTTAGAGACTAAACCCACTGAGAAAGAATGGCTCGCTATTATTTCAAAGATGAACTCATCTTCTTCATCTGTAAGATTCCGTGAAACCAACATGAAGCTCCTTAGTAGATGGTATTAGACACCCCAAAGGCTAGCCCAGCTATATCCTACCACAAGTGATAAATGCTGGAGGGGATGTGGCCAAGTGGGATCAATGATACACATATGGTGGGAATGCCCCAAAATTGTAGAATATTGGCAACTCATATTATGGGAAATTAATAGGGTATTACAAACCACTATACCTCTAGACCCTCTGAAATGTTTGTTTCACAAAACTGTTAAATTGACTTGCGAATTAAGATCTATGCTTCTGTATGTAATGTTAAATTGTGCTAAACAGTTAATACCTAGGCTATGGAAAATAGATAACCCCCTTAATAAGAGATTGGTCTGAAAATGTCACTTTAACCCTCTCTTTAGAAAAGCATCACTACTTTAAGTTACAAAAAATGGAGGACTACTATTCCATGATATTCATATGGGAAGTATATGTGTACTCTCAAAATTACAGATAATATTGTGCAAGAGTAATATAAAATGGTGTAATGTAATAGCTGCATTGTATGGAAATTGGACACAATTTGTTGTAATCATACCTTGTATTTTTTGACTTGTTTAATAATAAAAAACTTAAAAAAAAAAAAAAGTTGTATCTCTAGAGCAAGGTTTATTATGCTGATCATTTTATCTTCATTTAATCCCATATTTCACCTACTATTTTTGAATATAATAATAATAATAATAATAATAATAATAACAATAATAATAATAAAAGTATATTTTTTCTTATTTATACAATGCCATCTGTCTTCTTTATTCCAGAATGTCTAGCAAAACATTTAAATATATACTGATTCAGGGAAATCTCATCTTGTACACCTAACTATGACTGAACTCTTCAAACTTATTAACTCATTCAGTGCTCAGCCATGTCCAACCCCTAGGATGAAGCTTTATTTAACTTATGTACATTATTTATTAATTCTCACTGTTAAGCCCTTTCTATTTAAATTTTAGTTTAGTAGACTTTGCATGAGAAACCACACATCATATAATTTTTTCAACTTTTAAAGGTATTCCTTAAAATGCCAACATTTTTGTCTATTATTTTAGGACAAACACAAAAATATTTGCTTGTTTGTTGTTTCTATATTTTGCAGTCAAACAGTTTATAGATCTACAATTAGAATTGATTGAATTTTCCAAAAGATTAATATTTTGAAATTTCTGATGAAAATTAGTAATTAAAAATGAGAAAAAAATGTGTTGCTTATTTTAAAGGTTAAAAAAAAATTGTAGGACAAGAATAATCAAACCTTATGATGGGGTTGATTACGAGAGGAGCGCTAATTATCACTCACACAGTATTTTAGATAAATTATCATCTATAAATTAGGCCCGACCACTTATCCCATTAAATTGTGTCAACTCAATTAGACAGCTGAGAATCTAAAACAAAATACAGCATTTATATTGCTTAAATTATGGGGAACATACAGATTAGCTCTACATTTTTTGAGCCACTGTATTGTGGATATAATGCACATACAATCAAGGTTGGAGCTTAACAGCTATAAGCATAGATAGTTTGTTTCATCATTTTTGTGACTCATCAGTATGATGTAAATTGTTTGAAATAGGTTATGAATTTAATCATAAACCCATGTGTCAGAAATTTAATTAAGCTGCAGGTGAATATAACAATTGGATAAGGCTTTCACTGTACAAAGACAGTAATAAAAAAGCAATTATTTCCAATAGGGAGAGATTGTGCACCATATATTTCTGGTAACTTGTCTGGTTGCCAAGGCTGCAGTTCCTGGACAAAAGCTTTAAATGTAGACATCTAGTTTTTATATTGTGTCTTAATGCTGTATTAAACTGTGTTTTTCCCCATCACATTGTCATACAATAATTGCATTTATTTTGTTAGAAAATGTTCTTTAAATAACTAGGTGGACAACTGCAGATTAGATGATCTGATCTAATTATTGCTTGATTACTGTAGGAGTTCATTTATGGTCCCTAAACTAAAGCAAATGAGAAGATATAAACAACAATATCTTGGCTATTTACCTTGCCTCATTTTGTTCCAACAAAGTGGACTTTTTTTTGCAGTTTACAGGATTTGCTTTATGGTTTGTCTAGGGTGTGTTGGATAATGCACATATTCCTATTGAATACCATTTGTTGATGTTTCTTGGTCAGTTTCAAATTTTACTCATTAAAATAATGCTATATGATGATTAAGTACTCAAATCAGTCAGTTTTGTTTCAGATGTGATAAACATTATGGGCTTTGTATATTATTTTTTATTGATGGTAATTTTTATTTGTTCAAAGACTTTCTTTATAACAAATAGGGGTATTTTCTATTCTGAAGAGAAAGGCGCAGCATCATATCCATATCCATATGGTAGCTGATAGGTTAATTTGCCTCTACACTATCTAAACAGATGAGGAGGCCATGGCTGTTAACAACTGGTAGTATTAAATAAATACCAGGTACTCTTGAATTCACTTATAGTATTTGTCCTCATTACCTCTATTGGAAATCTGTTCCATGAACCATCCGTTGCTTCCCTCACATTACTCTAAAACCTGCTACCCTCTAACCTGAGATCATGTTGCTCTTTTTGAGAATATGCGTTAGTTAACACAATTTGCCATTTAAGGGAAGTAAACACCTTGTGATTACAAGACATTTCTGTTGTATTGCTATAGAATAACATATTAGCCAAGTCTTTACTGTTAAAAACAAATTAACATCCTTTTTACTACCCACCATTTGCCTTATTTGGAGGAGCCATTGTGGGCTTTAATGCATAGACAACAAAGCTAGTCAATGTCATAAAGGTAGTATAAAATGCACTGTTTTGCAGTAGTTATCTTATAAAGTCAATTAGGGAAATATATGTAGCAGAGTTAGCCTTGATAACCCAGCAAGATATATTTCAAGTTCTGAGAATTAGAAATTGCTTAATTTTCAGAACTAAAATACATTATTTTATATATAAAATCTCAAGGTGTTTACTAACTTTTTAATTAGTTTTGATAAATTTTCTCTTTTGTTTATAGTGGCTCAATAAATGTAGAAACATAATTTAATGTACAGTAATTAACTGTAATCTACTTTTCTTTTCCCACAGATGGACCACTTGGCCCTAGAGGACTAGCTGAAGCAACTGAAATGTGTACTCAAGAATGTTTGGTTTTGGGTCACTCTGATAACTGCTGGATGCCCCCAGGTCTTGGTCCTTACCAGCAACCAAATTCACCTCTTTCCACCTTTGCACCTTCTAATGATTGGCTTAAAAAAGACAAGCTAGTTAATGGACACACATTGACCAGAACCTGGAAAGAAGACAGCAACAAAAATCAGTTTAATGACCGAAACCAGTATGGATGCAGTGATGGACATTTCTCAAGTGGTAATCATATGACTGACATTCCTATGGCAAATTTGAAGTCCTATAAACAAGTTTCAGGAGCTTTGGATAGCCCTAAGGAGCAGCAACTTTAAAATCATCTTTTTTGGACCATAGACTTTATCCAAAAATAGATTTGCTAATGTGTGTCAGAGCTTCTTGTAAAGAGTAGACCTCTAGACCTATGCTTAATATAACAAAATATGCATATGTTTGTGTTGACACCACATGAAATGTGGTATCTTACTCTGTGTGAATAACATATTTCTAGATATGTGATTATTTTGGTGACTAGAGTTGAAAGACTCTTTTTTTTAATATTTTGTTTTTACCCTGGACTGCTGCTAAAGATTGCAGGAGATGTGTTAATAGACAGACCTAGGGACAGTGAAAGAGTTTGGTGTGGACTACTGTAAATGAAAAGCATATCAATTTAAATGAATTGTGCTCTTGTGAAGTTAATCTTTGCTGGAAACGTTATACTTGACATCATACTTCAAAACAAACCAGCTACATCTATAACGATAAAACCTGTTGTGCTATTAAAATGTTAGTGGACACTTGTATGTCAATCAGTGTTCAAATACTTGTACATAGATTCAGTTATTACTAACAACTTTTGTGAATTTATAAGATTCACTTATATACAGTAGCATAATTTTGAATCAAGGTTGCAATTTATTATTTGTCGATTTTCCAGCACTCTCAATGTTTAGGTGTTTCAGTGTGTTTTGTCTAACACATAATGTTTTAATTGCTTCGAAACACTTGTGTTAAAATATAGAAGAACATGCTTTGATGTGCTAGAAAAATATACTGACCTTTTGGCAATTAAAACTGTTCTCACATAATATACATTTATTTATTTATATATATATATATATATATATATATATATATATATATATATATATATAACTTATTTTACACACCAGTTAAAATAAAATAATTGTGCACATTATCTTAATAAATCTTAATATGTTATCTAGAATGTAATATTTTAAAACATTATGTGTAACTCACAGACAAAAATGTTATACATTAATAGAAAAAAGGCAACCTGTAGTATTTGATTAGCTATGAATACAGTTTATATTGCTAGTATGACAGTCTTTGTTGCTTGTTTATTGTAATAACACAAGTGTTTTTAGACCATAGCCACAGAATATTTAATGTGTTGTGTTCCTTCATAGTGTGAGAGAACATTCTCTTAGTAGGCCAGTTGGCGAGAATGGTTAGATATAAATCTTTTGTTGTTATATACTATTTGTTAATGTTGTTGGCCAGTGACTAGCAAAAAAATATCATATCACTCTATTAAGCCAAAAGTGAATCCTGATGTCCATAGATTCTCAGTTGCACGTAGCCATAAATTGGAACATTCTATCAAGGTTTTAGTTAAGGCATGACTGGAAATTTATGCAAATAAATAGCATGCAAAATTCCTTACAGAAAAGCAAATATCCTATGCCTTAGTTAAATATTTTTGAAAATTTTGTTGATTGGATGGTTATTTGTTTATTCCAAAAAATATATTTGTGTGCATAGCAATTCACAAGTTTATCCAAAGTATAGACGTGAAAATGGGCTGGGGTGCATTGCTTATTGCAGTACTTAAGTCAGTTTGTGAGGGGTGTTTGATGATTATGACAGAATATGTATCTAACCAGTTATTCTTGTTACTGCTTTGCCAGTTCAATGTTATTTATAGTTATTTAGCTCTTGCAATAAATGTTTTAAAATGCATAATATTGTTTTGTTTTTATCGTAGTTATGAACACTCTAGTTTTTAAGACAGAAATACAAATAATAAGCAATAATGGATCTACATGCAAAGAAACATCTTTCTTTGCTGGAAAGCAATCTGTGGTGTCGTTTAACATGGAAGGCTGTATTTCCAAAATAATAAGCAAGCATTGAGTCCTTGGACTCATTTAATTTAAGAAAATATTGATAATGTGTAGAAGATGATTTTGAGGAACCAAATCTTTTGGAACACAGAGAGATGAGGAGGTAGAGAATATGCCAGAACATGATACACTTTACGTACAATGAAAATAGACTGAGAAGGATTAGCAAAGGGAAAAAGACGATTAGATCTTCCTTGAAGATGATCATTTGCAACACTTTTGACTACAGTCTTTGCAGTGTTTGGTGGTAAGAGACAAATTTCAGAGGGGGATGTGATAAATGTTTTTACGCAAGTGTTCCAAGAAGTGAGACACATCAAGATATAGGGAAATAGACGGAGAAGACTGGAACAAATTAACTTTTTTTTTGTAGGATAAGTGTTACTAATAGACATGTGCTATTTTATATCAAGGCAAAATTTAATAATATATTATGATTTTTGAAAATAAATTGTATATTGACAAAATGAATGAAGAGCAAATGGATGAATAAATTAACCGTCTTTTCATTCATTCATTCATTCACACACTCATTTATTCATTATAGAACTTAAAGCAGATGAGATTAGTCTGGGATTGCCCTATTCTTTAGCTACTTGATTCGTTAAACAGCCTGTCAATATTAAAGGGACACTCAGGTTTTATTAAATTTTCATGATTCAGATACAGCATGTCATTTTAAACAACTTTCCAATTTACTTCCATTAAAAAAAATGTGCACAGTCTTTTATATTTACAATTTTTGAGTCACCAGATCCTACTGAGCATGTGCAAGAATTCACAGACTATACGTATATGCATTTGTGATTGGCTGATTCCTATCACATGGTACAAGGGGTGTGGAAATATACATAACTTTGAAATTTGTTATAAAAAAATCTACTACTCATTTGAAGTTCAGACCAAGTGCTATTGCATTGTCTTGTTATCTTGCATTTGTTGATTATGCAAATCTAATGTGTTGACTGGTCCTTTAAGGGGACAGTGTACACTAAAACAAATATGGGCTATTTTAATGAAGTTTTATATGTTGGTAAACTTTGCAATTGTCATGCAGTAACTATTTTGCAGCAAAATGAACAAAACATGGGAAAAACCTTGCAAAGTTTTTCACTGAATATATATACGTAGTGTACGTCTTATACTCTAAACACTGTTGGCTTCTTACTCCCTCACCTCACCGGACTAAACCTCTAATACACGGCTTTGTGATATTTTTCATCCAGGATCATATTTCACAGAGCAGAGTGTCAGAAGTTTAGTTCAGAGTGTGTGTGGATTAGAATCTAAGGCCTAGATTTGGAGTTCGGCGGTAGCCGTCAAAACCAGCGTTAGAGGCTCCTAACGCTGGTTTTAGGCTACCGCCGGTATTTGGAGTCAGTGATTAAAGGGTCTAACGCTCACTTTTCAGCCGCGACTTTTCCATACCGCAGATCCTCCTACGCCATTTGCGTATCCTATCTTTTCAATGGGATCTTTCTAACGCTGGTATTTAGAGTCGTTTCTGAAGTGAGCGTTAGAGCTCTAACGACAAAATTCCAGCCGCCTGAAAATAGCAGGAGTTAAGAGCTTTCTGGCTAACGCCGGTTCATAAAGCTCTTAACTACTGTACCCTAAAGTACACTAACACCCATAAACTACCTATGTACCCCTAAACCGAGCTCCCCCCACATCGCCGCCACTCGATTTAAATTTTTAACCCCTAATCTGCCGACCGCCACCTACGTTATACTTATGTACCCCTAATCTGCTGCCCCTAACCCCGCCGACCCCTGTATTACATTTATTAACCCCTAACCTGCCCCCCACAACGTCGCCGCCAGCTACTTAAAATAATTAACCCCTAATCTTCCGACCGCAAAGCGCCGCCACCTACGTTATCCCTATGTACCCCTAATCTGCTACCCCTAACACCGCCGACCCCTATATTATATTTATTAACCCCTAATCTGCCCCCCTCAACGTCGCCGACACCTGCCTACACTTATTAACCCCTAATCTGCCGAGCGGACCTGAGCGCTACTATAATAAAGTTATTAACCCCTAACCCGCCTCACTAACCCTATCATAAATAGTATTAACCCCTAATCTGCCCTCCCTAACATCGCCGACACCTAACTTCAATTATTAACCCCTAATCTGCCGACCAGAGCTCACCGCTATTCTAATAAATTGATTAACCCCTAAAGCTAAGTCTAACCCTAACACTAACACCCCCCTAACTTAAATATAATTTTAATCTAACGAAATAAATTAACTCTTATTAAATAAATGATTCCTATTTAAAGCTAAATACTTACCTGTAAAATAAATCCTAATATAGCTACAATATAAATTATAATTATATTATAGCTATTTTAGGATTAATATTTATTTTACAGGCAACTTGGTATTTATTTTAACTAGGTACAATAGCTATTAAATAGTTAAGAACTATTTAATAGCTACCTAGTTAAAATAATAACAAATTTACCTGTAAAATAAATCCTAACCTAAGATATAATTAAACCTAACACTACCCTATCAATAAATTAATTAAATAAAATACCTACAATTACCTACAATTAACCTAACACTACACTATCAATAAATTAATTAAACACAATTGCTACAAATAAATACAATTAAATAAACTAGCTAAAGTACAAAAAATAAAAAAGAACTAAGTTACAAAAAATAATAAAATATTTACAAACGGGGGGCGGAGCCAACTGCCGAAGCAGAAAGACGCACCTCACTAGAGCTCCTGCTGTTTATCTAATCATTTCATTATTTTGAGCTCATTAAGGAACTTTATATTAAGCTTTAATTCTCATTAAGCCTTGAAGAGTGAGATGAATATCTCTATGGTCTTGAAAATAATATTAGACTCTGCGTCGGCATAAGAATCTCCCTGGCCTGTGGTGTGGGTTGTGTGAGGTGGAGCCGCATTTGCATACAACTAACCCGGCAAAGATGGAAGCGCTACAAGTATGGGAGCAGAGAACTCAGCAACTGTTGGAGAGACATTTTCGGAGCCTAGCAGAAGACTTATTGTTGCTGCTAGACTATGTGTATGAGTCACAAATTCAGAAGCCCGGGGGTGATGACCCGCGATTAACCTTGAGAGATCATGAGGGAAACAAGATGGCGGAGAACAGAATTGAGGAACTACAGATGCAGGCTGCAGACGACTCTCCTTCCTCAGGTAGCAAAGAAGAGGCCCATTGTATGCAGCTCGAGAGCGGCGGCTCAGCCTTAAAGCCTGCAGTGTCTATGTTTGAGCCGAGTGGTATTACTATTAAAGACCGCTGCGATGCGGCAGTGCAGCGAAATTGCTCTGACATGGACACATGCTTTACAGAAATGCACACTACGAGAGCGTATTTCCTGAAGCCGTATGGAGTATTTGCCGATAATGATGCCGATAGAAGTCAGCTGTGGTCTATAAGTAGAGCTCATCCAGATCCCCTAAGTGACATGACATGTTCATTTGATCTCACCGGAGCTGAGGAGCCTGAATGGTCACCTTTATTCCTAGCTCATGACTTGAGACACAGGCTGGACACATGCGGTGTGGGATAGTAAGCTATTACCATTTTGCTCAGTGGAGGAAAGTTTGACCCAGTTCAGGATCGTTACCTCCAGAGCTGCTATACAGATATAGTTATAGTTGAATACTTCAGCAAACAGTTTCAGATGTGTGTTAAGATGTTCTCATATATTGTTCATGAAAATCTGATATATATTGTTTTTGGGGTTTTTGTTCCTTTTCATTCTATACCTATGTTTATGTTTTTTGGGTCAGGCCCTCTACTTGATGATATTCATAAAATACAGTTATAATGGTAATGGCATGGAAAACATATTAGCCACAATATATCTTTAGCCTTTTGAATTTGTTTCTTTTTCCTGTTTCTCTGCTTGCCCCATTCTAATGCAACTTCTTTAGAGATAAGTTACTGAAGATCTGAGAATGTGACATGCCAATTACGGGTTATGCTCATTTAGCTCTAAAAACCTAATGCATATATTTTCATGGAAGCCCCACTGCTTGGAAATGTTTAACATGCTTGTGTATGTTTCTAACCCACAGTTAGATGTCAAACTATCTCATATGAATAATGGCACTTTGTTTTATCTTGGTACTACATCCCTATAACTCTGATGTCTGCATCTTTGTTTAGCACATTTAATATTCAGCTGTCAGTTGTATTATTTGTCAAGAGGCCTCTTGATTATATATGTATGGATAATTAGACTCCCGTAGTCATAACTATGTACGGTATATATGTTTGAAGGAGTCTTATTTTCTATTCTTAATACCTGCGCTCTGCCAGCGGCCGGGGCGGGGCTGTAGGTAAAGTTTTAGGATAACTTAGCTCCTTCTATTCTATTTATTATTACATCTTAGCAGTGTGAGTATATTCCCAAAGAAATCGCAAAGGTAATTTTAAGTTGTACAGGCTACTTAGCCTATCTTATGGTGTCAGACTCCATTGCATCTTACATAGGTACAAATTATTTATGGCTCCCTTAGTGCTTTTATTGTGAAAGAATCCGAGATATTTCACAGTTTTTCACCCTTACTTTCACCCTCACTTATAGCGTAACTAACAAAAAAAAAAAAAAAAAAAAAAATTACAGAGAACTAAATATGCCCTTGAGTGTAACATTTTATATATCTGTCCCTGATCGGAACAGCGGTCCCTGATCGGAACAGCCAATAGAATGCGAGCTCAATCTGATTGGCTGATTGGATCAGCCAATCGGATTGAACTTGATTCTGATTGGCTGATTCCATCAGCCAATCAGAAAATTCCTACCTTAATTCCGATTGGCTGATAGAATCCTATCAGCCAATCGGAATTTGAGGGACGCAATCTTGGATGACGTCCCTTAAAGGAACCGTCATTCGTCGGGAGACAACGGAAGAAGAGGATGGATCCGCGTCGCCTGCTTCAAGATGGACCCGCTCCGCACCGGATGGAAGAAGATTGAAGATGCCGCTTGGAGAAGATGTTTGCCGGTCCGGATGTCCTCTTCTTGCCGGATAGGAGGAAGACTTTGGAGCCTCTTCTGGACCTCTTCAGCACCGGATGATGGATCGCCAACCCCCGCTTGGGTTGGATGAAGATGTTGGAGCCAGGACGGATCGGTGAACCTGGTATGGTGAAGACAAGGTAGGAAGATCTTCAGGTGCTTAGTGTTAGGTTTATTTAAGGGGGGTTTGGGTTAGATTAGGGTTATGTGGGTGGTGGGTTGTAATGTTGGGGGGGGGTATTGTATGTTTTTTTTTACAGGCAAAAGAGCTGAAATCCTTGGGGCATGCCCCGCAGAGGGCCCTGTTCAGGGCTGGTAAGGTAAAAGAGCTTTTTTTAATTTAGAATAGGGTAGGGAATTTTTTATTTTGGGGGGCTTTGTTATTTTATTAGGGGGCTTAGAGTAGGTGTAATTAGTTTAAAATTGTTGTAATATTTTTATTATGTTTGTAAATATTTTTTTATTTTTTGTAACTTAGTTCTTTTTTATTTTTTGTACTTTAGCTAGTTTATTTAATTGTATTTATTTGTAGCAATTGTGTTTAATTAATTTATTGATAGTGTAGTGTTAGGTTAATTGTAGGTAATTGTAGGTAGTTTATTTAATTAATTTATTGATAGGGTAGTGTTAGGTTTAATTATATCTTAGGTTAGGATTTATTTTACAGGTAAATTTGTTATTATTTTAACTAGGTAACTATTAAATAGTTCTTAACTATTTAATAGCTATTGTACCTGGTTAAAATAATTACAAAGTTGCCTGTAAAATAAATATTAATCCTAAAATAGCTATAATATAATTATAATTTATATTGTAGCTATATTAGGATTTATTTTACAGGTAAGTATTTAGCTTTAAATAGGAATCATTTATTTAATAAGAGTTAATTTATTTCGTTAGATGTAAATTATATTTAACTTAGGGGGGTGTTAGTATTAGGGTTAGACTTAGCTTTAGGGGTTAATACATTTATTATAGTAGCGGTGAGGTCCGCTCGGCAGATTAGGGGTTAATAATTGAAGGTAGGTGTCGGCGATGTTAGGGAGGGCAGATTAGGGGTTAATACTATTTATTATAGGATTAGTGAGGCGGGTTAGGGGTTAATAACTTTATTATAGTAGCGCTCAGGTCCGCTCGGAAGATTAGGGGTTAATAAGTGTAGGCAGGTGTCGGCGACGTTGAGGGGGGCAGATTAGGGGTTAATAAATATAATATAGGGGTCGGCGATGTTAGGGCAGCAGATTAGGGGTACATAGGGATAACGTAGGTTGCGGCGGTTTACGGAGCGGAAGATTAGGGGTTAAAAAAAATATGCAGGTGTCAGCGATAGCGGGGGCGGCAGATTAGGGGTTAATAAGTGTAAGGTTAGGGGTGTTTAGACTCGGGGTACATGTTAGAGTGTTAGGTGCAGACGTAGGAAGTGTTTCCACATAGGAAACAATGGGGCTGCGTTAGGAGCTGAACGCTGCTTTTTTGCAGGTGTTAGGTTTTTTTTCAGCTCAAACAGCCCCATTGTTTCCTATGGGAGAATCGTGCACGAGCACGTTTTTGAGGCCGGCCGCGTCCGTAAGCAACTCTGGTATCGAGAGTTGCATTTGCGGTAAAAATGCTCTACGCTCCTTTTTTGGAGCCTAACGCAGCATTTGTTTAAACTCTCGATACCAGAGTTAAATTTATGGTGCGGCCAGAAAAAAGCCCGCGGAGCGTTAACAGCCCTTTTACCGCCAAACTCCAAATCTAGGCCTAATTTATTACCAAAAAATCTGCCTCTCATATTCTGTTACACTGCTGCTGGCTTCTTACTGCCCCCTGCACCGGAGTGGTTACCATTTCTGCACACACAGAGAACTAAACTTCTGACACTCTGCTCTGTGAAATATAAACTTGTTTGAAAAGTTTCACAGAGCCATGTGTTAGAGGTTTAATCCAGTGAGGTGAGGGAGTATGAGTCCATCAGCACAGTGTTTGTGGAGCAGACATATGTACAGTAGCTGGCTGATTTTAGACTGATATATGTATATTATATTCCCAGTCCTTTTGATTTTACACACAGGAAAGCAGTTTCTAAGCATAATTTATATTACAAAGTGCAGATGCATCTTCAGTGAGCAAAGCATGTCAGTTAGTGACTTCTTGGCTGCAGGCACGCTAGTTAGGGAGTGAGGTGAAAACCCTAGCTCAGTGATTAGAGTATAGGACAAATGTATTAGGGTTGCCAACTTTTCTTGAAAAAAATAAGGAAGACTTAAGTATTGACAAAATTTCATGCAAAACACTGCTCCTCTGATTTCTGCAGACTGAAAACTAAAAGGGAAGCCGCATATTCCCTGCCTCCTAAACTACCTGCGCTAAATAACTAATGCAAGTTAGAGCAACACATACAAAAATAATGGGAATATATGAATAGTTGAACTTATATTCTAATAGAAATATCAGTATATATTTAAATACAATAATATATGCAAGAACGTATCTACAGAATTCAAACTAGACCTATGCCTAGGGCAGCAATACATATTACTTATATTTATGAAGTGGTAAATATAATTATAATAAAAAATAGTATTTGATTATTAAAAATATGGATAAGTGTATCTTTATTTTTCTTGAGAGTTGGTCACAGGTAAGGAGCACGGACGTTAAACGTAATTTCTAAAGCGTAATGTCGGGTTACCTTAGCAACTAATTGATTTTCAAGAAATCCAATGTCAGATGGAAGTGTTAACACAACTTTAACTTACAGCTACACAAAAAGAGCGACTGCACGCAACGCGCAAAATATTTCAATGGAAACCTGGTACAAAGTACACTAACACACATAAACTACCTATTAACCCCTAAACCGAGCCCCTTCCGCATCGCAAATAATAAAATTATTAGGGGACGCTTCCGGGTGGCAGCAATGATGGTTGTTTATTTCAGTGGCTAAAGTGTTGAGCTTATATATCCACTGCATATTGCTTAACTACGGCTTCATCTGGGATTGAAATTAACTTATATCAACACTGCAACATATGCTGAACAGTTTGATCTAAAATGAGATGCCAACTTTTGTCCTGAGGTACCGGAACGGTGAGGTATGCAGTGGCGGCCTAGAAGCAGGTCAGACCTTCACCTAACCCCCCCACTGATCCGGGTATAACAGCTTTGTAAGCTGTCTTGTCCCCTCCCCACTGTCATATTTGGAATACCTCCTATATCTCTAAGGGGGAACTGTCAACTGTCCTAAGGCACTATATTAGTGTATATAACTAACTTTTTGAGCATAAATGGAGGCTTTGGCAAAATGGAAGACTCAAGTGTACCAGCTTCTACACGATCCTTATCGAGAGCTGGAGAGGGAACTGACAGAGGTGATCCTTAATATGAGACCTCAGAATGTATCCCAGCGGGGTTCCACCGACAGTGATTGCAGCCTCAATACCTATGTGGCTGTGGGGGTAAGTTGGGCTGCCTCCTTAGCTACGACACAAATCTCTGTGAGCCCCAACTCTGACAAACATATACCTACCCTTGGGCCATTATTGGAAGGTCCTGAGAGCACTGCAGATTCTATCTACAAAGTGAAGCCCTCTACTCCCAGAACGCAGTTCAGACCAGGTCTGGGAAATAATATGGCAGCTACCTCTAGCAAAACAGAGGAGCATGTTCCCACATACAACAACTGTGAGAGAGATGGTTACATCGCAGGGAAGCAGCACCGGGTTTTCTCTTTAGCATCGAGGGGCCCTGCACCCCTGAGGGCTTTACCCTTGAGCTCCTGGAAGGCTTGGTACTGCTGGTCACCAGCCACTGGTGGATTCATAGCATGTGTGGAGCCCGGACCGTTGCTCAGCACCCAAGGCCCATTGGGAATCTGTAAATTTTATTCAGAGGGATGGCAATTTGCTGACTCTGGACTTGATGTGTTGGACAAGGTGTCACAAGCTGAACGACAAGGTGTGGGTTAGCTGAGATGGTGAGATCAAACCCACTTTGCCTTGTATAACTTTATTGATCCTAAAGGTAATTTATATCTTAGCCCACGACTAACGGCAGTGACCCTGAGAGCAATACAAGTGAGCAATGTCGTCTTGTTAACTGTACCCCCAATGCAAAGACAGTGTGGAGGCAGATCCATAGTCTACTGATACTATGATGACCTTGAATCTGAGATTTATTCAGTGTCTTACAATAACAATTTTTGAATGCCATACATGTTTTTTTTTCTTTTTTTATATATATTAACCAGCTACAACCTCTCTGTATTTCTATGTATTGACATGCCTTAGTCCTTTCCCTAACTAAATTCTTTGAGGGCTACCACTATTCCCTGATATCCTACCCTCAAGTATGGTTTTAATTTATGCAACACCTATACTGTATTGTATGAATAGGACTGCTAAAGGCACGCAATCAAAAAAACCCAAACACTCTGACCATAACAAAAGATAGCAAATAGCAATGTACAAACAATTGCTTAGGATCCGTAGTCCCCTCCAGATAATCAGCAGATATATGTGTGTAAGCGTGTAAAGAGCCACTCACCAAACCGCTATCCGAGCCCAGCTTAAGCTGCCAGAGTCACCACCTTGTTTGTTGTAAACCTGTGCTGCAAACAAAGTTGGAAACGAATCCTCTCCCTTCAAATCTCGCGGCTAACAGAATCTCACTGGTTGGCTCTTGCGGTAACACGGAGTGCTCACATCACTTCGACACCTCCAATTGGACACTCTTGTCTCCGGAGCAGTGACAAGCAGATCCGCTCCAAAGCGTAGCACCAGCCGTTGGGTCGGAGTAAACTGGAACAAGTAGATTTAGAGAAGAAATCTGACATCCATCGTGTATATAAAATTCAAAACTTATTTGAAATGATTAAAACTGGAACACAGCAAATACATGAGTAAATGGTCGACACGGGTGTAGCGCTGACAGGCTTATGCGTTTCGCATGATATCTGCAGTCACAGCCTGAAGTGCTGACCCGCGCATCTGATTAAAAACACTTTAAACAAATGCGATAGATTAATACAAAAAACACGCCCCCATGACTCTGGCCATTTATAGCTCATAAAAAAAACACACCCTCTATTAGCAAAACGAAAGTGACAGCGCTCAATATAAATAAATTGCCAATGAGCCACCAGTTGATAGCATAAAGGTGGATAAGAGTTTAGATGCATAATAAGGTGCAGATGATTACCTGGTACTCAACAGAGATCCTACACCTCAGTACAAGAATTAACTTAGACATCTTTTGGATAATGGTTTGGAACAGGGTTGCTTGGACCAAAAAACTGTGGAATATCTTTTTGTAGACAACCCAAAAACTCCCCTGTTCCATCATTTTCCAAAAACACATAAATCTCTTGTTGATGTTAGAGGTAGCCCCATTGTTAGTGGTGTGGACTCCCTTTTGGGTAATCTGTCACAGTGTCTGGACAAAATTCTCCAGCCTATTGTGGTCTCATTACTCTTATATGTTAGAGACACTAAACATATCCTTAACATATTAGACGGCTTGCAATTGTCAGATTCCTATATATGGTTGACTATTGATGTTGTCTCCCTTTATTCGAGTATTCCCCATTCCAAGGGAATAGAGGCTATAACTTTTTTTCTTGACAATTTAACTGATTACCATAGAGGTTTTAAGAACTATATTCTCAAAGTGCTCAGTTTTTTAGTAACACACAATTTTTTCAAGTTTGAGGATGTTTACTATCTCCAGAGATGTGGTACCGCCATGGGGGCTAAGTTTGCCCCCTCCTACACAAATCTATTTTTAGGTTGGTGGGAGTTTTACCACATCTTTGGAGATAGTAACCCCCATAGGGAACATATATATATATATATATATATATATATATATATATATATATATATATATATATATATATATTGTACAAGAGATATATAGATGACCTTCTCTTTATTTGGACGGGCAGTGAAGGTACTATCCCAAGTTTTATAGAATATCTTCATCTAAATGAATTGGGTCTGAGATTTACCTTTGAGTTCAATCAAATGAGTATCAATTATCTTGATGTAACTCTTAAAGGTACCATGGAAGGTACTATTGAGTCCACCATATAAAAGCCGATTTTGGGCAACTTACTACTACTGGTACTGGGCCCAAGCTGCCATCCAAGACATGTTCCCTTTGCTATTGCTAAGGGAGAGTTTACCAGGCTTAAAAGAAACTGCATTAGCTCTTCACAATTTCTGAAGGAGTCATTGGATTTAGAGACGAGACTTAAGAATAGGAGATATCCAAAAGCAGTGGTGAATAGAGCAAGAAAGGCAGTAAGTGGAATAGAAAGAAAAGATCTCCTTAATTTGACATCCACAGAAAGGAATGTGTTTAAGGGTGTAACTTTTGTTACTAACCATAGTGTGCAGTATCCTCAAATCTGCAATATTGTACGGAAACACTTTTCTCTCTTTTCTCTGGATGACAAACTGGTGGACACAGTAAGTAATGGCCTTAGGTGTTCATATAGGAGGAGCCCAACATTGAGTAATATTCTGGCCCCTACCTTGCTAAAATCGAATAAAGAACCTAAAGGGTCCTGGCTTAGACATACAGGTATGTTTAAGTGCGGGCGCCGCAAGTGCAAACCTTGTGACCATGTCAAGGTAACTAGGAATTTTTCCAGTGTGGTTACTAACAAAAACTACAACATTGCCACTTGTATGAACTGCACAATAGAGTATGCTATCTATCATCTTTCAAATTAAATAGGGCAACTACACCTATTGTCCAACACTTTGGTGCCTTCCATAATAATGATCTACAATATTTCTCCTGGTGTGCCATAGAGAAGATTGTGAAACCAGCTAGGGGAGGTGACATAGATCTTATATTGGCAAGGAGAGAAGCTTATTGGATATTTACCTTGGGCACACGGTTACCCAATGGTCTTAACTCAAGATTTGACATTATTAACCACTGGGAGTAAACAATTTATTTAGACATTATTATTATGAGTTGGCAGACATAATTCTCCATGTAGTTTATTTTTTTATTTTTTTTCAAAAGCTTTATTGATGTGAATAATCAGAATACAATCATAAAGTAAAGAAAGGTATGGTTACAATCCATTACTTTGAACAGTCACAATTTGAATAATCGTAACCAGGATAAATTTCACATCCATATTTTTAGATTCCGCCCATCGCAACCGAGGGCAGAACCCATAACAAACAATTTCAATTTTATATACCTTAACTTAATATTACGCTGTGAACCATTAATTGAACAGTAGGTTATCTAAAAAGTTTTGCAGGAAGAGGTAAGAAAAAGAAGGAAAAAAGAGAAGGAAAGGGAAAGAAAGAGCGGGGGGAGAGAAAAAAAAAAAAAGAGGATGATCTGCCAGGAACTAGTTTGCTTTGTGCCACAAGGCCACCATTATCTCATATTTCTCTAGTTTGTGCATTTTCAGGTAATGATATCTCTCCAGGAGGAGGGTATTATCAATTTGTGCACGCCATTCCTCAATGGAAGGGGCAACTTGCTTTTTCCATTTTCTAGGGATCAACATCTTAGCCCCGGTGATCATAATCAGCATAAGTGCTAGATGTGCATCACTTTGGGTTTTGGGGAGAGACAAAAATAAAAGTATCTCTGGAGAGTTCGGGACTGTAATGTTGAGGATTACGGACATCTCTGCGGTAGTTTTCTGCCAAAATTTTGCCAAATTTGGGCAGTGCCACCAAATGTGAAGCAATGACCCATCTCCCCCGCAGCCCCTCCAGCAGGTGGGGCTGAGGGTAGGAAAAATCTTGTGCAGCCTCAGCGGAGTGAGGTACCATCTGCCTAGAAGTTTAATATGAGACTCCTGGACGTGAGCAGACACTGAGGATTTCTTAATCAGAGCCCAGGCCTTTGCCCACACCGCATGATCAAAGTCAGATCCAAACTCTCTGTGCCATTGACTTGTGTATGAAGGGAGTGCATTTGCCTCAGGGACGAGCAAGATTCTGTAAATCAGCGAAATCAGGTGCTTTGGGGCTCATGCGGAGGAACAGAGAGTTTTAAAGGGAGTTTGGTTTCTCCCTAGGTCCTGCTTATGCTTATGGGACTTTATGAAATGGAGAAGCTGGTTATAATGGAGCCATGAACTGAAGATGTCTGGGTGCATTTCCCCCAGTCTCTCCCAGGGCATTACGTTCCCGTACTCAACAATGCCTTGTATCGATCCCTCCCTGATGCTGTAAGGTTTAGCCCTGCGATAGCCTAGTTTATGAAAGGGGAGGTCGGGGTTTTCAATAATCGGAAGGAGTGGCGAGTATCTTGTGGATACGTGAGTTGTAGTAGCCAAAATGACATCCCACACTCTGAGAGTCTCTGCAAGTAGGTGATAGTCTCATAAATTATTCAGTCTCTTTGAGGGGGCGACCCAGGCCAGTATGCCCATGTTATCTAGCCTAAGTATTCTCCTGTCTAAGTGCACCCATGCTTTCTGTTCTGTGTTGTGCGCCCACTCAACTATCCTTTGTAAGATGACTGCGTTTCTATATGTTTTTAAGTCAGGGAGACCCAGGCCACCCCTATCCCTAGGTAAGTACATGGTTCGTCTGGGGAGGTGAGGCTTAATTTTAGCCCATACATACTGTTCGATCAGTCTTTGGAGCTGGTCCAAGTAACCGGCTGGGAGGGCAATGGGGACTGTTTGAAATATGTATAGGATCCTAGGGAGGATATTCATTTTAATAACCCCCACCCTTCCCAACCAGGAAAGGGGTCTGCTACCCCAGGAGGACAAGTCAGTTGTGATATTGTGTTTGAGGGTCCCATAATTATGCTTGAAAAGGTCAGAGGGGTCGGAAGTAAGGAATATTCCCAGGTATCTTAGTTTTTCTGTAGCAATTTTAATGTTGTATTTTGTGTGCAACGACTGTATGATTTTGGGGCATGTGTTAACGTTTAAAAGCTCCGATTTACTAAGGTTAAGGAGAAAATTGGATACTCCGCTAAATGTTTCCAATTCTTTAAGAAGTTCAGGGAGAGATGTTTCAACATTTGTGATGGTATAAAGGACGTCGTCGGCGTATAGTGCCTGTTTATACTCGGTATGGTCAATTTGCATCCCTTTAATGTTGTGGTTCTGTCTGATTTTTTGGGCTAGTGCCTCTATTGAAAGAGCGAATAATAATGGGGATAAGGGGCAGCCCTGCCTAGTGCCATTCCTGATGGTAAAAGATTCGGATAGTATCCCGTTCACTCTAATCCTGGCGTTCGGGCTCGAATAAAGGGCGAAAACCGTATTTAAATAAGCGTCCCCAAAACCCATCGTCACCATAACCCGACGCAGAAAAAGCCAATCGACCCTGTCGAAGGCCTTCTCCGCGTCGGTTGAAAACAGCACCAATGGAGTTTCTGGCGTGGGAAATTAGTTGTAAGACCTTGGTGGTGTTGTCCCTGGCCTCTCTGCCGGGGACAAAGCCCACCTGATCGTTGGAAACTAGTTCTGGGAGGTATTTGTTGAGGCGGCTTGCCAATATTTTGGCCAAAAATTTCATGTCTGCGTTGATCAAAGAGATAGGTCTAAAGTTCTCTGGGGCCTCTGGTATCTTACCCGGCTTAGGGATGACGGTTATGTGGGCCTCCAGTAGGACCCCTGATAATTTTGGGTTATCCCTGAGGCTGTTGAACAATTGGAGGAGGGGGTTTGAAATTTCTTCTATAAATGTTTTGTAATAGGGCAAGGTGAAGCCGTCTGGGCCCGGACTTTTTCCCGATGGGGAATCTTTAATGGCTTGGGATAGCTCCTCTTTGGTGATTGGGGAGTCTAAGTAATCTGAGGCCTCTTTGGTTAAGTTTGGTAAACCGAGGTCTCGAAGGTATGAGTCAATTGCGGCAACCCTCCTATGCTGAGGGGTCTCACTCTCCATTGTCTCCATCTCAGCCCCTATGTTATACAAAGAGAAGTAGTATTTATGAAACGCAGAAGCGATCTGCTTGCTACTATACATACGGTGGCCATCATTAGTTTTGATCGAATGGATGTAGGACTGCAATTGCCGTCTTTTGAGGGTCCTAGCCAGAATTTTCCCAGGTTTGTTCCCTCCTTCGTAGTAGAACCGCCTCAAGGATAATGCTTATTATGTAGTTTATTTTTGACGTCTATGTTTAGTGGGTCAGTCTTATGGGAGGTTTCTAGGCTTTTTAGTGTGGAAAGTAAATCGTTATATTTTACTCTGTAGCATCTATTAAGTATTGCTTTATGTTTGATAAGGGCCCCTCAGATTACACTTTTGTGAGCTTTCCATACTGTCATGACAGAAGTAAGTTGGGGTGTATTAATTGTGAAATATTCTTTTAATGTTTTGCGTACGTCTTCTAGGATTAAGGGGCCATCTAATATAGAATCATCCAGTTTCCATGTGTAACTGGTGACTGGGATGTCAGCCACTGGACAAGGCAGGAGACTGGGGCATGATCTGACCAAGTAATGTGACCTATGTCACATCTTTGTGTGATGGAGAGGCTGTTGGCGTCTGTGTAGATGTAATCTATCCTCGAGTAGCTGTTGTGGGGTCCATGTAGTTTATGTGTCTAATTTTACCAAATGTTGTTCATATCCATTTATGTAGAGTATATATTGCAAGTATATATTGTATCTGTTTAACATATATGGTATTTGTCTTTATAAGAGGTTTGTAAATAACCACATAGGTTATACACCAGTATACTGCTATTTGGTGTATATGTACTATGTCACTTACGTGGGGCATCATTTAATTCTGTAAACAGTATAATGCCATTCATCTCAGTATATATTTGTGATTTTGTAGTCCTATGTATATGCATTTATATGTCTATGTTGATTGCAGATGAGTTACTTCTCTCATTGCAATTTTCCACTTTCTCTTATACTCTATATATTCTTTATATTGTCTCTTTGCATCTTATATATATGACCTTATTATGCATCTAAACTCTTATCCACCTTTACGCTATCAACTGGTGGCTCATTGGCAATTTATTTATATTGAGCGCTGTCACTTTGGTTTTGCTAATAGAGGGTGTGTATTTTTTATGAGCTGTAAATGGCCAGAGTCATGGGGGCGTGTTTTTTGTATTAACCTACGACATTTGTTTAAAGGGTTTTTAATCAGATGTGCGGGTCAGCACTTCAGGCTGTGACTACAGATATCATCCGAAATGCGTAAGCCTGTCAGTGCTGCGCCCGTGTCGACCATTTACTCATGTATTTGCTGTGTTCCAGTTTTAATAATTTCGAATAAGTTTTGAATTTTATATACACGATGGATGATTTCTTCTCTAAATCTAGGACTGCTAAAGGACCTTATGTGAATTATATATGTTGAGCGCAGTATTTACTAACTGTTAAGTATTAATTCTGTTTATCATATGTCCCATACCCAATCATATGTTTTTAATTTTATTGGAAGCTGATGGTAACTACTCTTTACATACTATCTATGAGGTACTGTCGGCGGCCGAGATAGAACATTCTAGTACTGGTCTGTAGTCCAGCATCATATCTAACTACATGTGGTATATATTCTGATTGGTAAGTAATTACTCTCAAATGCCTAACACTTTAGCTCCCTAGACTTTGAGTCTGACAGTATAAACACAGGTTGGAAGCATATTCCTGGTAAGCTACAAGCACTGAACCTCGGCCCTGCACTTACCCCTCTGGACTATTACACACTAGAGGTACTTTTGCTTAACGCCTTTTATGCCTAACTAATCTGCTGCTTTTAGTCATGAGGGTTCCCCCATCAAAACACTTTATTAAAGCACTTTATCCAATCCCACTATTTAATTGAGAGATCAACAGTGTTTATATATTCTGTTAACTCTCCTCACTTAGGAATTACTTATCTAGACCGGTCCAAGTGACCTTTGAATATTGGCGATATAATCACTAAACTATAAAATGAGGTTTCACCTTTACAGGTACTGAGTATTATATGTTCTTCACCAGTTTAACATTAGAGTTTTATGTACGAGATACTGTCCATGCAATGATACCCTTTTGAGCTCATTGTTCACTCATATAGGTGTAGTACATTCCAATAATGTGAGAATTATGTGCATAGTTACGATTTCTGAGTCCTATGGTAATTACTCACATATGTCACCTGTGAGTTCTATGTTTTATATCCGAGCCATATGTACGAGAGATAGTCCATGCAACAAATTTCCCCCTCATTTGAACATATTGCTCTCTTATATAGGTGTGGTTCATTGAAGCAATGTGTAGCTATGTGTATTGCTATAACTTCTGAGACCTACAGCTATTACTCGCATGAATACCATCTGTGATATTTGTGTGCTCTATGATTTGGTATTGTCATTGTAAATGGACGTATCTTATTTGTTATATTTATTTGAAACCTCAATAAAAATGTAAATAAAAAAATATATATATTAACCCCTAATCTGCCGCTCCGGACATCGCCGCCACTTAAAAATTGTATTAACCCCTATTCCGCTGCTCCCCCGACATTGTAGCCACTATAATAAAATTATTAACCCCTAAACCGCCACCCTCCTGCATCAAAAACACTATTTAAATATAATTAACCCCTAATCCGCCAACTCCGCCGCTATACTAAACCTATTAACCCCTAAACCTAACCCTATGTCAGGGGTTTCTCCCTGTTGTGTTTGTCATGTGCTGCTGGCAGCCATTGTACTCACCTCTCTTCCTGACTATGGTGGTGCATTGTGGGGGATGCTGCTCATGTCCTGCACTTCCCTTTATGGCCAGACTGGTGTGCATCATCCATGTGAGACAGGATGCAGTCTCAGAATTGTGATGTCATCACTTATTATTTAAAGGGACTCTGTTCATTAAGCTTTGTCTTTCCGTTGTCTCAGACCTGTTTGTGAGAGTTCCTGTGTATTACCTGGCTGCCTGACGTCCTTCCTGGTTCCTGATCCCTGGCTTGTTCCTGACTCTGCTGTTTTCCTTGTTCCTGATTCCGGCTCGTCTGACTATTTGCTTTGGCTCCTGACTCGGCTCGTCTGACTACCAATTCTGGTTTTGACTCCTGGATTGTTTTTTGACTTGTGGACTTTTTATAATTTTTTGCTATTAATAAAGCTGTGATTATTTTTGCACTTCTCGTCACATTCTGATTCCTAGCACCCTGAGATTACGCAAAAGCCATGAATCCTGATGGTGCTAATAATCCACCTTTACCTGCCATCATTTCCAGGATGGATGAACAGGATCACCGCTTGGATCAATTTGCACTAGCCCTGCAAACCCTGCTGACTCGCACTGCATATTTGGACCAAAGTGTCCCGCAAGTTATGGCTGCTCCTGTTTCCGCTGCTGCACCTAATCCTACCAGGAGCATGTCTGGTTCTGCACCTCTACCTCAGCGATATGGAGGCAATCCTATTCAGTGCAGAGGGTTTTTTAACCAGGTGGGCATTTACTTTGAGATTTTACCTCAGGCGTTTCCCTCTGACAGAGCTAAGGTGGGATTTCTCATCTCGTTACTCTCTGACACAGCCCTTGCCTGGGCTAATCCCTTGCGGGAGACTAATAAACCTGTGATTTCAAACTACCCTGAATTTGTGGCCTCCTTTTGAAGGGTATTTGATGTTCTGGCTCGCTCCTCCTCTGCTGCTAAACGACTCATGTCCATTCAGCAAGGTACAAGATCTGTTGCTCAGCGTGCTATTGAGTTCTGTACGCTTGCCACAGAGATAGGTTGGAACAATGAAGCCCTTGTTGCCGCCTTCTTTCATGGGCTCTCTGATGCGATTAAAGATGAAGTTGCTGCCAGAGATTTACCAGAGGATCTTGAGGCATTGGTGTCTTTTTTTTATCCTAATTGACATCAGACTCAGAGAGAGGCCCTCTTTCAAGGAGCGCTTGCAGAAGCCTCCTGTTCTGTTGTCTCCTACAAGTACGTTCCCACCCATGCCTCCCTCTCCTCCCATGCCTCCTGGTCCCGAGTCACCAGGTACTGCTGAGCCGATGCAGCTGGGATTCACGTGTATCTCCACGGTGGAGAGGGCCTTTAAGAGGAGGGAGGGGCTTTGCCTCTATTGTGGGTTACAGGGACACCTTTTGAAGTCTTGTCCTACACGGCCGGGAAACGCTCACACCTAAGGTCCTGTCAGGGGCAGACCTTGGGTGGTTTATCCTCGTCCCCGGAACCGTTTAAGGAGAAAACTTTGGTCATGGTTGTCCTTTCCTGGGTGTACTCCTCCATAGTCACTCAGGCTCTTGTTGACTCCAGTGCTGTGGGCTATTTCATTGACAGTGCTTTTGTATCAAAGCACTCCATTACTGTTTTGCCTCAGTCCGTTCCGCTTGCTATTGAGGCCATTGATGGCGGGCCCCTTCAGTCCACACTCGTTACTCACAAAACTGCTCCGTTGTCCATGGCTGTTAACTGCTCCGTTGTCCATGGCTGTTGGGGCTCTCCATTTTGAAACCCTCCAGTTTTAGGTGATAAACTCTCCGCATTTTCCGGTTGTTCTGGGTTATCCCTGGCTCCAAAAGCACAATCCCAGTATCGACTGGCGCAGGTCCGAAATTTTGTTGTGGTCCCCGCAATGTATTTCCACTTGTCTTCAGAAACCAGTCAAGTCTTGTGCACTTCTTTGGTATCTCAATTGCCAGTGGAGTACCGAGAGTTCCTAGATATGTTTGACAAGGTGCGTGCTGGTACGTTTCCTCCTCACCAGTCTTACGATTGTGCCATAGACCTGCAACCTGGAGCCATTCCTCCTCGGGGCCAGGTGTATCCTCTGTCTGTTGCAGAGAATTGTGCTATGGAGGAGTATGTTGCTGATGCTCTGTCATGGGGGATCATCCACAAATCCTGCTCTCCTGCAGGCGCTGGCTTCTTCTTTGTGAAGAAAAAGGGTGGCAAGTTAAGACCATGTATCGATTATAGGGGTCTTAATCGTCTTACCATTAAGAATGCTTACCCTATTCCGCTTATTAGGGAACTCTTTGACTGCCTCAAGGGAGCTACGGTCTTTACTAAACTTGATTTGAGAGGAGTGTACAATCTCATTAGGATTAAGGAGGGCCATAAATGGAAAACAGCATTTAACACCAGGAGCGGGCATTATGAGTATCTTGTAGTGCCCTTTGGCCTATGTAATGCTCCTGTTGTTTTTCAGGAATTTATTAATGATGTCCTATGAGATATGTTTGTTGTGGTGTACTTAGACAACATCCTCATGCACTCACCCACACTTGAGGCTCATCGTTCTGATGTTACACGGGTTCTTCAGAGACTATGCAAGAACGGCCTGTTTTGTAAACTCGAGAAATGTAAGTTCCATCAGACTCAAGTAACTTTCCTAGGTAATGTTATCTCCATTAAAAAGAAAAAGTAAAGACTAGCGCAAAATGAACTAAAATCAAACACCTATAAAAGAGGAGGATTCCCAAAAAAATTCCCCAAAGAACAGGAAAGGTATTGCAATAATGTTATGGTTGCGCAAACCAAAGTAATGCCAAAGTTAATAGTTTTAAAGGGGAGAAGTGAAACTACAGCTGATGCCAAAGAAAGATTTTTATTTATTTTATTTTCCCTAATTAGGTCCAAGTGCAACTTTATATATATATATATATATATATATATATATATATATATATATATATATATATATCAATAAAAATGTGGCAAACAAATGTGTCCTAATAACAAGCTCATTAATAAATTAGTTCAAAATGATCTGAATTTAAACAAATTTATTATAATTTAAATTTAGGAATTGATTAAAAAGACAACTGGGGAATCTAAAGAAACACATAAGTTTTAAATTTCATATGATCTTATAGATTTTTGATAACAGGGAAGCTGGGAGAAGTTCCTTTTGTGCCGCCTCGACGCGTTTCCTCAGGCTACGACCTGACTTTCTCAAGAGGATCATCCTCTTGAGAAAGTCAGGTCGTAGCCTGAGGAAACGCGTCGAGGCGGCACAAAAGGAACTTCTCCCAGCTTCCCTGTTATCAATGCCATTTGGAGTATCCCTCGGCATAAGCTGAATTCTCACACGGCGATCCGGAAGCCGTTTTGGGGATTGTGAGCTACGAGGTGACGGACATCACACCCCTGACATTTGGTGATACAATCTGGGATTGGTTTTATTGTGCCTGTTTATTTTGTAACACTGTACGTGCGATTTACACGTTTTTTTATTGTTTGATATTAAATGATTTTACACTTAGAGTGGGTTGCGCTCTGTGTTTTATCTTGTTTTCCAATAAAAAAACCTAAATACACGCTAAAAATGCAAAAACAATTAAATATAAAAGTTCATAAGAATAAAAAGAAACAAAGTACAGCTGCGGAGGATCCAGTGCAGACTGAAGACCCTTGGTAGGAAGGAGAGCCTGATGCGATGCCGATTTTCTGTTACCTATGTGTAAGTACCGATGTGCTTTTTTCTTGTGAAAATCTTGATGTTTACTTAAGCAGACACCTTCTGTCTCCCATTCAGACAGCTTTCAGGATTCAGGACGCTTACTCCCTAGGAAGATTAAACAACCTGCAGTTTGCAACTGCCGTTCTGAAAGATCTGTGAGGAGAACTCTGTGGAGAAAGACGCTTGTTTGAAAACCTTGCAAGAGCATCAGTTTCTAAATAGAAGTCACTTTATAACTTTGTTTCTTTTTATTCTTATGAACTTTTATATTGAATTGTTTTTGCATTTTTAGCGTGTATTAAGTTTTTTTATTATTTAGCGTGTATTTAGTTTTAGAGAGTAGGACCAGTCTATAGTTATTATTTTAGGTTAGATTAGTTTATATTTCACAACTTTATGTGGTTACTTTTATGTAATTTTGAAGATTAAAACTATAAGATCATATGAAATTTAAAATTTATGTGTTTCTTTAAATTCCCCAGTTGTCTTTTTAATCAATTCATAAATTTAAATTATAATAAATTTGTTTAAATTCAGATCATTTTGAACTAATTTATTCATGAGCTTGTTATTAGGACACATTTGTTTGCCATATTTTTATTGATATATATATATAAAGTTGCACTTGGTTACCTAATTAGGGAAAATAAAATACAATAAAAATCTTTCTTTGGGGGGGCGGAGCCGGCCATCAAACCTAATGGCCGCACAAGAGTAGAGCTCCGCAGCAAAGAGCTCATTTGGGCATGATTTTACAGCTCAAAGTGCCATAAAAATGAGACACTAATACAGTTCCTAACCAGATAACAGCTGGGGATCTTTTTCACTGAAAATATGAGCAGCTCATCTTAAACACCACTCCAGGGGACAAAAGTAGGCCCTGCATACCTCCACCATACCTGCACCACGCAACTAGTGCTGAACCGGGACTCCGGAAAAACAACGGCGTATTCATCAGCACGATACCGGAGAAGCACTTGCTTGAATCAGCTACTCAGATAAAGGTATAGTGGATCTACATTATTTTATTGTCACACACAAGGGACTTAATTAAAACAGCACTAATTTGGGACACGCTACTCCCGGACCCTGAGGCCTCTGTCTATAACTACACATCCTTTGGCAGACATAGAAGAGTAAACACAGCAGACTCAAGGCAGCAGGGCTACAAGTACACCAATAACACGCCAGAACAACGCTAACTGCACACAGGCAAAACCCTCAAACCCTCATTACACTGAGGGAAGAAAAGAGAAAGCAATTCACAGCTGGTCATCTAAGGAAACCAGATAAAGGGCAAACTTGTTATATATTAAACATGGCGTCTAAAATCAAAAATAAGTCTGATAAAACCCCTAAAGCCACCATAACTCAGACTGGAAAGTTGAACTTTTTCAGGCACTTAGAAACATAGGTTGATAAAGAGACTGATGCGCAATCAGAGGCCTCTGAAAGTGAACTAGTGACGCAGCAAGAAAACAATGGCCTACACGATGAGAGGCCACTTACAAGAGCAGATTTAAAATTGCTCCCTACTAAAGCAGATCTCAGTGCCCTAGTACAACAAGTCAACAAAGCAGTCAAAGATGGCTTGGCAGGAGTAAAGAAGGAGTTAGGAGAACTTGGAAATAGAGTCCTAGAATTAGAAGATCAGATGGAAGAGGTACAAAAGTCTGCAGATAATGCTGCTACAGCCATGGAACACCAATATACAGATCTGGAGCATTTACAAAATCAAATGAAAGACTTAGACAACAGAGGGCGCCACCAAAATTTAAGAATACGCGGCATACCTGAAAAAAATCTTGTCTACACAACTCCTTTCCTATCTACAAAACCTGTTTAAATATCTACTTGAAAAGGAAGGAGAAAACATACACATTGAACGAGCTCATAGAGCACTATGACCCAAGCCACAAGAGACATCACCTCCTAGAGATGTGATCCTATGTTGTCATACATTTACAGAAAAAGAAAAAAGCAGCCAGACAAAAATCACTGTTACAATTTGGAGAAGACCAGCTGCAAATCTATACAGACTTAAGCCCCATAACCCTATCTAAAAGGCGGGAAGCAAGGTACTTAACTTTACATTTACAGGATTTAGGAATACAATACAGATGGGGCTTTCCCTTTTCAATTAGAGTAATGAAAGGAGATAAAATTATCCAATATCGAGGCCCTGAAGATTTGGAACATTTTTGCAAGCAATTAAGCATAGCACAACCCACCCTACCAAAGCTAAACAGCGAAAATGAGGAAACCAGAAACAGCAAAATACAGCACCCAGCCACAAAGACCAGAATGGTCCACAGCGACAAAGAAAAGAAAAACTTTCACAAAGGGACACTCATCTTCAACGACTGCTACAGAAGATTAGACATGATTAGAGACTAATCCAAGTGATCTAAAATGCTTGTTTGTATCGTAACCACTCACATGGAGAGCTAAACCACAGCCTTCAGTGTTTGACATCCAGCAGAGATTCTTCCTAATTAGAAGACGCCATACAAACGAAATAGGACCTGTGATGGAACTGTCACAAAGCTAAGTAAACTGCTAAATGGACTTTGATAATTATTAGTTACAGAACCCAAATTGAGTAATAAGGCTTACCAAACACCTTTATTTTCTTTCCCCCTAATCTCTACATTCTCGCTCTCTAGTTAGTAGAATGAGAAACCCCTTTTTTTTAAGTAGAGGAAGAATAAGTTTTCTAATTTTGTTTTTCTATAGAGTTCACATTGTTTATGTCCTTTTATTAATCACCCAATGTTTAAATGTATGGTTACCAAACGTTCTGATGAGATGTACTAATGTGTCTACCTTTCGCAGCACTGTTACAAGTAATGTTTCCGGTCTAGATAAGGATCTGAGCTACTTCCACTCTACACTGCTAATAAACAGTAAAAAAGTCACACGCATCACGAACTCCAGCCGCCAGGTAAGAGCGAGACTTTACAGAGCTCCTGACACCATAGAGACCTTATCATGACACCATTTAAAGTACATATACTCACGCAAAACGCTAAGGGCCTTAACTCCCCGACTAAGAGATCGGCGGCGCTACGAAACTTAGCTAGTCACACAAACTCAATATTTTTTATGCAAGAAACCCATTTTGTTGCTGGAGCAGATCCTAGCTTCAGATCAAGGGACTTCCCAGAGGGATACCATAATGCATACTCAGTTAAGAAACACAGAGTTAGTATACTTTTTCACAGAAACCTACACTTCCAACTCCATAACAAGGCCACTGACCAAGAGGGAAGGATCTTGGTCCTGACTGGCCTCTTGCAAAATGTACCGGTAACTCTAGTTAACGTATATGCCCCACATAATTCTAAACACAAATTTTTCCAACAACTACATACACTTATAGCAACACACCAAAAAGTTATTTTAATATTAGGGGGAGACTTGAACACCACTCTGGACCCCACGTTAGACACCTCTGCTAAGACACTTAAGCCCGGAAGTAGAGCCCCGCATAAGTTGTACCACTGCTTAGAACAATTGGGACTCATAGATGGGTGGAGAGTGCAACACCCCAGGCAACGTAATTACACCTTTTATTCCCATCCTTGGTTGACATACACAAGAATTGACTATCTATTCATAGATAGGAATCACTTATCTATTCTAGCAGACTCAAATATCCACTCAACCTCCTGGTCAGACCACTCGGCAGTTAGACTATATCTCCAGTGGCCAGACAAACCAGTAACACCGTACATTTGGAAATTAGATGAATCCTTATTACACTACCCAGACACACAAGAAACTATTTGTACATCTGTAACAGAATACTTCCAATTTAATTGTAATACAGAAACACAATATAAATACATCTGGGAGGCACAAAAAGCAGTTATCAGGGGCGAATGCATGAAACTCAAAGCACATAGAAATAAGATGTACAAACAGACCGTCACTAGGCTATCTACCTCGCTTAATCAAGCCAAACTACTCCACAAACAAACACCTACAAACCGAAACTTATTGTTAGAAGTTACAAAGATCAGAAATGACCTGAATGAGCTGCTTACTAAAGAAGCTCAAAGGAAAGCCTTAACATTACGGAAAACTTTCTTCTACAAAGGAAACAGAATAGGTCCAAGGCTAGCGAGAGCACTGAAGGCGCGCACAGTTAAATCACATATAAGTAGACTGTTAACCCCAGATAACAAAACATTGATCGACAGCAAAGAGATTGCCAATCACTTTGGTGCATACTATAGAGAACTCTACAACTTACCAACACAGCATAGCGACTTACACCCGGATATGTCAGAATATGTAAACAAAGCAGATTTACCTGTTATATCCCCCGCACTTCGCTCGGAGCTAGAGGCCCCGATAACCTTGCAGGAAATCCTTTCAGCAATTAAATCTCTGCCCTCTGGGAAAAGCCCGGGACCAGATGGGTTCTCAAACGCATACTATAAAAAATATAAGTCCATATTAGCGCCTTGCCTTCTTAAGTTATACCAGTCTTTAGATCAATAGGGTCAAGAGCTTTCAACAGAAACTCAACTGGCCCATGTTTCAGTTATACAGGGAGTGCAGAATTATTAGGCAACGCTAACTGCACACAGGCAAAACCCTCAAACCCTCATTACACTGAGGGAAGAAAAGAGAAAGCAATTCACAGCTGGCCATCTAAGGAAACCAGATAAAGGGCAAGCTTTTTATATATTAAACATGGTGTCTAAAAGCAAAAATAAGTCTGATAAAACCCCTAAAGCCACCATAACTCAGACTGGAAAGTTGAACTTTTTCAGGCACTTAGAAACACAGGTTGATAAAGAGACTGATGCGCAATCAGAGGCCTCTGAAAGTGAACTAGTGACGCAGCAAGAAAACAATGGCCTACACGATGAGAGGCCACTTACAAGAGCAGATTTAAAATTGCTCCCTACTAAAGCAGATCTCAGTGCCTTAGTACAACAAGTCAGCAAAGCAGTCAAAGACGGCTTGGCAGGAGTAAAGAAGGAGTTAGGAGAACTTGGAAATAGAGTCCTAGAATTAGAAGATCAGATGGAAGAGGTACAAAAGTCTGCAGATAATGATGCTACAGCCATGGAACACCAATATACAGATCTGGAGCATTTACAAAATCAAATGAAAGACTTAGACAACAGAGGGCGCCACCAAAATTTAAGAATACGCGGCATACCTGAAAAAAATCTTGTCTACACAACTCCTTTCTTATCTACAAAACCTGTTTAAATATCTACTTGAAAAGGAAGGAGAAAACATACACATTGAACGAGCTCATAGAGCACTACGACCCAAGCCACAAGAGACATCACCTCCTAGAGATGTGATCCTATGTTGTCATAAATTTACAGAAAAAGAAAAAAGCAGCCAGACAAAAATCACCGTTACAATTTGGAGAAGACCAGCTGCAAATCTATACAGACTTAAGCCCCATAACCCTATCTAAAAGGAGGGAAGCAAGGTACTTAACTTTACATTTACGGGATTTAGGAATACAATACAGATGGGGCTTTCCCTTTTCAATTAGAGTAATGAAAGGAGATAAAATTATCCAATATCGAGGCCCTGAAGATTTGGAACATTTTTGCAAGCAATTAAGCATAGCACAACCCACCCTACCAAAGCTAAACAGCGAAAATGAGGAAACCAGAAACAGCAAAATACAGCAACCAAGCCACAAAGACCAGAATGGTCCACAGCAACAAAGAAAAGAAAAACTTTCACAAAGGGACACTCATCTTCAACGACCGCTACAGAAGATTAGACATGATTAGAGACTAATCCAAGTGATCTAAAATGCTCGTTTGTATCGTAACCACTCACATGGAGAGCTAAACCATAGCCTTCACTGTTTGACATCCAGCAGAGATTCTTCCTAATTAGAAGACGCCATACAAACGAAATAGGACCTGTGATGGAACTGTCACAAAGCTAAGTAAACTGCTAAATGGACTTTGATAATTATTAGTTACAGAACCCAAATTGAGTAATAAGGCTTACCAAACACCTTTATTTTCTTTCCCCCTAATCTCTACATTTTCGCTCTCTAGTTAGTAGAATGAGAAACCCCTTTTTTTTAAGTAGAGGAAGAATAAGTTTTCTAATTTTGTTTTTCTATAGAGTTCACATTGTTTATGTCCTTTTATTAATCACCCAATGTTTAAATGTATGGTTACCAAACGTTCTGATGAGATGTACTAATGTGTCTACCTTTTGCAGCACTGTTACAAGTAAAGTTTCCGGTCTAGATAAGGATCTGAGCTACTTCCACTCTACACTGCTAATAAACAGTAAAAAAGTCACACGCATCACGAACTCCAGCCGCCAGGTAAGAGCGAGACTTTACAGAGCTCCTGACACCATAGAGACCTTATCATGACACCATTTAAAGTACATATACTCACGCAAAACGCTAAGGGCCTTAACTCCCCGACTAAGAGATCGGCGGCGCTACGAAACTTAGCTAGTCACACAAACTCAATATTTTTTATGCAAGAAACCCATTTTGTTGCTGGAGCAGATCCTAGCTTCAGATCAAGGGACTTCCCAGAGGGATACCATAATGCCTACTCAGTTAAGAAACACGGAGTTAGTATACTTTTTCACAGAAACCTACACTTCCAACTCCATAACAAGGCCACTGACCAAGAGGGAAGGATCTTGGTCCTGACTGGCCTCTTGCAAAATGTACCGGTAACTCTAGTTAACGTATATGCCCCACATAATTCTAAACACAAATTTTTCCAACAACTACATACACTGATAGCAACACACCAAAAAGGTATTTTAATATTAGGGGGAGACTTGAACACCACTCTGGACCCCACGTTAGACACCTCTGCTAAGACACTTAAGCCCGGAAGTAGAGCCCCGCATAAGTTGTACCACTGCTTAGAACAATTGGGACTCATAGATGGGTGGAGAGTGCAACACCCCAGGCAACGTAATTACACCTTTTATTCCCATCCTTGGTCGACATACACAAGAATTGACTATCTATTCATAGATAGGAATCACTTATCTATTCTAGCAGACTCAAAAATCCACTCAACCTCCTGGTCAGACCACTCGGCAGTTAGACTATATCTCCAGTGGCCAGACAAACCAGTAACACCGTACATTTGGAAATTAGATGAATCCTTATTACACTACCCAGACACACAAGAAACTATTTGTACATCTGTAACAGAATACTTCCAATTTAATTGTAATACAGAAACACAATATAAATACATCTGGGAGGCACACAAAGCAGTTATCAGGGGCGAATGCATGAAACTCAAAGCACATAGAAATAAGATGTACAAACAGACCGTCACTAGGCTATCTACCTCGCTTAATCAAGCCAAACTACTCCACAAACAAACACCTACAAACCGAAACTTATTGTTAGAAGTTACAAAGATCAGAAATGACCTGAATGAGCTGCTTACTAAAGAAGCTCAAAGGAAAGCCTTAACATTACGGAAAACTTTCTTCTACAAAGGAAACAGAATAGGTCCAAGGCTAGCGAGAGCACTGAAGGCGCGCACAGTTAAATAAGTAGACTGTTAACCCCAGATAACAAAACATTGATCGACAGCAAAGAGATTGCCAATCACTTTGGTGCATACTATAGAGAACTCTACAACTTACCAACACAGCATAGCGACTTACACCCGGATATGTCAGAATATGTAAACAAAGCAGATTTACCCGTTATATCCCCCGCACTTCGCTCAGAGCTAGAGGCCCCGATAACCTTGCAGGAAATCCTTTCAGCAATTAAATCTCTGCCCTCTGGGAAAAGCCCGGGACCAGATGGGTTCTCAAACGCATACTATAAAAAATATAAGTCCATATTAGCGCCTTGCCTTCTTAAGTTATACCAGTCTTTAGATCAATAGGGTCAAGAGCTTTCAACAGAAACTCAACTGGCCCATGTTTCAGTTATACAGGGAGTGCAGAATTATGAGGCAAGTTGTATTTTTGAGGATTAATTTTATTTATTGAACAACAACCATGTTCTCAATGAACCCAAAAAACTCATTAATAACAAAGCTGAATAGTTTTGGAAGTAGTTTTTAGTTTGTTTTTAGTTATAGCTATTTTAGGGGGATATCTGTGTGTGCAGGTGACTATTACTGTGCATAATTATTAGGCAACTTAACAAAAAACAAATATATACCCATTTCAATTATTTATTTTTACCAGTGAAACCAATATAACATCTCAACATTCACAAATATACATTTCTGACATTCAAAAACAAAACAAAAACAAATCAGTGACCAATATAGCCACCTTTCTTTGCAAGGACACTCAAAAGCCTGCCATCCATGGATTCTGTCAGTGTTTTGATCTGTTCACCATCAACATTGCATGCAGCAGCAACCACAGCCTCCCAGACACTATTCAGAGAGGTGTACTGTTTTCCCTCCTTGTAAATCTCACATTTGATGATGGACCACAGGTTCTCAATGGGGTTCAGATCAGGTGAACAAGGAGGCCATGTCATTAGATTTTCTTCTTTTATACCCTTTCTTGCCAGCCACGCTGTGGAGTACTTGGACGCGTGTGTTGGAGCATTGTCCTGCATGAAAATCATGTTTTTCTTGAAGGATGCAGACTTCTTCCTGTACCACTGCTTGAAGAAGGTGTCTTCCAGAAACTGGCAGTAGGACTGGGAGTTGAGCTTGACTCCATCCTCAACCCGAAAAGGCCCCACAAGCTCATCTTTGATGATACCAGCCCAAACCAGTACTCCACCTCCACCTTGCTGGCGTCTGAGTCGGACTGGAGCTCTCTGCCCTTTACCAATCCAGCCACGGGCCCATCCATCTGGCCCATCAAGACTCACCCTCATTTCATCAGTCCATAAAACCTTAGAAAAATCAGTCTTGAGATATTTCTTGGCCCAGTCTTGACGTTTCAGCTTGTGTGTCTTGTTCAGTGGTGGTCGTCTTTCAGCCTTTCTTACCTTTGCCATGTCTCTGAGTATTGCACACCTTGTGCTTTTGGGCACTCCAGTGATGTTGCAGCTCTGAAATATGGCCAAACTGGTGGCAAGTGGCATCTTGGCAGCTGCACGCTTGACTTTTCTCAGTTCATGGGCAGTTATTTTGCGCCTTGGTTTTTCCACACGCTTCTTGCGACCCTGTTGACTATTTTGAATGAAACGCTTGATTGTTCGATGATCACGCTTCAGAAGTTTTGCAATTTTAAGAGTGCTGCATCCCTATGCAAGATATCTCACTATTTTTGACTTTTCTGAGCCTGTCAAGTCCTTCTTTTGACCCATTTTGCCAAAGGAAAGGAAGTTGCCTAATAATTATGCACACCTGATATAGGGTGTTGATGTCATTAGACCACACCCCTTCTCATTACAGAGATATCACCTAATATGCTTAATTGGTAGTAGGCTTTCGAGCCTATACAGCTTGGAGTAAGACAACATGCATAAAGAGGATGATGTGGTCAAAATACTAATTTGCCTAATAATTCTGCACTCCCTGTATTAAAGCCCAATAAGGAACCCTCAGACCCTAAAAGCTACCGACCCATCTCCCTCCTAAATACAGACTTGAAACTATTAGGCAAAATTATAGCGAAAAGGTTAAACAAGATACTTCTAGAAGTAATTCACTTAGACCAAGTGGGCTTTGTCCCAAGAAGGGAAGCAAGGGACAATACCATCAAAGCACTGACATTGATGAATTATATTAAATATAACAAAATACCCGCGGTCTTCATAGCCACAGATGCAGAAAAGGCCTTCGACCGCATCAATTGGCAGTTCATTAGGACAACATTGTTAGCGGTCGGTATAGGCCCGAGAATGCTAGACAGGATTTTCAGTTTGTATACACACCCTACAGCGCAAGTGAAAGTAAATGGGATACTGTCCAACCCTTTTAAAATAAGTAATGGCACGAGACAGGGGTGCCCCTTGTCCCCCCTGCTATTCGTACTCACAATGGAAGTATTAGCATCCCATGTAAAGAACAATCAAAATATCAGAGGGATAGAATTAGGACAAAATAGTTTTAAAATAGCACTTTACGCAGACAATGTCCTCTTCATAGTCAGTAACCCCCGACATTCAATATGGGAAATCATGGTTAAATTAGAAAGATTCGGAAATTTTTCCAATTTCCTAATAAACAACACAAAATCACAAATTCTAAATATCTCAATGCCCACGGATGAGTTCAGATCGCTATCAAAAATAAGTCCACTTAAATTACAAGAGAGATCTATTAAATATTTAGGTGTACAGTTAAATCCAGACATGAAAGCATTATTCAAAGACAATTACACAGCTCTCCTACACTCAGTCAAAAGAGACTTGCACACATGGTCAAATAAACCTATCTCATGGTGGGGACGTACTCAATGCATAAAGATGACAACATTGCCCAGAATCCTATACATACTACAGGCTCTCCCCATAACACTACCAAACTACCGGAAACAGATCCCCCCTTTTCCCAATACCACATAACGCAGAATTAATAGGAGGACTAGATGATAATTTCCAGAGAGCGACAGAGTGGTCATACACCACCCCACTAGCCCGCTTCATTAAAGATGGCATTCTTCAACGTAGTGATCAATTGAAAGACGTAGCATCAGGTACTTACTCTTCATGGCTCAAACACATGCAACTATCTCACTTAATCTCCACATCCCCACACAAAGCCGACTTTCTCAGAGGACAATATAGAGATTCACTTCCGAAATATTCTTACTAACGATTTCGTACTCACACCCAGTATGGCACTACTAAATAAACCGAAAAGGTGAGAGTAAGCGCTAAAAGAGCTTAAAAGGCTAACAAACTTGTGGCTAAATCTTACAATTTATTACCTTCGATAAAGGCTAAACATAAACAAATATCACAATAAAACCACAATAACACAATAAAATTAGAAACATGGATCCATGTCTAACTTCTAAAAACAAAAGTACATAATAAAATCTCCTGGGAGATGCGAATTACAGTGGGAGTTTTGACACTCCTTGATAGTGATACACAAGTGTGGGAAGTTGAATAAAAATACAAATATTAATACTTATAAGCAAAGTTATAAACCAGAAAACGATTCCAAACTCACAATGTCAATCAAATATAAAGTAAATCAAAAAATGGTGAAAAAATGGTGGAAAATGTAAAATGTGAATGTTCGTATTAAACCGTGGGTGTGTCCTCCAACGTTGCTGATGGGTAGTGAGAGATCTATAGTCAAATATAGATGTTAGATGAAGTTGTGGAAAAATGAGTAAAAATGAGTGAAAAATATAATTCAACCTTTAGGCAAAGGTCATTTAGAACCAAAAGACAAAAAACAGAAAGCAAAACATAGAAAAAATAATAATAAATGAAAAAATCCACTTTGGTGAAATCATATATGAAATGTAGCAATCCAAAAAAGAGTTTGTGTTAGTTATGTGCAAAAAATGGGGGATTAAAACAAATTCTGTGCCCAGTGAGTTCAATGTCCCATCCGATGTTAAAAGTAAAATCACAATAAATAGCAACAAAAAAACCTGTAGGAAAACAAAGAAAAACAAAATAGTGCAACACTGTATACAATAGATAATAATGGTAATTAAAATCAAGCTCACCAGTATGCCAACGCGTTTCGGCCTAGATTAGGCCTTTCTCAAGACTATACTGTGTAGTGATCTCTGGGAGCTTTAAATAGAGAGTGTGAGAAAACAATTGGTGCCGTTTTGGCGCCAAAATCGGAAAGACTTCCCTTTCCTGTTTGCCCCATTGCATCTCTGGGATGTTTCCTGTGGTTTCTATCCTATTCCCATCCAACCTGTATTAGTTGTAAATTAGAGAGCCTCTATTCTATGTATCGGTCTAGAAATGGCCTTATTGTTCCTAAGGGTTATTTGGCAATCATTCCGGTACTCTTCTACAGTGGCTCTATACATCCTTTATGTATAGTAATAAATTGTTTGCTGTCTGCGGACTGATTTCCCTTTTTTTTTTTTTTTTTTTTTTTTTTGTGTTGATGTTATTATTAGGGAATGGATGCTTACTTTAGATCAACCTAATCCTTATATAGTCAGAAGCGCTCAAATCGGAAGACACCGGATGTTTACACAGCCGACTTCCGCCTTAGCTCCTTGGATGCGCTCAGATCGGGAGATACCGGATGCTTACACAGCCGACTTCCGCCCTGATTGATTTGCTCCATTACGTTATGGAGTGTGACCGGAAGTGAAGTCATGTCTTCCGGTTTGGCTTCTGGTTGTTGTGGTAGATTACCACATTTGTCAGTTTTATTGTCAATGCCGGTTTTGGTTAGAACCTGATATGTCCATATTTAGGCTTTAGCTTCATATGTATGTGCATTTTAAAAGTAAATCAGAGTGAAATTGTCAAATCAATATATTTAGTAAATTAGTGGGATATATATTCAGAGTCTTCATGATATTATGAAACTTCTTAATCTGTCACTACTTTGTGGAACGGCTATAATTATCTAGCTTTTCTCAATATTTGTAACGATCTCTATTCTGATCTGTTAGTCTGTATTAGAAAAAGACAAATAAAACAAATTAAACCCTGTGTTTGTGTATTTCTCACTACCTACTGTTATGGTCAACAGAGGTGAGGTGGATCTGTTATATATATCCTAAAATGGAGTTTTAGAGTTCACCGGAGTTGTTATCTTTCTGTTAAGTGAACCCGTTAGTTATGGATACACTGAGAGTTTGGACCTTACTGTTCTTTCAGATGGAGTTATAAACTCAAGGTACTTGAGTGGTACATTAGATAAATACGTGGGTGTCTTACTAAGGGTGGCTATTTCTCAAATATAAGCTGGGGTCTGATAATGATCAAGAAGATCTATTCTTATAGGTGACTTATGTTAGATATTCTAACATCCATAGTGTAACTTTACTTGGATCCTTAGTTTGCTTGTTGTGCTTTAGGATTTACCATTTTATTCTTCATTGGGCTATAATTTATGGATCAGATTGTGAACGAGGGATCTACTAATGAGGGATTCATGTTCCATTCGAAAGTTCTATCCTAAGTAAATGTCTAGGTGTTGTTGAATTAGATATTACTGAATGATTTCTTAAAAACTGTTTTCTAAATAGTTATTTTTGGTGTATGGATCTGTTGTCAGACATAATGTACTATTGTTTATATCATTCTTTGTGTCCATTATATTTATACTGGTATATTTCTATACTACAGTAAATTTCTAACTGATACTTGGTTCTTGTCTTTATTATAGAGTTTTGTAAGCACCCTGATTAGATAGTGCAGGACAGGTATTCTATTCTTTCTTAGTTCATCCTTGGTCTATTTCAAAAGGTAGATGTTTAGCAGTTATAGCTTTTAGTTAAATTGCTGACTGGGATGTATTCATTTCGAGGTCCACCTGGTGTGTGTTTAACCAGGATGCTTCCTTATTCTAGACCTGGGAGATCAAAGTTATGGTAACCATCTCAGTGGGCTTATATTATGGTCAAGGTACCAATTATGTCTTATATGGGAACTGTTATTTAATAGAAAGCAAGTGTGTTAGGTCTTCCTTATGATTTAGACCTTTGGGATAAAGACAGTCCATCAAAAAGATCCATCTTGACTCATTAAATAATAGTCTCTGTTCGTGGTTCCCTCCTCGCCAGTCTGCTTTTACCTTTTGGATCTCACTACCCATCAGCAACGTTGGAGGACACACCCACGGTTTAATACGAACATTCACATTTTACATTTTCCACCATTTTTTCACCATTTTTTGATTGACTTTATATTTGATTGACATTGTGAGTTTGGAATCGTTTTCTGGTTTATAACTTTGCTTATAAGTATTAATATTTGTATTTTTATTCAACTTCCCACACTTGTGTATCACTATCAAGGAGTGTCAAAACTCCCACTGTATTTCGCATCTCCCAGGAGATTTTATTATGTACTTTTGTTTTTAGAAGTTAGACATGGATCCATGTTTCTAATTTTATTGTGTTATTGTGGTTTTATTGTGATATTTGTTTATGTTTAGCCTTTATCGAAGGTAATAAATTGTAAGATTTAGCCACAAGTTTGTTAGCCTTTTAAGCTCTTTTAGCGCTTACTCTCACCTTTTCGTATTAGTACTGTTATCAGCCGACTAGGAGGCTAACTGTTAGTAAGCTTAAGGCCCCACTGTAGCGCTCGGTCCAATTCTCTCCATTTTAGATTGTTTTTTCCTAGTAGGTCTTTGAGCTGCTACCCTTTAGGACAGCTGTCAGCGGCATTATATGCTTAAGAACACTGCCCGCACACACCCTTAATTATAGTTATGGATCTGTTGTCAACACTAAGAAGGGATATCACCCTAAGTATCACTACACCGATAGATGGCAATATTGATGATCCAGATAGAATAGATATTCCATCCATATTCAAAAATTTAGAGAAACTCCTCATCTCTGAAGTCAAATATAAGGCCGAAATTTCATTTTTAAATAAATGTTTGGAACTCGACATCATCCCTAAAGGCCTGAGTATTAGAAAGGAGTGCTCATTTCAGCTAGCTGATCCAGACTTTGCTGAGAAATGGATGAATATTCTCTTGGAAACATCGAGACAACTAATGAAATTGATCATTGAGTTCAAGTCTTCCCTAATCACCAAATTAGACGACGAGATTAAAGATGACGAAGTACTGTTAACCAATTTGGACAGTACAGGACCTGAGTCTAAGGAGATAGCTGAAAGAAGGGATACACTAATCAAACGGGTCACAAAAACAAGAGAAGATGTGATCCAAAAGAAGATGAAGAAGCTAAACAGAGAACTGGACACCAAGAATTTGGCGGATGGGAATAACACACGAGGGAATGACCCATCATATGAGACAAGGGAGGTATATCCACAAGAAACATTAGAACGAGATCCTAAAGAGAAAGATGAAGACACACGAGATAACTGGACAGAGGTCAACTACAGAAAAAAGAAAACACAGGGGCACTATCTCAAAACAGGGAATGAGGGTTACGGAAGACGTAGAACACATTTCCGCTCCCCTGTGAGAACAAATAATAGCCACTATCCCAACACGAGAGACTCTATATACAATAGAGATCACGGATACAACATGTATCAGGCAGATGAACAATACCACAGAGAATACAATGATTATGGTTACTCCAAAAGGAGACCATGGTACAGTAATAGAAGAAATCAAGATCAAACTTACTGGGAACACGAACCTGGGTTCGGGAGCAGCAGGCAGAACTATGGACATTTCCGTCCACAGACCTACCATCACAAACGCCAACATTACTACCATGATGATAGAAGATCACCACCCCGTTGGAGGGCAAATTATAGAAATGAAGGGACAAACCATTTAAGGTCCGATGAAAAATCATACGCTCAGACAGGCTATAGAGAACACAACCAGAATATGCACAAAGGATATAGAAAACTAAGCTGGAAAGATGATCGTTCTTACATCCAGAGAGATCCACAATGGAATAATAACCAACAACACTCCAATGTGCGAGAGGGCCAACACACACATACCCCACAACAACCTAGGCCCCTCACAATGCAAGAAAATGCCCAAGGAACAGACAAAGTTTTTTTAGGGGAGAGCCCCCTACCACCAAGGGAAAAAGAGAAAAACAAACAAACACTAAAAAGAAAAAATATGGATACAGACGAACAATCATGTTCCACAAGCAGAAAAAGACCCTTAGAGGATCCAGAGGGGGCAGTAGATCAAGGAAACAGAAGCCAGATCAGACAACAGTACTAGGCTCCAAGAACAATAACCCCACTAGTGATGGCACCGACAAAACGATTAAAGGACTGTTTAATCTGAGTTCTACCACACTGACAGAAAAAGAAACAGAGGTACTCTCATACGGACTGAGCTTTGCCCCATCCAAAAAGATGGACAAATTCCAAACCTTTATAAGTGCCAAGGAACTAGTTAGGAAGCTAACCCTAAAAAGGCATTTCCTAAAATCTCCAATTGAGGCATATCCAACATCTCAAATAACTAATGTCAATGACCGGTTTGTACATACCGACCTAAAGGCCAAGTCTTCATTTTACCCCATCACCAGCAAAGGGAATTATATCGAGACATTCGAAATGAATGTCTGCCAAGACATAAGGATCCTGAAACTATCAAAATGCAACCAGATTAGACATAATCTAACAAGACCACAACTGGAGACAATCAAAAACCTAGAAAGGAATCACCAATTAATCATCAAACCAGCCGATAAAGGTGGCGGTATCGTCATTATGGATAAGACCAAATATGAGGACGAATGTCTGAGGATTTTGAGTGATGTCAGTACCTATCAAAAACTCTGTAACAATCCAGTTGCAAGGTTCAAGAAAGAACTAGAGGTCCTCCTTGGAGAAGCAAAAACAGAGGGAATTCTCAGCGAAAGGGAATATAACTACATCAGAGTATCATACCCAAAAACACCTGTCTTCTACCAACTACCTAAAGTCCACAAGTCTATGATAGATCCACCGGGAAGGCCCATCATATCCGGGATAGGATCCTTGACAAGCAATTTATCTGAGTATGTGGACAAGATATTACAGAAATATGTAGTATCATTTCCATCGTATCTCAGGGATTCGACACAAGTTCTGTCACTACTAAACACAATTTCCTGGAAAGACAACTACATAATGGCTACATGTGACGTTGCGTCACTATATACCAGCATCCCACACAATCTTGGGATAGAGGCAGTCAACTCATTTCTAAAAAAAGATCAGGAAATACCCGACGAACAGAGGATTTTCATACTGGACTGTATCAACTATATCTTGAATCATAATTATTTCTGCAATAACAACCAGTTTTATAAACAACTGTGCGGCACAGCAATGGGGACCAGGTTCGCGCCAAGCTATGCCAATCTTTATATAGGCGCATGGGAAAACATCTTCTGGGACTCATGCCCAGCTGGCGTGGACCTGGTCCAGTATTCAAGATATATAGATGACATTTTTATAATTTGGAGTGGCTCATTGGAAGATCTGCTGTATACTATTAATATAATGAACAACAACGAGAAAAATCTGAAGTTCACACACCAATACAGCCAAGAGAAATTGGACTTCTTGGATCTGAGGATTGAGGTGAAGAACGGCAAGCTTGAGACGTCAACCTTCTTTAAGGAGGTTGACTGTAATAACTATATACACAACACAAGCTGCCATCATCCTACCTGGAAATCAAACATACCGAAGGGCCAATTTTTGAGGGTGAGGAAAAACTGTTCAACAACCGAAAAATGGACCACACAGGTGAACCTATTGAAACAGCGCTTCTTAGAAAGGGGGTATGATAAAGAATCCCTGGATGAAAAAATCAAAGAAGTTGGCAAGATCAATAGAGAGAACCTCCTGCGCTACAAAAATAAACCAAAAAAGATCTGGAATGACATAATAATAGATGTCCCCATGATTTCGGAATATTGTGAGAACAGATACATCCTGGAAAGGATTATCAAGAAACATTGGGCTATACTCAAAGAGGACGACGTGATTGGGGAAAAGCTGATCTCACAACCAAAATTCATTTACAGGAAACTAGGAATTTGAAAACTATGCTAGCTCCTAGCATTCCAAGAAAAGGGAATACCAACTACGTTACAAACTGCCAAAAGAAAAGCATCAAAGGATTCTATCCATGTCCAAGCTGTAAAGCTTGCAAGAATGGTCGAAAGACTGACACCTTTTCATCCTTTCAAAAGAACGAGAAATATAGGATCAAAGAGTTGATCAGATGTAACGATAAAAATATCATCTATCTAGTCTCCTGCACCTGTGGGTTGCAATACGTAGGGCAAACATCAAGAGCCCTTAAGGATAGGATTAGGGAACACATCCTATGCATCGAGAAAGGTAGAACGGATACCCCACTTTATAAACACTTTGCGACAACCCATAAGGGAAATCTAAAAGACTTCAGTTTTTTTGGGAATCCAAAAGGTAAAAGCAGACTGGCGAGGAGGGAACCACGAACAGAGACTATTATTTAATGAGTCAAGATGGATCTTTTTGATGGACTGTCTTTATCCCAAAGGTCTAAATCATAAGGAAGACCTAACACACTTGCTTTCTATTAAATAACAGTTCCCATATAAGACATAATTGGTACCTTGACCATAATATAAGCCCACTGAGATGGTTACCATAACTTTGATCTCCCAGGTCTAGAATAAGGAAGCATCCTGGTTAAACACACACCAGGTGGACCTCGAAATGAATACATCCCAGTCAGCAATTTAACTAAAAGCTATAACTGCTAAACATCTACCTTTTGAAATAGACCAAGGATGAACTAAGAAAGAATAGAATACCTGTCCTGCACTATCTAATCAGGGTGCTTACAAAACTCTATAATAAAGACAAGAACCAAGTATCAGTTAGAAATTTACTGTAGTATAGAAATATACCAGTATAAATATAATGGACACAAAGAATGATATAAACAATAGTACATTATGTCTGACAACAGATCCATACACCAAAAAATAACTATTTAGAAAACAGTTTTTAAGAAATCATTCAGTAATATCTAATTCAACAACACCTAGACATTTACTTAGGATAGAACTTTCGAATGGAACATGAATCCCTCATTAGTAGATCCCTCGTTCACAATCTGATCCATAAATTATAGCCCAATGAAGAATAAAATGGTAAATCCTAAAGCACAACAAGCAAACTAAGGATCCAAGTAAAGTTACACTATGGATGTTAGAATATCTAACATAAGTCACCTATAAGAATAGATCTTCTTGATCATTATCAGACCCCAGCTTATATTTGAGAAATAGCCACCCTTAGTAAGACACCCACGTATTTATCTAATGTACCACTCAAGTACCTTGAGTTTATAACTCCATCTGAAAGAACAGTAAGGTCCAAACTCTCAGTGTATCCATAACTAACGGGTTCACTTAACAGAAAGATAACAACTCCGGTGAACTCTAAAACTCCATTTTAGGATATATATAACAGATCCACCTCACCTCTGTTGACCATAACAGTAGGTAGTGAGAAATACACAAACACAGGGTTTAATTTGTTTTATTTGTCTTTTTCTAATACAGACTAACAGATCAGAATAGAGATCGTTACAAATATTGAGAAAAGCTAGATAATTATAGCCGTTCCACAAAGTAGTGACAGATTAAGAATTTTCATAATATCATGAAGACTCTGAATATATATCCCACTAATTTACTAAATATATTGATTTGACAATTTCACTCTGATTTACTTTTAAAATGCACATACATATGAAGCTAAAGCCTAAATATGGACATATCAGGTTCTAACCAAAACCGGCATTGACAATAAAACTGACAAATGTGGTAATCTACCACAACAACCAGAAGCCAAACCGGAAGACATGACTTCACTTCCGGTCACACTCCATAACGTAATGGAGCAAATCAATCAGGGCGGAAGTCGGCTGTGTAAGCATCCGGTATCTCCCGATCTGAGCGCATCCAAGGAGCTAAGGCGGAAGTCGGCTGTGTAAACATCCGGTGTCTTCCGATTTGAGCGCTTCTGACTATATAAGGATTAGGTTGATCTAAAGTAAGCATCCATTCCCTAATAATAACATCAACACAAAAAAAAAAAAAAAAAAAAAAAAAGGGAAATCAGTCCGCAGACAGCAAACAATTTATTACTATACATAAAGGATGTATAGAGCCACTGTAGAAGAGTACCGGAATGATTGCCAAATAACCCTTAGGAACAATAAGGCCATTTCTAGACCGATACATAGAATAGAGGCTCTCTAATTTACAACTAATACAGGTTGGATGGGAATAGGATAGAAACCACAGGAAACATCCCAGAGATGCAATGGGGCAAACAGGAAAGGGAAGTCTTTCCGATTTTGGCGCCAAACGGCACCAATTGTTTTCTCACACTCTCTATTTAAAGCTCCCAGAGATCACTACACAGTATAGTCTTGAGAAAGGCCTAATCTAGGCCGAAACGCGTTGGCATACTGGTGAGCTTGATTTTAATTACCATTATTATCTATTGTATACAGTGTTGCACTATTTTGTTTTTCTTTGTTTTCCTACAGGTTTTTTTGTTGCTATTTATTGTGATTTTACTTTTAACATCGGATGGGACATTGAACTCACTGGGCACAGAATTTGTTTTAATCCCCCATTTTTTGCACATAACTAACACGAACTCTTTTTTGGATTGCTACATTTCATATATGATTTCACCAAAGTGGATTTTTTCATTTATTATTATTTTTTCTATTTTTTGCTTTCTGTTTTTTGTCTTTTGGTTCTAAATGACCTTTGCCTAAAGGTTGAATTATATTTTTCACTCATTTTTACTCATTTTTCCACAACTTCATCTAACATCTATATTTGACTATAGATCTCTCACTACCCATCAGCAACGTTGGAGGACACACCCACGGTTTAATACGAACATTCACATTTTACATTTTCCACCATTTTTTCACCATTTTTTGATTGACTTTATATTTGATTGACATTGTGAGTTTGGAATCGTTTTCTGGTTTATAACTTTGCTTATAAGTATTAATATTTGTATTTTTATTCAACTTCCCACACTTGTGTATCACTATCAAGGAGTGTCAAAACTCCCACTGTAATTCGCATCTCCCAGGAGATTTTATTATGTACTTTTGTTTTTAGAAGTTAGACATGGATCCATGTTTCTAATTTTATTGTGTTATTGTGGTTTTATTGTGATATTTGTTTATGTTTAGCCTTTATCGAAGGTAATAAATTGTAAGATTTAGCCACAAGTTTGTTAGCCTTTTAAGCTCTTTTAGCGCTTACTCTCACCTTTTCGTATTAGTACTGTTATCAGCCGACTAGGAGGCTAACTGTTAGTAAGCTTAAGGCCCCACTGTAGCGCTCGGTCCAATTCTCTCCACTACTAAATAAACCACCCGACTTCCCCTGTAAACTCAGACGTCATTTATTACAGATAGCTTTAAATGAAGTTAAGTCATTGATAGCGCTAAAGTGGAAGACCCAAGAGTCAATAACAGTACAATCATGGATAGAAAAAGTTAGTGAATTATTATCCCTAGAAGAATCTGGCCTTCTTAAATAACAAAGGCTGACCTTTGCTCATGATCTACTGTTTATATGGGAGGACTCATTACACATCACCCGACCTAGACGAATACTGCAAAATATTTAGCCTACAGGCCTGGTGGTTGGAGCAGAAATAACTACAGCAGCCTTTTAACATAGTTCTTGGTAGACACACCTTCTTTCTTTCTTTCTTTCTTTCTTTTTGTAATTGAGTACACAACTAAGAAGTTAAGTTTGAGTAACCTGTTTAATTGTTTAATGGTTTGATTAAGTTCTACTGCTACTATAGTAGCACACAAGAGATGTTTCTATCATTTCATTTGTTAAATATCTAATCGAAACGGTACTTGTTAGAGAAACAGAATACCTATATTTGGAATTATGTGATATCACACTGCTTACCAATCTGTATTTGTTCGGGATCTGTTCCCCGTTACAACATTTTTTCTTATTGTAAACCGTTTGACATCAATAAATATTGAAACTTTAAAAAAAAAAAAAAAAGCGGTCAGTAAAAATTCAAAAAAAAAAATCTTTCTTTGGCATCAGCTGTAGTTTCACTTCTCCCCTTTAAAACTATTAACTTCAGCATTCCTTTGGTTTGCGCACCCATAAAATTATTGCAATACCTTCAATGTTATCTCCATTGCAGGGTTCTCCATGGATCCTGACAAGTTATCTGCAGTTCTTCAGTGGCCTCACTCAGTTGGTCTTCGGTCTATTCAACATTTTTTGGGGTTCGCCAATTACTAAAGAAAGTTTATTAAAAACTTTTCTTCCTTGGTCAAACCTATAACAGACATGACCTGTAAAGAGAATGATCCACTCCATTTTTCACCTACTGCCATTAAGGCCTTTGATAGTCTTAAGAATTCCTTTGCTGCCGCTCCAGTTCTGGCTCATCCTAACCCTGTCCTGCCTTTCGTTCTTGAGGTCGATGCATCTGAGACTGGAGTGCCCTCTTGTCTCAACGTCCTACGCCTGACGGTTCCTTGCATCCATGTGGTTTCTTCTCTAAGAAATTGTCTCCAGCAGAGTGCAATTATTAAATTGGCGACAGGGAATTACTGGACATAATTTTGGCTTTTAAGGAATGGAGGCATCTTCTCAAGGGTACTAGCGTGCCAGTTTTTCGACAATTTTCACCTCTGACCAAGGAGGAGTCTGTACCTACTCCTGTTATACCTCCTGACCATATTTTGGCTACCATACGTACTAATTTGACTTCTCCCTCTGGGGAGGAGATCCTGGCTGCACAAACCAATGCACCTCCTGAGAAACCAAGTGGTAAGTGTTTTGTTTCTGAGAATCTTCGAACTAAACTTATGCACACTTACCACTATCCTAAAGCCACAGGTCACCAAGGCAAGAACCAAATGATTTGGTCTGTAACTCGACAATTCTGGTGGCCAGGTCTTTGTTCTGATGTTGCTGCGTATGTTTCCTCCTGGTCAGTTTGTGCACAGAATAAGACTCCTCGACGTCTTCCTGTGGGTCTTCTTCAACCTATTTCTAATGGTGAGCGTCCTTGGACACATCTTTCCATGGACTTAATTGTTGAGCTCCCTGTTTCCAATGGCAATACTGTTATCCTTATGGTGGTTGACCATTTTTCTAAAATGTCACATTGCATTCCCTTGATGAAGCTGCCTACCGCTCAGGAGCTTGCTTCAATTTTTGCCCGTGAGGTCTTCCGTTTACATGGGTTACCCAAGGAGATAGTGTCGGACCAGGGTAGCCAGTTTGTCTCCAGATTTTGGCATTCCTTTTGTGCTCAAATGGGGATCCAGCTTTCCTTTTCCTCGACATATCACCCTCAATCCAATGGGGCTGCAGAACTGTCTAATCAAGGTCTGGAACAGTTCCTCCATTGCTATGTCTCAGATCACCACAATAATTGGTCTGAACTGTTACCTTGGGCAGAGTTTGCTTGTAATAGTGCTATTAATGCTTCCTCCAAGTTATCCCCGTTCATGGCGAATTATGAGTTTCAACCATCCTTGTTGCCTGATTCATTCATGTCTCAGGGTATTCTGGCTTTGGAGGAGCATCGCAGGCAAACCGTGCCACGTGGGTGCAGATTCAGGATTGCCTTCATCGTTCTATGCAGCGCCAAAAGTTCCAGGCTGATCAAAGGCGTCTGCCCGCACCTTCCTGCCAGGTTGGTGAGAGAGTTTGCCTGTCCTCCCGCAATTTGAACCTTCATGTGCCTTCCAATAAACTGGCTCCCCATTATGTTGGTCCTTTTCAAATACTCTGACGGGTTAATCCTGTGTCCTACGCTCTTGACCTTCCTCCTGCTATGCGCATCTCCAATGTTTTTCATGTCTCCCTCTTGAAACCATTGGTTTGTAATCGATTTACCACTGTGTTGCCTCATCCCCGTCCTATCTTTGTTGACATACAAAGAGAGAAGCACTCTACCAGGAATGAACAACAGCTCAGTGGCTTGTTCTATGGCGATTTACCACCCGGAAGCAGCCTCTTTTAGACCAGTGTGCTTTTCACAGGAGAAAACTTTCCTGAAGTATATCAGTCTGATCCTGCCAAGTAAGGTCAGTCCAGCCCCGAAATACCAGGCAATTCTCCTCTGAACAAGCAACATGACAACCCCAGACGATCGTTTCGGCCTCCTATGGGCTTCGTCAGTGAGGTGCAGCCACATTCCTCTAAGCACACTGGGCAAGGAGTCCACGTCTGGTTTCCCCCATCACCCATAGGGAGACTTCCCCAGGGTCATAATAATTTGCATACAAAGAGAGAAGCGCTCTACCAGGAACGAACAACAGCTCAGTGGCTTGTTCTATGGCGATTTACCACCCAGAAGCAGCCTCTTTTAGACCAGTTTGCTTTTCACAGAAGAAAACTTTCCTGAAGTATATCAGTCTGATCATTGTTGACAACCATGAGGAGTATGAGGTTAGCAGCATTATTGACTCTTGTATGTCCAGGGGCCGTGTACAGTATTTGGTTCACTGGAGGGGCTACAGTCCGGAGAAGCGTTCTTGGGTTCCCTCCTCTGATGTTCATGCTCCCGCCCTCCTCCGCGCCTTCCATGCCCATTTCCCCAATAAGCCTTTTGTCCTCCCACAGGGGAGGGGTCATTGAGGGGAGGGCACTGTCAGGGTTTTCTCCCTGTTGTGTTTGCCATGTGCTGCTGGCAGCCATTTTACTCACCTCTCTTCCTGACTATGGTGCATTGTGGGGGATGCTGCTCATGTCCTGCACTTCCCTTTATGGCCAGACTGGTGTGCATCATCCATGTGAGACAGGATGCTGTCTCAGAATTGTGATGTCATCACTTATTATTTAAAGGGACTCTGTTCAGTATGCTTTGCCTTTGCGTTGTCTCAGACCTGTTTGTGAGAGTTCCTGTGTATTACCTGGCTGTCTGACGTCCTTCCTGGTTCCTGATCCCTGGCTTGTTCCTGATTCTGCTGTTTTCCTTGTTCCTGATTCCGGCTCGTCTGACTATTCGCTTTGGCTCCTGACTCGGCTCATTGGACTACCAATTCTGGTTTTGACTCCTGGATTGTTTTTTGACTTGTGTACTTTTTATTATTTTTTGCTATTAATAAAGGTGTGATTATTTTTGCTCTTCTCGTCTCAGTCTGATTCCTGGCACCCTGACACCCTAACCCTAACACTCCCTAACTTAAATATATATATATTTTTTTAAATAAAACCTACTATTATTACCTAAATAATTCCTATTTAAAACTAAATACATACAGTACCTACCTGTAAAATAAACCCTAAGCTAGCTACAATATAACTAATAGTTACATTGTAGTTAGCTTAGGTGTTATTTTTATTTCACAGGTAAGTTTGAATTTATTTTAACTAGGTAGACTAGTTAGTAAATAGTTATTAACTATTTACTAGCTACCTAGTTAAAATAAATACAAATTCACCTGTAAAATAAAACCTAACCTGAGTTACACTAACACCTAACATTACAATAAATAAATAAATTAAATTAACAAAATACTATTATCTAAATTACAAAAAAAATAAACACTAAATTACACAAAATAAAAAAGAAAGTATCAAAAATAAAAACTAATTAATCCTAATCTAATAGCCCTATCAAAATAACAAAGTCCCCCCCAAAAAAACCTAGCCTACACTAAACTGCCAATGGCCCTTAAAGGGCCTTTTGCGGGGCATTGCCCCAAAGAAATCAGCTCTTTTACCTGCAAAAAAAATACAAACAAACCCCCAACAGTAAAACCTACCACCCACACAAACAAACCCCCCAAATAAAACCCTATCTAAATAGGGCATTTGGATGGGCATTGCCCTTAAAAGGGCATTTTGCTCTTTTACATTGCCCAAAACCCTAGGCTAAAAATAAAACCCACCCAATAAATCCTTAAAAAACCTAGCACTAACCCTTGATGATCCACTTACAGTTTTTGAAGACCGGTCATCCATCCTCATCCAGGCGGCAGAAGTCCTCATCGAAGCCGGCAGAAGTTTTCATCCAAGTGGGCAGAAGTCCTCCTCGAAGCCGGCAGAAATCTTTATCCAAGCGGGCAGAAGTCTTCATCCAGACGACATCTTCTATCTTCATCCATCCAGCGCTGAGCGGGTCCATCTTCAAGACATCCGGCGTGGAGCATCCTCTTCTTATGATGGTTGCTGAAGAATGAAGTTTCCCTTTAAATGACGTCATCCAAGATGGCGTCCCTTACATTCTGATTGGCTGATAGAGTTCTCTATCAGCCAATAGGAATTAAGGGGGGGGTCCTATTGGCTGTTGCAATCATCCAATAGGATTGAGCTTTCATCCTATTGGCTGATCCAATTAGGCAATAGGATTGAGCTCACATTCTATTGGCTATTCCAATCAGTCGGTAGGTGGCGGCGACATTGGGGGTGGCAGATTAGGGGTTAATAAGTGTAATGTAAGTGTCTGCAATATTGGGGGTGGCAGATTAGGGGTGTTTAGACTCAGGGTTTATGTTAGTGTGTTAGGTTTAAACATACATTTTTTTCCCATAGACATCAATGGGGCTGCATTATGGAGCTTTACGCTCCGCGATTCCAGGTGTTAGGCTTTTTTTTAGCCGGCTCTACCCATTGATGTCTATGGGGAAATTGTGCATGAGCACATCAAAACACTGCATGTATTTGGGTGAGGTATGGAGCTCAACACAACCATATCGCCTGCACAGGCCGTTTTTTTTTGCAAACATGTAATAGCAGCGCTATGAAAGGTGAGCAGTGAAAATAACGTACAAGTTATTAGTGAGCCAGCCATAATGCAAAACTCATAATCTGGCTGATTATATTTTGGGAAGACACATGAGGGGGAAGGAAAATATTTACCTTGAGGGGCACAAGATCTTTGCCTTGAACATTGAAATCTTGGATTACAGGGTCTCCCTCTGGACCTGAATGGGTTGGATCTTGTAACTGTCTTTGTTGATGAAGTTGTTGTTGAAATTGTTGATTTAGTGGCCTCTACCTTTCCCATCCTGGTCAGAAAAATGATCTTGATAAAATATCTTTTTCATAGATGTTCTTACTTTATTTAAATTTGAAAATGTATTAACATATTTGTTCAATTCTTTAATAAAAGTGTCTCCAAATAATAAGCCATTAGTATCAGGATACATTTAATTGACTGCAAAGTCACAAACCCTGGGGTCAATTTTTTGAAGCCATTCTCTAACAATAATTGGATCCAAAGTAGAATTGTCAAAAACAACTTGCTCTGATAAATAAAAAAAAAATTAGATAGAGGACCTATAGTGTGAAGCATCTTATCCTGACAAATCTTCCATGCTCTATCCATTCCTTTGTTATGTTTAAAACCTGAGTGCCTATGAATTTTAACATTTTAGGGTCAACCACCGGGTTACATTCAGCATTATTGAAAAGGATAGGCCTGAGGCATTCTGCCCTCATTTTATTGTGAGAGTCTCTTTTTAATGGTTTACGTAACTGTTAGTCTATAAAATCAGCAATATCAGAAGGTGGACACCATTCAGCTGATCTGGGATGGTGTAAGTCATCAGCATCAAATCTTGGGATTCCCAAGCAGTCATTAAATGTTTCTTCCTCAGAATTCAGATGTTTGGTCTTTTTAAAACATTTTTTAAATCATTTAATCTTAGGAGAGGCAGAAGAATCCTCAGATGAGGGTTGGGTGATATAATCTGAATTATCTGATTTTCAGAATCAAACTTTGAGAAGGAATAGATATCTAAAATCTTTTTTTTGTGGCTATAGATTCTCCCATCAGTAACTCTTGGGAGTAGAGGATTTAGCAGGGGTTATCCTACCTTTCCTGCAAGGAATATGAGAACCAGATACAAGCTGGCAAGATTTTTCAATTAATTTTTTACTTGCCTTTCTCTTATGTTTCATAGCTTTTTTGCCACTATCAATTAAAAAAGTAATTTTACCTTATAATTTGTTCATAGAAACATCTATAATTTTTGAACACCCCTCAGCATTGAGGGAAGTATTAAATGCAACCATTTGAGACATATATAAACATAAATTTATAAAAAATGAATTTACTAATAAATCTGATAGATTAAAATAAAAAGGAGAGACCCCAAAGGGTTAAAATCAAAATGAATTATATATATCCACAATAAATGAATTAATTTAAAATTTTAATGACACCAGAAAAATTATACCAAATAATTAAGCTAAAACTGAAAATATAGAAACCCTATTAAAAACGGTCACTAGATGAAGACTAAAACTGTATAATGTGTATTTGAAAAAAAAGGAAAAGAAATAATGAATAAAAGAACAAAATTAGCAACAACATTGTAGCCTGTATACCGACAACAAGGAAGGAGCTGTTGTAAGGTAAAAACAGGGCGGGAACAAGTGAGCGGTACTAACTATGCAGTTAGAAGACAGAGCTGACTGCGCATGCCCAGCAGAGTGACGAAGAATGCAAATGAACGTTAACTACCCGAGGAAAAACTATTAAGGGTAGAAGAGCCGCAAATGGGGGATACAATAAGATATAAAAACCGGAGGTGAAATAAGATAAGACAAAACAACTAAAATATATGTAAAAAAGAGATAATCCAATACTCGTCCATGGCAAGAGATAAAGTCACTCAGAATCCGAGGTAAAAAAGATAAAAAGTAAATCTTTATTATGGACACTCCATGGGATAAAACATGCACAAAAAAAAATGAACTCAGCTAAGAGAACAAGAAGTGAAGTCTGACCGGTTTCGGCTCAGTGTGGCCGTAGTCATAGACACATAGCAGGTGTTCAGAATGAGCACCTGATATACCTGTTAACCACTCCCCTTAGGGGAGGGGTATAGAAACATGATTAAAAACAAACACATTACTCAAAGCTGTTGAGAAAAGGGATACATTATCATATATATATGTGTACAAAAGCTAACAATGGGCATAAGAATAAGATCTACGAACATAAACAATACTGTAAATATAGCGGTTAAGATAAATAGTTATAACTAATATTGCAGAAACACCTTTTAGCACATATGTGCATATATGTTTAAATCCTACATATAAGTTAAACAAAAAACCATGCCAAGGACTAATAACTTTTACAATATTGTAGATAAGCTGTTAAGATAAATAGTTATAATTTGTAATGCAAAAACACCAATTTAACACATATGTGCCTAAAAATATAGATCTACATATAGGTTAGGTAAAAGACTATGGAAAAAGGACCATAAATAGTTTAAATCTGTAATGCAAAAACACCAATTTAACACCTATGTGCTTATGAATTTATGAATTTAAATCTACATATAGGTCAGGTAGAAGACCATAATAGATGGAAAAACGACCTAGTGAGAACAAAGAGAAAAAATAATGATGAACTAATTATTAATGTGGATCTTATTATTAATATAGGGAACTGAAGAAAAATGTAGATGGTGTATTGAATGTAGATTAAACCATCTCCCTGTATTAACCAATAGTTACCTCAAACCCAGATTACCTCTGGAGGGCTACTAATAATCCATATTAAGGATCTCATTAAAGTAAAGGCATGTAAGGATCAATGTACCCACATGTTTTAGTCTAATAAAGACATAAAGCAAGCACTATCTATGCCAATAATTTATAATGTCAAATTCAGAGTTAAAACCCCCAGGTACCAGGCTATCAAGCCTGTGTATCCAATAAATCTCTTGTCTGGAGAGGATGTGGAATTTATCACCCCCCCTTGGTGGTCTAGACACTAACTCAATAGCCTGCCACCTGAGGGTTCCAACATCCTCCCAAATGAACTTCCAAGAAATGTCTGGACAAAGCTGAAATAGCCCTCTCCTGGGAGATATAAGAAAGATGTTCCCTGATTCGTTTTGCCCACGGGCCTAGTGGTTCTGCCCACATATTGTTTGTTACACTGGGTGCACTTAATTAAATATATGACAAATTTGCTGCCACATTTAATGCAACCCCTAGTGTCAAAAACTTCTGATGTTCGTGCTGAGGTGAAGGTTTTGGAAACAAACATGTGGGTCACATGACTTGCATGCCTTTTTGCCACATTTGTAAGTTCCTTTGACCCTCAGCCATGAACTACCACTATCTTGTTGGGGCAACATACTAGGGGACAGAATGTTTCCCAGCGTCAGATTACGTTTATAGATGAAATTGCAGCCATCATCCATAATTTCACGTAGTACTGTATCCCCACGAAGGATAGGCAAATTCTTCTCTATCACCTTACAGACTTTATTAAACTGATTGGAAAAAGCCGTCACTAAAGTGGGTTTAATTTTTGTAGAGGGTGGATTCGATAATTTACTGTCTCTTTGGTGTCCATGGACACTTGTCCTGTCCATCACTGAGACTTCCGAAAAGGTCTTATTAACCAATCTTTTGGGGTAACCCCTTGCCATCAGCCTGGATTTCAATTCTTCACTCTCCTCTAGAAAGTCCTCTCTCCGGGAACAATTTCTTTTTAACCGCATGAACTGGCCTTTTGCAATGCCTTTAAAAACATGCCTGGGGTGACTGCTTTTCGCATGCAGCAGCGTGTTCCCGGAGATAGGCTTTCTATAGAGAGTAGAGAATACTCCCCTGGTGTCAACATCAAATTTCAATGTTACATCCAATAGTTGATACTAGTCTGGTTCCACTCAAAGGTGAATCTCAGACCTACATTGTTGGCATTCAAAATATCAACTAATTTGTTTACTTGATCTTGATTACCTGACCAGATAACCAGCAGGTCATCAATAAAGCATAGGTATTTGACAATGTATTTAGTGTTATCTCTATTACCCCCAAAGACATGGAACCGCTCCCACCAACCCATGAACAGGTTGGCGTAGGAGGGGGCAAACTTAGCCCCCATAGCGGTTCCACGCCTCTGAAGGTAATACTTACTCTCAAAGATAAAGAAATTGTGCTTGAGTAAAAAGTCAACCGCTCTCAGTACAAAATCCCTATATTGAAGGGATAAATCAGTCTCCTTTCTTAGGAAATATGATATTGCTTGTAGACCATACTCATGGGGTATGGAGGAGTACAGGGACACCACATCAATGTTGATCCAACTATACCCCTCCTCCCAAGAGACATCCTCTAGCCTAGAGAGCACATGGGTAGTATCTCTTACAAAACTTGGCAATTTCTGGACCAACGGTTGAAGAAATTGGTCCACCAACTTGGACAGCGGCTCCAATAGGGAGCCAATTCCTGCCACTATGGGCCTTCCCTGTACATCCACCAGGCTTTTATGGACCTTTGGCAGATGGTGGAAGATGGGCATTACAGGACAGTCTACCAGTAGGCAATCATATGTCTGTTCATCAATAATGCCCATCTCCACCCCATCATCCAATAGGTCCCTTAGAATAGCCTTATACTGTGTTGTGGGATCCCTAGATAGTCCCATGTAGGCTTCAGGATCCTCTAATTGTCTCAATGCCTCTTTAATGTAGATATCTTTGTCGAGCAAAACAACACTACCTCCCTTGTCTGACTGGCGAATAACCAACTCTTTGTTATTCTGTAATGTAGCTACTGCTTCCCTTTCCAGTCTAGACAAGTTAGATTGGTAGTCATGTTTTCCTAGATTTGTCTAGCAAGTAAGATCTTCAATGACCCTCTTGTGAAAAACTTCCAGGCCTTTGCCCCTAGTATGTAAGGGATAGAAATTAGACCTGGATTTAAGTTTATGTTGTTTCTTGCCTGTTAGTGTGGTAGAAGGTCCATCCTCTTGGGTACCACTTAAGTCTTCCAGATCTATTAGTGCGCAGGCATCACCAAAAGATAAGTCAATATTGCTCATCTCCTGGTGTTGTGTATTTACTTCATCAGAAATACCATTTACAGATGTGGAGAAAAACTTCCTCAGTGTGAGATCCCTCACCATCTTATTAACATCCAGTATAGTCTGAAATAAATCAAAGTCCCTAGATGGAACAAAAATTCAGACCATACCCCAGGACCTTTTCTCCACATCTGTTATCTGATAGGTAGATAGATTTATTACAGAGAAGTCATTCATTGGTATCTGTGCCCCCTGGTGTTCCTGTTTTCTCTCACTGGGTACCTCTAAAAAACTGGGCATCTGCTTCCTCTATCCTTCGAGGATGACCCCTTCCTCCCCCTCTGGGTTGTTTCGGGGCCCATTGAAAAAACCTGTGTATTGTGTCCCATATCATTAGTCATGGACTCCCTAGAAGTACTAGATTGAGAATAGTGGGGACCGTCCCTTCTCTGGCGACCTCTCCCACCCCTCTTAGGGATAGCTCCTATTCTGCTCCCTTGGGATCTTTCAAGATACTTTTGGCATAGAATTAAGTTCTGTATTCTCCTGGAGTTCAGATATTTCTCCCTCTGAGCTCCGAGCAGCCCTCATCCTCAAAGCTGGATGCAAACCTATTCCTCATCGGTCTGCTCAGGCTCAGAGTCCGAGAAAGCAACCTGTTTAGATCCAGTTACTCTGCTAGATTTCATGTTTACCTTACTAAATTTTATTAGGTGTAATTTCCTGACCTGAAATTTTGAGCCATAGATCTTTTGTTGGGTGTTTGTGACCATACCCCTGCCTCTCTGTCTCTTACGCCAAATGTAAACTGTACCATTGCTGTAATCTTTTTGGTCCCGTATATATTTGGAATGTTTAATTTGGATAATTAATTTCTTAGATTCTTCCATAACATTCTTAAGTATGGCATCATATTCAGGGTAAACATTACCACAACTTATACTTGTTCATATCACCCTGCAAGGTGATTATCCTATTCTTAACTTCTGCTAATAGTGTGTCCTTATATTCTATCAATACAGCTATAGCTTAAGTAAACAATCCGTTAAAAGCCTGATTCCATCGTTCAATGAATCCAGGGTCCTTTACATCATAAGTTGGAAATGTATTGATCCTTAAGCCTCTGGGAATCATTTTCATATTGATATATTTAGATAAAATCCACTTGTCCCATTTAAGCTTTTGTTCTTTTTTCTTCAGATTCTCTAAATCAAAAAAGAAATCTCCAAGTATTGTGTTCGGTGTATCACCTTCAAACACATCTGTTAGTTCTAGAGAGTCCCAATTCTCTTCATCTGTCTCATTAAGAGAAAAAAATGAATCAAATTGTGACATGTTATCCACTATTTAGGAGTATTATTTTCGAGTGCTTACAGCTACTTCAATGTCTGATGCATAAATATGTATGATTTTTCAGAGACTGAATGTAATCCACTTGAACGGCTCTCAAATGATATGTAAACTTCTGTAAATATAGGCCCGTCTGACCCAATTAAAGAGGGAGCTTGATCCTGAACCTTTTAAACAGGGCAAATTTAATCAAAAAGTGAGCAACATACTTGCCAAATGTAGCAAAGTTCAAATTATTCTGTGTGCTAAAGGGAGGCTGTCACCTTCGCGACATGCAGTGTTGTAGAGAGAAAATAGATATATGTTTTAAATACAGTCCCCAAGAAACAAAACAACGTATTTCTCATTAGTTGCAGCACTGGTCTTAACATGCAGGCAATAGTGTCATATCCAAGAGAAACAATTGCGGTAAAGGTAAGCCTTCAAATCCAGCCGGATACTCAGACACAACAGTGTTAACTGCATACACATTCAAGTGGCTGACTGCGTTTAGGATACTGTATCAACAACAGCAATGTAGCTCAAAGCCAGGTGAAAAGTACCTTATTTCGGAAAGGAAGTATATATAGTCAGGCCAAAACAAGCAGTTATATAGACACGTTGCCATGTATGTATATATATGTACTCACGGTACCAAAGATCCACGGTATATATACAGTATATAGATATATATCTATAAAACAAAGTGAAAATAAAATTAAAACGGAACTAAAATTAAAAAGATAAACTAAAAGGACAGTGAAAATTAGAAATAAACTAATATAGAGAACAGAAAAAAAGAAACAATTTTAATAAAACCAAATAAATGTATAATAATGTGATTTTATTAGAGAGATTAATACACAATACTTATCTCCTTCATGCAGTAAAAGAAAGAGGATTTGCTATATGGCATTGGGACAGTTTATGGTCAATATGTTTGAGCTGATTGGTCAGTTTGTTCTTATTTTAATCAGTCTCCCCCTTTCTATTGGTCACTGGTCTGTGTTTTGATGTATGCTGTCATTTTAAATAATGTTAGTTATTTGTTTTTTATTTCTTTGTACTTTTAAAACTGCATTGAAAGTAGTAAAAGAGAGAAAGCAAAATATGAGTCTCTGGTCTTGGTAATAAAATCAACACACCAAAAGGACTGATCTTTAAAATTAACTTGTGAAAGCTGTAATATTATTGGAGAGTAACCATACAGCACATACCTGGCAAGTGTGGGAGGAAACAGCAGTTACTTCTGGACCAGTCTCTTCCAGTGCCTGTCAGTAGCAGTGGGTATATTCACAGGCTGCTTGAAGTATGTTGTATTATTAAGGGAATTTGTAGCAATGTGTTGCAGTTGAACCAGGTGCTGGTTAAGACAATCACTTTGCTGGCTGTGCCTCCCCCAGTCCTGATTCCATAAGTGATAGCGGCCTGGGGGACAATTTGCCACTCTGCCACCCAGCCCCAGTCAGCCATGAAAAGAAAAAGCAGCCTACTGTTTTACAGGGAATGAGTTCAGCAGCACTCATGGACATTCTCTGTGAGTCCTCTTCTCCACTTTAAAACAACAGCTTCAAAATTTTCATGCTGCTTCTTACATATCCGCTCTGTCTTCTCTGTAAAAGCCTCCATGCTATAAAGCTCACTATACTATTGCAAATTTCAAATGTATACATCAATACATATTGTACACCTTGTCAATGCTTGTCCTGCCAGATACCGCCCTGCCACTCACTGCACCTGTGTTCAAGGCTCCTGCAAGCACCTAGATGCTGTTCCTAAGCTGTTCACACAGCCGCTTGTGCTTGCTTGGTGTAGAGGAAGCACAGGAGATTGAAGGTAAGGTGGGAAGAATAATACAGGAGCCATCTGCTATGTTAAAATGTTATGTAAATACTATAGAACCCCGGGAAATACAGGATGGTTGGCAACCTGGACTGCTGTCCTTACTAAGCCATGTGTGCTAGTTTGGTGTAGGGCACTGTTTTTTTACAACAAATGGAAGGGAGGGAGAGGTGGTGAGAGGGGTGTCATAAAAAGCAGAGGATGTGTCTGATGGAGAATATAGCTGAGAATATCCAGAAAGAGTAAATAAACAAAGGAGAGTAAATAGGCAAGATGAGAGGAAAAACAAAAGGGAAAAAAGCATGGCATACATGAATAGAGCAACAATCATGAATGAAAACACATAAATATAATAAGGGGAGAAACGAGAATGTAGAGAAAAAGAAACCAATATAAGGACAATAAGATACGAGTATAATAGAAAGTTTTGGTAGTGTGTGAGAAAAGCCAGAGTCCTTCATTTCTGGTGTTGAAATGTGTGATCATTTTCATCTCAAATGTCTTTCATTCATGAGGAGTCTTTGAAATTCCCTTTAAGAAACTTTAATCTGAGGTTTAGGATGGAGTGACCAGTCTGGATGAAGTGATGACCACCAGGGGTACAATATTTATTTTCCTTGTGGTTTTTGATTGAGTATCTGTGTAGATTCAATCTGAGATGCAGCTTTAGGGCCAGTTTCTCCAATGTAGCAACCTCTGTCATATGCTGTACACTGTATCATGTACACACATTAGCAGATGAGCACGAATAGGATCCTTTAATATTGTATGATGTGTTATTGTGTTCTGGCTGTGTTGTTGTCACATATATGTTGACACAGTTTGCAGAGTGATTTGTTGCATCGTGCAGGGCCATTCTGTATAAGATTCTGTATAAGATTCTGTTCTGTGGTTAATTTGCTGCGGTTGGTTTGAATGCTAGTAATGAGTGTGGGGTTCTCTGAAATTAGTGGCTGTAGCTCTTTAATAATTTTGGCTGTACTCCTTCTAGAGTAGGGTTGTAAGTGACTACTAGAGGGGTTCTTGTTTTGTTTTCCTTTTCTTTGTATTGTAGGAGCCTTTCCCGTGGTGTTTTTAGGGCAGATATTGATTTTTTAGATATTGTCCTTTCTTTGTAGCCCTTTTGCCTAAATGATTCTGACAGTGTACTCAGGTGCTGATCTCTGTCTTTTGTGTAGGAGCAAATGCGGTGATATCTGATAGCCTGGCTGTAGATGATACCTTGTTTGGTATGAATTAGAATGAAAGCTGGAATTGTGGAGGTAGCTGTACCTGTCTATGAGTTTTCCTGTATACAGATGAATGAAGGATGCCATTGGTGACAGTTATTGTGCAGTCGAAGAAATTCACACTCCCCCCTAGATTTAGAGTTGGGCGGTAGCCGTTCAAAACCCAGCGTTAAGAGGCTCCTAACGCTGGTTTTGGGCTACCGCAGGTATTTTTAGAGTCAGTCATTAAAGGGTCTAACGCTCACTTTCCCAGCCGCGACTTTTCCATACCGCAGATCCCCTTACGTCATTTGCGTATCCTATCTTTTCAATGAGATCTTTCTAATGCCGGTATTTAGAGTCGTGGCTGAAGTGAGCGTTACGAACCTCTAACGACAAAAAACTCCAGCCGCAGAAAAAAGTCAGTAGTTAAGAGCTTTCTGGGCTAACGCTAACGTTTATAAAGCTCTTAACTACTGTGCTCTAAAGTACACTAACACCCAATAAACTACCTATGTACCCCTAAGCCGAGGTCCCCCACATCGCCGCCACTATATTTAATTTTTAACCCCTAATCTTCCACTTCGTACACTGCCGCCAACTATGTTATCCCCTATGTACCCCTAATCTGCTGCCCCTAACACCGTCCGAACCCCTATATTATATTTATTAACCCTAATCTGCCCGCCCCCGCTATCGCTGCCCCCTGCATATTATTATTAACCCCTAATCTGCCGCTCCGTACACCACCGCCACCTACATTATAGCTATGTACCCTTAATCTCTAATCTGCTGCCCCTAACACCGCCGACCCCTATATTATATTTATTAACCCCTAATCTGCCCCCCTCAATGTCGCCTCCACCCTGCCTACACTTATTAACCCCCTAATCTGCCGACCAAATCCTCGCTGCCTACTGTAATAAAGGATTAACCCCTAAAGCTAAGTCTAACCCTGACACTAACACCCCCCTAAATTAAATATAATTAAATCTAATGAAATAAATTAACTCATTAAATAAATGATTCCTATTTAAAGCTAAATACTTACCTGTAAAATAAACCCTAATATAGCTACAATATAAATTATAATTATATAATAGCTATTTTAGGATTTATATTAATTTTACAGGTAACTTTGTATTTATTTTAACCAGGTACAATAGCTATTAAATAGTTAAGAACTATTTAATAGCTAAAATAGTTAAAATAATTACAAAATTACCTGTAAAATAAATCCTAACCTAAGTTACAATTAAACCTAACACTACACTATCAATAAATAAATTAAATAAAATACCTACAATTACCTACAATTAAACCTAACACTACACTATCAATACATTAATTAAATACAATACCTACAAATAACTACAATTAAATAAACTAACTAAGTACAAAAAATAAAAAAGAACTAAGTTACAAAAAATAAAAAAATATTTACAAACATCAGAAAAATATTACAACAATTTTAAACTAATTACACCTACTCTAAGCCCCCTAATAAAATAACAAAGCCCCCCAAAATAAAAAAATGCCCTACCCCTATTCTAAATTAAAAAAAAGTTCAAAGCTCTTTTACCTTACCAGCCCTGAACAGGGCCCTTTGCGGGGCATGCCCCAAATAATTCAGCCTCTTTTGCCTTGTAAAAAAAACATACAATACCCCCCAACATTAAAACCCACCACTCACATACCCCTAATCTAACCCAAACCCCCCTTAAATAAACCTAACACTAAGCCCCTGAAGATATTCCTACCTTATCTTCACCTCGCCGGGTATCACCGATCGGTCCTTGCTCCGAAATCTTCATCCAACCCAAGCGGGGGCTGGCGATCCATAATCCTGCGGCTGAAGAGGTCCAGAAGAGGCTCCAAAGTCTTCATCCTATCCGGGAAGAAGAGGCGATCCAGACCGGCAACCATCTTGATCCAAGCGGCATCTTCTATCTTCATCTGATGAGGAACGGCTCCATCGTGAAGACCTCCAGCACGGATCAATCTTCTTCCTCCGACGTCCAACTGAAGAATGACGGTTCCTTTAAGGGACGTCATCCAAGATGGCGTCCCTCAAATTCTGAATTGGCTGATAGGCTTCTATCAGTCAATCGGAATTAAGGTAGGAAAATTCTGATTGGCTGATGGAATCAGCCAATCAGAATCAAGTTCAATCCGATTGGCTGATCCGATGAGCCAATCAGATTGAGCTCGCATTTTATTGATCGGAACAGGTTTATTTAAGGGGGGTTTGGGTTAGATTAGGGGTATGTGGGTGGTGGGGTTTTAATGTTGGGGGGGGTCATTGTATGTTTTTTTTTTACAGGCAAAAAGAGCTGAATTCTTTGGGCCATGCCCCGCAAAGGGCCCTGTTCAGGGCTGGTAAGGTAAAAGAGCTTTGAACTTTTTAATTTAGAATAGGGTAGGGCATTTTTTTATTTAGGGGGGCTTTGTTATTTTATTAGGGGGCTTAGAGTAGGTGTAATTAGTTTAAAATTGTTGTAATATTTTTTTCTGATGTTTGTAAATATTTTTTTATTTTTTGTAACTTAGTTCTTTTTAATTTTTTTGTACTTTAGTTAGTTTATTTCATTGTATTTATTTGTAGATATTGTATTTAATTAATTTATTGATAGTTGTAGTGTTAGGTTTAATTGTATTTATTTGTAGATATTGTATTTAAATTAATTTATTGATAGTGTAGTGTTAGGTTTAATTGTAGGTAATTGTAGGTATTTTATTTAATTAATTTTAGTGATAGTGTAGTGTTAGGTTTAATTGTAACTTAGGTTAGAGATTTATTTTATAGGTAATTTTGTAATTATTTTAACTATTTTAGCAATTAAATAGTTCTTAACTATTTAATAGCTATTGTACCTCTTTAAAATAAATACAAAGTTACCTGTAAAATAAATATAAATCCTAAAATAGCTATAATATAATTATAATTTATATTGTAGCTATATTAGGGTTTATTTTACAGGTAAGTATTTAGCTTTAAATAGGAATAATTTATTTAGTAAGAGTTAATTTATTTCGTTAGATTTAAATTATATTTAACTTAGGGGGGTGTTAGTGTCAGGGTTAGACTTAGCTTTAGGGGTTAATCCATTTATTACAGTAGCGGTGAGCTCCGATCAGCAGATTAGGGGTTAATAATTGAAGTTAGGTTGTCAGCGATGTTAGGGAGGGCAGATTAGGGGTTATACTATTTATTATAGGGTTTATTGAGGCGGGAGTGAGGCGGATTAGGGGTTAATAACTTTATTTTAGTAGCGTGGCTCGGTGCCGCTCGGCAGCTTAGGGGTTAATAAGTGTGTAGGCATGTGTGGAAGTCGACGTTAGAGGGAGGGGCAGATTAGGGGTTTAATAAATATAAATAGGGAGTCGGCGGTGTTCAGGGGCAGCACGATTAAGGGTGTACCAAGCTAAAGGTAGGTGTGCCAGGGTGGTGTACGGTAGCGGCAGATTACGGGGTTAATAATAATATGCAGGGGTCAGCGATAGCTGGGGGGCGGACAGAATAGGGGTTAATAAGTGTAAAGGTTAGGGGGATGTTTAGACTCGGGAGGTACATGTTAGCAGTGTTAGGTGCAGACATAGGAAGTGTTTCCCCATAGAAAAACAATGGGGGCTGCGTTAGGAGCTGAACGCGGCTCTTTTTTGCAGGTGTTAGGTTTTTTTTCAGCTCAAATGGCCCATTGTTTTCTGTGGGGGAATCGTGCATGAGCACGTTTTTGAATCTGGCCGCGTCCCGTAAGCACCGCTGGTATCTAGAGTTGCTAGTGGCGTTAAAATTATGCTCTAAGCTTCCTTTTTGGAGCCTAACGCACTGAAAACCCCAGCCATTCTGTGAACTCTAAATACAGCGGTATTTAAAAGGTGCGGCCCAGAAAAAAGCAGCGTAGCTAACGCACCCCTTTGGCCGCAAAACTCTAAATCTAGCGCGACTATGATTAGAAAAGTCCATTTTAAGGTTTACTGACGGGTGGATATGAATTAAACTGATTTGTGGAAATCTAAAAGGCTTTCTTCTCCTTCTGTCCATATTATGAAAATATAATCAATGTAACAATAATATGTATAAGGTTTGTGGGGCTGAGTACATAAGAATCTGTATTCTAGGTCAGCCATTAAAAGATTAGCGTATTGGGGTGACATTTTTGTGCCCATCAATGTCCCTGTCATTTGTAGGTAGTAATTGTTATTAAAACTGAAATAGTTTTGTGTGAGTATGAATTCTTTAATCTGGGTAATAGTTGCACTATCATATTTGTGTGTTGGTTGGTGGGATGAGATAAATTTACTGCAGGTCTCAATACCATCCTTATGTGGGATGTTGCTGTATAAGGATTCCATATCCATAGTAACTAGTATACGGCTAGATTTAGAGTTTTGTCAGTAACGACCCGAAAAGCTAACGCCGGCTTTTTTCTGGCCGCACCATAAAAATAACTCTGGTATTGAGAGTCCACATAAAGGCTGCGTTAGGCTCCAAAAAAGGAGCGTAGAGCATATTTAACGCAACTTCAACTCTCGATACCAGAGTTGCTTACGGACGGCGGGCAGCCTCAAAAACGTGCTCGATGCACGATTCCCCCATAGGAAACAATGGGGCTGTTTGAGCTGAAAAAACACCCAGCAAAAAAAGCGCCGTTCAGCTCCTAACGCAGCCCCATTGTCTTGCTATGGGAAAACACTTCCTAGTCTGCACCCTAACCACCCTAACATTGTACCCAGATAGTAAACACCCCTAGCCTGTACACTTATTAACCCCTAATCTGCAGCCCCCGCTATCGCTGACCCCCTGCATATTATTTATTACCCCTAATCTGCCGCTCCGTAAACCGCCGCTACTTACATTATCCTTATGTACCCCTAATCTGCTGCCCCTAACACCGCCGACCCACTATATTATATTTATTAACCCCTAACTCTGCCCCCCCAAACGTTGCCTCCACCTGCCTACACTTATTAACCCCTAATCTGCCGACCGCCGGACCGCACCGCCTATCATAATAAAGTTATTAACCCTAATCCGCCTCACTAACCCTATAATAAATAGTATTACCCCAAATCTGCCCCTCCCTAACATCGCCGACACCTAACCTTCAATTATTACCCCCTAATCTGCCGACTGGAGCTCACCGCCTATCTAATAAATGTATTAACCCCTAAAGCTAAGTCTAACCCTAACACTAACACCCCCCCTAAATTAAATATAATTTTAATCTAACAAACACTTAATTAACTCTTATTAAATAAATTATTCCTATTTAAAAGATAAATACTTACCTGTAACAATAAATCCCTAATATAGTACAATATAATTATAATTATATTATAGCTATTTTAGGATTAATATTTATCTTTACAGGTAACTATTGTATTTACTTTTAACCAGGTACAATAGCTACTTAATAGTTAAGAACTAATTTAATAGCTAAAATAGTTAAAATAATTACAAAATTACCTGTAAAATAAACTCCATACCTAAGTTACAATTAAACCTAAACCTACACTATCAATAATTAATTAATAAAAATACCCTATAATTATCTACAATTAAACCTAACACTACACTATCAATAAATAAATTAAATACAATACCTACAAATAACTACAATGAAATAAACTATCTAAAGTACAAAAAATAAAAAAGAACTAAGTTACAAAAAATAAAAAAATATTTACAAACATAAGAAAAATATTACAACAATTTTAAACTAATTACACCTACTCTAAGACCCCTAATAAAATAACAAAGCCCCCCAAAATAAAAAAAATGCCCTACCCTATTCTAAATTACTAAAGTTCAAAGCTCTTTTACCTTACCAGCCCTGAACAGGGCCCTTTGTGGGGCATGCCCCAAGAAGTTCAGCTCTTTTGCCTGTAAAAAAAAACATACAATACCCCCCCAATATTACAACCCACCACCCACATACCCCTAATCTAACCCAAACCCCCCTTAAATAAACCTAACACTAACCCCTGAAGATCTTCCTACCTTATCTTCACCATACCAGGTTCACCGATCGATCCAGAAGAGCTCCTCCGATGTCCTGATCCAAGCCCAAGCGGGGGGCTGAAGAAGTCCATGATCCGGCTGAAGTCATCATCCAAGCGGGAGCTGAAGAGGTCCATGATCCGGCTGAAGTCTTCATCCAAGCGGGAGCTGAAGAGGTCCATGATCCGGATGAAGTCTTCTATCAACGGCATCTTCAATCTTCTTTCTTCGGGAGCCATCATCTTCCATCTGACGCGGAACATCCTCTTCTCCCGACGCCTACTAGCCGAATGACGGTTCCTTTAAATGACATCATCCAAGATGGTGTCCCTCAAATTCCGATTGGCTGATAGGATTCTATCAGCCAATCGGAATTAAGGTAGGAATATTCTGATTGGCTAATAGAATCAGCCAATCAGAATCAAGTTCAATCCGATTGGCTGATCGCTGATAGCTATAATATAATTATAATTTATATTGTAGCTATATTAGGATTTATTTTACAGGAAAGTATTTAGCTTTAAATAGGAATAATTTATTTAAAAAGAGTTAATTAATTTCGTTAGATTAAAATTATATTTATTTAGGGGTTGTTAGTGTTAGGGTCTAGACTTAGCTTTTAGGGGTTAATACATTTATTAGAATAGCGGTGAGCTCCAGTCAGCAGATTAGGGGTTAATGTTTGAAGTTAGGTGTCGGCGATGTTAGGGAGGGCAGATTAGGGGTTAATACTATTTATTATAGGGTTAGTGAGGCGGATTAGGGGCTAATAACTTTATAATAATAGCGGTGCGTGCTCCGCTCTGGCAGATTAGGGGTTAATAAGTGTAGGCAGGTGGAGGGAACGTTGAGGGGGGCAGATTAGGGGTTACATACATATAATATAGGGGTCGGCAGGTGTTAGGGGCAGCATGATTAGGGTAACATAAGTATAACGTAGGTGGCGGCGCTTTGCGGTCGGCAGATTAGGGTTAATTAATTGTAGGTAGCTGCTGCGACGTTGTGGGGGGGCAGGTTAGGGGATAATAAACTATAATATAGGGGTCGGCGGTGTTAGGGGCAGCAGATTAGGGGTACATAAGTATAACGTAGGTGGCGGGTCGGCAGATAGGGGTTAAAAAAAATGTAATCGAGTGGCGGCGATGTGGGGGGACCTCGGTTTAGGGGTACATTAGGTAGTTATGGGTGTTAGTGTACTTTAGAGTACAGTAGTTAAGAGCTTTATGAACCGGCGCTTAGCCCAGAAAGCTCCTTAACTACTGACCTTTATTCTGCAGCCTGGAGTTTTGTCGTCAGAATTCATAACGCTCCACTTCAGACTACGACTCTAAATACCGGAGTTAGAAAAAATCCCATTGAAAGATAGGATACGGCAATTTACTTAAGGGGATCTGCGGTATGGAAAAGTCGTGGCTGAAAAAGTGAGCGCTCTAGACCCTTTTTTTAATTACTCCAAATACCGGAGGTAGCCTAAAACCAGCGTTAGGAGCCTCTAACACTGGTTTTCACGGCTACGCCCCAACTCTAAATCTAGGCCATAGTGTTTTCAGGTAGTTCATTTATCTGGTTAAGTTTATTAAGAACGTCTGTATTGTCCTGTATAAAGCTTTCAGTCTTAATAACAAGAGGCTTAAGAATGATGTTCTATTAGGCTAGATATTTGTTCAGTGTTGAGTGTTCCAATACCTGTCTATAATGGAGTCGTCCTGGTTTCCCTGGCTTGTGGATTATTGGGCGAGCATGTACAATGGTACCCCCACGGAGGATTGGAAGGTACCATATTTTCTAATTCTCTGCTGTATGGTTGTAGGAAATGTTTTGATGAGTTTTGTGAGTTTAGCTGAATATTTATTGGTGGGGTCATTGTCCAGTTTTTGTAGTAGTGTACATCAGGACAACTCTCTGTAACCTTCTGTAGTTTAGTACTGGTTGTTCATGATAACTACTGATCCACCCTTACCCGCCGGTTGATGTGATGTTATTTTTATTCAACAAGTTTTTCCAAAGCATTTCCTTTCCATATGTGAGGGGTTATTGTAAGCGATTTTTTTTCTCTTGTGTGGTGACTAGGGATGCCACGCTCAGGCGAAAACTTTCAGTGTAACTGTCCCAATTTTATGTTACTTCCTGCTGTCAGTGTAAAATCTTTGTTCTTTTTCCCTACCATTATTATCCTGGTTAAGAGTGGTGGTTCTTTTTTGGCGATAAAATAATTCCTTAAGTCTCAATCTTCTCTGAAAAAATTCTTCCAAGTCTGAATATAACTGGATGTGATCCAGATTTGTGTTAGGACAGAATGTTAGCCCCTTGGATAAGACTGATTTTTCAGGTATTGAAAGGTGATGATCAGAGAGGTTTACAATCCAGTATTGTCCGTGAATTGTTCTTGGTAGTAAGCCAGGCTCAGTTAGTTTGGTCTTGTGATCATTGGTAGTTCTAGTTGGAGTAATATGGTTTCTCAATGGAGCAATCAGTTGATCTTTCATTAGGGCTTTCTTTTGTGCTATGTGAGGCTAGCCAGTTTCTTTTTTTTTCTTTATTTTTTCTTTTCTTCTTCTTTTTTTATTCTTTTTATTAATACAGGTAAAAAAAAACAAAAAAATAACACTACATTATCATGAGAATAGCAATTCTCAAAACAGGTATACATAGTACATATAACAGCATTTTAATTTTTCAACATTTCCATTTTTTTTTTTTTTTTTTTTCTTTCAGATCTAATTCTACTGATTTACTGGCCTAATTATGTCTTTAAAAGAATACTATTCTATCTTTCTTTCCCTGTTCTTCTTGTGTAAGAATCTATGTGATTAAGGGAATAAAGCAATGGGAGGGAGGGGAGAAAAAAAAACAAAAAAAAAAGAATAATATTATAAATTCATTTAACCTCTCTATTCTATTTCTCTCCCCCTCCTTCCAACTCATCATACTTTATGATTCCATTCACCTCTAATTTGTGCTTCAGAAAGTCTTCTGTATTCCTAAAAGGGTTTAAAATTTCCCTTTTGAGATTCTATTGGTTGATTTTTTACATAGAGAGACCATTTTTCAAAAAATATTCCAATTTCTATTATTTACGTCTGCCAATGGTAATCCGTTCTCTTTCTATATTGATCTGTTGCATTATAGTTTTCTTTAAATGTTGATCGTAGGTTTCTTTCTTTTTTCTATCCAAAATGTGAATATTAGCTTTCTTGACAGTAATATAATCATTGTAATTAATTTGTTTGGTCTCTTTTTTTATATCTGTAAGCGTAACTTAACTTAGCAGTTTCTTATTCTTTTTCCTGATGAGATTCAGTTGTTGTCTTCCTGTAGAAGTAATCCCATTTCTATTTCATTGCTTTGGTTTCAGATGTAACCTGTTGAAGATCTTGAAATAAGGACTGCTTGCTGGTGTGACAGAGTAATTTTGTTTTCTGTCATATAGTTGGTGAATTAGGTTGTTGCCTAGTTTCTCATTAGTCTGTCTGCAGAGATTCTCAGCATATGGTGAGTTGTGGGTAGTAGAAAGTGGGTTCTTAATTCGAAGCCCATTTAGGGATTAGATACAACGTGTAAGAAAAGATATGTCGCTGTTCATTTGTGTTTCTCTTCTAATCAGTTTGATCATTTGTTACTTTATGCGGCTGTATACGGTATCTGCCATAGTAGTGAAGATTGGATTAGCCGTGTTAGTCCAGTAGATAAGATGCCTCAAATCACTCTGCAAACTGTGTCAAAATATATATGTGACAACAACAAAGCCAGACACAAAATAACACATCATACAATATTAAAGGATCCTATTGTGTCCATCTGCTAATATGGTGTACATGATACAGTGTACAGATATGACAGAGGTTGTACATTGGAGAAAACTGGCTTAAGCTGCATCTCAGAATGAATCTACACAGATACTCAATCAAAAACCACAAGGAAAATAAATATTGTACCCCTGTTGGTCATCACTTCACCCAGACTGGTCACTTCATCCTAAAACTCAGGATTAAAGTTCTTTAAGGTGAATTTCAAATACTCTCATGAACGAAAGACGTATGAGGTGAAAATGATCACACATTTCAACACCAGAAAAAGGACTTAATGCAGACTCTGGCTCTTCTCACACCACTACCATAACTTTCTATAATCTCTCATCTTATTGTCTTATATTGGTTTATTTTTCCTCTACATTCTCCATTTTCTCCCTTCTTTTTCATTCATGATTGTAGCTCTATTCGTGTATGGCCAAGCTTTTTTTCCCTTTTGTTTCTTCCTCTCATCTTGCCTATTTACTCTCCTCCTGTTTATTTATTCTTTCTGACTATTTTCAGAATATTCTCCATCAATTCAGATCCTCTGCTTTTTATTACTCCCCTCTCACCATCTCCCCTCCCTTCCATTTGTTGTATGTGATGTGTGTCTATATCTGATTGATCAGTGTTGCTTTAGACTGAGGAAGGGAGGAAAACTCCTCGGAAGCTTGTCTTTGAAATATTATATTAGTCCAATAAAAAGGTATCACTGCATACCTGCAATAATTTGTTATTTGAGCATCTTATCTACTGGACTAACACAGCTAATCCAATCTTCTCTCTGTCTCTCTCTATCTCTCTCTCTATATATATATATATATATATATATATTATATATTGTTTTATGTAATAGTTTTACGAACTGCTTTTCCTAAAAATATTAACAATTTTAACAATTTTCCCACCATATGAATAGATGACCCATTAGGAGATAAATTGTGGGGATACATCTCAATTCAATGTACATACTGGGTAATGTTGTTTTAAACTGTTGTTTTAAATATGTACTATAACATAGTATAATTGAGAATAATTGTCTTGGCAAGGATTGTTTCAATATACTTGGATACATAGGATTAGATATAGTGTATAAGCATATCCATGCACAATAATATACTTATCTATCTTGATTTTTTTTTAAAAATATCATTGCAGTATGTTATAATTATAACCCTATGGATTTAGCAACAGAAGGGTTTTCTAATGCTTGAATGGGGAATATATTACCTCGCCCACAAGCAAAATGGAGAAGACGGGCATTCAGTTTTAATATGTTCAGTGATGCACTATAACAGAGAAGTAGGGGGGCGTTTTCCCTACCGTTGAAGAAGCGACCCAATCGAGTTGCGAAATGCCTTCAGGCCTCCAACCCCTGACTCAACACATGCTCTTGTACTTCGGCAACATAGTTGATCAGCTAATTGTGGTTAATCTTCTATTCTTAGCACGGATCGACTTGTGCCAGTACATATAGAAGCGTTTTTTAGTTATTTATTGTTTCATATTAACCAAGTGGTTTGAAGTATTTATACACATATGCGTGCTGTTTTAATGTATTAATAAACCGTTTATTATCTCACAGAGTCTTGCTACTTTCAAGTATTGGGGTGTTTTTTCATCCAGAGACCCTATCCCTTCCCAAATAGCAAACAGCTGTGAACAGCTATCAGCTGTGGGTATCGAGAAACCACATACAGGCTGATGAATGAGTGACAGAGTGCTTGTTCCTGGATCTACAGCAGTAAAGCCTCCATGTAATTTCCATACCTCATGTAGTTTGAGGTTAAAACAAGTGAGTGCAAATTTGGCGTGAATATAGCTATAGTTTGTGGAATCTTGATATACTACACCTAATCTTTCAGTGGAAGCTAAATTACATATCCAAAAATAATTGTCACCATTAACCATAAGTGCTAACATTTCGCATGGAGCAGATGGTTTGGCTGCTATCTCTGGGGTTTTTGATCCCCTTTCCAACTTCTCTGATCCAGTTAATTAATTATCTTTTCTCATCTCTTTGAAGCTGGTTTAGTGGACTCCTATCTCAGTAATGGCAGGTCATTTTTTATTGTTGATTTTCCTATAGGTCATCAAGAACATGTTTACACTGTTGAAAAATCTCTAGTAGCCTAAATATCCTAGTATTTGGACTGTTAATTTGTTTTACCTCTCTTTTGCAGTTGATCTGATAATATGGGCTCTATTTAAACAAGCTCCGATTATGGAGCTTGATAGGCCCCTGTTTCTCGCCAGAAACAGCAGTTATGACGCAGTGGTCACAAGACTGCTGCTGACACCATAACCTGTCCGCCTTCTTTGAGCAGGCGGACACACATCGCCCCACAATACAACCCCGATCGAGTGACGACTCGGGTTGATTGACACCACCTGCTGGCGGCCAATTGGCGGGTGTTGCACCAGCAGCTCTTGTGAGCTGCTGGTGCAATGCTGAATATGGCGAGCGTATTGCTCGCCGTATTCTGCCGAGGTCTGGCGGACCTGATCTGCAGCTGTCGGATCAGGTCCACCAGACCTCTGATAAACTATGCCCCATTGTGTTATCCCTTTAGCATGCTTTCTCTCAAAATTAGCTGTTCTTCACTATCCTTCTTTGCATTACAAGAGTTCATGATGATGAGGCTGTAGATTAGGAATATACTGTAAAATGTTATCTTCTGGTGGTGCCATTTTCCTAATATGACCATAGAACTAAATCTCTTTCTTCAAATATATTATGCCTCTTATTTCCTCAAGAACTTTGTTTATGTGTAGCTACATGTTAAAAAATAATTAAACCAGAACTATTAACTTTACATCCAGTTCTGCTTATCAATGTTTAAATTGCTTTAATTTCTCCTCATAAAGCAACTTACATCAACTACTACAGCTAGATGATAAAAAATGGGTTATGTCTAAAGCTGGTCTACTTTTATTGTTTGCTCAATTAGAGGTTTGACTGCTACTTTACAAGGTGTTTTAAATGCAGCTAAATGATCTTCAGATTCTGACTTTACTATCCAAACTTTTTATTTTAATCCTATTCAGCATCCACATTTCAAATTGATTTCCTATTTTTTTTCTCTTTAAATATGCAAATTATTGGTATTTGGTCTTGTAATAAAAGTGTGATTATTCTAACTTTGAGACAAAAAATGTTTCTCTCCCTTTACTATGGCCTCCATTTATCAACCTGCAATTGGACAACGTTCTCTGCCAGAGATGAACATGTGGCATTTGCTTTCTTGTTCCCAAAGAAGAAGATTAGGAACAAGTAATTAGAAAGGCTAATCAGAAGATTTTCCTGATGACTAGTTCTTAAAGGGATAGGAAAGTCAAAATTAAACTTGCATGATTCAGATAGAGAATTTAATTTTAAGGCACTTTTAAATTCACTCCTATTTTTAAATGTGCTTCATTCTCTTGGTATTTCTTGCTTAAAAAGAATACCCACATATCCTATACCAGTGAGAGATAGCTGCTGATTGGTGTCTGCCAACATTTGTCTCTTGTAATTGGCTGACTAGCTGCTATTGATCCAATGCTGTTCCTTTAGAAAAGGATAACAAGAGAATGAAGCAAATTTTATAATAGAAGTAAATTGTAAAGTTGTTTGAAATTGTATGTTCTATCCAAATCATGAAAGCACATTTTGGGGTTTCCTGTCCCTTTAAAATTACATCTTCTACAGATGTACATCAAATAAGCAATTTTATACAATATTTTATTTAGTTATTTGTTCAAAGAATGTCTTAGAAAATTGCACATCTATCTAACTGAGTAAGAAATTTGAGATGTAGTTTTATCAGGTGAGGAACTCATGTTCCATTCCTAGTGGAACTGGTTTAACAAAAAGGAAATTATATGGTTATAACAAATACAAATAACAGAGAATATAAATAAATTTCCATATTTTTGGTATGCAGTCAACTTACCATAAAGCTGAATATCTAACACAGAAATCCAAAATGAATGGTATGCTACGCTATATATTGTAATGAGTGCATATCTTATGTACATAATGAATCACAATTAATCACAAGCTCAATATCACATTCCAAAACCTATTCCTTCTTTTGTTCTTTAAATTATTTTGCTAATTTGGATGCAATGAAAGAGAAATAAATAACAATAGTACCACTGTCTATAGCTAATTTTCAAAGGCTTTATTTTAACATAATAACACATTCCATTTTCAACCTAAAATGATTCCATTAAGGATATAAACAATGTAAACGTCCCACCTTTACCCTTACTATTAAAAAATAATATTTATATAGAACAAAAACTGTCAGAACCTGCATTTAGCACCCTAGATGCTTTTATGTATTACAAGGTACCAAAGTTTCCTGGACTGCCAATGGAACTGGCATATTTGAAGAATTTTGTGATTCTGTGTGTCTAATTGTCTTTATTTTTTTATTTTTGAAGTATGTATTCTGAGTTGTTCTAGGAATTTAGATGCATTATTTATTTTGTTTTAGTTTACAGATATGTCCCAATGTTTTTAATGTGATAACCTGTTTATGAACCCATGTTGACATGCAGCATTGACAATGTCATATCTTTTATTGAAAATTTTAAAACACTGCATTTTTTTCTCTTTATAATGACCAAGATTTCATTTCAACACATTTTACATCATATCATTTTACGTCTGCAGCAGTGACATCCATGTTTCATTAACATATAGATGAGCTAGCCTTTACCCAGGCTTTGCTAATAGTATACGATCTCTTTATTAATCACTCTGACAGAAGATCAAATAAATGTGCAAATGCTATGCCTTTAACCTTTTTCTAAACTTGTATACCAAGCTTTGGATCTATGTCTAAATGCAGTTCTACTGGACATCTGAACCATGGTTTAGAGACATATTCATGTTATTTGCTTTTTGTGACACCAATTTCTTGAATAACACATGGCAAAAAAATAAATAAAATAGCTTGGCCATGATAGTGTTTGGTATACACTGTTATTGAGCTTAAAGAGACATTCAACTCAAAAAATGTTTCCCCATAAAGGACTAGGTTACAAGCGAAGCTCAATCGATAGTCCTAGGTGTGATACTTTTTTTCTGCAACCTTACACAAAGAATATTTACAAGTGGATGGTTAAAAATGTAACTTATATGGCCAAAACATTTTTAGAGTTCCCTATACTTTTAATGGATAGCACATGGAACACTATTTGGTGCTCATTGCACTTGTATTACAAGTGAGGAGTTAAAAATACCACTATAAAATGTAGCTCTTTTTATGAGACCTGAAATGAACCATTATTATTAATAGTAAAGCACAGAACTACATGATGAACTCCACTACTTACACACCATTAGCTTAGTGCCCCCTCGGAATAGCACACCATTGGTGTCCCCAGAAAAGTCTATTATATAAGGGTTTTAGCACACCCAAGTTATCTGACATTCAGATGCTAATGCACACTAGACTATCACTCGAGCAATAAAAATAACTTTTGGACTTATGTAATATGAGAGCAAAAATAGAAACACTATTAATTGAGCTTGAGCAATGTCAATGCACAATACAGCATAGCTAATCATTTTTGAGCTTTACTTGTAATCTACGCCAAAATGTTTAATTATGCATTATTAAAAAAAAAGTTTGCAATACACTTTCATTATTTATTTTCCTGATTTATGTTAATTTAACTCTAAATATTGTAGTATTTAATCTCTCCTGAGGCTGAAGTTCATTGCATGGAATGCAGAATAGTGACATTCATACATGATTCACAGTGATTGGTTAATATGTGCAGGGGCTCTGTTTTAACGCTACCTAATTGGTCAAAGAATACTAGTAATATAAAAAAGTAAAAAACAAAATGCTTTTCAAGGGGTGTGTAATAATGATAATATATAATATATATTATATATATTATATACTGTATATATATATATATATATATATATATATATATATATAATGTATATTTTATTTAAAAATAGCATTTTTAAAGGGACAGTAAAACCAAAATTAAACTTGTATGATTCAAATAGAGCATGCAATTTTCAACAACTTTCCAGTTCACTTCTATTACCAAATTGGTGTTGTTTTTTTTGGTAAAAAGTAATTCTTAGGTAAGCTCAGAAGCAGCACTACACTAATGGGAGCCAGCTGCTGATTGGTAGCTGCAATAAAAAGTATATGCATCTTGTGCTCACTCAATGTGTTCAGCTAGATACCAGAAGTGCACTGCTGCTACTTCAACTAAGAGAATAAAGCACATTTGATAATATAAATATTTGAAAGATTCTTAAATTTGATTGCTATATCAGAGTGATGAAAGAATTTGTTTGGGTTTCATTTATTTTGCATGCCTATATTCTATAATACTATTAATACTTTCTGATGCATAAATAACAAATGGACTTTAATGTCCTATAACTTTTAAAATCCACTGTTAAAGTCTAAGCTGGATTTTGTAGATAAATCATTTGACAAGCTCTACTAAATGATTGTGATCGAACCTTTAGTGGGATAATTTTTATTTTAGTTCCCCTCTTAGTCTGATAGCTGCAGAGGACTTTAAGAAAATGTCAAACACATCAAAGGTATTTCCAACCATTTATTGATCATAAATTAACTCAACTAAGGCCTAGATGAGAAGTGTGCCCTATCAATATTGTGTGATTTGGTATTATAAGTCATTTGTCACAAAATTTAACCAAAAACCTATTTTGTGCAACTTATAGATCAGCACTCCCTTAGCACTTGTCCAATGCAGATGCATCACAAGATGGGTGCAAACCATTAAGAGCCTCCTCATGCTCACATGAAGATTCAAAATGAATACAAAATGGCTGCACTCTCCAAAGTAAGGTGTGAATTCCTTTAATAGCTAGAAAAAAGCAATGATTTGGGGCACCTGCCTCTTTGTCAAGCTGGTCTTATGGATTTTTCTTTTCTTTTTAAAAATAATCTTTTGTTTAAACCTCTTAAATACTACTGCATTTATTATTATTATTATTATATTACATTTGTTTTAAAAGAATACTGTAGATCTTTACTCTACACTTCTTCTTGCAGCCCCTGGGAAATGACAATGAGTGTCATCGTTTTTGTGGCCACAAGAAAAGTGGAACTAAAAATATATGTTTTGGTGATTTTTAGTAAGTGGTTGAACAAGGTGTATATCATAAAAAAAATAGTATTTAAAAAAAAGGTCATATTTGTTACATTTTAAAATACCAAAAAGGTATGAGGAGCTCTGCATAAAAATTGCTAACATAGATCCTAAAACATAATACCACAAAGTATGATTATGCTCAAAGGCTGAGAAACGAATGTCTGAATCTGTCAGCTATGTGGAGTTATCAAGCATATAACTATTTTTAAGATGGAGCCCAGTGATCTGCTCATTTTTTTGCTCTGCACAGGCCTGAAAATATCTGGCTATGCCACAGCAACATACTCAACGACAGCCTAGCATATATTGTAATCTTCACCACCCAAGAGAAGAAATATCTAGGAGGATATTACAACGTATCTTGTTGAGAGTGATAAAGATACCCTGGTCCTGTATACAAACCCTTACAAAACCGAAAATAGAGTGACGCTAACCCTGGAGATTCAAGAAAGCGTTGGAAAATTCTATTCTAACATGGAGCCCTATTTGCTGGCACCGTTACATATTAGTCTTTATTGTCCCTGCTTTATGGATAATTGTCTAAGTCTTTGGGATATATTACTATCACTATTATGACTCTTAAATCCAGCTGTTTAGATTAAGGAACTAGAAGGCAGTAAGTCTACTTTAAAGATCCAAAGACCTGGTAAGCACTCACATAGGGGATCCCAGCTTCCGGAGGGATTATTGGGCTGCCTCTCATAATGCAACAGCAGGTTATAAGAAGTAATCCCCTGACAGACAGATCCCACTCAAGGGGCTTAGCTACATCTGCTTATTTATCCCTATCCCCTCATCCCCAAACCAACGACAACCTTAATTGTCTGGAAGTGACACCTCAGTGTAATATAGGGCTCCTCACTTTATTGACACTACTGAATAACTAAGCTAGGTTTTATACTATATAACAGCTCATGCTAGCACTAATAGCACACATCCTCATGCGACTCAAGCTGGGGCTAAACTTATTGTAGGAATTATTTATTCTGTTTGATGTAATTTGAACTACCTCTTAACTAGACAAAATGCGTATCTATTAGCTTATAGTTTAGTTTTCCCCAGCTTATAAAATACTGCTTTCCAGCCAGGCATTGTTTGTATTCTCGCAATCTCATACCAGAGATTTTACTATTAGTATATTATAATTTGTATAGCTTTATATTTGTTATCCCTGTATTCCATTTCATTTTCATTGAGTCTGAATATGTTTTCCCTAATGTCTTTAGAAGCTCAGGGATTAGGTTAGTTTTCAAGCACAAAGCAGGCCACTGACGAAATGTACCTCCCATATAACAGAGATATATATGTCTCCTAGCACTTAATTGGAAGTCCTTTTTGTTTCCCTAGCAATAATATGGATATCTAAAGAGAAATAGCTTTGCTTCATACAAATGTACTATGAGAAACGAACCTGTTATTTGTGACATTCATTTAGGAGGTCCTTATTATATTGTATCCACGCTATATTGATTCTATAGCATAATCTCTTCTCTGGATGAGTCTAACTTTTAAAAGAGTTGGTATAAGATTTAGCTCACCCCCAACTTAGTTAGACTACTACAGGCACATGTTCTGGCTTTTAAGTTGTTTCGTGATGTTTGTGAATTATTGCATATATTTAAGCCACTGGCTTGTGTAGACGGTCTAGCAATACTTAATCACTTAATAACTATTTTGTCATGTGTCATATTTGCTAAATAGCAGGGATCTCAAAGAAATACATAATTTGTATTGGTATTAATCCTATTAGTTCATATAGCTGCTTTATGTCTATGACTTAAAGCTATGATATCTATATCTATTTTATGTTTGTTATCTATGTTTTAGGTATTTGCAGAGATATTTTCTTCTCCTTCTATATAGGGGAACTCCTCCTACATAATCCATATATGTTCCCTAGTACCTAAGCTGAATAACTATCCCAATCTTATAAACTTGAGCTAGGTGCTTACTTTTTGAATTGTCCTATAGAACTGTAAAATGTTCTAGTTGAAATCAAAACACACAGCTGGCATAATGGGTACTGATCCATGTCTATAAGCTATATTAACGTCTCAATTTATATCTGATATTGGAGAGCTCCATTTATTCCTTAGCAATAATTGATAACCTGATCCACATTTTCACTCACTGTCAATGTACATATGATATTATTCCTATACGTTATTCATATACATATTTCATAGGCTATTATACTTCTTCATTGTTATATCATCTACATATTTGTCATCTTTATTCAGAGTCAATATATACTGCACTCAGCATGCTATATTATATTATTATATTTTGATGACATTAGTATCTTAGATGATGCCTATATCTTTAGCTACTGTACATTAATGTTAATTTGTCAATTACTGTTTTGCTATGGTAATAGTTGGTGTATATAGCTTAGACTAGTTGATATCATGCCTTACAAGGCCTTACAGAGACAGTTTGTATTACTCTTCAATTGTTATGTTATTCCTATTTATGACTCCCATCATGTATATCCCATAGCTACATGTGAAGGATACATTGTCAGCTTTATTCTAGATAATGGTATTCCCTATGTTGATTTTATTATTAGAACAAATTTTCTATTCCTATTGGGCCCCTCTCCTCCCTTTCCCGCCGGTACTTGTTGCCTGCGGGTCATACCCCTATTCCTTCTGCCCACATCGTCTATAGCTGGCATTTCCCCAGGAGAGGAGCTCATCCAGAAGCCCCTTATATTTTATATTTTATACATATTAATATCCAACCTTGAGCATAAATTTATCAGGAGTTACCCTTAATCATTTTATACACAAAAAGTCTAGGGACCCAAAACTTTTCGAGACAGTTACATTAGCTGGCTCCCCCCCTTATAATGCCCCCCCCATAATGTTAACTACATACATAGAACATTCCTACATTAGAACCTTGGCACCTCTTTATTTCTCTCCGCCTCTTCTTTTGACTACTACCGAGTGGTGCTTACCTGCTGATGCTGGTCAAACAAAGATACTTTGTTATCAGAAATAAGGACAGAGGGCTATTATTCTCCTCCCTGAGGAACATCCAAATGTCTTGGATGAAGGTGCCAAACATTTACAGATTGTCTTGTACATTAGTACAATGTTCTCATTCTAAAATATATCATTGGGTATGTATAATTTTTGTGGTTATCATTTTAGATGCCGTATTGTTTCCTATATCAATTGGCTCATGAGTAGCCATTGAATTAACCACTGTTAAATGCTATTCAATATGTTATAAAATGATATTCTCAAGTTATAGATATCTAAGTACTGTACAACTATCACTTGTTGTTATGGGTGATTTAACGGTCAATTGTGTATTCACAGTGTGTTAACTGCCTACCTTGTTTATGTATAGTGCTTGTTATACTATTTTGTTGACTCTTTTTTTTATCTCAAGAATCTCAATAAAAGATTATTTAAAAAAATACAAATAAATACCAAAAAGGGGCATGAAACACTGAGATTTTAATATAAAATGTTATATTATTAGTAAAGACACCTTTGTGTTATAATTGTATTATTTATTTTACACCATACCCCCTTGTTTGAGTAATTAAATTCAGAAAACTGTGGGTATTTAAATTCAGAGAATTGGTCATGTAAACTACAGTCTTCTCAAGCCTCCATACTATGGCCGTTTTATCAACTGCTGGACAGTCAGTGTTTGCTCATGCAAACCTGTTCCCCCGGGTTTGCAAAATGCAGACAGTGTATTGCAGCAATACGCTGCCCATATTCAATGCTACCCCCTGATTGAGGTATTCCAATGGAGCGCGAGTAGGGGATTTTCAATAACCACTGCAAATGTACCCAGGGTGATTAGGAAGTTGCAGTCTGATGACCACTGCTTCCTAACTTTCAGCTGTAGGCTCGCTCAGGAGAGCCTGCAGCGATCAGCCCCCAGAGCTACATACATAGCTTGATAAATTGGGGCCTATATCTCTAAGGGCATCCAGAGGGGGTCAAGGAAGATAAATGCCCCCTCTTGAATTTTGCTAATTTACTTTCTTGAGTTGTAGCCAGACTCTAAAATAATAGGTTTGCAGCTGACTGAACAGAAAAGAGAGCAGTATGCTGGTGTATTTGATGATGTGCCTGTGTGCTCCGTTAGGGTAGTATTAAACTGGTTTGACCCTCTGGGTCATATTTATCAAGCTCCATATGGACTGCTGCTCCATAACCTGTCCACCTGTTCTGAGGTGGCAGACAGAAATCGACAGAAATCAACCCGATTGAATACGATAGGGTTGATTGACACCCCCTGCTAGCGGCCGATTGGCTGTGAATCTGCAGGGGCAGTATTACACAAGAAGTTCACAAGAACTGCTGGTGCAATGATAAATGCTGATAGTGTATGCTGTCGGCATTTATCGATGTGCAGCGGACATGATCTGCTATATCGGATCATGTCCGCTCGCACCATCTTAAATAGGACCCTGTGAGTCTTCCCTACTCTGTCATGCTCATAATATCATCATAAAGTACATTTTTATGAACATATTTATTTTGTAATTATACTTAAATTGTAATGAAAAGTTATGTGCTTACATAAGATGGCATCGGGAGCTAGTAAGATTATCGAGATTTCCTATGAATCTAGAATTCCAGTATACAATTTTAAACATGAAGAATATATTTTAAATTAAGATTAGTACATATTTTACTTTGCATAACAAACACAGTTATAGTAATATAAATGTTACCTCTGTGATTACCTTGTATCTAAGCCTCTGCAGACTGCCCCCTTATCTCAGTTTTTTTGACAGACTTGCATTTTAGCCAATCACTGACTCCAAGGTAACTCCAAGGCACACATGATCTAATGCCCACTAGTTGTTAAAAAATTCTCAAAATACATTCAGATAAGAGATGGCCTTCAAGGGCTAAGAAATTGGCATATGAGCCTACCTAAGTTTAGCTTTCAACTAAGAATACCAAGAGAACAAAGCAAAATTGATGATGAAAGTAAATTGGAAAGTTGTTAAAAATTGCATGCCTTAACTGAATCATGAAAGGTTTTTTTTTACTAGACTGTCCCTTTAAAAGGGACAGTAAAGTAAAAATTAAACTTTCATGATTCTGATAAAGTATGTCATTTTAAACTACTCTCCTATTTCTTTTTCTTATCTAAATAGTTTTCTTGGTATTCTTTGTTAAAAAACATACCTAGGTAGGCTCAGGAGCAACAGTGCACTACTGATAGCTAGCTGCTGATTGGTGGCTTCACATATGTCTCTTGTCATTGGTACATACAAAGTGTTCAGCTATCTCCCAGTAGTGCATTGCTGCTTGTTAAACATAGGATGGCAAGAGAATGAGGCAAATTTGAAAATAGAAGGGAATTGGAAAGTTTTTTCTGAACCATGACAAATTTTTGGGTTTCAAGTCCATTTACATTCCTTTTTGTGGTACACAGTTAAAAAAATCTGAGAGAGAGAAAGAAAAAACATAAATAATGTCACTTTATAAGTAACTTATGAACTATTTCAAACAATAAGTAATAATATTTTCTTGATTGTAAGTTCCCAAGGTAATTGGGCCCTCAATTCGTCTTTTTTTTTTTTATTTATTAATGTTTTTATTAAATTTTTCACATTACAGGAAAAAGTGCATTAAGGATCATACAATGTTTATAGGCATACATATCACTCTGAGATAACCTATTATAAACATTTCACGAGACTTAAGAATATTTGTACAAAATAAGTACAATAACAACATAAAATAAACTCTTTGGTCAGTGCTTCCATATAGTATTCTTAATGAAATACCAGTCGGATAATAAGATTATTTATATAGGTGGAAGGACGGAAGGTTCTCCTGTCACATTGCTAAGAGGAGGATGGCAGGCTAGTAGATTTATACTGATCCCAATAAAATTGTACATTGTGAAAGAAATCAAGTTTTTGTTTTTTATAAAAACCGTACTTTTCTAGGAAAAATAATTCATCTGTTCTATTTATCCACATTTGTCTAGTGGGCGGTGTTGTTGATTTCCACTGTCTGGCTATAATAGATTTGGCACTGTTTAGTGCTATCTGAAAGACTACCTGTCTTATCTTACAATAATTACCAGGTTTCTGGTTAAATAGGACATGAGGCGCTAACAGTGTGTAATTTGGACTAAATAAGAATTTTCCTAGTTTCTCAACCTCTGTCCATAAGGTATGGAGTTTACTACAGCCCCACCAGATATGTGTCATGTTGCCCACTTCACCACATCCGCGCCAGCAGGTTCCTAGGGAGCTGGGATATAAGTGTTTCAATCCGTGTGGCGTCAAATACCATCTTGTAAGGATTTTAAAATTAAGTTCTAAGATATTATCTGACCCTGAGACTTTATGAGAGCGATAGAACATTTGTTTCCATTGCTTATGAGACAAGTCTTCCTTCAGCTCTTGTTGCCACCTATCTACATATGTGGGTAGGGAGGTATACCTAAGCTTACTTAATAGCTTCCTAGTCCTTGATAGTGTGCCCCTGGTTGGGGTTGCGGTCAAGCATATGTTTTCGAAGTCTGTCGGCCTACGAAGAAAGTCATCTTTAAATGGGGATGTGTGTACTAAGTGTGTTAGCTGGGCATATTTCAGCCAATTTGCGTATATTCCCCCCGCAATGTCTCTTAGTTCTTCCTGTGTCTTTACTTTATTATTATTGACTAATGTATAGATCGGTGTCGAGTATCCGAGTTCCCCACTTTTACTGTCTCCTATTTCTAACCCTCTTTTAAATTCAGCATTTGCAAATACAGGGGACATAGGTGATTTTATGGTCGATAGGCCCCTGTAACTCCCCAATATTTTATCCCAGTTCTGAAACACTTGTTTTAGCAAGTGGATTTTTTGGATTATTTGTGGTCTGTGTCTTTTGGATAGCCAGCATAAGGCCCCCACCCGCGGCGCCTTTAATATTTGTGAGTCAAGTGATACCCATGCTTTAGAGTTAGTTCCAGTGTGCCACTCTATAACTCTTTGTAGTGTGACTGCATGATAGTATAACTTAACATTAGGTACTCCCAACCCCCCTTCATCTAAGGAACGATATATGGTATTCTTTGATATTCTAGGTTTGTGTGTGCCCCAGATAAAGGAGTTTATACTGTGTTGTAGCTTTTTGAGGAACGTGGGTTACAAATAAATTGGTGCCGCCTGAAAGAGGTACAGTACTCTAGGTAATATGTTCATCTTGATAGTTTGGATTCTACCCCACCAGGAAGTTTTATTCTTGACCCATTTATGTAGGTCTGAATCTATATTTTTCAGCAGTGCTGTGTAATTTAGATCAAAAAGTTTTGAGTGTTGGGCTGTTATCTCAATTCCAAGGTATTTAATCGCGTCTGATTTCCTTCTATATTCACAAATTCGCCCCAGATTATCAAGTTCCTGGGGAGGTAGATTTAAGTTAAGGATCTCTGATTTTTGGCCATTTATTAAGAAGTTTGAGTATTCCCCAAATTTTTTAAATTCCTTTAGTAGGTGAGGTATGGTCTTTTTGGGAGATGATAAAGATATTAACACGTCATCTGCAAACATATTTAATTTATAATCATTTTGCCCGATTTGTATGCCCTTGATGTTACTATTTTTTCTGATGTGTGACGCCAGAACCTCCATTGTTATGATGAATAAAGCCGGGGACAGGGGGCAGCCCTGACGTGTACCATTGCGGATGGAAAGGGGAAGGGACAATACTCCATTAACTTTAACCATAGCTGTAGGGTCGGCATATAAACTAAAGATTCTATTATATAGAAAGAGACAGATGCGCCACATGGCCCAATATTGTTTGTTCAATACAATAATTAGATTCTAGTCGTGTTAGTATACACTCACAATTTGGATAGCACCTCAATTAGTGCAATAGGAGCAGTCTGGGATCAAATCAGTCACCCAGCAGACCGACCTCTAGGGTAGATGGAGTATCTGTAGTGGAGATATAAAGAGACACAGGGGTGCCTACATGGCCTAGTACAGTTTGATCCCAAGATATATTACTCTATCAAGGTAATATACTCACAATTGGTAAAGCATCTCCAGTGATGCAAATCAGGCAGGATGGGGTCAATACAGTCACCCAACAGACTATGACAGGGTTCCCTCAGGAAGCAAACAGCAAACGGTCCCAATGAAGGCCAAGGTATGGTCCAAATAATGCACAAGAGCAAGTGTTTTATAATAAAAGATATATTTACTATATAAAAACAAGTAAAAACAAGCGACGCGTTTCTCAGCACACAGGCTGTTTCCTCAGGCTTATAAAATGTAACTAAAACACTTGCTATTTATAACAAACAATTGTAACAACCTAATTGGGCACACATGTTTGGGGGAGTGGCAGAGAACACATCTCTATGGTAACATACTATCACAAATTTGCTACAATGAGTGGTAGATATAATACTAACATAACAACCCTTCTAATACATTGTAAAAGATCATACATGTATTGTCTCTTATTGATATATCTAATATACACAAAATTATAGAGATCCCATTTGGCACCACCTTAACCCGGTGGCGATTTTTTGTTACCCTAACCGATTTTGATGGTATTACTTATATAGGTTCATTTTATTAGACCATATAAGTTAAGGGAATTTGTAATTATCCTTAAGATGTTTTTACCTTAGTCTTGTATAAATGCCGATGTTTGTACCTTAGTCTTGTATAAATGCCGATGTTTGTTTATGTTGAGTTCCTTATCGGCGTTCCCTAATGGAATCTGCGCATGCGTGTGCGCTCGTCAATTGGTTATGGCAGCAGCGCATGCGTGTAGTGGAGCAGGCGAACCGGGACTAGCCAATGGGATAAAATCCAGTCTTAGGCTAATCTAACGGTGATGTCCTATCGTGTGATGTGCCTAATTTAGTCACAAGATAGTGCGTTATGGGTAGGAGCTGTAAATAGCAGGTCCAAATCATAACATTGGGGACGGATCTGTTAAACATAGTCTGTCAAATTGTAATTTACACTGAAGTCCGTATGTTTATGTGGGGCTAAAACATACAGACCAAAAATGCATAATCTATTATATCAAGTCACTGATCATATGACAAAATCATAATAGCAACCAGTCAGCGGAGTTACAACCAATTAAATTAATATATAACTATTGTATGCTGGTGGGAAGCTCGGTCTGTAGCGAGATGTCAAAAGTGATTAATATAAGTGTTGAGGAGCGACACACGCTCACTATAGGCTATAGGTAATTAGGCATAATGCTGGTGGGAAGCAAGGTCTATAAAGAGATGTCAAAAGTGATAAATATAAATGTTAAAGAGCGACACATGCTCCCTATCTATAGGCTATAGATTATTAGGCGTTATAATTTGTCTATCTTAAGTGTATTATGTGTTATTAAATGTAAACTATATCAACATCAGCCCAGTCATAGTAATGACATCCACCAATAAGGACTTCTATGTTCTCGCGTATCTATGTAAAAGGGATATGAATATATAATACTTTAACATCGAACTAAATGAACAAATGCTATATTGAAGTGATAAAGTGGACTACATAAGTGTGACTTATGTCAGATAACCCATTATTGGCTAAATCATAGCCTCATACAGTGTATATTGTGACTATTAATGCAACAAATATCAGTGTGTGATATGATCTATATAGGTACACCCTAATTATGTATAAAATCAAGATAATTTATAAATGTATACGTGACTGTCTATATGTGTATAAAAAGTGATGATACATGGTATAATTATAATAATAACCATATATATATATGCCTTAAGAATTGTGTTAGTTTGTGTTGGTGTGTTATATAACTAATCTAAATGATAGTATATATATAAAAAAACATCATAAGTGTCAAAAGCCTATAGTATCCTTTGTGTGTATTTTATAAAGAAATATGTGAAGGTGAGATGGTATGTGTGGTTAATAGGGAAATGAGTGATATATATAAACTTGCATTATTGAGATAAAGATATGGATATATAATTTACATCATTTAAAATAGAGGTCTGAATTTATAACCCTATTTTTATGATGACAGACTGTGGTCAGAAAATAAAACTGTGTACCTAACCTAAGAGCCTTCAAATCAATCATTAACCCCATGAAATGAGAGCTGTAAAGAGGAGCAGAAATTAAATGAGTATAGCCAATCAGATGTCAAAAGCGGCTAAATCCACATGTTCGTTGAGACCATCTGGTGCCAGGGTGTGGAGTTTATGTATCCAGTAGGTCTCTCTACGACGCAAGTTAAGAAAGGCATTATTGCTGTTTCGAGATATTTGCTCAATGGGCAGTATTGACAGCGTTTTTGTGCTTCCTTTATGTGCAAAAGCACAATGTCTTGACAGACTATGTTTGAGGTAATTCCTCTTGATGTTGTAAGAGTGTTCACTCCAACGTTTTTTTATAGCACGACTCGTGCGTCCTACATATTGGGCTCCACATGAACAGTTTACTAAGTAGATCACATAGGTCGACTCACAGGATAACCTCTTACTGATTTTAAATTCTTCTCCTGTTTGATTAGAGGAGAAAGTATTGGTACCTCTTTTAATCACTCTGCACATGTTGCATTTCCTCTTTAAACATTTATATACTCCAGTTGGGGGAACAAAGTTGCCCAGAAAGGTCTTTTTCTGGCATGATCTATGATCAGAACAGATGACTTTATCCCTTACAATTTTGCTAGGGGCCAATCTGTTCTTCAGAGTCGGCGCTCTTCTATATACAATCCTTGGTTTAGATGGAATTAGTTTTTTAAGGTGTGGGTCATCGCCAATAATGGGCCAATGTTTTAATATAATTTTTTGGATATCACGATAGTTACTATTATATCCAGTAATGAATAATGGTGTTTTATTGTAATTTTCAATTGTTTGTTCTTTTTTAATCTTTTTTTGAGTCTTATCGGATTTTAAATAAGTGTTCCTATCATCCTGTAGGGCTCTAATATATCCTTTTTGGATCAAGTCCAAAGGATATCCCTTTTCTAAAAATCTATCCTTCAAGACAAGAGATTGTTTCTTGTAACTTTCAATAGTGCTACAGTTGCGTCTTATTCGCCTAAACTGTCCGTAAGGCACATTTTTCTTCCAGCTGATATAGTGGTTACTATTGAAATTTAGGAAACTATTGCAATCGACTTTTTTGAAAAAAGTTTCAGATATAATAGTCCCACTCGTAGAAAATGATAGAGATAAATCCAAAAATTCAATAGTGTTGGATTGAATATTGGAGGTGAATTCCAGATCAAATTCATTGGTGTTAAGTGAGGAGGTAAAGAAAGTGGCCTCCTCTGCAGTGCCTTTAAACAGAATTAAGAGGTCATCTATATACCGGCCATAGAACACCAGACTCGCACCCATAGTAGACCCATATATGTGGGTCTCCTCAAATTTGCCCATATATAAATTGGCAAAACTGGGTGCGAATCTGGTGCCCATGGCCGTACCTTTTACTTGAAGGTAATAAGATCCCTGATAAAGAAAATAATTATGGTGTAATATGAAATATATAATTTCACTGATGAAATGCTGTTGTCTCAATGGCATATAAATATCGGTTGCCAGGTATGCTTGAATAACCGACAAACCTTTGTCGTGTGGGATATTGGAATATAGCGAGCTCACATCGCTAGTAATCCACCACAGTTCATCATCAGTTTTTTTGATGTCCAACCTATTTAATTTGTTAAGGAGATCTGTGGAATCCCTAATGAAAGAGGGTAGATTAATTACGTGTTTCTGTAAAAAAGAATCTATATAAGCTGAAAGATGGTCAGTCAGGCTGTCAATGCCTGCCACAATCGGACGACCAGGGGGAAGAGATATATTTTTATGAATCTTAGGCAAATGGTAGTAAAATGCCCTTTGAGCAAATATCTCGAAACAGCAATAATGCCTTTCTTAACTTGCGTCGTAGAGAGACCTACTGGATACATAAACTCCACACCCTGGCACCAGATGGTCTCAACGAACATGTGGATTTAGCCGCTTTTGACATCTGATTGGCTATACTCATTTAATTTCTGCTCCTCTTTACAGCTCTCATTTCATGGGGTTAATGATTGATTTGAAGGCTCTTAGGTTAGGTACACAGTTTTATTTTCTGACCACAGTCTGTCATCATAAAAATAGGGTTATAAATTCAGACCTCTATTTTAAATGATGTAAATTATATATCCATATCTTTATCTCAATAATGCAAGTTTATATATATCACTCATTTCCCTATTAACCACACATACCATCTCACCTTCACATATTTCTTTATAAAATACACACAAAGGATACTATAGGCTTTTGACACTTATGATGTTTTTTTATATATATACTATCATTTAGATTAGTTATATAACACACCAACACAAACTAACACAATTCTTAAGGCATATATATATATGGTTATTATTATAATTATACCATGTATCATCACTTTTTATACACATATAGACAGTCACGTATACATTTATAAATTATCTTGATTTTATACATAATTAGGGTGTACCTATATAGATCATATCACACACTGATATTTGTTGCATTAATAGTCACAATATACACTGTATGAGGCTATGATTTAGCCAATAATGGGTTATCTGACATAAGTCACACTTATGTAGTCCACTTTATCACTTCAATATAGCATTTGTTCATTTAGTTCGATGTTAAAGTATTATATATTCATATCCCTTTTACATAGATACGCGAGAACATAGAAGTCCTTATTGGTGGATGTCATTACTATGACTGGGCTGATGTTGATATAGTTTACATTTAATAACACATAATACACTTAAGATAGACAAATTATAACGCCTAATAATCTATAGCCTATAGATAGGGAGCATGTGTCGCTCTTTAACATTTATATTTATCACTTTTGACATCTCTTTATAGACCTTGCTTCCCACCAGCATTATGCCTAATTACCTATAGCCTATAGTGAGCGTGTGTCGCTCCTCAACACTTATATTAATCACTTTTGACATCTCGCTACAGACCGAGCTTCCCACCAGCATACAATAGTTATATATTAATTTAATTGGTTGTAACTCCGCTGACTGGTTGCTATTATGATTTTGTCATATGATCAGTGACTTGATATAATAGATTATGCATTTTTGGTCTGTATGTTTTAGCCCCACATAAACATACGGACTTCAGTGTAAATTACAATTTGACAGACTATGTTTAACAGATCCGTCCCCAATGTTATGATTTGGACCTGCTATTTACAGCTCCTACCCATAACGCACTATCTTGTGACTAAATTAGGCACATCACACGATAGGACATCACCGTTAGATTAGCCTAAGACTGGATTTTATCCCATTGGCTAGTCCCGGTTCGCCTGCTCCACTACACGCATGCGCTGCTGCCATAACCAATTGACGAGCGCACACGCATGCGCAGATTCCATTAGGGAACGCCGATAAGGAACTCAACATAAACAAACATCGGCATTTATACAAGACTAAGGTACAAACATCGGCATTTATACAAGACTAAGGTAAAAACATCTTAAGGATAATTACAAATTCCCTTAACTTATATGGTCTAATAAAATGAACCTATATAAGTAATACCATCAAAATCGGTTAGGGTAACAAAAAATCGCCACCGGGTTAAGGTGGTGCCAAATGGGATCTCTATAATTTTGTGTATATTAGATATATCAATAAGAGACAATACATGTATGATCTTTTACAATGTATTAGAAGGGTTGTTATGTTAGTATTATATCTACCACTCATTGTAGCAAATTTGTGATAGTATGTTACCATAGAGATGTGTTCTCTGCCACTCCCCCAAACATGTGTGCCCAATTAGGTTGTTACAATTGTTTGTTATAAATAGCAAGTGTTTTAGTTACATTTTATAAGCCTGAGGAAACAGCCTGTGTGCTGAGAAACGCGTCGCTTGTTTTTACTTGTTTTTATATAGTAAATATATCTTTTATTATAAAACACTTGCTCTTGTGCATTATTTGGACCATACCTTGGCCTTCATTGGGACCGTTTGCTGTTTGCTTCCTGAGGGAACCCTGTCATAGTCTGTTGGGTGACTGTATTGACCCCATCCTGCCTGATTTGCATCACTGGAGATGCTTTACCAATTGTGAGTATATTACCTTGATAGAGTAATATATCTTGGGATCAAACTGTACTAGGCCATGTAGGCACCCCTGTGTCTCTTTATATCTCCACTACAGATACTCCATCTACCCTAGAGGTCGGTCTGCTGGGTGACTGATTTGATCCCAGACTGCTCCTATTGCACTAATTGAGGTGCTATCCAAATTGTGAGTGTATACTAACACGACTAGAATCTAATTATTGTATTGAACAAACAATATTGGGCCATGTGGCGCATCTGTCTCTTTCTATATTTTAGATCATCCCTATAGGATCCAGGCCGGGTTCTTTACAGATTGCTGCCCAAAGACCACCTTCCATATTTAACCTTCAGAGACTTTTTATTTGTATTTTTGTATTATTGCAACATTACCTACTGTTTTTATTTAGGTGTGATATCTAGCATAAATTTTGATTTAAAGTAATAATTTTATTGATTTATTGTTCACCACACAACTTATTAGGTTTGATATATTGTTATCACTTAGGGCGCCCCCTATCATATAAGAAAGATTCTATTAACCATTTTTTCTCCGAAACCTATATTTCGCAGTACTTTTTCCAGAAACTTCCAATTTAGCCTATCGAAAGCTTTTTCAGCATCCGTGGATATTAAAATTGATGGGATATTTTTAAGTTTTGCATAGTCTATCAATTGGAGTACTCTGACCGTGTTATCCCGGGCTTCCCTGTTAGGGACAAATCCCGCTTGATCTACGTGTATTATCTCAGGGAGGATTTTATTGATTCTAGCCGACAGTATTTTAGAATATATCTTTAGATCCGAGTTTAGTAGTGAAATAGGCCTATAATTACTGGTTAAATTTGTGGCTTTATTGGGTTTGGGGATTACTGTTATATGTGATAGAAGAAACTCTTTGGAAAATGTCCCTTGCTCATCGATTGAATTAAATAAAGTGGTAAGGTGAGGTGTTAGAATGTCTTTAAACGTTTTATAGTATTTGTTGCTAAACCCATCCGGGCCAGGGCTTTTACCTGCAGGTAGGGAGTCTATTGCAGTCATAACTTCCAAGGAGGTTATAGGAGCCTCCAAGGCTGCTTTTTTGTCTGGCTCTAGGGATGGGAGGTCAGCTTGGGTGATGTATCTTTCCATGAGTATGTCTACATCTGGGGTGTGAGTTTTGGGAATGTTATATAACCCTTCATAATATTTCCTGAATGTCTCAGCTATCTTCTCACTATCTGAGACCAGATGTGTTCCATCTATGGCTATTTCTCTAATGTGATTGTAGGATGATTTTTGTTTGAGAGTTCTAGCTAGGCAGGCACCAGCCTTGTTACTTTCCGTAAAGTAGATTTTACTGAGGTATAAAGCTCTTTTATGAGTCTCCTCCTGTAGGAGGTTTCTTAAGTCTAGTCTTATCTCCTGTCTTTTCTTTGAGATGGTGGTGTCTGCTGGGTTAAGCTGATGTAGTCTATCGATGTCTTTTAATTTATTTAGCAGGGATCTATATTTTTGTTGGTATATTTTTTTGAGGGAGGCCTGGATTTTGATGAATTCTCCCCTTAGTACCGCCTTGTGAGCGTCCCAAATAACTGTGGGGTTCTGTTGTTTGCAGGTGTTGTGTGTGAAATACTCTTTCATAGCTGTTGCAATTTTCTTGACCACCTCAGGTTTGTGAAGTAGTGCTTCATCAAGGTGCCACAGGTAAGGGACCATCGGCATGGATGACCAAACCAGGTCCATGGTAACCATGGAGTGATCTGACCATGCATTTGGGACTATGTCCGTATTAGAAACCATTGGTATGCTATTCTGGTCTATTAATAGGTAGTCTATTCTCGAATAGACTTGTCTTGGTTGGTAATAGAAAGTATATTGGCGGTAATCTGGGTGTAAGGTGCGCCAAGCATCCAGAAGGGTTAACTCCCATAGGTATTTGTCTATTTTAATAGAGTCTCTTCTAGACCTAGCCCCTCTAGGATGTGAGCTATCTAATTGTGGATCTAGTAACGTATTAAAATCACCCCCTAATAAAACTGTACCTTTTTTAATATCCATTATTCTGTTTATCACTTTTCTTATAAAGGGGAGCTGTTTCTGATTCGGGCAATATATATTGACCAGTGTCACCGGCCTATTATACAAAATACCCACCAAGATCACAAATCTACCTTCCGGGTCTACTTCCTTTTGAATGAGTTGGAATGGGACCTTTCTGTGTAATAGTATACCTACTCCTTTATTTTTTGAGTTTGCTGAACTGAAATACCCAGTAGGGTATATATTTGAGCTACATCTCGGTTGCTTATTTATGTCAAAGTGGGTTTCCTGCATAAAAATTATATCCCCCTTGTGTCGTTTAAACCAACTAAGTGCCATTGACCTTTTGTTTGGGGAGTTCAGGCCTTTCACATTCTGTGAAAGAATTCTTAACTTATGAGCCGCCATTAGGGAATTTTAAATGACTTGTAGTAACAGAAGAAAGAAAGCATCAGATTAATCTGGCTAGCTTGTAAGTAGACAAGATAGTAAATTACAATTTTACAACTCACCCAAGGAGAACCCTCCGTCCTGTGGAAGAGAATATGCATTAGATTATGTAGAGGACATGTAGCATAGAGATCAAAAGGACTGGTGTTTAAATTCGCACTGCCTGAACAATAGAAAACAAAAACAAATAAGAACAAATTGACAATAACAAAACATATTAACTTTTTGATCCATACTAAAGGGCGCTCCGCTCCAAAGGAACGTTCGAGCGGGTCGCCAGCAGTAGTAGGTCCGCTGAATACAGCATTTAGGGATCTGTGCGGCTACAACTTGTAGCAGAGGGATCATGTGCTAGACATGACTCACAACTTGCATAATAGCAATAATTAAACAGTAAACACAGCTAAACCAACATAAGTATTAAGGCTTTCTATGTCAATAAGGAACTATTATAGCCTAAGGATAAACAATAGGATTATCTGATACTGAGATTTCCTTCAGAGTTGGGATCACTGTTCATTAGCAGTGACTTTGTCCATCAAACTATCGATTATAGTTCAAGAGATGAGCTTAATGGGATCTCAAGTGGTGAGATTGCTGGAAGTATGCTCGGATGTCTTATCTCCTGCTCCTCTTTGGCGTTTTCTGTTACTCTGACCCATGGTTGTCTTTGCTCTCTGGTACCAAGAGGGTTATAGGGATTGTCTTTCTCCTCTCCTTGTTAGAGAGGGGCAGGGATGGTTGGCCTATGCCGAGTTTAGAGCAGAAGTCTGCGATATCATCAGGCCCGTAAATGGCAATTTGGTTTTCTTTTCTACACGTAGGCAGAAGGGGAACCCCATCTATATTTTATACCTAAGTCCTGCAGGTGCAGGGTGAGATATCTGGCTTCTCTGCGTTTTATAAGCGTTTGTGGGCATAGGTCAGGGTAAACTTGCAGGCTGCTTTCCTCAAATTGTGATTGTTTCATCTTTCTGGCTTGCAACTAATACTTTTTCTTTATCTTCAAATTGGTGAAATCTGAGAATTACATCCCTTGGGGGAGCGCCATCTTTTGGAAGTTGACGAAGGGCCCTATGTGCTCTGTCTAGTTGTAACTCTTGATCCTCCTGTGTATTAAGGAGGGGTTTGAAAGAATCTTTGTAAAAAGGGGACCCAGTTGGATTTGCGGTAACCGTCTCCGGTATTCCCCGGGATTCTTAGGTTCTGACGGCGCCCCCGGTTATCAAGATCCTCAATATGATCCTGCAGATAGTTAATAGTGGCTCCCTGGGCTTTTAGCTGTTCCGCCATATTTTCTGAATCAGTAGCAAGGGGTGTCTGTTGTTTCTTCCAACTGTTCCACTCTGTGCCCTAACTGTGAGATATCGGATTTACTTCTGCAGGCCCTCTTTAATAAGCTGGCTCACCTGGAGTATAAATTGCGAAAAGTCCTCTTTAGAGGGCAGAAGTTTAAGGTCAGCTTTGGTTATAGCAACTGTATCTTCTTCTGTTTGGTCCCCATTTTTAGAATTGGCAGATTGTGATGATGGGGTAGTTTCAGTATTTTCCGTGTCAAGCGTTTTGAAATAAGCATTCATTATGTTAGCTTTATCTGGTTTCCAGATTTCCTAGCAGCCGATGATGTTAATGCTCTATGCCTGTGATAATTAGCGGGATCTTGCATAGACAGGGTAGAAAATAGTAGCAGAGAGGGGGTTTGCAGGATTGGGGATGCACTTTTTTAACAGCTTATACACGTGTGCTCTTTTAATATGTACTACCAATCATATAGTACCTGAAGATTTATATCTTGTGAGTTACAGTTCAGAAGTATGTAAGTAGAAATGCAGCTTGAAGTTTATAAGAATTTGGTGTTTAAAACATTTTGTCATTTCTTAACTCAGCTTAGTTGACTCTTGAAGATATTTTGATGACAAGTGACACTTTTATCATCCTGGGCACCTAAGCCACTAACATGGTAATGTCTATAAGGCCCTTGAGCGGATTGAGGTATTTATGCAGTCCGTTCCACTTTATCCTTGAATATTAATGCTTGTTACACTAAATGTTTCCCATGCTGTTGTTCCGGCAGTACAGCGAGGTCTGCGGCCTTGATATGCAAAATTTAGTGCTGCGTGCAAAGTACAGTCTGTGGTGCATTCTTTAATAACTCCTCCACCCGGTGCCTGCTTTTATTATATCTGGGTTATATATGGGTTAACAAAGCGGTGTTCACTGATGGCCTTATTGGTATTGTATGTATAACACCCGCAGCTATTTCCCTTATATGTAAGATGCCTGCAGTTCCGGAGTTTGGTAATGGCGCACTTACTTATTGCGCTCTCGTCGGGTCTCTCACCGGAGTTATTGTCGTCCGCTCTCGATCAGTGGGCTTCTGCTTAGTCCCTGGTCGCCTAGTGATGTTCCCCAGTTGGTGCCTTTGGCATAATGGATGTTATGCTGGTTCTCTGCGCTTCATTAAGGCCAGTTGTTAGCGGAGCTCCGGTCTCAAGCGGCCATTCTCTCGGCGCGCTAGCTCCGCCCCTCCCTCAATTCGTCTTTTATTTGTTTGATACATTTTGTTTTTTTTTGTTTTATAATTCATAAACATCAATAAATATGAATATGCTGAACATAAATTATACAAATATAGAAAATATAACAATGCAAGAATACATTAAATATTTATTCATAATAATTTAATGATATGATTTTATAATTTTATGCTATGTTATTACATATTCACCCACTTAATTAAATACAAATAAATTATGCAAAATTATTTAAGATTGAAATGAATTGCCACAAAGCCCTTATTATCATTGTCAGATATTTAACCTGTTGAAAAGTATTGTTATTTGATTTTTATAGTCCTGGTATAGTTTAGGATTCTAACTAATAGTGCAGGAGGGTAATAATAAAAGATATAACTTTAACAACAAACGGCTAGATTACGAGTTTTGCGGTAAGAGCTGCTCGTTGCTAACCTGCAAGTTATTGCCACCGCTCACCTCCCTACAGCGCTGCTATTACAGGTTTACAAAAACCCGGCGTTAGCAGGCAATAAGTGGGTGTAGAGCAAAATTGAGCTCCATACCACACTCCAATACCAGCGCTGCTGTGAGCTGGTTTTATGTGCAAGTGCATCAGACATCAATGGGGAGAGCCGGCTGAAAAAAAGCCTAACACCTACAATAAAGCAGCGTAAAGCTCCGTAATGCAGCCCCATTGATTCCTATGGGGAAACAAAATTTATGTTTACACCTAACACCCTAACAAAAACCCTGAGTCTAAACACCCCTAATCTGCCGCCTCGACTTCGCCGACACCTACATTACACTTATTAACCCCTAATTTGTGGCCCCCAATGTCGCCGATACCTACATTACAGTTATTAACCCCTGTTCTGCCACCCCAGACATCGCCGCCACCTACATTACACTTATTAACCCCTAATCTGCTGCCCCCAATGTCGCCGCTACCTACATTGCAGTTATTAACCCCTAATCTGCCGCCCCCGACATCGCCGACACCTACATTACACTTATTAACCCCTAATCTGCTGCCCCCAACAGGGCCGACACCTACATTACACTTATTAACACCTAATCTGCTGCCCCCGACATCGCCGTCACCTACATTATACTTATTAAGCCTAATCTGCCGCACAATGTCAGTGCCACTATACTAAAGTTTATTAACTCCTAACCCTAGTCTAACCCTAACCCTAACGTAACCCTAACCCTAACACCACCAACTTTAATATAATTAAAATAAATCTAAATAAAAATTACTATTATTACCTAAATAATTCCTATTTAAAACTAAATACTTACTATAAAATAAACCCTAAGATAGCTACCATATAACTAATAGTTACATTGTTAGCTATCTTAGGGTTTTTATTTTTATTTCCACAGGTGAGTTTGTATTTATTTTAACTAGGTAGACTAGTTACTAAATAGTTATTAACTATTTACTAGCTGCCTAGCTAAAATAAATACAAATTTACCTGTAAAATAAAAACCTAACCAGAGTTCCCATAAACACTTAAAGAAATTAAACAAATATTTAAACTAATTACACCTAATCTAATAGCCCTATCAAAAATAAAAAAGCCCCCCCAAAATAAAAAAAACCTAGCCTAAACTAAACTGCCAATAGCCCTTAAAAGGACCTTTTGCGGGGCATTGTCCCAAAGAAATCAGCTCTTTTACCTGTATAAAAAAATACAAACAACCCCCCAACAGGTAAAACCCACCACCCACACAACCAAACCCCCCAAATAAAAACCTATCAAAAAAACCTAACCTCCCCCATTGCCCTGAAAAGGGCATTTGGATGGGCATTGCCCTTAAAATGGCATTTAGCTCTTTTTCTGCCCAAACCCTAATCTAAAAATAAAACCCACCTAATAAACCTTAAAAAAACACCTAACACTAACCCCCGAAGATCCACTTACAGTTTTGAAGACCTATTATCCATCCTCAACGAAGCAGCAGAAGTCTTTATCCAAGCAGCAAGAAATCCTCAACGAACCTGGGAGAAGTCTTCATCCAAGCAGACCGAAGTCTTCATCCAAGCCGGCAGAAGTCTTCATCTTCTATCTTCATCCATCCGGCACAGGGCGGCTCCATCTTCAAGACATCTGGCATGGAGCATTCTCTTTCCACGGCGACTGAAGAATGAAGGTACCTTTAAGGGGCATCATCCAAGATGGCATCCCTTGAATTCCGATTGGCTGATAGAATTCTATCAGCCAATCGGAATTAAAGGTGAAAAAATCCTATTGGCTGATGCAATCAGCCAATAGGATTGAGCTTCAATCCCATTGGCTGATTCAATCAGCCAATAGGATTGAGCTTTCAGTCTATTGGCTGTTCCAAGAAGTTGACTATAGCTAGTGCAGGTGTCTCCTATCAACCATTTTGCCTTTCTGTAGAGACCACATTCCATTTGTGGGACAATGACAGGAAGTACCCTGCATAAATTAAGTACAAATATAAACATAGTTTATGCTTACCTGATAAATTAATTGATTTCATGATGGTGAGAGTCCACAATCTATTACTCCTGGGATTTACTCTTCCCAGCCACTAGGAGGAGGCAAAGGTTCCCAAAGCACAAGAGCTCTATAAACCCCCTCCCACTGCTCTGGTAAATAAGTCTGACATATAGCCAACCTAAAGAGGTAGGAAAAGAAATAAGAGCAAAATAATAGGAGCAGGGAAAAAAGTTTTGAGGAAAAGTAAACCACAACAACAACAAAAAGGTGGAGTCGCATGGACTCTCACCACCATGAAAGAAATTAATTTATCAGGTAATCATAAATTATGTTTTCTTTCATACAGGTGTTGAGAGTCCATGAAACATTGCTCCTGGGAACTAATTCCCAAGATATGGCGTTCAAAGAATACAATTTTTTCCTGAAGGACTTCCTACCAAAGGCTGCCTCAGAAGAAGCAAAATAGCATAAAAATTATAGACTTTAGTAAAGAAGAGTTCTATGATTAAGACATTAAATAAGGGACAACAATGCCCTGATTTATATAATCTGAATACACAAATTTAGGAAAAGTAAAAATGTAGTCAACAAAACTGCATTATCCTAAAAGCCCCCCAAAAAAAAACTTAGAAAAAAAAATATAGTCCACTAAACTGAATAATCCTAAAAGCCAAAAATAATAACTTTTCTAGAAAAAAATAAATTAAAGTGGAATACATTGATATATAAAAAATATATAATAACCTTTCAGCCTTAGTAGAGTACCCATATATAATAATAAAAACAACTTACCTGTAAGCATGCATCTACTGAGAAACAAAAAACATAGCAGAAAGCCAAACCAGTGCTGAAACATATCAGCAGAGGATATGGAATAGGAGTATATCAATGACCTGACCCAACAGGAGGAGGCAAAGGACAGGTCCCTGTGACACCTGTGGAAGGCTATGGAAAAATGATATCCCTACATACACTCCAAATACATCCATCAATCAAACACTGCACTCTGAGGGGAAATGGGACTCAACTCACTTCTCACTGAAGAATAAAATGCAAAGCTTCATTCTTCACCTTCCTCAAGCAAAGGCAAAGACAAGACTGATTTACCGGTGAGGTGGAAGGGCTTTTATAGAGCTCCTGTGATTTCGGAATCTTTGCCTCCTCCTAGTGGCAGGGAAGAGTAATTCTCAGGAGTTACGGATCTCAAATGTATGAACGAAAAAAACAAATTAAAGGTAAAGTCCTAATAAAATGATTAATAATACAAATTGCAATGATTTATATTAAGTATACCTGCTTAATGATTTTTTAAAAAATACAATAGACAATTTTGTATTTCTTTGTCATTACCTGACAGACTGAAGTAAAGGTAGACTGAAGTAAAGGTATGAGAACAAAGTAACATTAGAGCCAAAATTAGTGCAATATTAATTAAAGTGTAAAAGGTATGAATTGAACAATATATGAATCTTTCTGGAATTTTAACTAGAGAATGATGCATCAAGCACTTTTCACGAGGTAAGCATAGGTTCAAAATAGCTCATGGAGAGTACTTAAGTATGCTGCAATAATTAATTTTGTAAAGAAAGTGTACAAAGGTTCAGAAAAGCACAGTTCAGGCACATTAATTAAATATTCAGCAACAATGAAGTTTAAAAAGACATATTATACACAAATTCAGGATATCATAGTTAATACAGACTACTTAATTATGCAGCAGCAATGAACTATAACGAGTCAGAGCGTACATAGATTGAGGAAAACACATTTGGGGGTAGATTTATCATAGTGCGAGCAGACATGATACGATGTAGCGTATAATTTCCACTGCACATCGATAAATGCCCACAGCATGCAATATCTGCATTTATCATTGCACCAGAAGTTCTTGTGAACTGATGGTGCAATGCTGCCCCCTGCAGATTTGCAGCCAATCGGCCACTAGCAGGGGGTGTCAATCAACACAATCGTATTCGATCGGGTTGATTTCTGTCCGCGGCCTCAGAGTTCAAAGGCATACCTCTAATTTTTCTATGTCAATTGTAATCCTGTTTAAAAAAAAAATATCTATTTGAACTAATTCTAAAAAAAAGAGACTGGTGTAGCCTGTCCTCCTCTCTTAAGTTGGTTTAGAACTGATTCCGCTTAGTTATTTGGAAAAAAAATAAATATTTAACAGGTATTTATGTTGAAATTATTTTTATTGAATTTTAGCTTTAAATGAAAGGTTATATTAGCAGTACACTAAACAAATTACTGTAATTACAAGTCTTATCCAACTTGTGTCTGGAGAGAAAAGGGCACAGTCAAATATGCGTGACATATTCAATGTTCATCATAATATAAGTGACCTTTCACATTGTATGAATAATGTCAAGTCTTTGGATATCTGACCAGATAACATTGATTATCGTTTACAGAGGTTCATTTTGCATAGACTCATACAGCAAGCATATAACTCTGTAAGACTTAGTACTGTAGTTGGATTATATTAAGTATAATGCTGTTACATGTAACATGTAGATAAAAATGCAAGGTTCTCACATGCTTATACATTCTAATAAATGTAAGTATATCTGATTGCAGGGAAGCTATATCTTGTCGGTGGATTTTGATTAAGAGGGCTCTACATATGTATAGTATTCTTGGGAGAATATTAATTTCTATGGCAGATATTCTGCCGTACCACAAAAAGTTATACTTTCTCCCCTTGTTAATGTCTTTTCTGATTTATTTATATACATTAGGATATAATTTGCATTGTGTAGGTTACTATATTGGCTAGTCAATTTTATCCCTAAATATTTTATATGACCTTTAGCCCAAGAAAACTCAAAATTAGATTCAATCAGTTTTTAGTGGGGACTAGTAGGGCGATGGTCAGTGCCTCACATTTGTCAGTATTTATTTTGTAATCTCAGTGAATTGTTGTAATATATCATATAGTTTAAGAAGAAATATCAATGGTTTTGACAAAGTAAGCAGGACATTGAGGGGTAGTTATCAAGCCGTCAACCTCAAATACGCTGGAATTCCGCAGCGTATTTGTGGCGAGGCTGATTCGCCTTAGTTATCAAAGGCTAGACACAGGCAAAAGTAGAATTTAGTGACGTAATTAAGCTTTGATCCGCCGGCCTCAGTCCAACACAGATCGATTCTTACGTCACTTCAGATGTTCCGCACACAAGTGCGGCACAATCTGACTACTTTTGCTAGTTATCAAAAAACTAGCAGATACGCTCGGCACTTTTCCGGCCCCGCGTACCTGGTTTTCAATCCGCCGCCTGTAGGCGGCGGATCCCATAGGAATCAATGGGAGTCTGACCATAGCGAAAGTACAAGTTCGCAGCTGCCAGACATCCCATTGATTCCTATGGGAGCTGTCTGCACCTAACACCCTAACATGTACCCCGAGTCTAAACACCCCTAATCTGTCCCACCTACACCGCCGCAACTAAATAAAGTTATTACCCCCTAAACCGCCGCTCCCGGAGCCCACTGCCACTATAATAAACATGTTAACCCCTAAACCGCCGCTCCCTGACCCGCTGCAACTATAATATATGTATTAACCCCTAAACCGCCGCTCCCAGACCCCGCCGCGACCTACATGATACCTATAAACCCCTATCCTGCCCCCCCTATACCGTCGCCACCTATAATAAAGTTATTAACCCCTCTCATGCCGATCCCGGACCTCGCCGCAACTAAATAAATAGTTTAACCCCTAAACCGCTGCTCCCGGACCCTGCCGCAACCTATATTAAATTTATTAACCCCTAATCTGCCCCCCCTACACCGTCGCCACCTATAATACATTTATTAACCCCTATCCTGCCCCCCACTACACCGCCGCCACTGTAATAAATTTATTAACCCCTAAACCTAAGTCTAACACTAACCCTAACACCCCCCTAACTTTAATATTAATTAAATACATCTAAATAATATTTCTATCATTAACTAAATTAATCCTATTTAAAACTAAATATTTACCTTTAAAATAAACCCTAATATAGCTACAATATAAATAATAATTATATTGTAGCTATCTTAGGATTTATTTTTATTTTACAGGTAACTTTCAATTTATTTTAACTAGGTACAATAGCTATTAAATAGTTATTAACTATTTAATAGCTACCTAACCTAAAATAAAAACTAACCTAAGTTACAATTGCACCTAACACTACACTATTCTTTAATAAATTATTTCTATTTAAAACTAAATACTTACCTGTAAAATAAACCCTAACGGCTAGATTTGGAGTTTTGTCGGTAACGACCCGAAAAACTAACGCCAGCTTTTTTCTGGCCGCACCATAAAAATAACTCTGGTATTGAGAGTCCACATAAAGGCTGCGTTAGGCTCCAAAAAAGGAGCGTAGAGCATTTTTAACGCAGCTTCAACTCTTAATACCAGAGTTGCTTACGGACGCGGCCAGCCTCAAAAACGTGCTCGTGCACGATTCCCCCATAGGAAACAATGGGCTGTTTGAGCTGAAAAAAAACCTAACACCTGCAAAAAAGCCGCGTTCAGCTCTTAACGCAGCCCCATTGTTTGCTATGGGGAAACACTTCCTACGTCTGCACCTAACACTCTAACATGTACCCCGAGTCTAAACACCCCTAACCTTACACTTATTAACCCCTAATCTGCCGCCCCCGCTGTCGCTGACACCTGCATTTTATTTTTAACCCCTAATCTGCCGCTCCGTAAACCGCCGCTACTTACATTATCCCTATGTACCCCTAATCTGCTGCCCCTAACACCGCCGACCCCTATATTATATTTATTAACCCCTAATCTGCCCCCCTCAACATCGCCTCCACCTGCCTACACTTATTAACCCCTAATCTGCCGAGCGGACCGCACTGCTATTATAATAAAGTTATTAACCCCTAATCCGCCTCACTAACCCTATAATAAATAGTATTAACCCCTAATCTTCCCTCCCTAACATCGCCGACACCTAACTTCAATTATTAACCCCTAATCTGCCGACCGGAGCTCACCGCTATTTTAATAAATGGATTAACCCCTAAAGCTAAGTCTAACCCTAACACTAACACCCCCCTAAATTAAATATAATTTTAATCTAACGAAATTAATTAACTCTTATTAAATAAATTATTCCTATTTAAATATAAATACTTACCTATAAAATAAATCCTAATATAGCTACAATATAAATTATAATTATATTATAGCTATTTTAGGATTAATATTTATTTTACAGGTAACTTTGTATTTATTTTAACCAGGTACAATAGCTATTAAATAGTTAAGAACTATTTAATAGCTAAAATAGTTAAAATAATTACAAAATTACCTGTAAAATAAATACTAACCTAAGTTACAAATAAACCTAACACTACACTATCAATAAATTAATTAAATAAACTACCTACAATTACCTACAATTAACCTAACACTACACTATCAATAAATTAATTAAATACAATTCCTACAAATAAATACAATTAAATAAACTAGCTAAAGTACAAAAAATAAAAAAGAACTAAGTTACAAAAAATAAAAAAATATTTACAAACATAAGAAAAATATTACAACAATTTTAAACTAACACCTACTCTAAGCCCCCTAATAAAACAACAAAGCCCCCCAAAATAAAAAATGCCCTACCCTATTCTAAATTACTAAAGTTAAAAGCTCTTTTACCTTACCAGCCCTGAACAGGGCCCTTTGCGGGGCATGCCCCAAGAAGTTCAGCTCTTTTGCCTGTAAAAAAAAAACATACAATACCCCCCCAACGTTACAACCCACCACCCACATACCCCTAATCTAACCCAAACCCCCCTTAAATAAACCTAACACTAAGCCCCTGAAGATCATCCTACCTTGTCTTCACCTCACCAGGTATCACCGATCCGTCCTGGCTCCAAAATCTTCATCCAACCCAAGCGGGGGTTGGCGATCCATCATCCGGTGGCTGAAGAGGTCCAGAAGAGGCTCCAAAGTCTTCATCCTATCCGGGAAGAAGAGGCGATCCGGACCGGCAACCATCTTGATCCAAGCGGCATCTTCTATCTTCATCCGATGAGGACCGGCTCCATCCTGAAGACCTCCACCGCGGACCCATCTTCTTCCGGCGACGTCCAACTGAAGAATGACGGTTCCTTTAAGGGACGTCATCCAAGATGGCGTCCCTCAAATTCCGATTGGCTGATAGGATTCTATCAGCCAATCGGAATTAAGGTAAGAATATTCTGATTGGCTGATGGAATCAGCCAATCAGAATCAAGTTCAATCCGATTGGCTGATCCAATCAGCCAATCAGATTGAGCTCGCATTCTATTGGCTGATCGGAACAGCCAATAGAATGCGAGCTCAATCTGATTGGCTGATTGGATCAGCCAATCGGATTGAACTTGATTCTGATTGGCTGATTCCATCAGCCAATCAGAATATTCTTACCTTAATTCCGATTGGCTGATAGAATCCTATCAGCCAATCGGAATTCAAGGGACGCCATCTTAGATGACGTCCCTTAAAGGAACCGTCATTCTTCAGTTGGACGTCGCCGGAAGAAGATGGGTCCGCGGTGGAGGTCTTCAGGATGGAGCCGGTCACCATCGGATGAAGATAGAAGATGCCGCTTGGATCAAGATAGTTGCCGGTCAGGATCGCCTCTTCTTCCCGGATAGGATGAAGACTTTGGAGCCTCTTCTGGACCTCTTCAGCCACCGGATGATGGATCGCCAACCCCCGCTTGGGTTGGATGAAGATTTTGGAGCCAGGACGGATCGGTGATACCTGGTGAGGTGAAGACAAGGTAGGATGATCTTCAGGGGCTTAGTGTTAGGTTTATTTAAGGGGGGTTTGGGTTAGATTAGGGGTATGTGGGTGGTAGGTTGTAATGTTGGGGGGGGGGTATTGTATGTTTTTTTTTTACAGGCAAAAGAGCTGAACTTCTTGGGGCATGCCCCGCAAAGGGCCCTGTTCAGGGCTGGTAAGGTAAAAGAGCTTTTAACTTTAGTAATTTAGAATAGGGTAGGGCATTTTTTATTTTGGGGGGCTTTGCTGTTTTATTAGGGGGCTTAGAGTAGGTGTAATTAGTTTAAAATTGTTGAAATATTTTTCTTATGTTTGTAAATATTTTTTTATTTTTTGTAACTTAGTTCTTTTTTATTTTTTGTACTTTAGCTAGTTTATTTAATTGTATTTATTTGTAGGAATTGTATTTAATTAATTTATTGATAGTGTAGTGTTAGGTTAATTGTAGGTAATTGTAGGTAGTTTATTTAATTAATTTATTGATAGTGTAGTGTTAGGTTTAATTGTAACTTAGGTTAGGATTTATTTTACAGGTAATTTTGTAATTATTTTAACTATTTTAGCTATTAAATAGTTCTTAACTATTTAATAGCTATTGTACCTGGTTAAAATAAATACAAAGTTACCTGTAAAATAAATATGAATCCTAAAATAGCTATAATATAATTATAATTTATATTGTAGCTATATTAGGATTTATTTTACAGGTAAGTATTTATCTTTAAATAGGAATAATTTATTTAATAAGAGTTAATTAATTTTGTTAGATGTAAATTATATTTAATTTAGGGGGGTGTTAGTGTTAGGGTTAGGCTTAGCTTTAGGGGTTAATACATTTATTAGAGTAGCGGTGAGCTCCGGTCGGCAGATTAGGGGTTAATAATTGAAGTTAGGTGTCGACGATGTTAGGGAGGGCAGATTAGGGGTTAATACTATTTATTATAGGGTTAGTGATGCGGATTAGGGGTTAATAACTTTATTATAGTAGCGCTCAGGTCCGCTCGGCAGATTAGGGGTTAATAAGTGTAGGCAGATGGAGGCAACGTTGTGGGGGCAGATTAGGGGTTAATAAATATAATATAGGGGTCGGCGGTGTTAGGGGCAGCAGATTAGGGGTACATAAGGATAACGTAGGTGGCGGCGCTTTGCGGTCGGCAGATTAGGGGTTAATAAGTGAAGGCAGATGGAGGCGACATTGAGGGGGGTAGATTAGGGGTTAATAAATATAATACAGGGGTCGGCAGTGTTAGGGGGAGCAGATTAGGGGTACATAAGGATAACGTAGGTGGCGGTCGGCAGATTAGGGGTTAAAAAAATTTATTCGAGTGTCGGCGATGTGGGGGGACCTCGGTTTAGGGGTACATAGGTAGTTTATGGGTGTTAGTGTACTTTAGAGTACAGTAGTTAAGAGCTTTATTAACCGGCGTTAGCCCAGAAAGCTCTTAACTACTGACTTTTTTCCTGCGGCTGGAGTTTTGTCGTTAGATGTCTAACGCTCACTTCAGAAACGACTCTAAATACCGGAGTTAGAAAAATCCCATTGAAAAGATAGGATACGCAATTGACGTAAGGGGATCTGCGGTATGGAAAAGTCGCGGCTGAAAAGTGAGCGTTAGACCCTATTTTGAGTGACTCCAAATACCGGCGGTAGCCTAAAACCAGCATTAGGAGCCTCTAATGCTGGTTTTCACGGCTAACGCCAAACTCCAAATCTAGGTCTAAGATAGCTACAATGTAATTAATAATTACATTGTATCTATTTTAGGATTTATATTTATTTTACAGGTAACTTTGTATTTATTTTAGCTAGTTAGAATAGTTATTAAATAGTTATTAACTATTTAATAACTACCTAGCTAAAAGAAATAGCAAAATTACCTGTAAAATAAATCCTAACCTAAGTTACAATTAAACCTAATACTACACTATCATTAAATAAATTAAATAAATTAAATACAAATAACTACAATTAAATACAATTACATAAACTAACTAAAGTACGAAAAATAAAAAAAAGCTAAGTTACAAAAAATAAAAAAATAGGTTACAAACATTTAAAAAATATTACAAACAATTTTAAGCTAATTACACCTCAATCTAAGCCCCCTAATAAAATATCAACGCCCCCCAAAATAAAAAAAATTCCCAACCCTATTCTACATTAAAAAAGTTCAAAGCTCTTTTACCTTACCAGCCCTTAAAAGGGCCTTTTGTGGGGCATGCCCCAAAGAACTGCTCTTTTGCCTGTAAAAGAAAAATACAACCCCCCCCAACATTAAAACCCAACCACCCAACATACCCCTAATCAACCCAAACCCCCCTTAAAATAACCAACACTAATCCCCTGAAGAGCATCCTACCTTTAGTCATCTTCACTCAGCTGAGCCACCGATGGAACTGAAGAGGAGATCCGGAGCGGCAGAAGTGATCCTCCAAGGGGCGCAGAAGAAATATTCCATTCAATGAAGTGATCCTCCAGGCGGCGCTGAAGAAGTCTTTCCATCCGGGCGATGTCATCTTCCAAGCGGCGCTGAAGAAGTCTTCTATGCGGGCGATGTCATCTTCCAAGCGGGGTCTTCAATCTTCATCTGCCGACGCGGTACATCCTTCTTTCCCGACGGACTACCGACGAATGAAGGCTCCTTTAAGGGACGTCATCCAAGATGGCGTCCCTTCAATTCCGATTGGCTGATAGGATTCTATCAGCCATTTGGAAATTAAGGTAGGAAAAATCTGATTGGCTGATTGAATCAGCCAATCAGATTGAAGTTCAATCCGATTGGCTGATCCAATCAGCCAATCAGATTGAGCTTGCATTCTATTGGCTGATCCGATCAGCCAATAGAATGCAAGCTTAATCTGATTGGCTGATTCAATCAGCCAATCAGATTTTTCCTACCTTAATTCCGATTGGCTGACAGAATCCTATCAGCCAATGGGAATTGAAGGGACGCCATCTTGGATGACGTCCCTTAAAGGAGCCTTCATTCGCCTGTAGTCCGTTGGGGGAAAGAAGGATGTTCCGCGTCGGCGGGGATGAAGATTGTAGACCCCGCTTGGAAGATGACATCGCCCGGATAGAAGACTTCTTCAGAGCCGCTTGGAAGATGACATCGCCCGGGATGGAAGACTTCTTCAGTCCGCCTGGAGGATTCACTTCATCAGATGGAAGATTTCTCAGCGCCCCTTGGAGGATCACTTCCTGCCACTCCGGATCTCCTCTTCAGTTCCATCGGTGGCTCGGCTGAGTGAAGACGACTAAAGGTAGGATGATCTTCAGGGGGATTAGTGTTAGGTTATTTTAAGGGGGGTTTGGGTTAGATTAGGGGTATGTGGGGTGGTGGGTTTTAATGTTGGGGGCGTTGTATTTTTCTTTTACAGGCAAAAGAGCAGTTTTCTTTGGGGCATGCCCCACAAAAGGGCCCTTTTATGGGCTGGTAAGGTAAAAGAGCTTTGAACTTTTTTAATGTAGAATAAGGTAGGGAATTTTTTTATTGTGGGGGGGTTTGTTAATTTATTAGGGGGCTTACATTATGGGTAATTAGATTAAAATTGTTGTAAATATTTTTTAAATGTTTGTAACTTATTTTTTTATTTTTTGTAACTTAGCTTTTTTATTTTTTGTACTTTAGTTAGTTTATGTAATTGTATTTAATTGTAATTATATGTAATTGTAATTTTATTTAATTTAATTAATGATAGTGTAGTGTTAGGTCTAATTGTAACTTAGGGTTAGGATTTATTTTACAGGTAATTTTGTATTTCTTTTAGGTACGTAGTTATTAAATAGTTAATAACTATTTAATAACTATTCTAACTAGCTAAAAAATACAAAATTACCTGTAAAATAAAATAAATCCTAAAATAGATACAATGTAATTATTAATTACATTGTAGGGCTAGCTTAGGGTTTATTTTAACAGGTAAGTATTTAGTTTTAAATAGAAAATAATTTATTAAAGTATAGTGTATTGTTAGGTGTTAATTGTAACTTAGGGTTAGTTTTTTATTTTACAGGTAAATTTCTCTTTATTTTAGCTAGGTAAGCTATTAAATAGTTAATAACTATTTAATAGCTATTGTACCTAGTTAAAATAAATTGAAAGTTACCTGTAAAATAAAAATAAATCCTAAGATAGCTACAATATAATTATTATTTATATTGTAGCTATATTAGGGTTTATTTTAAAGGTAAATATTTAGTTTTAAATAGAGTTAATTAGTTATTAATAGAAATAATTATTTAGATTTATTTAAATTAATATTTAAGTTAGGGGGGTGTTAGGGTTAGTGTTAGACCTTAGGTTTAGGGGTTAATACATTTATTTACAGTGTGGCGGTGTAGTGGGGGGGCAGGATAGGGGTAATAAATGTATTATAGGTGGCGACCGTGTGTAGGGGGGGCAGATTAGGGGTTAATAAATTTAATATAGGTTGCGGCAGGGTCCGGGAAGCGGCGGTTTAGGGGTTAAACTATTTATTTAGTTGCGGCGAGGGTGCTGGATCAGCAGGATAGGGGTTTAATAACTTTATTATAGAAGGCGGCAGTATAGGGGGGGCAGGATAGGGGTTACTAGGTATAATGTAGGTTGCTGGCGGTGTCCCGGGAGCGGCGGTTTAGGGGTTAATACATTTATAAGAGTGCGGGCGGGGTCTAGGAGCGGCAGTTTTAGGGGGTTAATTACATTTATAAGAGTTGCGGCGGGGTCTAGGAGCGGCGGTTTTAGGGGTTAGTAACTTTATTGAGTTGCGGGGGCTCCGGGGGCGCCGGTATAGGGGGTAGAACAGTGTAGTTTTAGTGTGGGTGCTTAGTGACAGGCTAGCAATAAAGCTTGTAAAAAAGCAGAAGAGCAGCGAGATCGGATGAGTGATAACTCTCACAGACCGCTGCTCATCGCACCGTACTTGGTGCGCGGCTTTTTGACAGATTTATTGATAACTTAGGCAAATTTTTCAGGTCCGCGGGCGGCGATGGTAGGCAACCTTAGGCGGGCGTATTGGGCCGGCGATGGCAGGAAAGTTGACACGTTGATAACTATCCCCCATTGTCTCTATTTCAGATAGATCTCATAATATAAGGGGATTATCTGATACAAGCTGCTAGGGGTTCTATACATATGGCAAATAACAGAGGAGATAACAGGCAGCACTGTTTAATTCCATTTAAGATTTTTATAGGTTTGCATTGGTGGCCAATACCTCTAACAGTAGCTGTAGGGTTGGATTATAATCTTATTATGGCTCCTAGGAAACGACCCTTAAATCCCATTTTTTCAAGGACTGTAAGCATATATGTCCAGTCAACTCTATCAAACAGCTTCTCCACATCCAGTTCTAGAAGCAGAGAAGACATTCCTGTCTGCTTATGGTAGTCTATAATGGTTATCAATATGTCTGATAATGGCAGGGGGCTTTAGTATCCTTAATAAACCCCATCTGGTCTGGGTGTATTAGAAGGATTAGTTTGAGGCAGTTGGCTACATTTTTGTAAAGATTGTGATGTCCTGATTGTTAAGGGAAATGGGTCTATAGCTTGAGAAAAAAATCTAGGCTTCATCAGTATAACCACAATGCGAGCCCAAGAAGGTCGATGGGTTGTTCATGTCCTTGCATAATTTTACCCGGTAGGGTATGAGAGTATTCGACTGGGAAGCCATTTGGTCCAGAGACTTTCCCTGGTTTTAGGTCTTGAATAGCTAACAAGAATTCTTTATATGAGATTTCTTCATTTAGGTTTCTTAGGCCTAGATTTGGAGTTCGGCGGTAAAAGGGCTGGTAACGCTCCGCGGGCTTTTTTCTGGCCGCACCATAAAATTAACTCTGGTATCGAGAGTTCAAACAAATGCTGCGTTAGGCTCCAAAAAAGGAGCGTAGAGCATTTTTACCGCAAATACAACTCTCGATAAAAAAGCAGCGTTCAGCTCCTAACGCAGCCCCATTGTTTCCTATGGGGAAACACTTCCTACGTCTGCACCTAACACTCTAACATGTACCCCGAGTCTAAACACCCCTAGCCTTACACTTATTAACCCCTAATCTGCCGAGCGGACCTGAGCGCTACTATAATAAAGTTATTAACCCCTAATCCGCCTCACTAACCCTATCATAAATAGTATTAACCCCTAATCTGCCCTCCCTAACATCGCCGACACCTAACTTCAATTATTAACCCCTAATCTTCCGATCGGAGCTCACCGCTATTCTAATAAATGGATTAACCCCTAAAGCTAAGTCTAACCCTAACACTAACACCCCCCTAAGTTAAATATAATATTTATCTAACGAAATAAATTAACTCTTATTAAATAACTTATTCCTATTTAAAGCTAAATACTTACCTGTAAAATAAATCCTAATATAGCTACAATATAAATTATAATTATATTATAGCTATTTTAGGATTAATATTTATTTTACAGGCAACTTTGTAATTATTTTAACCAGGTACAATAGCTATTAAATAGTTAAGAACTATTTAATAGTTACCTAGTTAAAATAATAACAAATTTACCTGTAAAATAAATCCTAACCTAAGTTATAATTAAACCTAACACTACCCAATCAATAAAATAATTAAATAAACTACCTACAATTACCTACAATTAACCTAACACTACACTATCAATAAATTAATTAAACACAATTCCTACAAATAAATACAATTAAATAAACTAGCTAAAGTACAAAAAATAAAAAAGAACTAAGTTACAGAAAATAAAAAAATATTTACAAACATAAGAAAAATATTACAACAATTTTAAACTAATTACACCTACTCTAAAGCCCCCTAATAAAATAACAAAGCCCCCCAAAATAAAAAAATTCCCTACCCTATTCTAAATTTAAAAAGTTACAAGCTCTTTACCTTACCAGCCCTGAACAGGGGCCCTTTGCGGGGCATGCCCCAAGAATTTCAGCTCTTTTGCCTGTAAAAAAAAACATACAATACCCCCCCCCAACATTACAACCCACCACCCACATACCCCTAATCTAACCCAAACCCCCCTTAAATAACCTAACACTAAGCCCCTGAAGATCTTCCTACCTTGTCTTCACCATCCAGGTATCACCGATCCGTCCTGGCTCCAAGATCTTCATCCAACCCAAGCGGGGTTGGCGATCCATAATCCGGTCCCAGAAGAGGCTCCAAAGTCTTCCTCCTATCCGGCAAGAAGAGGTCATCCGGACCGGCAAACATCTTCTCCAAGCGGCATCTTCGATCTTCTTCCATCCGGAGCGAAGCGGCAGGATCCTGAAGACATCCAGCGCGGAACATCCATCCGGACCGACGACTGAACGACGAATGACTGTTCCTTTAAGGGTCGTCATCCAAGATGGGCGTCCCTCGAATTCCGATTGGCCTGATAGGATTCTATCAGCCAATCGGAATTAAAGGTAGGAATTTTCTGATTGGCTGATGGAATCAGCCAATCAGAATCAAGTTCAATCCGATTGGGCGATCCAATCAGCCAATCAGATTGAGCTCGCATTCTATTGGCTGATCGGAACAGCCAATAGAATGCGAGCTCAATCTGATTGGCTGATTGGATCAGCCAATCGGATTGAACTTGATTCTGATTGGCTGATTCCATCAGCCAATCAGAAAATTCCTACCTTAATTCCGATTGGCTGATAGAATCCTATCAGCCAATCGGAATTCGAGGGACGCCATCTTGGATGACGTCCCTTAAAGGAACAGTCATTCGTCGTTCAGTCGTCGGTCCGGATGGATGTTCCGCGCTGGATGTCTTCAGGATCCTGCCGCTTCGCTCCGGATGGAAGAAGATCGAAGATGCCGCTTGGAGAAGATGTTTGCCGGTCCGGATGTCCTCTTCTTGCCGGATAGGAGGAAGACTTTGGAGCCTCTTCTGGACCGGATTATGGATCGCCAACCCCCGCTTGGGTTGGATGAAGATCTTGGAGCCAGGACGATCGGTGATACCTGGATGGTGAAGACAAGGTAGGAAGATCTTCAGGGGCTTAGTGTTAGGTTTATTTAAGGGGGGTTTGGGTTAGATTAGGGGTATGTGGGTGGTGGGTTGTAATGTTGGGGGGGGGGGTATTGTATGTTTTTTTTTACAGGCAAAAGAGCTGAAATTCTTGGGGCATGCCCCGCAAAGGGCCCTGTTCAGGGCTGGTAAGGTAAAAGAGCTTGTAACTTTTTTTAATTTAGAATAGGGTAGGGAATTTTTTATTTTGGGGGGCTTTGTTATTTTATTAGGGGGCTTAGAGTAGGTGTAATTAGTTTAAAATTGTTGTAATATTTTTCTTATGTTTGTAAATATTTTTTTATTTTCTGTAACTTAGTTCTTTTTTATTTTTTGTACTTTAGCTAGTTTATTTAATTGTATTTATTTGTAGGAATTGTGTTTAATTAATTTATTGATAGTGTAGTGTTAGGTTAATTGTAGGTAATTGTAGGTAGTTTATTTAATTATTTTATTGATAGGGTAGTGTTAGGTTTAATTATAACTTAGGTTAGGATTTATTTTACAGGTAAATTTGTTATTATTTTAACTAGGTAACTATTAAATAGTTCTTAACTATTTAATAGCTATTGTACCTGGTTAAAATAATTACAAAGTTGCCTGTAAAATAAATATTAATCCTAAAATAGCTATAATATAATTATAATTTATATTGTAGCTATATTAGGATTTATTTTACAGGTAAGTATTTAGCTTTAAATAGGAATAATTTATTTAATAAGAGTTAATTTATTTTGTTAGATAAAAATTATATTTAACTTAGGGGGGTGTTAGTGTTAGGGTTAGACTTAGCTTTAGGGGTTTAATACATTTATTAGAATAGCGGTGAGCTCCGGTCGGCAGATTAGGGGTTAATAATTGAAGTTAGGTGTCGGCGATGTTAGGGAGGGCAGATTAGGGGTTAATACTATTTATGATAGGGTTAGTGAGGCGGATTGGGGGTTAATACATT